>NC_051181.1:29711982-30396205 GCF_013339695.2 Rhipicephalus sanguineus | reverse complement strand
GGAATTACCCAAGGTGTGCGCAGCACGATTTTCTTGCGGCTTGCTTCTGCTCGTGTTGCCTCCGTTTTGTACACTATAGATGTAGGAAGGGAGGCACAATGGTTCTGTATGTGTACGGTATTATAAGTAAAGTATATTCTTTGTGCAGGTATTTGTCTACTGAGAACGGACATATGGAAGGTGATGTGTGGCGCGTAGGGGTTACTGAATTTTGGAACCGAATCGAATACAAATACGACTCGAGTATTATTCGAATAGTTTTTGAATAGTAAGCAGCCGTTTCAATAGGCCTCTACAATTCCACAACATTTTATTCGAAACAGATATGCGCAACATTAACATGGGAATATTACGAGTTGTTTTAATCTTTAAAAAATAATACAATTATGAAAACTGAAGTACGCACGACTAACTGAGCCTGCGAGGTATTTTCTAACTGAAGGTTGAAATAAAGGAGTGAGTACCGTATAAAAAGAGTGATTTTGTCTATCGCTCCTAAATAAAACTAAGACATAAAAATTAAGCATTGTTGAACCGAGCACCGCACATATAGCTAAATATGTAATGACACAGACAAAATATTATCGTAGCATGTGCCTTCGCACCAAACCAGCTAACGATCAGTGCTGAATACTGTACCTGCAAGAGCAATTTACACGCACGCACAACACTTGCCTCTGTTGTTATTCATGTATACACGTGCAAGAATTACGCTTCTGAAGCCGAGTGCAGCCGTAGTCCGTTCAGTTTTTACAAGATAAAGGCAGGAACTGACTGATGTAATGCACAGCGCTTTCAACAAGAAAACTGGCCCCTCGCTGTTCCAAGTTTCGTCCCTTTGGGGTTTTCTCGTCGGTGCTCAATATTCGAAAATTATTCGAAGAATATTCGGAATATCGAATATGCGCTATTCGATTTGAGTACCGAATCGAATAGAACGCTATTCGATTTGAGTACCGAATCGAATAGAACGCTATTCGATTCGCTATTCAAAATTTTCGAATATTCGCACGCCCCTAATGGCGCGTACTTGAGCGTCGTTATCGCCCACTCTCAAGTGCGCACACAATGGACTTGAACTGCGCGCTGTACCTACAAATGAATCAATATCGTCACGCGAGTAGGCCTGGTATTTCGCAAAGGCAAGTCTGTCCGGTATCACACTGTATTGGGAATCAAGCCATGTTCTCTTTATGTGGGAGGTACAGGGGTGGTCAAAAGTTCCCAGGCCGCAACGCCCGGCCGCGGAATAGCGGGTCGCTGCTATCGGGCGCTGCGATCGCAATCACGCCTTGGCGCACGCTGGCGTCGAGCGTGTGCGTGGAGGAGAGGGGGTGCGGGGTTGCATCTCTCTCCCTTGCTCTCCTTGATAAGATAGCGACGTACGTCATGTTCCCTCACTGTCCGCTCTTCGATGTTTTGCTACTGTGCAGCGTGTAGCGAAGCGGCAGTCTTCCGGAAAACTGACGCATCATGATTGCGGCCACATTTAGCTAGACACCACATACATTACCGTGGTTTTGGGCTGCCTGGAAAACAAAACAATATCGTGCGTTTAACTTTCTATTGGCACTGCGGTGGCTCTCTCAGCGGTCCGCGCAGGCCAATTCGCTGCATACGAGCACGTTCGGAGCCTTATCAAGGACAGCAAGAAAGAGAGAGGGATACTCCCACCCCCTCAACGAACACGCTGGACGCCAGCGTGCGCCAAGGCGTGATTGCGATGACAGCGCCCCGATAGCAGCGAGCCGCTGCTCCGCGGCCGGGCGTTGCGGCCTGGGAACTTTTGACCACCCCTGTACGTTTTATATCTGCAGTGAGTTACGCCGTAAATCTCTGTGTCCAGGATTAGCCCGTATTCTTTTTTTGCCCAGGATGGACGAACGAAAGTAATTTTCTGGCCACTTCGCCGCATAATGCTGTTCATCAAAAGGTGTGCGGCTCCACCTTTCACCCTTCGCCAAGATGGCTCACGATGCTGGCGCACGGTGTTAACCCTTTGAGACGCTATGTACACAACTGTGTACACCACTTGTTTTTGCTATTTGTATCGACAGGAGGTTTTCAGGGCCCTAGATTGGGAAGAGTTAGGGATAAGAGTTAAAGGAGAGTATCTCAGTAACCTACGATTCGCTGATGACATTGCATTGATGAGTAACGCGGGAGACGAATTGCAGCTCATGATTACTGAACTGGATACCGAAAGTAGAAGAGTAGGTCTGAAAATTAATATGCATAAAACTAAAGTAATGTGGAACAATCTTGGCAGAGAACAGCGCTTTGCGATAGGTGGCGAGACACTGGAAGTTGTAAAGGAGTACGTCTACTTAGGACAGGCAGTAACCGCGGAGCCGAACCATGAGAGTGAAATAACTAGAAGAATAAGGATGGGTTGGGGCTCATTCGGCAAGCATTATCAAATCATGAATGGTAATCTACCACTATCCCTGAAGAGGAAGGTATATAACAGCTGCATCTTACCGGTACTTACCTACGGAGCAGAAACCTGGAGACTTACAAAGAGGGTTCAACTTAAACTGAGGACGACGCAGCGAGCGATGGAAAGGAAAATGATAGGTGTAACCTTAAGAGACAGGAAGAGAGCAGAGTGTGTCAGGGAACAAACGGGCGTTAAGGACATCATAGTTGAAATCAAGAAGAAGAAATGGATATGGGCCGGGCACGTAGCACGTCGGCAGGATAACCGGTGGTCATTAAGGGTAACTGACTGGATTCCAAGAGATGGCAAACGCGTGAGGGGGAGACAGAAAATTAGGTGGGTAGATGAGATTAAGAAGTTTGCAGGTATTACGTAGCAGCAGAAAGCACAGGACCGGGTTGATTGGCGGAACATGGGAGAGGCCTTTGCCCTGCAGTGGGCGTAGACAGACTGATGATGATGATCGACTAGGGGCTACGAAAGAGCAAGACACATTGAGCTATGGATGAATTGAACTTCCTGCATAGTAAATTTGTTTTCATTTAACTTCATTTTCCAGCGTACTATTGAATATGATATCTTTGCTGAAGACACTACCATATTCGACGAGTCGTTCGACGTGTCGGTTCTCGCGACCCAGGTCGAAAGTATAAATTTTTTTTGCTCATTATGTGCATAACCGAAATCGAATTCGCGCTATATTTCTAGCCTGAGATTTAATTCTATTTATGCACAAACAGAGCATGAATGGTTTCAGAATAAATAGATATTTAATTACATAACAATTAGGAATCATTACCATAACACACATAAATGAGCGTATTACGACATTATTTTTGTTGCAATATATTATCGAGTGCCTCGAAATAACATTGTATCGATTTGACGCATTTACAGACATTCCTTCATAGGTGGCGTCTGAAAGGGTTAAGTACGCTCCAAGCTGATAAGGATAAGGGCTGGCGAAAGGGAACCGTGCCGCTGCCAGCTACACACGCCAAGTAAAATGAACAATCAAGTCTGCGTAAACCGCTATCGTGAACACGTTAAAAAAGACAGACTCTTGCAATGGCAAACCTTTCGTGTGCCTGCATGTTTTGTTTGGCTTCGTCACTTTTTATGATTTGTGAAGCAGTAACCAAATGAAACAGGAATCATAAAGAGTCAGGAATCATAGTCAAGAAATGCTACCGATTGGTAGTCAAGGTTCCAGCCAACATGTGAGCCAAGTATTATTACACTACTCGCTGCGGGGAACTTGCAACCTTGTTTAAAGAACAGCTTAAAAGTTATCGCTCTTCTCTCGGCAAACCACCTTTGATAACATTAAAAATTCTTCTGAACGCCTAATACTTCCTCAAAACACAGTGCCGCTAATGTGATCCAAATGTCAATCTAGGAAACTTAAATGTTGTGAAGGAAACGCTGACACAAGTGACAATGTTCTCTGGCAATGAAGGTTGAGAATATTCGTGGAAGCGGCAGAGCAATTCCTGTGAGGTCCTGTGAACACAGTTTTCGAAAGTGCGCGCAAAATCAAGCTCCTTCGGTAATCTAACGTTTGAAACTAGCGTTGATTGGACATTTCATATCTTATAACGAGCAGCGATCACTTGAAGCAAGGTTGCAATGCCGCTGTTTTTGACATATTGCTAATAGGAGATATTTATAATATTACATTCGTAGAATAAAGAAGACAGTGTAATGAGAGCAATTCACAGCACAATCGCTCGAGACAGACTCAAGAATGAATTAATATAGGCCATGAGGCCAATTTTATAATTTCATCTCGTATTTACACCTGAGTTAGAAACCGCGCGACTAGAACAACGTCGCAAAGTAACAAACATCACGGGAGAAGCGCCGCCTGCAAGTTGAAAGCTTATTTTACGAAAACCGGCGTTTTATATAATCCCAAAGACACGCGTACATAAGCCACAAGCACTGATATTGGTTAATTGTGCCTGAGCGCTTCGTTATGAGTGGACCTTTAGAACACCCACTAATTGCGCAATTCACATGATGTTATACCTGGTGCGATTCTACGCTTTTTCCACACAAAATTACATGTGTAAACGTGACTCCTTGCGCTCCATAATGCCTGTATAGCTTTTTTTTAGAAACAGTTTAATGCATATATCATGGTTTTTCGCTCACGACCAACGCGCCGACACAGCACTTTCTGTAACGCGGTCGTGTCACAATGTTTGTCACTTTCGGATGTTACAGAAGAGCAAGCACTGAAACACTTGCCTCATTATTTTCGAATACAGAAGGCCTATTCATGTGTCGGTGCTCCCTCTCTTGTATAGTCCGAATAGGTGATAAACGTATTGAACGAAACATTCCTAGTTTTGCTTTAGTGATTATATCCGAAATACGCATGTGTATACTCGGGTTATATAAAAGGCCGATTTCCTTCAAAGAAATGTTCAATTGACAGTCAACGCTGGTCCTATGGTGTTTGTTACTTTGTGCCTTTCTTCTAGTCACGCTGTTTCATCCTCAGTTACAAATATGAACCAAGTAGCCGTAATCGTGTTGTTATGGAAACACACCACACAGTCTCTTGCAAAAACAACGGTTGTCTGGTATGGGGTTAGAGCAATATCGCAACGAATCTTTCAAGACTGAAATGAAACTTTCGCAATAAATATGGCAAGACTATCTAAAAACCAAAAGAGAAAATACAGACTTTTGAGTTCTTCTTGAGGTTCCGCATAAAAGAATCTTCGAAGCTTCTGTTGGGTTCCACCACCCAGTACTCGATGGGTCGCTGGAAGAACTCAAGGTTTGGGCCGTACGCCGCACCGACTTCCAGGACTCGCAGCGCGCCGCGGGCCTTCAAGGATGGCTCGTGCGACGATATGCCGTCGAGGTGGGACATGACCATGCGCCGTAGCACGCTTATCTCGTCCTTCATATGACGTTGCAAGATTGCGTATATGAAGGCGAGGAAGCTTTCCTGGAAACGGTGGCTCACTATCAGCAGGGGCATGAGCAAAAGGCCGCATATCCCAACTAAGGCTTTCAAGGCGTAGTTCTTTAGGAGGCTCGACCATTTCCGACCAACGACAGTGATCGGTTGCGACGGAGGCGTCATGCTTCCCCGCATGAAGCTTCTCTTCAAAGTACGTTGATCGTGTGAGCTAAGTTCGTGTTCGTAGAGTATACTTCTCCTAGCTATAATGCTCACTTTCGTCGATGGACAAAGTAGAGATACCGCTCCTTCTGAAATTTCACCAAGGCCTGGCACTCTTTCAGGAATAGAGCGTGAAATTCAGGTACGTAGCACTGGAATGAAAACTCGAAGCGATGTGGCCTCACTATGAGCAGCGAACATATGCGCCGGGAACGCCAAAATGATAAGCGCTGTTTTGTCCTCTCCGCTTTGTCCCTGCAATAACAGAAAGGGCGAGCGATTACACTGGAAGGAATACTTAAAAGAAATCAAAAGCAAATAAACATGAATATTGCAGAGTTTTATTCGCCCCTTTCACAGCACTCAGCCCTGCTGGAGATGGCAGGCACGGCAGTTTATTGCTGCTTCATTTTTCTCTCGTGGTGGTTTTTGTCAGTGACTCACACAATCTCATTCCTCTTTTCGCTAGGAATAATCATTCGACAATAAATATAAGAACAAAACGACTACAAAAACAAGTACCCATATTTTCTATAGTATTGCCTCCCGGCTGAATTTAAATTCGAGCAAAGCGGTTGAGTAAATCGCGAAGGTGTTTAAGCTGAAGTTGAATTTAACTATTGCTGTGATCTGAACCGTAGTTCGGGTTTCAGTACGCCGATAATGGTATATTTCAGCCAAAGGACTACAGAGAAATATTCCGGCAGATCCCACGCATCGTGGAAGTCGATGTCTTGCGAAGCAGTCAGCGTGGAGCTACCTATACCGCATTGTTTGGTTTTATGCGAGGAGTTGCGAGGCAGGTGGACATTTTGCGCAAAATGAGGCGCGCCAACTACTCTGTCTACCCTGTGGCAACGTAGCTTATGATCCGAAGTAACTTCGGAACTGACGTTCAATCACAGACGTCAGTTTTATAGAAAAAAAAGCGCGCTACAGTGTGCAGATTTGCATATAATGAGCAGCGTTGTAGCCCATATTCTTAAGGGGTCGAGTAACGGTAGAATGGAACTTGCTAAGCAATATTTATTACAGTGCTATAAGAGCAGATAGCCAACACTGCAACCACGATGAATGGTAGACAAGCATCACCAACGCAACTGATGTCAGACGACCACCACCTGATGCAATACGTTTACTTACGATCTTACCGTGTCTTCTGTTGCTCGGAAACGTTGCAGCACAGTCGTCTGCGTTTTTTCGCTTCTGATATGTCTATATTCAAATCACCAGCTATAGAAAACAGTATGCCTTCCTCTTGTTTAAACCATGTAAAGTGTGCTCTTATAAAAATTTTCAGAGTATCTTCTGATTTTCTGATAGATAGATAGATAGATAGATAGATAGATAGATAGATAGATAGATAGATAGATAGATAGATAGATAGATAGATAGATAGATAGATAGATAGATAGATAGATAGATAGATAGATAGATACGGTCAGAGTACCTTGGGATCGCCAAGGAACATTTCACAAATCAGATTATCATAAACTAGGTTTGCATGTATGCAGTGAGCACCCTTTTGGTTGCCAAGTTGCATTTGCAGTAGTGCAGCTGAGCTTACAGCTGCATCGTGGTTTTGGGACGTTAAACACCAGATATTATTATTATTATTATTGAGCTTACAGCTGCAGCTTTACAGCTGCGCGCTGTAGATTTTCGTGTTATCTGGAGCAAGTCATATTCAAAGGAACAATGAGAGCTATGAATAAGAGTAGAATAGGGCGTACGTAATATCATGTGTATACTCATAGGCATGTGCAAGAAGATAGCAAGGGGGTTCGACCGCAACCCCTCCCCCTCCAGTGATAGAAAGGGTCTGCCCCACGTCTTTAGCCAGTATTACCTGTCTCTTTATTGTTTAAAGAGCATGGTTATGGCCATGCAGGTTTTTGACGATAATGAAGACCGATGACGCCTGGTGTTGCATTCCGAGCACTCTCTACGTCGCACGGTTATCCTCGCAAAGCCAGGACCCAAAGGCAGGTCATTTTGAAAAACACGTCATCGTTTCATATTGCCACACACGCTCCTTTCTTTCTATGTTTTCTGCTACCAGCCCATTACACGTGTAGCTGCTGCATTGCGCAAAGTGCGCCAGAATGTCTGGGAAGATTCCAGATTGTAGTAGATAATTTTGTTAAGAATGCGCGAATAGTCAAGACGCGAATAGTCATGACGCGAATAGTCAAGACTGTTCCAGAGCTTGCGCGACTACCAGTGATAACGCTGGGAAGTTCGATGCGTGATTTATAAAAGACGGCGCATCCCAGCGATGTTTAGTTTATCGACGGCCGACGCTTTGTTCGCCACTATGAGTGTACGGTGTGTATGGCTGTTGTTTGACTTTCCATTTCCCGACCACAAGTTCGGCCAAATAGTTTCATCTCGGTCACGCCGACCGCTGCCTTCGTCGACGTCACGACCACGTGACATCTGGTGGAGGTGCTTCCAGCCGTGAGCCAATCCCACACCATCAAGGGGACATCAGCTCCACCGTTGACCAGCGAGCCAGCCGCAGACAGCAAGGTCTCCCACCAGAATACGGATTTCTACAAGAGAAGCCAAAAGTCACGGTAACGAAGACAACAGGAACGATGACAGCCGCAGTGTCCCCTACAGCGATCGTGACGCAGCCACCCAGGGAGCCGCCGACCTTCCGTGGTTCGTCATATGCAGATCCCGAGACTTGGCTCGAGACCTTCGAAGGGGTCTCAACATTTAATAACTGGAACTCCGAGGACAAGCTCCGCCACGTATACTTTTACCTGGAAGAAGCAGCAAGCGGACATTGCTCGAGAATCGGGAATCGACACTTCGAATCTGGGACCTCTTTCGCAGCACTTTCTTGAAGACGTTCGCGAGCGTCGCGCGACAGGAAGGGGCCGCGACCTTGTTGGAGAAACGGGCGCAACACCCGAAAGAAAACGTGGCCATCTTCAGGGAAGAAATGAACCGACTGTTCCGCCACGCTGACCCCGACATGCTCCCATGCGAGAAGTCCGCTTACTCATGCGAGGAGTCAAGCAAGACCTCTTCGCTGGGCTGATGCGTAACCCACCCAAGACCGTCCTAAAATTCCTGACGGAAGAAACAGCGATCGCGAAAACGCTGGAAATGCGCACCCGGCAGTACAATCGAGGCACAATTCAAGACAGCGCAGCTGTTCATGCCCTTGGATCCGACAATTTGCGCGAAATGATCCGAGCCATCTTTCGAGAAGAGCTGCGATAGCTTGCACTTTTTTCGCAGCCTGAAGTGACGTTGATTGCTGACGTTGTGCGGGAAGAAATTCAACAGTCACTGGGTGTTCCTCAGCCAGAGCCGCCTCAGCCGCAAGCCGTGAGCTACGCTGCTGCAGCCCGACGCTACGTTCTATTTCCTCGCCCACGTCAAGACACCGCATCGACGCAGGTCCGTCGCCAGACAGCGCCGCCGCCGCCACCATCGACGCTCTACCGTCCGCCTGTCGACCAGCACTACACCCCGAGGAAGACCGACGTTTGGCGCGCCCCCGACCACCGCCCATTCTACTACCATTGCGGAGAAGCTGGCCACACCTACCGCCACTGCCAGTACCGACAGATGGGACTGCGTGGTTTCGCTATCGATGCGCCGCGCCCACAGCGGGGTGAGAGACCACGCGACATCACCGACTACCTCGCAGGAGCGCAGTGGATGCTCCGACAGCCTTTCCGTTCGCCGTCTCCAGGCCGCTATTTTTCACCACAGCGCTGCCAGTACACTGGCCCAACCCGAGGCCGGTCGCCTAGCCCGTATTCGGAAAACTAAGGGCAGCAACCGATGGAGGTGCGGTTGCTGTACGATGAAATACCGAAGATCCTCCGACGACGACGCCGCGACGAAATCGTAAGAACACGATGCAAACCAGACAGAGCACTGACGACGAAACCTCGGGGCCTGAAGAAGACCTGTCGACGCGAAGTAGAAGCAGCGGGACAAACCGACCTAGGCGTGACCCGACGCCGCGACCTAACCGCAACGCAAGACGACGGACAAGGGACCTCGACCTACTAATCGACGGCCATAACGTCACCACTCTCGTCGACACCGGAGCTGACTAATCCGTCGTCAGTGGAGCGTTCACCACAAAGTTGAAGAAAGTTAAGACTGCTCGGCAAGGCCCCGAAATCCGAACCGCTGGAGGCCATCTAGTAACGCCGGCTGGAGTATGCACCTCAAGAGTAACCATCAATAACCGGACTTATCCTGCGAGCTTTGTAATCTTACATCACTGCTCCAGGAATGTGATACTCGGGATGGACTTCCTAAGTCACCACGGCGCCGTCATCGATCTGAGGTCTGAGTTCATAACACTATCCTCAGAAAGAGCGCTGCCACCCCACACGACTGCAGGGAACCACGCATTGAATGTGATAGAAGAGCATGTCACCGTTCCGCCTCTCTGCAGCGTCATCGTTTTCGTCGGCACCGAATAACCCGCAGACTTTTAAGGCGTCATCGAGGACGATCAGAACCTACTTCTTAACAGTCAGATTTGCGTCCCAAGAGGCATAGCCGAGCTGCGTGACGGCAAAGTAAAGGTAACGCTGACAAACTTCGGCCACGAATACAGGCACCTCAACATCCGTACGACAGTCGCTTACATCGACGAATTCGTGGACGCCAGCAATGCCTTCGCCCTCTTCGATGCTACCGAACTTGCTTCGACGGATCGAGGTACCCAACCAGATTTTGACATCAACCCGAGCCTCCCGAAGCACAAGCAAGACCAGCTCAAAGCCCTGCTCCTGCAATTCAAGGACTGCTTCTCGTCGTCGTCAAGAATTCTACAGACCCCAGTCGCAAAACATCGCATCATAACAGAAGAAAGTGCCCGACCAATCCGTCAGAGCCCGTACCGAGTTGCGTCGCGAGAACGTGAGGCCATTAAGAATCGGGTCGACGAAATTCTACGCGACGACATCATCCAGCCGTCCAACAGCCCGTAGGCGTCTCCCGTGGTGTTAGTGAAGAAGGAGGGTGGGACCCTACGTTTCTGCGTCGATTATCGTCGCCTGAACAAAATCACAAAGAAGGACGTGTACCCTCTCCCACGGATAGACGACGCCCTGGATCGCCTCCACAACGCAAAGTACTTTTCCTCGATGGACCTCGAGACCGGTACTGGCAAGTCGAAGTCGACGAGAGGGACCGAGAAAAGACTGCCTTAATAACACCAGACGGCCTGTTGGAGTTAAAGGTGATGCCCTTTGGTCTTTGCTAGGTACCTGCGACTTTTCAACGCGTTATGGATACGGTGCTGGCTGGCTTGAAGTGGCAGACGTGCCTCGTGTACTTGGACCACGTCGTTGTATTTGCCTCCGACTTCGACGAACACCTCCGGCGCCTTGAAGCGGTACTTCAAGCAATCAAGAGCTCCGGACTCACCCTGAAGCCAGAAAAGTGCCGCTTCGCGTACGAGACGCTCTTGTTTTTTGTCACGTGATCAGCAAGGATGCTGTTCGCCCAGACCCGCGGAAAACAGCTGCCATCAACGGCGCCGTGCACGACCCGAAGTCGTCCATGTCGCGCGCCTTAAGCCGTTTTATGCGCGTGAGCGGACCTGAGGACTGTACCTTTTGCTTTATTATTGTAATTTTGCTCGTACTTATTGCTTGTTGTACTTTCTTGCTTTATTATCGTACTTCCTTCGTGTATGCACTTGTTTGCCCCTTCCATGTTCTCTTACAAGCATCGGGACGATGCCTCTTCAGAGGAGGGCAATGCCACAGACGCCCCTTTCTTTCTATATTTTCTGTTACTGGCCCATTGCACGTGTAGCTGCTGCCTTGCGCAAAGCGCGCCAGAGTGTCTGATAAGATTCCAGATTATAGTAGATAATTTTGTTAAGATTACGCGCATGACGCGAATAGTCAAGATTATTCCAGAGCTTGCGCGACCACCAGTAATAAGTATGGAAAGTTCGATGCGTGACTTATAAAAGACGGCGCATACCAGCGATGTTCAGTTTATCGACGGCCGACGCTCTGTTCGCCGCTATCAGTGTACGGTGTGTATTGCTGTTGTTTTACTTTCCGTTTCCCGGCCACAAGTTCAGCCAAATAAAGAGTTTCATCTCGGACACGACGACTGCTGCCTTTGTCGACGTCACGACCCCGTGACAATATTGAATTATGCAACCACTGCGAAGCTTGTTTTTTTACAGCGAAGGCTTTCATCAGGACACAACGGCAGTGGGACAGTTGGCCGCCGCCGCCGCCGCCGGTGTTCGTAATCACTATCGCGCGAAACAAGAAAAAAGTAAGTAAAAAAATTACACCATTTCCCGCTAAAGGGGACCATGAGGCGATGCGAAGCCGGAGCACTTGCACGATCGCGTTCCGTTGGCGTTCGTTGGGCATGCTACCGACCTCGCGTCGTGGAACGCGAAGAGGAACGCTACGCGCGTCCTGTCTTAACTCTAGCCCGGCCGTTAATTCTCACAGGGCGAGGGGGGAACGCGGTCGACAGGCGTGCGAGAGGAGGGCAGCGTAGGAGAGGAGAGAGAGGGGGAGGGGACGCGCATGCGCGGCGTTGTGCAGGAGAGAATTTCGGCATGTCTAGCCCGCGTTTTAGAGGAAGAGTGGAAAGGGGGATGGGAGAGGGGAAGTGGAGAGGGGGAGGGGCGAGAGAGTGGGGAGGAGAGATGTGGAGAGGGAATGGGAGAGGGTGAGTGGAGAGGGTATGCGCATGCGCAGTAAGGGTGGTCACGCCGCACACCACCACCACCACCGGATTGAACTCCGCCATAAGATACTTCGCATCTAAAACATCCCTGGTCGGATGGGATTTGAACCAGGGCTCTCTGCGTGGCAGCCGAGTATTCTACCAAAGAGCCACGCTGGCTTTTTTTTTAGGGGCGAAACTCCTCTTAGTCAAACCTTGTCACGTGTCCGGCGTAAGGCGTAACCGGTAGTATCTCCCGAACAGTATAATAGATGGCGCTGTCTCATAGAAGTACATACAAACTGCAGTTGAGTGAGGATATTCTAGATGGCGCTGTACACAATCTGTGTCGTCATCACCATTTCTCGTCTCATTTCCTAGATGGCGTTGGTCCAATAGAAGTGTGTGCAATAGTGCGCTTGTGTGAATCGCCACTAGATGGCATGTATATATATATATAGATATTCACCCAGGTATACGTGTGGGCACGAGTCTACATGAAGCCTTGGGTTTTAGGGACAACAATGGAAAGCTGAACACGCCCGCAATAGAAATAAGTAAGAGACGGTTAGAGTATTGGTGGCAGAAAAGTAGAGATAACGTAAAAAAATAAATAATTGGGGAAAAAAAAAGCTCATTCTGCCTTAAGAGGCAGAGAGATGGACCGTGAATTTATATTTTTTGGTATAATAACATAGATTTTTTCAATGTAGATAAGGCATTAGGACAACATGAAACAAGGAAGTTTTTTTTCTTTCTTTTTTTTCTCCTTCGAGCCTGGTGGCAGACATGTCACCGCCCCGTTATAAAGGGGACGCTCATAGCATCCATATATATATATATATATATATATATATATATATATATATATATATATATATATATATATATATATATATATATATATATATATATATATATATATATATATATATATATATTATAAAGACGTTTATTAGCGGGCACTCGGCGACGATAAACGGCTGCGACAGTCAAGGCGGGGTGCCGACTCTGAGCGCGAGGAGCGTGCTGTCCGAGAAGAGCGGAAGAGGACGACCCACTAGTAAGCGCTCGATAGGGCGACCCATTACAGGCTTCCAACACTTCGCTACAATTACCCCGGGTACGAAAAGGGAGCCGCCTGGCGACCTAACTGCTTGTCACTATGAGCGGGTCATGGTAGGGTTTCAGGCGCTCCACGTTGACAATGTCGCGCCCTCGACGGCGCATGTCCGAAGATGGTTCAAGGGGTTCGATCACGTAGTTGACCGGGGACGTGCGTTCGACGACACGGTAGGGGCCGTCGTATTTCGGCAGTAGTTTTGAAGAGAGGCCACGTGCAGTGGTAGGGACCGAGAGCCATACGAGTGCTCCAGGGAGGAACGTGGGCGCAGAAGTGGTGGTGTCACCGCGAATGCTCTTCTGCCGCTCTTGGTCATTCGTAGTAAATGTCTTGGCAAGCTCCCGACACTCCTCAGCGAGTCTTGCTGTGGCAGAAATAGGCGCACACTCAGACGGGTCCGGCTTGTATGGAAGGATTGTGTCGATTGTGTGCGACGGGTGCCTGCCGTACAATAAGAAAAAGGGCGAGAAACCAGTAGTGCTCTGCGGGGCGGTATTATAGGCGTAGGTGACAAAAGGCAGAATGGCATCCCAATTTGTGTGATCGGCGGCGACGTACATCGAGAGCATGTCGCCGAGCGTGCGGTTAAAGCGTTCGGTGACGCCATTCGTCTGCGGGTGGTAAGCAGTAGTTTTCCGGTGAACAACGTTGCACTCTTTGAGAATGGCTTCGACGACTTCGGACAAGAAGACACGACCTCGATCGCTGAGCAGCTCCTGGGGTGGACCGTGGCGCAGCATGAATCGGTGCAGCAGGAAGGAGGCAACATCGCGCGCCGTAGCCGCTGGGAGGGCGGCAGTTTCGGCGTATCGCGTAAGGTGGTCAACAGCGACGATGGCCCAGCGGTTACCAGCCGACGTTATAGGAAGTGGTCCATACAAATCGATGCCAGCGCGCCCAAACGGCCGGTCAGGGCAAGGTAGAGGTTGCAGACCTGCCGGCGGCAGGTGCGTTGAAGTTTTGCGGCGCTGACAATCGATGCAGGAGCGAACGAACTTCTGCACGTAGCGGTACATCCCTCGCCAAAAGTACCGTTGGCGAATGCGGTGGTAGGTTTTCGATACCCCAGAGTGTGCACACTGCGGGTCAGAGTGGAACGACTCGCATATGTCAGAACGCAGACTGCGGGGTATTACAAGTAGCCACTGGCGGCCGTCGCCGTAATTGCGTCGGTGGAGGAGGTCGTCGCGAACGGCGAAATGGTGCGCTTGACGACGCAATGCGCGAGTGGATGGTGTCGCCGATGGATCACTCAGCAAGGCTATCAGTGAGGCAATCCAGTGATCCTTGCGCTGTTCAGTGGCGATGGTGTGAATGTCGATAGACGAAACGGCATTGTGAGACACTGAGCTGGAAGTATTGTCGTCAGGCAAGGGAGAGCGCGAGAGTGCGTCGGCGTCAGCATGCTGGCGTCCGTTGCGGTACAGCACGCGGATATCGTAGTCCTGTAGGCGAAGTGCCCAGCGGGCGAGGCGGCCTGAGGGATCCTTCAATGACGACAACCAGCATAGTGCATGATGGTCGGTGATGACATCAAATGGGCGACCATACAAATAAGGTCGGAATTTCGTAAGGGCCCAGATGATCGCCAGGCATTCCTTTTCGGTGACGGTGTAATTGGTCTCGGCTTTAGTAAGCGTACGACTTGCATATGCCACGACATATTCAGGGAACCCTGGTTTGCGCTGCGCAAGGACAGCGCCAAGGCCAACACCGCTAGCGTCTGTGTGTACCACTGTAGGGGCCGCAGGGTCGTAGTGGCGTAGTATGGGAGGCGACGTCAACAAACGACGGAGCTTTGCGAAAGCGTCGTCGCACTCCGACGACCACGAATGGAGGGGCCCGTTACTTCCGAGAAGCTTCATCAGTGGCGATATGATAGTCGCGAAATTTCGAATGAAGCGCCGAAAGTAGGAACAGAGTCCCACGAAACTGCGCAGTTCTTTGACGGACGTAGGTTTGGGGAACTCGGTGACGGCCCGAAGCTTGGCGGGATCAGGAAGAATTCCGTCCTTGGACACGACGTAGCCGAGGATTGTCAGCTGCCGTGCTGCAAATCGGCACTTCTTTAGATTCAGTTGCAGACCGGCGTCGCTCAAACGCGTCAAAACATGCCGTAGGCGTTGAAGATGCGTGGAGAGGTCCGGAGCAAACACGACGACGTCGTCGAGGTAGCACAAGCACGTGTGACGTGTGCCATTTCAGGTTGCGCAGAACGGTATCCATCATGCGCTCAAAGGTGGCGGGCGCATTACACAGCCCAAACGGCATGACGTTAAATTCGTACAGGCCGTCGGGCCTGACAAAGGCGGTCTTCGGTCGAGCGTCATCAGCCATAGGTACTTCCCAGTACCCTGAGCGCAAATCGAGAGATGAAAAGAATTCGGCGCCTTGCAGGCTGTCAATCACGTCGTCTATTCGTGGCAGTGGATACACGTCCTTACGAGTGATCTTGTTGAGTCGTCTGTAGTCCACACAGAACCGCACAGAACCGTCCTTCTTCGCAACAAGAACGACAGGAGACGCCCAGGGGCTGTTAGAGGGTCGAATGACATCACGTCGAAGCATGTCGTCGACTTGCTCGGTGATTACACGGCGTTTGGCGGGAGATACGCGATATGGACGTTGCCGCAGTGGCAGGCGGTCGCCAGTGTCGATGCCATGCGTAACGGCCGACGTGCGGCCGAGAGAAGTTTGAGCGACATCGAAAGAAGGGCGAAATTCTTCCAACAGGTCCAAAAGCTGGGAACGCTGGACCTGCGTAAGGTTGTCAGCTATGGAGGAACCAAATACGTCAGCGTGTGATGAACCAGACGTCGAAACAGCACTGAGCGTACTCGAACTTCGGCCGTGCGAATCATCGGGCTCGTCCATAACTTGTGCGTCTTCGAGGGGTTCTACGCTGCCCAGACATTCCCCTCGCACCAACGTAACACTGTACGGGGAGGGGTTTATTACAAAAATAGAGGTGCTGCCCTGGGTGACTTGAACGGTCGCGAAAGGCACCAGCAAGCCTTTCCTCGTGCAAACACGGTCATATGGCGAGAGGAGTGCAACGGTGTCGGATAGGCTAGCGCAGTAGACTGACACCGCCGTTGACGAGTTTGCAGGCACTTTTATGTCGTCTTTGACGAGTACCTTGCTCGCAGCCGATGGACTGTCTGCCGGCGTCAAATTAGAGAATGGTGACAGCTCTATTTCGGCGGGTGCGCAATGAATTACGGCGTCGTGGCGGGAGAGAAAATCCCATCCGAGGATGACGTCGTGAGAGCATGCAGGAATTATGATCAATTCGACGGCGTACATAGCGTCCTTAATCATGACGCGGGCTGTGCATACCGCTGTAGGGTGAATGCTTTGGGCGCTGGCTGTACGGAGGGAGAGCCCGGAAAGTGGCGTCGTCACTTTTCGCAGTATTCGGCTAAGCTTTGCGTCCATAACGGATACGGCGGCTCCAGTGTCGATAAGGGCAGATGCACGAACACCGTCCACAAACACGTCTATCACGTTCGATGGGCTTCGCTGAGGGCCTTCGCAGTTCGACAGCATCGCAGCCCTTGCCTCGTGGACTGCGACGACTAGTTTTCCTGGTCTCTTGGGACCAGACATGGCCGCATCGGTGACAGCGAACGGCGTCGTGGTGACGGTGAACGGCGGGTAGATGGAGCGGGGCGAGACGTCGGCGACAGAGGCGTAGGTGGGTCGTAATATGGGCGGTTCGCCGGGCTGGTGGCAGGCGACGCGACTCTAGGCGGCTGCACGCGATTGCAATAGCGCGCCACGTGGCCGGCGTAACCGCATGCGAAGCATATGGGGCGGTTGTCAGGTGTGCGCCATCGGTTCGCTGGGGCAGGGCCCGCCCATGGTGCAGGACGGGATTGACGGGGCGGCAACTGATAGGACTGGACGGTGGGCTGCAGTCGTGGCCTGTGCGTGACGTCGCCGCAGGTTACCGGTACATCCGCTTCGAAAGAGTGAGGTCGAGCGGAGGCTTCGGCGTAAATGTGTGGGGCAGCCGTAGGGATTGCCGAGGGCGTTCTTGCGACCACTTGGGCGTAACTCAAGGGTGCAGGAGCCGTATGGTGCTGGTGGTACTCGGGCATGACCTCTGCAATTTCTTGCTCTATTGCTCGACGGAGTGGAGGCAGAAGTGTGGTCGACGGCTGTTAGACGTACTGCGGGCGAGCAAAGTCCAGCAGAGGGAGTTGGCGCGCGATTTCCTCGCGCACGAATGTCTTCATCTCTGCGAGCAACGCGGAGTGGTCGGATATGGTCGACAAGCCAGCGAGCTCGGCGTCGCGTGATGGAGAGCGACGGGTCATCGATCGCTGCCGGCGCAGCTCCTCATAGCTTTGGCAGAGCGTTATGACCTCAGCCACTGTGCTGGGGTTCTTGGCGAGCAGCATGGTGAAGGCGTCGTCGTCGATGCCTTTCATGATGTGCCGGATCTTGTCAGCTTCGGACATGGTGGCGTCGGCTTTCTTACAGAAATCGAGGACGTCTTCAATGTAACTGGTGAATGATTCACCGGCCTGCTGAGCGCGTTCACGTAAGCGCTGTTCGGCCTGCAGCTTACGAACGGCAGGGCGGCCAAACACATTGATAATGGCGGTCTTGAAGTCGGACCACGTTGTAAAATCTGATGCGTGGTTGTTGTACCACAAGCCCGCCACACCCGCGACGTAGAAAACCAGGTTAGTCAGTTTTCCTGCCTCGTCCCATTTATTGGGGACACTCACGCGCTCGTAAATCGCGAGCCAGTCCTCCACGTCGGTGCCATCTGCGCCAGTGAAGACCGGAGAGTCGCGGATACGAGGCACACCTGGGCATGAGGTCGGTGTAGGCGGGGCCGTTTGCTGGGAGGCGTCTGGAGGCATCGTAGGCGGCAGGGTACGGGATCGAAGAGCCAGGGGCATCGAATGAGGGCCGAAGTTGTTGTGAAAGCCCAGCAACCTCCACCAAATTATAAAGACGTTTATTAGCGGGCACTCGGCGACGATAAACGACTGCAACAGTCAAGGCGGGGTGCGGACTCTGAGCGCGAGGAGCGTGCTGTCCGAGAAGAGCGGAAGAGGACGACCCACTAGTAAGCGCTCGAGAGGGCGACGCATTACAGGCTTCCAACGCTTCGCTACAACATATATATATATATATATATATATATATATATATGTATATATATATATATATAGTGTCTGTCACGTCTTTGATGATGTACTGGGCTGTTGCTTTGATAACTGCTGGGCGAAAGCACTGAAGATTTCACGGTGTAACCATGATTGCTTCAGGAGCTTCGTCCAAACTCTTCATCATTCACCCGTGGAAATGATGTGATTTTTTTCTTTATTTCCGGTTGTAGGTCAGACAAGCAGGGACAACCGAATTATGTTACAGGACACAACAAAGAGGTAAGCAGACATCTACCGTCAACGACTGCATGAACAACAGTGGGATTTAAAATCCCTTCATAGTAAGCAGGGGTTCTACCCTAGCCAACCATTAAAAGGACGGGATTACACACTATTAAACACTATTAGACACACTATTAAAAGGACGGGGTCGCTTGCCTCACGGAGAACGAGAAACCTCTTTATCAACTGTTTGATGAACAGATGTGCCAGCCCATGACCTCCACTCTTTATCCGTCTAAACAAATTTGTAATACGGTACCTTTCCCAGTCCACACAAATGTCGCAAACATTCTATGCAATTTCTGCACATTGATCCTTGAACAGTACATCACTTGCATGACGTACCATAGCATAGACACAGAAAACCAGTTGCATACAATAGCCCTAGCAAACATGGACAGATAATTTGCCCTCCACCTACTCGCTTTCTCGCTTATTTCTTTTGTTTGCTTCTTCCAATAGTCATCAGTACTTTTGTATGACTCCAGCGGAAGTCCAAGATACTTTACTGGCGTTTTGGTCCACTTAATGCTAGCAAAAAATCAGGCGTTGAAGGCCACGCGCCATGCCAGAACCCCAGGCACTTTACCCAGTTTATGTGGCATCCTGTTTTTCAGAGAAAGATGCAGAAACTCTCAGTGGTTCTTCAATGCCTTCATAAGAAGTACTACATATCGCAACATCGTCAGCATACGCGAGTAGTTTGACCTCTGAGGATTGTGATCGAAACCCCCTAACAGCATTGTTCTGGAGTATTGACAGACATAATGTTTCGATGTATATGCAAAACAACAGCATACTGACAGGGCGGCCATGAAGAACTGAACGCTCAATTTTAATGGGGGCCCCCAATGTCTTGTTGATTATTAGTCTTGTACTACCATTCTGATATGACAGGGCAACAGCGTAAGCAATTATTTTACCAACATTAATGTGATTCAGTACTGCAAACAAAAGAACATAGGCGACACAATCAAACGCCTTCTCCAGAACACACACCCCACGTGTGGTGTGGTGTGTGTTCCTTCTTTGTCGTCGTCTTTTACTGCGCTGTTTCCCGTTTCACTATGCTTTACCAACTAGCCAACAAGTTGACCTTATTAGCATTATTGTCTTTCTACGATCTTACGAGCCCTTAGAAAGTCCCCTTCTTTCCTTCATTTATAGGGAGGGTCCCATTCTGGCAGACTTGATGCCTTCAGGTAGTATGCGAGGCATTATTGGTCACCTGCCAGCTCGTAAAAAGATCACGTGTTACGTGACGCCAGCAGGCAGAAAAAGAGTGTTCCACATTCGCCACCAAGGCTGCGATCAGCTCTGACTAACACTCCTAGGTTTAAATTCACATATATACCCCATAAAGTGAACGGGGGGATGACCGCCGCCGTAGCTCAGTGGTAGAGCATCGGCCGCGTTATTCGAAGGTCGCAGGTTCGGTCCCTACCGGCGGCAAGTTATCTTTTCGTCCACTTTACTTTCTTCGCACTTATATCCTAATTACTTCAAAATAACAACCCGTGCACTTTCCTTTGCATTATTGTCTGTTATTTCCCATTTATACTGTGTCTAACAAAGAAAAACGAGCCCTTAAGGAAGTCCCCTTCTTTCCTTCTGCCATTGAGGAATCATCCGTGATCACGTGCAGGACTATGCATAACCACTGCGTATTCGTTGGAAAGCGCCCATTGTATGTTCTTTTTTGTATCCTATCGCTATGCGCTGTTGAGATTGAAAGGCCAAGCATTGGCGATTTCTGCTGTGCTGTCGCCACCTAGCGGGTACGCCCCGAAGCAGCAGATCAAGGGTCAGCCTTGAAGCCATACAAGTTGTCATATAGTGGGGCGCTGCAAGGCTGCTGCATAGTTCGTAAATTGTTGCCATGCTGCCGCGCACGAGCTTTAAAAAAATATCACATTTTTGCCGGAGTGGTGAAGGAATGAATGCGATAGCAGAAAAATTGGAATGCTATATGAAGTAAGGCTAGCAGCGAACTCCTTTAGGACCCCATCTCGCGTATCTCTACAAAAAGCAAGCGGTGAGAGCACAGCACGTACAGAGGTCGACACGCTCGTCTAGAACACAGGAGCGTCGCGCTCGGGACTGCACGGGCGACATCTACACGGATAACACATGGATTGAGATGGGCCACATGTGAGCATGCCCGGCCCAAATCATGCACCTGCGTTGCGTTTTCTCTTGTCGTTTATCGACGCGGCTATAAATGTGCCTACGATCGGCTCAAACCGCTCGCACCGAAGCGCCGCTGTGCACATTTGTATACGCGCCACCGCACGCCTATCCACACTAACGCGGCGACAGTACTGCCACCTGTAGCCCGATCGCGCTGCGAATAGACCGAAGGCGAACGGCGGCATGGTCACGCAGTTCCAAGCGAAACAACCGCCGAGCTTCGCCGCATGAGCCCGTGGCTGCGGCCGGGCTGATGGCGTCCCTGTCGCGCTTACAGCGTCGACTGACCGAGTGCGTCCACTGCTGCCACTGCATAAACGCGCAAACTGCGCCATGCGGGATAGCGTCCCTCTCCGTGTGGCAAGGTCTGTGACACCACGGAGGGAGTGCGCAGGCCTTCTCTCGAAGGACGCTAGAACACTCTAAAGCTATGAGCCCGTGGCTGCGGCCGGGCTGATGGCGTCCCTGTCGCGCTTACAGCGTCGACTGACCGAGTGCGTCCACTGCTGCCACTGCATAAACGCGCAAACTGCGCCATGGGGGATAGCGTCCCTCTCCGTGTGGCAAGGTCTGTGACTCCACGGAGGGAGTGCGCAGGCCTTCTCTAGAAGGACGCTAGAACACTCTAAAGTTATGAGCCCGTGGCTGCAGCCGGGCTGATGGCGTCCCTGTCGCGCTTACAGCGTCGACTGACCGAGTGCGTCCACTGCTGCCACTGCATAAACGCGCAAACTGCGCCATGGGGGATAGCGTCCCTCTCCGTGTGACAAGGTCTGTGACACCACGGAGGGAGTGCGCAGGCCTTCTCTAGAAGGACGCTAGAACAATCTAAAGCTATGAGCCCGTGGCTGCGGCCGGGCTGATGGCGTCCCTGTCGCGCTTACAGCGTCGACTGACCGAGTGCGTCCACTGCTGCCACTGCATAAACGCGCGAACTGCGCCATGGGGGATAGCGTCCCTCTCCGTGTGGCAAGGTCTGTGACACCACGGAGGGAGTGCGCAGGCCTTCTCTCGAAGGACGCTAGAACACTCTAAAGCTATGAGCCCGCGGCTGCGGCCGGGCTGATGGCGTCCCTGTCGCGTTTACAGCGTCGACTGACCGAGTGCGTGCACTGCTGCCGCTGCATGAACGCGCAAACTTCGCCATGGGGAGGAGGAGGAGGAGGAGAGGTTGAGGAAAGGAAAAGGCGCAACTCCTGCAACCCTAATTGGGAGCACGGCTCAGCGCCTGTAGGGGAAAGGGGGAAAGGGAGATAAAGATGAGAAGAGGGAGGAGAAGGAGAGGAGGAATGCTGTCCATGACCGAGGACGCGGCGGGCGGCTACTATAGTCGGTTGGCCAGTCCAGTGTCCTCAAGGAAGCGAAGAACCGCCTTGAAAACCTGGGTGTGGTGCTGTGCAGGGAAAAGGAGGTCCCTCTGTGTAGCCGCGGGAATACCCTGGCGACGGAGTGCGGCGAGCAAGGCAGCTCGTTGTGCTTGAAGCGCTGGGCACACACACAATAGGTGATCAATTGTTTCGTCTGCCCCACACGCACTGCACGCAGGTGACGAAGCTCTGCCGAGCCGATGACGTCGTGCCGCAGGCCAGGAGCAGCCGATGCGTAGACGCAGTAGAAGAGACCGCTTCCTCCTGGAGAGGCCCCTGTCAGGCAGCCGGGTCGGAGGTTCCAGCCTGGCCACACGTTCGTCGGGGTGGCAGCGTAGCAACAACCGCCTCAAGGTCAGCCTCGAATAGTCTGAGGCGACCACAGCACGGCAGACAGCGATGGTAGAGTGATGTGCCTCCTTGGCCAGTGTGTCTGCTTGCTCATTTCCCTGAATACCCACATGAGATGGGACCCAATGCAGGGAGACATCGACGCCACTGGCGAGGAGGGCAGGCAGCTTGGTGACCGGTTGAGTTCCGAAGCCCGTTCGTTCCGGTTTCGCCACGGCCTGCAGTGCGGCTCGTGAGTCGCACGCGACGGCCACGGGACACATGGGAGGGGGGGGGGGGGTCTGCTGCCAAGAGGTCCACGGCGAGGTGGAGACCGGCCGTCTCTGCGGCGGTAGAGCAGGCATCAAAGGGGAGACGACAGGAGGCCGTTCTACCAAGGGCTGGTATGACGCAGGCGGCCGTGGCGGAGCCTGTAGCTGGGAGGACGGAGCCATCCGTGTAGACAATAAGCCTACCAGCCAGCTCTTCCTCTAGCTTGGAGGCGACTGCCTGCTGGAGAGCGCAGGTGGGTGAACGACGCTTGGAGAGCCGACCTAGATCGGTAGTGACTGTCAATGGTTTCACTGTCGGCGGAGGAGGGGGCATGGCTGGAGGCACAGGTCCTACAGCTTCTCGATAGACCTGTAGCAGCGGGTCCATCGGAGATGTTGGTCGGCTTTCCAGCCGGGCAAGGAGAGGGCGTCCATCAGGCGCGTGGGCGAGCCGATCGATGTGGAGGAGACCACGCTGCTGTAAGAGCAGGGAGAGGCGCCAGGCGCCCGCCTCTGTCAGGGTGGCTGCCACTTGCGAGGACCGCGGCAGGCCGAGAACACTCCGAATGAAGCCCCTATGCAACAGCTCGAGGCGCTCCAGTTGCCGGAGAGGAAGTGCCACCAGAGGCAAGGCGTACAGGAGCCTCGCCGTTGCAGCTGCGGCATGAAGACGAAGAGCCCAGGATGGTGCGCAGCCGCGGCCGCTCAGGAAGATGCACTTCACCGCCTTCTGAACTATTTTCACCATCCCCATGGCCTCTTTGATGGCGGGAGCCCAGGACAGCCGGTGGTCGATACGGAGCCCAAGGTAGGTCACTGTAGTCTCCCACGAAATCATGGAGCCATCGATGGTGAGGCGCGCCACGCGGCTGCGCGTTCTTGCCTTAGGGTGCACAAGAAGGGCCTTCGTTTTGGCCGAAGACACCGCCAGGCCAACAGAGGCGATGTGGTCGACCACGGCGTTCAGTGCATCCTGGAGGCAGGATCGGATAGAACGCAGATTCCTGGTGGGGCCCCAGTTCCATAGGGCGGCGTCATCAGCGTATATGGAGCAGTGCACCGGGTAGCGCTGTCCGGAAGGGATGGCAGAAGGCAGATGTGCCAAGGCGACGTTAAATAGGAAGGGGCTCAGTACAGAGCCCTGTGGCACGCCTGACATGACCGGATGTGGAGAGCTGAGAGCTCGGCCGACTCGCACGCGGAAAAAACGGCCAGACAGAAAGCCCTGCACAAAGCACAGCATGCGGCCTCCGACGCCCAAGGTTGCTAGTGCCTGTTCGACCGCCAGGTGAGGCAGGCTATCGAATGCACTCTGCACGTCCAAAAGCACTAGAAGGGCCGCTTCCTTCCTGCTTCTTGCATGCTCCAGTG
Source organism: Rhipicephalus sanguineus (assembly GCF_013339695.2). Taxonomy (NCBI): domain Eukaryota; kingdom Metazoa; phylum Arthropoda; class Arachnida; order Ixodida; family Ixodidae; genus Rhipicephalus; species Rhipicephalus sanguineus. The sequence goes on along the minus strand of NC_051181.1, from coordinate 30,371,866 downwards.
CCGAGACAACGTCACCAAGCGAGTCAGCGGTGCAGCGGTGGCGCCGGAATCCGGTCTGCTGCTCGGGAAAGTAGTCTAAAGCCCTGGTGATCCACTCAAGGCGGGCCAGGACCATTGTCTCCATCACCTTGCAGGCGGCAGAGGTGAGGGAGACAGGCCTGTACGACGAGGGGGTCGAAGCCGGCTTTCGTGCTTTTAGTATCGGCACGATGATGGCAGTAAGCCAGGTCGCAGGGAGCTGTCCGCTGTTCCAGACGTCGTTGAAGTAGTCCAGTAGCTGGGCCTTCTCGCTGTCTGCCAGATTTCGGAGCATCTGGAATGTTATCCCGTCAGCGCCCGGTGTACTGCGCCGCTTCGAGCGGTCGAGAGACGCTGTCAGTTCATGGAACTGGAAAGGTTCGTTGCACAGAGCTGCCACTCTCTCCAACGTAAAGGCGTGGTGGTGGATACGGGGCATGCAAACTGTAGCGTCCCTCTCCGTGTGGCAAGATCTGTGACACCGCGGAGGGAGTGCGCAGGCCTTCTCTCGAAGGACTCTAGAACACTCTAGAGCTATGAGCCCGTGGCTGCGGCCAGGCTGATGGCGTCTCTGTCGCGTGTACAGTAGAGTTACTGTATAAGCTCCCCACGGACGCAGAGTTGCGCATAGGTCCGCCATCTTGCCCGCTGAGGCGTCCACGTTAAGCAGGAAAGCTACCCCTTTCGAATGTAGGAGACGACGCGGATCAGCAGCTCCGTGTGCTTTATCGCTCGGTCATGACGCGTCGCTGGCGCATTGGCTTTCGCTACGATAAATGAAGAAGGAAAACTCGCAAAAACATCGAATTTAGCTGAAAGTGGCGGCATTTCATTTCATTTCATTTCATTTTATTTACCCTCAGGGCCATATGGCATTATAGAGGGGGGTGGAAATAAAGTTTACATGAAAAAAGAAAAGAAAAAAAAATACAGCATGAAAATATACAGCATAGAAAATACAAATTATACAGCAGAATGTACAGCAGAGAAAATACAGCAGGGGAATAAACAATGCAACAAATAAAGATTATACAATAGTAGCTGTGCAACGACGGTGAACATAATACAATTTTGAGTAACGTTTAACTCATACAATACTGAGTAATGTTTGACGGAAAATATTGTTATTAGTAATAGTGACGATGTCTTCGGGAAGGTGGTTCCAATCTACTGATGTACGAGGTATGAATGACCGATAAAAACACTGGGAGTTACAGGATGCGATGCCAACATTATGACAATGGTCGATGCGATGACATATGTACTGAGGATTGAGGATTAGTTGGTTATGTAGGGTGGGATGATGAAATAATTTGTGAAATGTGCTCAAACGAGATATTTTCCGACGGTATGCAAGGGAAGGAAGGCCTAGGCTGGATTTCATTGAACTAATACTGACGATGCGATTGTAGTTAGAAAGTATGAAACGGGCGGAGTTATTCTGTACGAGCTCAAGTGAAGTAACCAAGTTATCGTGGTAAGGATCCAACACTGATGACTAGTTAAATGGCAGTCACTATTGCAAGTAATGTTTTTGTTTTAAATAGGAAATCGGAAAATTCTGACAAACACGATTCTGCACAAATTAAGTTCAGCAAATCGCTCGTTTCACGTAGTTTTTTGACGCAGCTATTTAAATGATAAAATAGGTGGCTCGAGAAAACAAGTGCTAAAATTATCATTCTGTGTTTCACAAATTACGCAAGCTAACGAGAATCTTACACATATCTATGTAGATGGGACATAAAATATACGCAGGTGAGGCTTCAAACATTTGTGCCGCGCAGTGCTCGAACTGAATTAAGCTGTTTTGATAGAACTGTAAGGTGAATATTCACACATTCACTCGCGCACATTTTTATCCTTCGGTCCCGGCCGATTTTTGTCAACAGCTAGCCAACCATTGACAGTTGTGGGCCAGGAGCAATACATATCCTGTTTGTTATAGTCTATTAGAAAAAAATATTGCTATGAGATTTTTAATTGACTACTGTCACGGGTTAGTGGCGTCGACGAAGGCAGCAGTCGGCGTGTCGAGATTGAAACTCTTTATTTGGCAGAACTTAACGGAAAGTCAAACTACAGCAATACACACTGTATAGTGTACACTGATAGCGGCGAACAGAGCGTCGGCCATCGATGAACTGAACCGCGGCAAGGCGCGCCGGCATTTTATACATGCGGCATCGAACATTCGAGCCTTATCGCTGGTGGCCGCGTTAGTTCCAGAATAATCTCAGCTGTTCGCGTTTGCGCACTCAAGCCTATCAGAAGACTAGCATAATCTAGAATGTTCCCAGACATTAGGGCGCAGCTTGCGCAAGGCAGCGGCTACGCGTGCGACGGACTTGTTAGATAAAAATAACAAAAGAAGCGCGCATGGCACTATATAGTCAGCTTTTGTGCGTGGCGTGTATGGGGATGGGCACTCTGGAACGTACTGTTACACTGCCATGAATAATGGGTCGTATTGAAGTGCCAACGCATTCGACCTGCAGTGACGATTTTGACGGCCGACGAATGTACTATCGTGAGCAATATAAGCTGGAACACCAAATTCACGTTTATTCGATTACTTGCAACGTATTGATATGAATTTGCCGTACTTAATTACCAGAGATACCTTGCGGCTTCAGCATTTAGTGTCATGAACATTTTTGCTCCTACCAACTACGTTTACCGCTATGATCCTCGAAAGGTAATGCCAGTGTTCCAGTTCACACTGCTCAGGACTATACATACTGACCACAGCTACTGAACATTTTTCCTTCGAGTGTCGCTTTTTTCTGGCACGTGTTTGAAAAGACAGAGTTTATTATGTACTTTGAAAATACAAGCTGATGGGAGCCGAACATGGTCGTTGAGAACCCTGCCCAATACATAGCTTAGCGAATCGCAGAATTGACAAGAAAGGCTTTCTGTTTTCTTGCCCGTTCATGCAGTGGGTAGCGCAGCACCCTGTTGTTGTCGCAACTTCGCAGCACTGAGTCACGTCGTTGTGCCGCACTGGCACCGAAAAAAATGACGTTCACTAATAACGGACAATACGAAGCCACCTACACACCACCAACGAAAAACATTCAGCACTATGCCGGATCACCTCGCCGGACGGCCGGCCGGACGGCTTGGTACAGCGGTGGCGTTGGCGGTGGCGCGGCGGTCGCCAGCACACGCGCGGCCATGAAGTTGGCTTTCCCTCAGAGGGATGCTTTTTGCGCACATGAGCGCGCTTGGCGAATGGGGGCGCGAGTGGCGAATTCTATCAAAGGCGCAACTCTGCTACCTAAAGGCAGCAGTACAGCATCGACTGACCGAGCGCGTCCACTGCTGCCACTGCATGAACGCGCAAACTGCACCACGGGGGATAGCGTCCCTCTCCGTGTGGCAAGGTCTGTGACACCACGGAGGGTGTGCGCAGGCCTTCTCTTGAAGGACGCTAGAACACTCTAAAGCTATGAGCGCCTGTGGCAGCGGCAGGGCTGATGGCGTCCCTGTCGCGTGTACAGCGTCGACCATAGAGTTTCCTAGAACTAGACGGGACTCTGGCGCTGCGATCGTTCAGCCACCATGGGAAGGATGGGTAGTACACGAATTTGCCTAGTCTTCGTACTTGCGGGCATCGAACGCACTTGTGGCTTTGTTTATTGCTGTAGTTTGGTTTTTTTTCGGATAAAAGAATGAATCGTTGTGAACTTCGTGACCAGATTTGAATTGGTGATCCTAAAAAGGTTGAAGTGGTGAAGTGGAACTGCGGACTTTTGCTGAACTTCGTTTTACGACAAAGCGGATGCAGGCGACGCGGAGCCAAAGGGAGCAGAAAGAACGAAGTTTAGACAAATATATGCACTACCCACGATTCCCATGTTGGCTGAAGCGCCATGCGTTGCGCCAGAGTTCCCTCTTGTAAGTATTTAGGAAACTCTATGGCGTCGACTGACACAGTGCGTGCACTGCTGCCACTGCATAAACGCGCAATCTGCACCACGGGTGATAGCCTCCCTCTCCGTCGGGCAAATTCTGTGACGTCGCGGAGCGAGTGCGCGGGGCTTCTCTTGAAGGACGCTAGAACACTCTAAAGCTATGAGCCTGTGGCTACGGCTGGGCTGATGGCGTCCCTATCGCGTGTACAGTGTCGGTTGAACGACAGCGTCCACTGCTGCCACTGCATGAACGCGCAAAGTGCGCCACTGGCGACAACGTATTTTTCGTCGGGCAAGGTATGTGCACTTGATCTTTCCCGCCATGGACGCCGGTGAGAAGGCTCACCGACAAAGACAGCACGCGCTCGCCCGAGAAGGGCAGTGCCGGCGAAGAGTGAATCCCGTGATCATTTCTAGGCGAGCAGGGGAAGAACGACTACGTCGATTGCTCAACCCTACTTTAGGAAAACAGGACACAGCGGCCAAACTGCAACAACACTAAGAAAACCCAAAAGTTACAGCCAGCAAAACACAAGCGAAACGCCGGTATCGAGCCGATCCCGAGGTGCGGGCACGAAAAAATGCTGCGTGCATTGAACTTACCCAGCATTCGCATGAGGGCAGCTGCCCACAATTCCCCCCCCCCCCCACCCCCGAAACTTTCTGTTTCTCTTTCTTTTAAATGCGAAGCATTTCTTTGGGAGCCTTTGGCACTTTGAGCGTTTCTATCTACGTATCTATCTATCTATCTAGCCGCCTACGTCTGGGTGCTCTCATGATCGCCTCCTTAACTTGGTGTAGACCAAAATTTACATGTGAGGGCAAGAGGGTTTGACGAATATGACTGTCAGGTCATGACATGAATGACGTAAGAATATTGTCGCGTACGCCGTCAAACCCTGTCCTCCAGACACGTGTGGCACATACCCGTAATTACCACGGGCCGCGGTGCACTGGTACGCGCCACAGGTGATTGACAGTTTATATCTACCCAGGAACGGCGAGAACAGACATTGGTAACTTAAATGCGAGAGTGTTAAGAAAAAACGACATCGGCAGCGTTGACCCGATGAATGGGAAGAATGAAAATGAGGATCCCAGCAGGAATCGAACCAAGGCATTCTGCATGGCAATCAGGTGTTCTACCACAGAGCCACGCCAGGTCTATAAAGTGGTTTGGAAAAATAGTCTATGCAGGCGTAATGGCGGTGCAACGTCAATTGTGGTAATGGTGCTGGTTATCTAATTTTGCAAGAAAGCAATCAACACTACATAATACTCCTACGATGTGTACTCCTACAATACAGGCGTCATATGAGATTGACGTCTGTGGTTCCAGTGTTGGCTCCGCTTTGATAGCAGTCTAATCAACATTACATTTCTATTCCCATGATTCTGCAAGCTATATTGAGGCGTTGCTCGACCCCGGAGGAATACATTAAGAAAAGTTACGTATGATATTCACGTCATCGCACCGTAAAATGCAATTCGTCCGCCAGAACGACGCAGTGTCCTCTTCATTTCTTTTGAGGCTGGGCAATGGCCTCATGCTGACTGATGATGATGCCAGATTGACTGACAGCCGCTTTGTAGACTAGGCTACGTAGGCCACATACGCCCAGGTAGTCTACGAATATGACAAGCGCCATCTACTGATGTTGGTCTACGTAGCACTATCCAGGGCTACCAGCCTCGGTGGCCTATACCTCACCAACGAGAAGGGTGACTTCAGGTTCCGACATGTCGCCTGCTCTATCGACAGACAATTTTTTCGACGAAATGACGGAGGCATCCACATTTCCAAGAGCTGTACCATACCTCATACTTCACTACACATCGACCCCTCGTCACCGCGATCACGACCGGATCCAATAACAAGTCATGACCAGCTGCTGGTGCCCACTGACCACGGTGATGATGACCTTGTGCAAGAACCGTCAAGAACGTCTTCCACACAAGCACACGGGTTCGTGAAACGTGCGCGCGTTCTCTATCATAAGGGACAAGTCTAACCACTACGTATAAGCTTACCGCTTCTAGTGTTGGTAATACCCACGTTGCCGTTGGCAGCGTTACCCAACTGTAAACAACTGGTTATATAACACTTATGCGTCTCTTAATGAGAACTAACAGACAATGATTCCAAGGAAAGTATAGGGGATGTTTTTAGTAATAAATGTAAGGTAATTGTGAAGAAAGAAAAGTGGACGAAAAGATAGCTTGCCGCGGGCAGGGACCGAACCTGCGATCTTCAACATATATGTGTGCGTATAAAATTCATACATTTTTTATGTGTCGTTTTGTAGCGTTTCGCTCAGTAAAAAATATTACGCCACAGTCTCCTTCCCACCGCATGCTTCGCATACGAGGGGCGTTCAATAAAAATTCCCCCTGACCCACTTCCTGGGGACGGAGAGCAACGAAACTTTGCAGATTTATTAGTCCTTCTCTACATAGGTGCCACCCAGGGACACACACTTCTCACATCTTTTTATGCAACTGTAAACACCTCGCTTGTAGAAGTCGACAGGTTGCTGCAAAATCCATGTTGTAACTTCAGAAATCAGAGTCTCATCATCTGGAAAATGCTTGCCCTTCAAATCTGATTTCAATGTTGGAAAGAGGTGAAAGTCCGATGGTGCGAGGTCGGGTGAATAAGGGGAATGCGGTAGAATTTCAAAGCCTCAAGAGCGTGTTTCCGTCTAGGCAACATGTGAGTTGTGAACTGGGGCATTGTCTTGCGGAAGGCGGACGCCTTTGGTGAGCATGCGACGTCTCTTGTTTTTGATGGTCTCTCGCAATTTCCGCAGCAGTGAAGCATAGTATGCCCCAGTAATCGTGGCACCCATTGCTAGGAAATCTATCAAGACTACTCCGTGTTGGTCCCAAAAGACTGTGAGCATGACCTTGCCCGCCGAGGGCTGGGTGCGTGCCTTCTTTGGAGGCGGTGAGTCCAAGTGCTTCCATTGCATCTAGAAGTACACGTTGCTGGGCTAGTCGGTTCATGTCTAAGTACAAGCCTCGTTATTTCCTCGCGCAAGAAACAGCCATACTTTGTGGCTTGTACTTAGACATGCTTCCATTGCATCGACTGGACTTTAGTCTCCGTATCATAGTGATGGACCCAGCATTCAGCCTGTGTAATCAGTCTATTGAAAAAGTCCTGCTGGTTTCTATGGCACATGGTCAAAAGAGCCTGGGAGCATTCGACTCGTTCCTGATTTTGGAAAGGTGTGAGCAGCCGGTGAACCCAGCGATCGGATACCTTACGCATATGAAGATGGTCCTGAATAATTTTTTCCATGGACCCCACACTAATCATGACATGTTGGGCTAGGTCTCGAACGATAACGTGGCGATTTTCCAAAATGGCGGCCTCCACTTGCTGCATGGTGTGTTCATCGACAGCGGAGTGGGGTCGCCCTGCAATTGGAGCCGCTTCCACCGAAATCAGACCGTATTTGAATTGACGATGCCAGTTATTCACTACATCATATGATGGGCAATCCTCACCATAACCTTCTTTTGTCTCATCGAACGTGTCCCTTGGAGTGTGGCCTTTCAAGTACGGGAACTTGACGGCTGCTCTGTATTCCACTGCATCCATTATCAAACCTCACACCACTTCAGCACCTCTAAAAGAAAGACCGTTATTACTTTAGAGTTGCACATTGACACGTGACCTACAGTGACTTATGTCATTACACATGCGCAGTTTCAGCATCCTGCAATAAATAGAAGTCAGTCAGGGGAAATCTTTATTGAACGCCCCTCGTAGCATCGACCCCCACGGTACGCGGGATCTGCCGAATTTCCCTTTCTTTCTTTCTTTCTTTCTTTCTTTCTTTCTTTCTTTCTTTCTTTCTTTCTTTCTTTCTTTCTTTCTTTCTTTCTTTCTTTCTTTCTTTCTTTCTTTCTTTCTTTCTTTCTTTCTTTCTTTCTTTCTTTCTTTCAAAAGCACGGACTGCTGGGCTAGTTGGTAGGGCATAATCCTGAACAGCAGCGCAAAGAAGCACACGGATGGCGACAGATCAAGACGGGACACAGCGCTTCTTTCTTTGTGTACTCGTTGCCTCGCCCATCAGAGTTACTGCCTCGCGCGACGGAAAAATCGGCGCATGTGTTCTGGGAGCGAAGCAGAAGAGGACGAAAAGAACGCGTGCCCGTTCATGATGACGATTGTGTTCTGTTCGCGACACAGATTACGGCCCGCTTAAACAGTCCCGCTATTCAAAATGCTGGAGGAGTTCGAGCGAGAAATTGACTCAATATCGCCACGCGCGCTTTTTTTGTTACTTTAGGGGCGAAGCACCTTAGGGTCTCGGCTTGTGGGCGTGTCACGTAGCCGTCACGGTCCATCATAAACGGGTATGCGCCACAAAAACTGGTTAAATCCCACTACTCGGCACCGGTCCATTCTATGCATATTATGAACGAAAGGTTCGTCGTTACTTTCTAAAACATTATGCTTGGCTTAGCAGCGGTATCAGCATGGATGGATGGATGGTGGAACTTTATTAAATATTGTCCTGAGAGACGCGACTAGCGCGCAGTGGGCTTCTCCCACGTTGGGACGGGCAGGCTTAGCCTTGGTAAATTTCGTAGGGGATGCGTTGGGACGGGCAGGCTTAGCCTGCCCGTCCCAACGCATCCCCTACGAAATTTACCAAGGCGCTCAAATTTCTTATCTAAAACCAGAAACACAAACGAGGGTCTGTACGGTAAAGTCATCGATTTGGAACGCCACTTCTTGAAACATATCTGCAAAGGGATGGTGCTTTACTCTCCACCGGTCCACTAAAAATGAAGAAGGCCACAGTTAGCCCAACAAATAGCCGATGACGTTAGTGGACGTTTTCCCTGCATGCCGTAGGGAACTGAAACCGAACATATAGGATGAAGAAGAAGCACTTTATGGTAACCTGCATTCGACGCAGTTTTCCGACGACGTTAGTGGAGCTCAAAGAAATCTCTCAAAACACTGCGGCGAAATACCTCGGTCAGGCCCTTCTTCTTCTTCTGCCTCTCATTGCCCATTAGCAACGATCTCGCTGTGGGAAACACCGGCTGTCACTGCATGCTTCACCCCTCCCCAGGTTTCACGTTAGTGGAGCTGAAAAACCCTTCCCTACATGCTTCGCCCCTCCCAAATTTTTCAGAAGTGCGCTGCTCGTCTGTGAGAATAAATTCTGACAAGATTACAGGAATGGAGGGGGGGGGGGGTCAGGCACATTGCATAATAATCCATTACCTTGCTTCAACTAGCGTAATGTAATAACAATTAAAATATCAAATAATAATAATAATAACAACATCAGTTATGATTTTTCAGCGTTTTAAAGAAAGGTCTTGAAATAACATGACAAGGCCAAGAAACCGCTCAGTGAAGCTGTGCATATAGAAAATAAAATGCAAGTAGACTACACCAACGCGCAACATAGTTACCAACGAAGTTGTTTGGCAGATTCTTATTTTTGGTAATATTGCAGTTCTATGCTTACATGTCTGCCGGCTGGCGGTCGCGAAACGATGTTAAAAATCTGATTATCATGGTAGCGCAAGCAAACGGGACACAAGGAAGGCACACGAAGGCAGCCAGTGCCGTGCGTGTGTTGTCGTGTGCCTTGTGTCCTGTTTATTTGCCCTACCACTATAATCGGAAAATGACATACGAACAAGTTCGCCCGCATGGCAACTGTAGCTGTGAAAAAACCCTGCAGCTGAGCATTTTCTGCATTATGCGAGCAGAAAATCGTATATTATGCTCCTCTTGAGTCTCACCGAACTATAAATTTTAAAGCGCCCCATAAATATTGCTTATAAACTACGTAGTCTTATTTGTAAACAATATTGACAGTTCAATGCAGCACACGTACAGTACAATTCTCAGCTCACGGATTGATTGCATTACAGCCACGCTTACTCACTTTCCAGCGTAGATTCCCAGGCCACTCGGGCGCATGTATACGAGGTATTGACTGAGTTCGACCGGCCAGGCGGCGACAGCGAGTGCTGACTTCCGGCCGCCATGGCTGTGCTCGTTTAGCTAATTCAGCGGTCCGGCGTATGGCAGTCAGGTCTTCGGCGGCCGCTGTACGGTGCTTGCAAACGTGTTTTTTTCTATAAATTTTACTTTTTCCTGGCACAATGGTCAACTGCGCTGCGTATGGATGTAGAGCCCACTCACGGAAATGTGCGAACAACAAAAATGTGGCGCAGGTTGGTTTTTTAGCGTTCCAAAAGGGATCACGCACCAGTGTGTGCGAACAAAGGAATTGTCCGTTCGGAGGAGAACTGAATGGCTTACCCGGATCAACCGTTAGGAAATGGGCAGCAATGCAGACCACTGTAGAGTCTGCGGGAAGCACTTCATTTCTGGAAAGCCCGAAAAGTTCGCATGTCGTAGTACCACGTTTGCTCGCGGTTACAGCTCGTGACCGTAAACAGCGGTTGGGCGTTGAGGAGATAGCTCGCAGCGATTTAACTACTTTACGCAGGTCGTCCAGCATTTCTGATTGACGAGTCCAATGCCGACTAAACGCGGTCGAGTCATTTGGGGCGCGATAAAGAAACGAACGGCAACGCATCGTCATCGCGGTACGACTGCCCATTGCTATGACACATTGCCCGCTTCAAACGGTGCCGACTTCGGTAAAGCTTTTAAATTCGAAGCATTTTTTAGCGAACCAAAGGCTCTTTGACAGTTTCTATCTACGTATCTATCTATCTAGTCGCCTACGTCTGAGCGCTCTCGTGGCCGCCTCATTTACTTAACACACACCAAAATTTTCATGGAAGGGCATCCGTGTATGACGAACACGATGAACAGGTAATTGCATGAATAGCATGAGATACTTGTCGCGTACGTCATAAAACCATTTCCTTCAGTCACGTGTGACACATACCCGTATACCACGACCCAATGAATGCGGCATGAGCCACAGGTGATTCAATCTGTATCAACCCAGGAGCGGCGATAACAGACTGTCAAATATGTTTATGCGAACGCGTGAGGGAGCCTGTGTCGCAGAAAATGCGGGGCAGGCGTCAGCAGCGTTGAGGGTGAGGAAAAAATCGGAGGGACTGAAAGATTGAAAATCACGGTTTGAGCCAGAATTGAACCCAAGCACTCTGCGTGGCAGTCAAGTATTGTACCACAGAGCTACGCCAGTGGTTGAAAGTGCTTACAAAAAAAAAAAAAGGACCGTATAATGACGTCATATCGCGGTAACGTGGACTGTCGTTGTAGCGTTGCAGTGTTCGCTATCGGCTTTTATAAAAATGTAATGAGCATTACATATAACGCCTATGACTCGGCAAGCTATGGTCAACCATTGCTCAATCCGGAGAAATATTGCGAAAACCGCTTCTCATTATATATGCATATCATCGCACAGTAGCATGCAGCTCATTTCTATAAAATTGACATCTGTGCTCTAACGTGAGTGCCGATGTTACTTCGTACCATAGGATACCCTTTGGGCGACAGTGTATCGAGGTGCCTGTTAGCCCACGATCAATGCCATCCCATAGCCGAGGGGGAGAGGGGCTATGGGACCCCCCCCCCCAATTGTTGCTTTCTTGTATAGGTACACTCCTCCAAATAGATAGTTTTTGCATATTTTTGGAGATTTTATGCATATTTTTAGTTAAATTTGGTAACAGCCTTCATATGGACTTTAATAACAAGGGGCAACCAGTTCTTGAACTATCATGCTAGACTGCTTTATATTCGACTGTGCAGTGTGCAAGTCGTGCACTGTTTGCTGCACTTTTTGGAGAAGGCGGACTTATCTCAAGTTACTGACTCGACGATGGAACAACTTGAGCATCTTGAGAATGAGACTTGGCACCTGCTGTCAGAGGTCGGGGAAGTGCGAAACAAACTAAAGAAGCAAATGATCATTGAATGCTGTCTGAGAGAAAACGAAGACATGCTGCAGTTCCACACAGGACTACCAAATTTCAGTGTTTTGACTGCCCTCCTTGAAGTGCTGAAAGAAGGAAAGGCACGGACAAGCCGAAATAGTCTCACCCTCTTTCAGGAGATGATCATATTCCTCGTGCGCCTTCGCTGGATTGTGCCATCGCAGGACATGGCCTACAGGTACTCTCCTTTTTACGTTGGTTTCATAAGTGCTGCATTGTGTTTCCAATGTCCTTTTTTTTGCCAGTCTGCTGTGTCCCAGTCTACTCTGTCAGGGGTAGTGTTGTGTTGTGTTTACAATATTTGTGTTAATGAGAACTAACAGACAGCAATGCCAAGGAACGTATAGGGGGTGTTATTTGTGGTAATTAGAATATAAGTGTGAAGTGCCGGCAGGGACGGAACCTGCGACCTTCGAATAACGCGTCCGATGCTCTACCACTGAGCTACGGCGGCGGTCATCTCCCCGTCCACTTTTCCAGGAAGCCACACAACCCTTGTAGGTCCCCAGGGCATTCCCCAGGGCATTCGCGACGTTTTTGCCGTCTTCTTCGGTCGGAGTGGTGGCGCCAGGCAAGGCACTTCAGCGACTGTCGGCGACTGCGGCGCTGGAACTGCGGTATTGGGGGGGAAAATGCCCTAGCATCTACGCTGAGTGGCAAATGACGACTGAACGTGTCACCGAGTACCTATGGAATTGTGTACGACCGACGTTACCGAAGAGGATGAAGCAACCCCCTCAAAGAGTGGAGGCGCAGGCTCTAGGGGACGTTGAGGTGTCTGAAAAGCTACGTCGAGTGTTAGAGCTCGGTCCCAAGTATTGCTTCGAGCCAAAGCTGTCTATGCTTGACACCCTGGCCCTTACCCGCTCAATCTCGCAACAAGTTCCTGAAGGGGAGCGGACTTCGTGCACAAGGACCCTTGTCTCATCCACAACTCAACCAAAAGGTAGGCCCGCACCTTCAGGGGAACTGGGACCACTTGTGAATTTTTTTGTCGACAACCATTTGAGACTGTTGCTGTCAGACAGGGAAGGTCACTTCGTGCTACTTCATCAGAAGGCGTTCTCGGAGAAAGCTATGAGCGCTGTCTCGAAAAATTTCAAGCCTTCACCTTTGAAGCCTAACCGCGTCAAAAAGCAAGCCGTCTACCTCCTGAATGAGTGTGGCCTTGAGCGCATCGCCTCAGCGGTTGGGAAGGCACGCATGGATACTCTTCAGGTTTCCAAAAGCCACAAGCTTGAAGTCCCGTTTCGCTGTATTGTGTCCGAACGTCACACTTGGCAACACGAAGTATTCGGTTACCTGCTGAAGCAGCTTTCTACACTGCATGTCGTGGACCCTTTTCGAGTGTCTAATTCCTGTGTTGTTGTGGAGGTTTTAGCGAACAATAATCCAGGTCATTGCGATGCGTTTAGTCTCGATGCGGAAGATTTGTTTTATTCTCTCCCACACGACCAGTTGATGAAATTTGTGAAATCTTGCATCACCGAGGATAACGAAGAGCTGGCCTTTGTCGATAGTAGCCTAGTGTCTGTTGAGGCTTTCCTGGAGCTTTTGAGCTTTTATCTAAAGTCCACCTTTGTAACGTGGGAAGGGAAGCAGTTCATACAAAAGTCTGGTGTATGTATCGGCTCTAGGGTAGCACCTGTTTTGAGCGATATTTTTCTGAGTACTGTTGACCGGCTTGTAGACTGTGAAGCGCGTGATCTGGTGCTGAAAATGTTTCGCTACGTCGATGACTACCTTATTCTTTTTCGGAAAGGTTGTCCCCCTTTTCACCACACTAACATTATGAAGTTATTTAAGGAAAAGGTGTTTGGGTTGAATTTCACCTGTGAATTACCAAGTAACAATTGTTTGCAGTTTTTACAGCGAAAGCTGTTATGAGATCATTTCACCGGCCGTTTTTGGCGCCGTAGTTGTCCGCCGCCGCCGCCGCCGGTGTCCGTAACCAGCATCGCTCGAAATAAGAAAAAAAAACGAAATAAGAAAAAAATTCCAGGATGGAACGAGGTTCGAACCTGGGCCCTCTGCGTGTGAGCCCAGTATTCAACCTCTGAGCCATGCCGGTGCTTGAAACTGCTTCGCAAAAAGGTCCTATGCAGGCTTCATGTCGGGAAGGAACCACATTAGCATATGTAATATAGTGTGGTAGAAGAATAAAATAAGCACCAAGCGTCGCACAACGCGAATTCTGTAACCAGGCGCCACACAATGAGAATTGCGCAACGAGTAGGTTGTTGAATAACCCATTACAAAGGGCTCTGCCATAATTCTTCGTCGTCATCAGGCACAGCATCAACAAAGTGCGCAATATGCCTTACATGCGTTTAGCAGGTACCACGGCTCTCCGTAGAATGACGAAAAATGGCACAGTGCCTGCTGCCCTACTTCTAAAAAATTACGATGATTTATAGCGTAGTGGGTTCCTCGCAAGTGCACTTGTATTGGTTGCCAAGGAAGCCCATAAGCGCATGATCCATTTCCTCGGGGTCGCAGTAAAATTACAATGATTTAGAGCGTAGTGGGTTCCGCGCAAGTGCACTTGTATTGGTTGCCAAGGAAGCCCATAAGCGCATGATCCATTTCCTCGGGGTCTCAGTAGAGTTCTCCCCCCCCGTCTCTCTCCCACGTCAACGTATGTTATACAGCATGACGGGAGAGGGAAATAGCGACCGGGCGTCACCCAATGCAAATTACATAACTGGTCGGCCGTTTAAAGCTTCCAACCCATTACAAAGGGCTGAGCCATAATTCTTCGTCGTCATCAGTCGTCGCGTCAACAAAGTGTACATAATGCCTTACAGACGTGTAGCTGGTGCCTCGTTTCTCCGCAGAATGACGAATAATGGCTTAGTAGGTGCCTCCCAACTTCACAAAAATTGTGATTTATGGCGTAGTGGGTACCTTTCTAGTGTACTTATATTAAAGCCCCAAGAGATCTTACAACGGCCTCTAGAAACGCCGCTCTTCCAGCTTTCGCTGTGACTGTGCTGCGGTTTCAGCGCAGGTCTGGCGTTTTTTGGACCTCCGTTTGTTTTTGCTGATTGACCATGTTTGCTGGTGTACTCACCGCGTTCCAAATCTCTGATTTCTTACACATCCAGTCATTCTAAGATTATTAAGAATGCCATGGCAATGAATTCCTTGCATTCTGCCTTGGAAAAGTCCTGCACACACAGATGTCAAGATAGCTTTCTGCAGCAAGTTGATCGTCTAAAGAATGCTGGGTTCCCTGCGCATGTTCTAGTGTCAGTCTCGGAAAGATTAATTAAGAAGTGCAAATCCCGCCAAGTTGTAACCAGTGAACCAGACGACAAGCGCAGGAGATACGCGGTCATGCCTTACGTGCACCGGCTGTCTCATCGTTTTAAGAAGATAGCAAAAAGTTTTGATGTCGATGTTCTCTTTTCATCAAATCTAGAAGTAGGTAAAGCTTGTGCCGCGATTGAAAACAAGGCTAGAGGATCTTCGGGTGTGGGTTGCACGGTGAAGCATCGCAAACCCCCTGTTTCATGCTCTGTTGGAGTGGCTTATAGGATTCCCCTCTGCTGCGGCAAGTTGTATATAGGCCAGTCCGGTAAATGCACAAATGAAAGACTCGGCCAGCACAATAGCACCTTAACGGGAACGCCGACGTCACACCTTTCGACTCATTGTAGGGCGTGTGGATGTAAACCGTTCTTCGACAACACTGTCATCTTGCACAAGCATAGAGATAAAAGGGCACGTGAACTTGCGGAAGCGTACTTCATTAAAGATGCGGGAGACGATTGCATATCTGAGCCGTCCGTCTGCCCTTTAGATTGTGAGCTACGTAAGTTTAACGAGTTCTTTGACTACAGGTAACTTCCGCGCATGCGTTGTTGGTTTTCTCGTGTTTGATTATCCTTTCAATAAACTTCAGTTGTTAGACAGCGCTCGTCTTGTGTCCTCTTCTTTGTGCTCCGTCCAGTTCGTGCTGAAAAGGTTTCAAGAATGCATCAGTTCCAACTCGCCCACCTCTCTACTTAACTGACTATAGACGTCAGACTCTGGAGTTTCCAAGATGTGTGGCGCCACATGTCGGAGAAGTATTCAGTAGTGCATAGACCGACTCTCTCGCACAGTTTGCTATGGGACCAGGTGACACCAGCGAGTGCGAAACAACGATTGAGCTTAATACCGCGTGTGTTTGCGCATTTAGCACTCAGAACGAGAGCTGTGAATTGCTCTCCGCTAGTCGGACGCGCCACCGAGCCGTCGTGAAGTGCTTGCTGCATCACTCGCTTGAACGACGGCGAAAACAGCAGCAGACGAGAGCCCTCCGCACGCTACGAAGAAGCTCCGCAAAAGACGCACTGTTGCGTTGTGAATTGCCACGGACGTAAAAGACTGAATAACAACGTTCAGTTTTACCGATTTCCATAGTTGTCGTACGAAGAAGAAAGGCGAGAGCGCTGGATACGGGCCGTTGCGAGCGTGTTGGGTAAGCGAAGTACCCGCGTTCTCCACAGCCGGTGGCATGAATGTGTGGCTCTGCGGTTGTTTTGCGTAGCCCTGATGCAAAACCGTGGTAACCTTGACTATGAAGCTCAGCAGAGGCTCTGACCGCGGTGCTTGTCGTATAACACGAAGTGAGTAGCTAGAGGCAGACTGGAGACGCGTGATACGCACACCGCGACGAGTTGGTCGTCACAACACAGCATCGCGGACGTATGTACATACAAGTAAATCGCAGAATGTTGGTCGTGACCCCCTTCAGGTTTGTTTCGCCCGTGTCCTCCGCGGTTGCCGTAGCTATCTCGGAGGCCACGGTTTTGCCTTTGGTTGTACCCCGCGAAAGTGGACACGCACGTATCCCCATTTGCAGTACATACAAACGGAAGACGACCATCAAGAGACCATTTGAGGATGCGTAATAAAACACTCCAATGCACAGGAAGCGAGAGATGAATTAAGGGAGAATGCAACTGAAAAGGCGAAAATCGCCGGAGCCATTCGCCACTGATGAACCGAGTTTTGTACCACAGATCGTAAGATGCATAGCTAAGTAAATTGATCGTGTATGTAGGTACTTTATCGCTGTGGCATACGTATATACCCGATTTTAACGCATTTAGGCTCTAGAGAACGGATGTCGGAGGGCTTGCCTCGAACTCTGGTGTCGCGTGATGCTCGCTTGTACTTGCGAGTTGCAGCGCGCGGGAATAACTAACACTTATTTTGCATTGTACTCGCAGTTCGCTTTGATCAGCTTCCTTTGTTTCTGAAGCGTGGATTGGTGGAAGAAGGTTCCAGGTCCTCGATTTCAGGAAACCGCGCCTCGGCACCAACGAAAGAGGAAGGTTATATTGCGGCCTATGCACATTCGCTTGCGGGCGGCTCTCTTTGCACTACCCAGTTAGTGCCAGGGCTACGATGAGGGCGCTGGTGGCAGTGTTTTTCGCAGCGCCGCCTGGGCAGAGTCTGACGTCTATAGTGTATCTTTCTGAAGCCCTTCTAATGCACTTACGAGGAATGTGCTAACATCCTACAGAATCGGCTATAACATTATGATTGAATTAAGTACTTTTTTGCCTCAGTATATTTTTTCCATATGTTAAAGCTTCAAGGTATGTTTTGCAAGACACGTGAAAAAATATGAACAGGAATTGTTTTCTTTTGCATGAAATAAACGCTGCCCACGATTATCTGCTCGGAAGTTTCAAAGGTACTGAAGTAATGCCAGACCGATTGAAATAATTTTGCTAAAGTACAAGCGAAATGTCACACGCTCCTATATTCAGCATCTCTTGCTCATGCTCAGCCCATTTTTTTATACGTACATTGCAATTTATTCTTTCGGTTACAAAGTGCGCAGCTATTTTTTTAAGGTATTCCGCGGAAAGTCAATTGCAAGGCTTACGTAAATATGCGTAAGCACTGTGCCACTTGCTATTTTTAGTCGTCTATGATGCTGCTGCCGTCCTGCTTTGTCAACGCTGCCTTCATTTTCCTTGTTAAAACGATGCGACATACGCGTGGAGATGAGAAAGTGGAGCAGTGTTTTATTCATTTTGAAGGACTCTCTAAAATAAATAGTTTCATTTGCAAACGGCACATGCGCAGCTCCGAAACCACCTCCCTACACTCGTGTGTCTCCCCTGGTCCGGCAGTTAGAAGCGCTTTTTCTTTATCGGTTAAAACCAGTGACGGTTCACTCACGCATTTCTCTCCTTGTATCTTTATCAAGAAGGTTTATAAAAGCTCCCGCTCGTGCCTTGTTGCCTTGAAATGTTTGACCTCGCTTCTGAGCGACTGAAAACGACCTGGAGTGGGTTGAAGGGGAGCAACAACGGTATTACGGTACCGCTCTTCCTTTCTCGCTCGTTGTGCTTTCGCCGCTGCTAATTGCGGTAAAGGCACCCCAACACCACAAAAGCTTTTTTGAAATCTACTGTATGGTGTCATGCCTCATTATTGCCTGTCAGCCCACGCATTTTTAACGATCCACCTGTCGTTCAGGGGACGCACTAATGCGTCACTGGAACTGGGAGTGGACGTGCGAGAGAGGAGATGCGCTACCGTAATCCCATACCCTATTTGCGTACCGTGTTTCCGTAACTTGCTAAAAGACTCTAATAGCGCACCATGCACCGTGCACCTGCTGTGTCGTCTCTTCGGTGCCATATACACGTATAATACGTATAATACGCGTGAAAGTGCTGACGACGCGAGGTGAACGAGCCTCCTAATCCCCGAAAGGATCGTGAGAGGTGGCGGTCTTCAACCTCTGAAGTCCTGCCCGGTCAACGGGACATTGAATTTTGAAGTGCAAGTATGTGCTCATCATTATATGACCCTACCAAGGTTCCAGGATTGGTGGAATCCTGGTGACCGCGTGGAAAGGGGGAAAATGGGTGGACCTCAATCTGCTCATTTAATCCGGTGCTGGTGCACCGGAGAACACCATGCCTGTTCCCTGTGATCTGAATAATGTAAATACTTGTATAGTTTTCTTCCTCCCATCATCTTATCCTGATGACTGCCCAACAAGACACTAACTAACCCGTGTTCGCACCGGTCATGCAAGCCGATTTTTAACAAAGGCTTAGCGCAGCAAAATGGGCATATATCTGAAGTGTGGTAGCCCGTAATTTGTAGTAATTCTTCCAATTTATTAAGATTAGAAAACTGATTAGGACAAATGAATGGAACCACTTTAAGCACAAATTAACAGTATTTATGCTGTGATGGGGTTCTTTTAATAATAGTACCTTCTAAAAACAAAAGGCAGCCTCCCCCCCCCATCTTTTCTTCAACTGACAGCCCCCCCCCTAAAATTAGTGGCTGGATCCGCCCCTGGTAATAACGTAGGTGACAGAAACTGTGAGCATGACAAAGAACCCCGACTAGACGCATGCGATAGAACGGAAAATGATAGGCTTAACAATGGGAGATAGCTAGACGGCAGAGACGATCAGGGAACAAACAGTGGCAGGGGATATCCCAGTTGACATCAAGAGAAATAAGTGAAGGTCGACACGTCACATAATGCGAATGACAGATAACAGACGGTCAGTTGGAGCGACGGAATGGATACCAAAAGATAGGAACGTAGCGGAAGACGGCATATGATTAGTGCGGGCATGCAATTGAATAAGCTCTTGTAAGGCAAGGTAAATAGGACATCACTGGGCGAGGCCTTCATGCTGTAGAGGACATGAAAGACGCTCACGACAATTACGTCCTGCTGACGTCTTGCCAGAGGACATAAAATAGGCTGACATTCATGATGATGATCATGATGGTGACGATGAAAGTCGGTTGTAAAACTTGCGCGATTTATTTCCAGCTGAACAGAGATTCATTTGATATACTCAAAAGCAGCTGCCACACTAGGTACAGAAATCGTACAGCGAAGCGCTTCCCTCAGATTAGACGTAAATCTCGAGGAAAAAAAAGTTCAACAAAAAGCGACGAATATGTAAGTTTACTAGTTCGCGATACAAATCGCGCATCCAATTAACATGTTTCTAGCGCTCGTCGTCGTCATTTCAACAGAGATATGTAAGCTTCCCTGTGCTGCCTGCAAAACAATAGAATCTCGAACGACGCAAAGTTCAGCTATTTGATAGGGAGGCATTATAAAATGTAGGTTTTTGTGTTATTGTGTCCTCTTTTCAGGTGTCTATGTTTGCACGCCTTGCCTCTTACAGCCAAAAGAACTTACGCATGTATATTTTCTTTATAGAGAAATCGCTGCTAATAAAATTGGGTCAATGGCTATCTGGAATTCCCGCTAAAAAAAGCAGTTTCGAGTACAAAATGACTGGGCGCTGGAATTGTTTGGATCAAAGTGAGCGAGATCACTTTTATTCGACTGGTGTGCTTCCAGAACACTTCGCGACCGCAGCAAGAATCATAACTACTTCCTCTTCGTTTCAAGTTTTACCATTTGCCTTCGCATCGTGCTTTTGCTCAAAAGCAGTTCATTGAACATGACGAAGGCGGAGATAAGGAGGTTCGGGTCGTGCTATAAAAAGAACTGGTGTTCTTATCAGCACCGCGTAATCCGAGCAAAGAACGAACGACTTCTCAAGAGCGCGCTCCACAGAGACTTCTGTAATGTGCTTTCGCGAACGAAAACAATGGTAACGAGCGTCAGCGAGAACGTGGCGTTTTCATTTCGACGTTTTGTACGCTGGTTCCCGACACTGAAAAATGGCGACTCCTCTCATCATACAAAGCGCGGTATCGAGAAAACATATGTGTGGTTAATATTGTCGCAAAGCGCTGCGAAGTAGTCCATGGTTTTCCATTTAAACTTTCTGTCTGCAGTCAACTCAGACGGAAAATATTACGCTGGAATCAGAGTAGGCCAAGTACAATATAAGTGACTTTAAAGGCCAACATATTTGACAGAAATCTGTCTGGCTGGGTAAAATTATAAGAAACAACGCTCCAGCCAAGTTTAGTTTTTACTTTTTAATTTTAAAAACTGGCCCTACGTTTAGAGACCCGTTCGATCTCTTCTTCAGGGGATGACTGTCCGGCCGGCTCCAAAGCTAGCGCTTTTTAGTGGTTGTCTCCGTCTGTACCATCGTTCTCCCCGCCGCCCTTGTCAAGGCGATGTTTTCTCCATTGATTTCGAAGGTCCTGTATACACACGCTCGGCAGGGTCCCCGTCGACCGATTGATGTTTCCCGGTGTAGTTTGCACATGCCAAGATTCCAAGTATTGCCTTTTGGTGTGGCTACTTTCCATTTCGATGACACGGGAGGCGTCAAAGTTGATGCGATCGTCCAGCTTCTCGCTGTGTTCTGCGAGAGCGTTTCGTGCTGCATTGAAGCTGTTGGGACGCGTGTACGCGCGGGAGAAGCAGACACAACCGCGCGGCGGGGATCCCAAACATGAACTGCTTTTATTCGGGTTCTCTGGAGGTTCCGGAGAGCAGCGGAGGGTGGCGCTGCCTGGCGGCTTGGCTTGGCTTGGCTGCCGCCGCAGCACTCCCCCCTTAGTGAGTTGCCGAACGGAGTTAAAAGTCCAGGCGAGTCAGCCGGGAGGGCACCTCGTGGACTTGGGCTGGCATTGAAGCTGGGGGTTCTGGTGGTGATTCCCTTAGTGGAGGCAACACGGCGTCGTCACGGTCCATGTGTGCTGGCTTGATGCGGTCCAACGACACCACCTCTTCACGGCCGCTTCTCTTGATTGTGAACTGTTTGTTGCCACGGCGGAGGACTTGAAACGGCCCATCATAGGGTGGCTGAAGAGGTCGCCGAACCGCGTCGTGTCGTACAAACACATATGGGCACGATGTAAGCTGTGGGTCGACGTGCACCACACGCGACCCTGGGGGCCGTGGAGGTACCGCGCGCAGTTTGCTCATGACGTTGCGTAGGCGAAGTGCATAGTCGCTACAAACTATGGATGCCTCCTCTGAGCCGCGCGCAAAGAACTCTCCCGGCAGCCTGAGTGTCGTGCCGTAGACCAGCTCAGCGGCGCTGCAGCCAATGTCCTCTTTCAAGGTGGACCTTATACCCAAAAGAACGAGTGGGAGGGCCTCCACCCAGTTGTGTTCCTCGGTTGCCGTGAGCGCAGCCTTCAGCTGGCGGTGAAAGCGCTCTACCATGCCATTGTCATGGGGTGGTACGCCGTCGTGCGTATGCGTGAGGTGCCCATGAGCTGACTGATGGCAGTGAAAAGGGCCGATTCGAACTGTCGGCCGCGGTCTGTTGTTATCGTGGAGGGCACCCCGAAACGGGCTACCCAGTGGTACAGGAAAGCACTCGCAACCGTCTCGGCAGTGATGTCCGCGATAGGGATGGCCTCCGCCCAGCGGGTGAACCTGTCGACACAGGTCAGCAGGTAAACCTGCCCGTGGCAGGGTGGCAATGGGCCGACCATGTCCAGGTGGACATGATCAAAGCGAGAATCCGGAGTGGGGAGTGTTCCCAGTGCTGTCGAAGTATGGCGTTGTATCTTAGAGCGCTGGCAAGCTACACATTCACGTGCCCAGCGTCAGACGTCCCGATTTACGCCCGGCCAGACAAATCTTGCCGTCACCAGTCTTTGGGTGGCTCTAACCCCCGGATGCGACAGTCTGTGCAAGGACTGGAACACATGGCGACGAAGGCTCGCGGGCACGAACGGGCGAGTTCTACTGACGCTTGTGTCACAGCAAACCTTGTCCTGGGATCCGGGAACTGGGATCCACTCAAGATTCAGGGCAGTGGTCGCGGTCAATAGGTGTTTCAGTTCGTCATCTTCACGTTGAGCGGCTGCCAAAGCGGGAAAATCAACCGGTAGTGTGGGCGTGATGGCGTTCACAGGATTCCGTGAGAGGGCGTCCGCTACCTCGTTGTCGCTGCCTTTGACGTGGCGGATGTCCGTGGTAAATTCAGATATGTGTGACATCTGCCGCAGTTCGCGGGCTGTATGGGCGCCCCCCTCAGCATTCAGTGACCGCAAGGCATACATGAGAGGCTTGTGGTCCGTCAAGACAAAGAATTCGGTACCTTCTAAGTAATGCCGGAAGTGCCGGATTCTCGCGCAGACGGCCAGCAGTTCGCGCCCGAACGTGCTGTACCGCTCTTCGGTGGATGTCACTTTCCGGGAAAAGAAAGCGATTGGTCGCCACACTACTTTGATGACTTGTTGAAGTGCGGCACCCACATCTACGTTCGATGCGTCGACCATGACGCACTGCCGAACTCCCGGTTGCGGGCAAGTGAGAAGCGCGGCGTCGGCAAGACGTCTCTTGATCTCTTGGAAGGGCGCTTGGGCGCCCTCCGTCCATAGAGCTCCTTCGCGGCATCCTTGGTATCCTTAGCGGCACCTTCGTGTGTCGACAGCAGGAGGTGGAGAAGCTGTAGAATAGTGGCACACTGGAGGATGAAACGGCGGTAGTAGTTCATGAGACCAAGGAACTCACGGAGCTGACGTTTAGTGTTGGGTTGTGGGAACTGCTCGACAGCTTTAACCTTGTTGGGTTGAGGAAGAACTGAGGCGGAGATGACGTGTCCAAGAAACGAGGGCTGTCGCACACCAAGCTCGCATTTGGCCATTTTCACGACCACGCCATGCTCCACTAAGCGCTGGAAGACGATGCGCAGATGATTCACGTGCTCTTCCGGAGTGCTGCTGGCGACTAGCAAGTCGTCAAGATGGCGTGGCAGAAGTTGAGACCGCGTATAGCACCGTCCATGAACCGCTGGAACGTCTGATCCGCGTTTCGGAGTCCGAATGGCATTCGGAGGAATTCGAAAAGTCCGAAAGGCGTTGCGATGGCGGTCTTCGGGACGTCCTCCGGGGCAACGGGAATCTGATGGTATGCCCGCACCAGGTCGATCTTCGAGAAGATAGTGGTACCGTGAAGCCTCGTCGTGACGTCGTGTATGTGCGGTACCGGGTACCTGCCTGGATTCGTTACCTGGTTCAGCGCCCTGTACTCCCTGCATGGTCGCCAGTCTCCCGGCGTTGAGTTTGGCACCATATGGAGTGGAGATGCCCAAGCGATCGACGAGGGTCTGATGATCCCTAGCTCCATCATGTGTTCAAATTCTTGTCGTGCGACTTTCAACTTCTCTGGAGGCAAACGGCGAGGCCGCGCGTGCACGGGTGGGCCGGTGGTGGCAATGTAGTGGCGTACCTCGTGCTTCGCCGCGGCGCTGGCTGGCGGCTGCCTCGTCAACTCGGGAAACTCCTGTAGAATGAGGGATTGCCTTGCACAGTTGCCTGCGACACGGGATCGTGAAGGCGGCGGTTGCGCACGTCGACGAGAAGGCCGAAATGCCGAAGAAAGTCCGCACCCAAGATGGCGAACTTCACTGCTGCCACGATGAATATCTACCGGAACGTTCTGTTCAAGCCTAAATCGATTGGAAGCGAGCGATGTCCGTAGGTGGCGATGGTTGTGTTGACCGCGTCAAGGGGGGACGCACTGGGGACACGGCAATCGGTGGACCCAACCGGCAACACGATCACCTCAGCGCCGGTGTCCACGAGGAATCGATGGACACTGTCGTGGTCGGTGAGGAAAAACACTGATGCACGACGTTCGGGGGCCTCTGGGACACTGGTCGTCCTCAGTGCCGGCCGCTCCCGTTTCCCGCATAGTCGCAAGGAGGAATGCATTTGCGAGCAGCGTTGCCATGCTTCCTGTGATACCAGCAGGTTCTCTGTTGCGCTGCTGGGCGCTGGCGCTCCTCGGGAGTGCTGCGGGCCTGCATCGCTGCGACGGTATCGGCGAGGCGGGATATCTGCTCCCGGATGTCATGCAGTGCTGTCGTAGGCGCGCGGCCGACGATGTCTGGCTGTGGCGCCGCGACGGACGGCGGAGCGACCGCAAGCACCGAGTCCGCGAGCTCGGCGAGTTGAGACAGGCGTTTGTCGGCAGTCGAGGCGAGGATCATGCGCACGTTGACCGGAAGTCGCTGTAGGAACAGCTCGCGAAGCAGTCTGCTGTCAGCCTAGGTGGTGGTTGCGCCGGCCGTATGCAACAGCTGCCTCATGTGGCGCAACAATTGGCTGGGCGTCCGGTCCCCGAGCTCGGTGTCGTGCAGTAGCTGCTGCAGTCGCTGAGGCTCCGACGGCGTGAGGCGGCTGATGAGCAGCTGTTTGAGCGTTGTGTACGCGTTCTCTGCAGGTGGAGCGACCAGCAGATCGAGTATTTCGCTCGCTATTGCCGGTGGGAGGCTAGCAACCACGTCGTGGTACTTTGTTAGCTCAGCGGCAATACGACGAGCGGTGAATTGGGACTCCACCTGCAGGAACCATAGCTGCGGGCCCGCTGTCCAAAACGGCGGGAGTCTGATGTCGACGGCGCAGATGGCCGGTGCTTCAGTGGGAGTCCATGGCGTCGATCGCTTGAAGAAGGCGGTAAGCCTCGTCCGGGTCACCACTGTTGGGACGCGTGTACGCGCTGGAGAAGCAGACACAACCGCGCGGCGTGGATCCCAAACATGAACTGCTTTTATTCGGGTTCTCTGGAGGTTCCGGAGAGCAGCGGAGGGTGGCGCTGCATGGCGGCTCGACTTGGCTTGGCTGCCGCCACAAAGCTACGTATGTCCTTTCGGTGTTGACGTACCCTTTCCGGAAAATCAGTACAGGGAACTTCGTAGATTAGCTCAAGGAATCTTTCTTTCGAGGGCCGCTCTTTTGATCGCGGAAAGACTCATCCAAGTAGAAGAGTCTGGTGTTGGGCCTGTTGGTAAATAGCTTGAAAAATCGACGAACCTAGCCTTTAAAGGAACTTACAGAAGAAGAGAAGGTTTGACGACACACCCAGCGCGTGTATCGTCACTTCTCTTCTTGTGTACGTCTCTTTAAAGGCCAACTCCGGCGATTTTTTGGCCATGTCAAAGTAATGGTGCTTTTATGTTCCTGAGACGCTCCTGTTACGGGCCCGATAGCAGAAATGCTCGGAAAATTGGAGAATAATTTTAAATAAGCTAAAAAGCGCAACACCGAAACCGAAACCCAACCAAGTGTACTGTCTACGTGTGACGTAGACGTTGTTACGAACGAACCGGAAGTCGTGCAAGGTATGCCGGTCACGCCGGCGCGGAGTATGAAAACTGTGACAGCCGGGACGACCACCGAAGCGCCGGCCAAACCAACGCTGTCTGTCGCCTTGTGCACAGCAGACGCTCGCTGTAGCGACCTAAGCGCCGAAGTTAGCGGTGCCCTCGGCTGCGTCACTTCCGCCGCCTTGCCAACACTGACGTCACAGACGCAATGTTGCCAATAATTGTGGGAAGCCACGAGGGCGTTTGCAGACAATCTTTAAAATTCATTTGGAAACTATCTGCGCATGTCTCAAGCTTGTAATTTGGCATAAATGGCGGAAACGTGCAAAGGAACGTACCCAGCGAATTTCACTGAGATCCATCGACCTCGAAAAATCGCCGGAGTTGGCCTTTAAGGTGGCGGTCCCACTCCAGTGGCAAGCGCTCGACATTTTAGTCGTTGTTTACTGCCACACTGTGCTTGCTCTGCTCAATGGATGAATATGAGTTGTATTGCACTAGAAAGATTACGTTGTCCGCTTTTTAATGACAGCTAGTATTTTCGCCTAGTCTGGAGCTTTATTTCATGGCAATGAAAACAGTATGAGCAAAAAACTGCATCTTTGTTGTACAAGACTCAGCGCCTAACCGCTCTATTGTAAATAGTTATACGTTTCCAGGAGAGAGAGAGAGGCACCACTTCTCTGAACAGTTGCACGGGAGTACAAAGGCTATCATATCCGTGCTTTTTTTGTTGTTGGGGAGCGGGAGGAGGGGGGGAGGAGGGAGGGAGAGCGGCACGCACATTTGAAACGTTTGAAAGGAGATTATAGAAGCAGCGGCGCCCCTGAAAAGGACGGATTAGTTGCAGCAGGGACAGGCTCTTCGCCGATGCATGCTACGGCGGCGGAGAGCGCATTTTCCTCCCTTTTTTCCAAACGTGGCTTAGTGGCGTCTTCTGGTGGCTCAAGAAGCAACTGTTATGTAGCGTTAGCTAGACTGACCTAGCCGAGCCTGTTTCGCGTGGCTCCTCAAGAGCCGTGCTGCGCATGCGCGAGGATCAGTGATGTCACACAGCTGGCGCATCGGAGCCGGCGCCTCCCGCGCACTCCGCCGCTGCCGCGCGCGACTCGCTGCCGCCGGTTTGCGCTTTCCAGAGGAGTGACGTCGTAGTCGAGGTA
Organism: Rhipicephalus sanguineus; assembly: GCF_013339695.2. Lineage (NCBI taxonomy): Eukaryota > Metazoa > Arthropoda > Arachnida > Ixodida > Ixodidae > Rhipicephalus > Rhipicephalus sanguineus. The sequence goes on along the minus strand of NC_051181.1, from coordinate 30,344,848 downwards.
GACGTACTGGCGCCAGCGCGCGCGCAGCTATTCACCTTCGCTGTGCAGTCGCCGTCTGACACTGCGCTGGAGCCGCTTGATAGCGCCTCTGACTGGCGTTTGCCAGTGTGGTTTAGCCATGGAGAAGGAGAGCGCAAATGCGGCTCAACGGCGCAGAAGAGCGGAGAAGCCTAACTCATCGGATCCCGAAGTAGTTTCCTGGCAAAATAAATATAAATGTGCCACATAATATGTATACCGTGTGTGTGTGTCATTGGAGCAGCAGCAAACATGATAATCAAGCTAATCCTAGACAATCAGGAAAGCTAAGAACAATGAGCTGAACCTTCGCTAACTATACGTTATCCTGGCATAGCCGAGCTAAGCCACTGCAACATTTTTTTTTTCAAGTCATCCAAGGGATGAGGCAAGTTTGTGTGCCACCCAGATACTCTCTTTCCCCAACACCCTAGCCATTTGCTCGCTGATTCCCTGAATATATGGGACCGCAATGCCGTAGGGTTGTTTGGGAGTAGCTTCATTGTTGGCGGCAGTTTTTGCAACAAGGGGTACGAGGGGGAATTCTTTGGGTCGTCACATCGTCGGCATACACGGTAGGTGAAGCTCCTTGTGTACCCATCGTTCAAGAGGTCGGTAGTGACCGCTTCTTCTTTTTTTGTTCGCTATTCGTTGGAGCTGCAGATGACGTTTGCGCGGGTCAAGAGTGTCGTGACAACGGATGCTTTGTGGACGGTGGGGTGGTTGGAGTTGAACTGTAGATATTGGCCGGTGTGCGTTGGTTTTCGGTGAACCGAAAAGCTCAAACGCCCTTCCACTCATCTCACCAGCACGTCGGGAAAAGGAAGGACGTTGTTTTTTTTTTCACGTTCCACTGTGAAATGAATCGCCAGCTCGATTGAGTTTAGGTGTGCTAGGAAACTGTCGACATTTGACTCGTTCATCACGCAAAAGGCGTCATCCACATACATCAAAAACGTTTTTGGTGGTTGAATGAACGTGTCCATGGCTTGTTTCTAGATATCTGTCCATGGCGATATGTGTCCACGAGCGCGCCCATGGCTCGTTTCTCGAAAACAAGCCATGTACCCGTTTCTCGAGATCACGAGACTTAGGTAAGATATCAGTGACCTAGCGTTGCGCTAATTGCGACGGGTGATGTGGGACGAAATTTTTCTGTAGACGGAAACCTGAGACGTATATGTCCCGCTGACGCACAAAGGGTTAAAGAACACAAATGGGATGTTGCTGAAGTCACCCATGCAACGCGTTTGAAGACGGAGATTGTTGAACACTGCTGGACGACAGGGCGCAGCTTCTATATAAGCAATGCGACGACGCTGGCTCGTGAACGAAGGAGGGGGAAGAGAAAACTGCTGGAATCGTGGTCGATCCGTCGCGACGCATCGGCTTGCAGCAACAACCGCCGCACCCTACCCGACGTTTACAAGGACGTACAGAAGGCACTAAGATCGGGCTTGTTGGTACTGATCCAAAACATCTGTAAGCGCGAAAGACACGTACGACAACGAAGAACACAGGACAAGCGCTACTTTCAGCTGAGATTTTAATGTGTGGTAACACCAAATATACAGATGTAGCCACCAGCAAGGAAAGAGAGGAAAGCTAAACAACAAAACAGAACAATCCAAAAGAGACACTATCACAGTGCGGCGTCTACTCGTGCTAACACGTGTCAAGAGCGTATGCGCAAGTAAGGGTCAAAGTGATGAAAACCTGATTACACATCACTAAGATAGCATCAGCTAAAGAAGTGCCAAGGCGTGCACTGCGTGACCGCACCGTGCGCACATTCCAGAAAGTGGAGCTCCTTGCTTGTCAATGTAATCGAAGGAGGGCTAACCGCAATTAAATCATCCCTCTTCATCTCAGCGGCCTCGACAATTAATCTGGAGTCAATGTACGAGTCCCGATACAACGCCACGGTGTTATCCAGAAATGGTTCACACCCACATTCTAGACAGTGCACCGCGAGATGCCCATCCGCTCCTTTACGCACCTTCTTGGGATTCTCACTTAGACGGACATTAATACACCGCTCCGTCTGCCCGACATAAACTCGACCGCAGGAAACCGGAATCCAGTGTATACCACACCCTCCGAGCAATCCACAAATTTGTTTCGATGGTTAATTGCACACAACTTTCTTGGCTTCTTCACTGGCGAAGTGATGGGGCATAGGCCAGATAACACAGCCGACTCGTCCACCGATCCTTTTTAGATTGTGTGCCTTATGGTGCATGTAGGGAAACACTGCCACCCTTCTGCGCTCATCATGGCTTCCATCTCGCACTGCATCCGCTTTCGGTCGCTTTCTATTCGCTTTGTGCACTTTTTCAGCAACCGAAGTGATCAGGTGCAGGGGATACCTGGCTGCTTTCAGCCTCTGCACCTGTTTGGCGAAGCTTTCTTCCATGCGGTGCGCGCAAGACTTGTGTAAAGCGTTTACAAGGCACATCTGCACCACCGACCTATCAACCAACTGCGTGTGGTCTGACACAAAGGGCAACAGAGGTTTGCCCCCGAAGTTACTCTGGCTGGTGAGAAAAGTTTCTAATTTAGCACAGAACAGCGACACGTCTCTGTCTCTGCACTCATCTGAGTTTGATTTCATTTCATCGCGTATGTAATACACTGATTCTTTGTTTCCACCTTGTTTCAGTTTTGTTTTTATGTTGATTGCGTGGCGCATGTGCGGTAAGGCTGCCTTGGAGGTATAAATGCATTGACAATCGCCGTAATAAAGTCAGTTGATAGTCAGCGCTTGTGTGTGTCGTTTCTTTCTTTGTGGTGCGTCTTTACGTTTGCGCTGTAAATGTACTTCTAGAACAGTGAAAAAGATCGTTGTGTGTCGGAACGTGTTGACATGGTACTAAGAAGTACTAAGAAGTGAGATTGTGTGCGCGCTTACCGGTCAAGAAAGTCGCCTCATTTCTTAGACTAAGTAAGCTGTGTCTAGTGCCTTCGGATAAAGAGGGTGGTTTTGCCGTATTTACGAAGGCCATATTTCTTCGAGCAGCTTTTGAAGCTATTAACAGTGTATTCTACTGCCGCTCAGATATTGCCTTGAGTTCTGGCAGGAAGAAAGCTAGGAAGCTTTGCAATGATCTCAAGCTTTCCGCTCTGGTAAAGCTGATAGAACACACCGACAAGCTTGGGCTTGATATGTTCTTCAGTGCCAAGACGCACAAGGATGATATGCCCTTCCGAGTCATCGTATCTCAGACAGGTATACATGACAGAAATCAATGGCAATCTTTTCGCAGGGCAAACTGAAGCATTTGAAGGTGTGTGACCCGTTTCAAACCAAGAACTGCCTACCCCATTCGGCAGGATGGAGAGCCAGGACGGGGAAGGCTATCGGCAGATGTCGGGTAACTGTTCATTAAAGGAGGCAGAGGAAATAATGTCGTCGTTGTTGTGGTCAAAATGTGGAAGCAGATTGACGCATGGTTTGTTCCTGCAGTGCTCTACATTTTCTAGAACAATATTTATTTATTTATTTATTTATTGATACCTCAAGGGTCGCGGGGACATTACATGAGGGGTGGACATCAAAAGTAAGAACAAAAGATAGAAAAAAAGGGAAAAATACAATAATTAACAAAAAACAACAATCGGAAAATGCAATATACAAAAGACGGCAATGATGACAATTTGAAAGGAAGAAAAAAAAATCTATTTACAAAGGTAAGTCCAAAAACAGCAGTTCCGTATATTAGACTAAGAGTTCGGTCGCAGATCGGAAGCACGCTGCGTCACGGACGAGTGCGACATCTCCCGGAAGGCCATTCCAGTCTCGGGCAGTTCGGACGAAGAACGACTGATGGAACGTAGTGGTGCGGGTTCGGGGTGGAATTACTGCGTTCATGTGGCCTGTTCGAGATGTACGATGAGTCTGTTGAATCAACTGGCTGTCACGAGGTTTGGTATGAAAGAATCTGTGATAGAGGCATAGGCGTGAGATGCGACGTCGAGAGGCAAGAGGTACTAGCTCCAGTTTAGACGTTAGAGACGAAACGCTTGTGTGATAGGAGTACTCAGAAAGAATAAATCTAGCAGAACGGTTTTGAACAGATTCGAGGGCTTTAGTGAGGTTAGATTGATGGGGGTCAAAGATAGCACAGGCATATTCAAGTTTCGGTCGCACGAGAGTTTTGTAGGCAAGTAATCTTACGTGTGACTGTGCCATGAAAAGATTACGGCGAAGATAACCAAGTATTTTGTTAGCTGAGTTGATAATGTGGGTTACATGATCCGCGCAAGACAAATCATGAGACAGGTGAAGACCTAGGTACTTGAAGGAATGCACATTAGCTATAATGCAGTTATTAATCTTGTACACGGAGGGTGCGTAGTTGGGTCGACGATGGAATGAAATGTTTACGGTCTTACTGGTGTTCAGTGACATGAGCCATGTAGCACACCAGTCTTGAATACGAAAGAGGTCTTCCTGAAGAGAACAGACGTCGGAGAGGTTATTGATAGGGCGATACACGACGCAATCATCTGCAAAAGCTGGTAACTGGGACTGCTAAGGTCGGCCGGCCAGCGGGGGGTGCATTTCCCCGTTGAAAAGGAGGGGGGGGGGGCGCACTCTCGATTCACTCCGTAAAGGGACACACAACCGCTCCGAACACCAATTGAGATAACCCCACTAAAGGAGAGATTGTCTATTTTATTGTCAAAAACGAACCCTGTTTTGCTCGTTAAAGGGCCCCTCACCAGGTTTGACAATTTTGAGCTAACGAGCGCAATGCATACGCTGGGCGTTCACGATCTCGTCTGCCAAAATTTGCAACGCTACGCGCCGCGGAAATGGGTCAAATTTCAAGGTGAACGCTGCTTGCCCTTCCTCTCGCGGGCGCGCGCTTTAGAGAATGAGGGGATGACGTACATGAGAAAATGGCCCTACGTAGATGGTAGTGCTGTGACGTCGCTCCTCTACGTAGACGACTGTGCTCTGACGTCGCCAACAGTTGCACGTGACAGTGCGATAATTATTTGACACGACATGTGTAGTTTGTGTAATTTGTTGCTTGAATAGATTAATAAAGCTTGAGAGAAATAATGACACACAAAGGGAATGTGTGCGTCTTTTTCATTTTTCGTGAATTGCAGCGAGATGCGGGGCTAATGTGCCTTCCTTTCCCATGCGTTCGTGTCCCCGCGGTTAGCGCATCGAGCAGACGCCAGCCCTGGAAACGAAAGTAATGTTCTGGCGCGTTCGAGCACTCATTATGCTCATTTATTCTACCGCATCCAAGTAAACGGTAATGCGGCACTGGCTCATGATACCGCCACTCTCGTGCCCGTACAAATGTCTCAACTTTCATGCCCGTCCCGCAGAAACAGGCAGTACACCACAGAGAACGCCGACAAAATGCCCACGGCCGCTACATAAAAACAAAGGTAGCGGCCGTGCAACGCCGCTCGCGTGCTCGGGCACGTCATGCGCACGTGACCATGCATGCGCATGACGTGTTCATGCGTATGTGTCAAGTGAAGAGGGCAGGGAAGGGATTTGGCTTGCTAAGGCTGCACGGGGCGAGTGGCAAGGGTTTGAAACTCGCCTCCTCGCATCCTGGTTTCGCGCCGCTACAAATTATTGTTTTTCTCAGCTCGTAATGAACCGATTTGAAAACTTCTTGCGGCATACTGCTCTTCATTCGGCACACAACAACTTCCAGCGTCTAACTAAAATTTGCTATGTGGCCTGGTGAGGGGCCCTTTAAACGAGGATTTATATTCTTATTTCTTCACTCAAAATTACTTTGGCGCCTCACGCGGCAAAAAAGTGAAGATGCACTTGATGGCGAGCACGTGACCTTCTACTGGTGCACGCTGTTAATTGTCACTGTTTTAGCGTGAAAATGCAGCGAAATTTGTTATTATAATCTTTGCTAACTTAAAACGTGCATATATGCCTTTGTCTGTACTGAGCAGTGGCGCCCTCTTCGCTTGACGTATGGCCCGATGTTAATAAGCGGCAGTATGAACGTAGTTAGCTGAGGGCCTAGGGGCACCTGCCGACGAGGTGGAAAAGTATGAAGAGTGCTTTGTGGCATTCGCGATTTGCTCCGCAACGTGTTGCCACCATTAATTGCGGAGGCGACCAGCGCCTGGCTCGCGAGGCGGTAAAGGGACCTCACGTGACGACCAGCGTTCGGAAAGCTTATTATATCTGCTTTTTATATTAAAAATATTCACCGAAGGTTACGATACTGCCTAATGCGTATTCTGAGCGCAGCCGTGTAGGTGTTTTGATTTTGTGATAAGTTAAGACAAACAATTTGAGAGAGACATGTATGTATGTGCAGTTGCATATACCACTATTTAACCGCATTGAGCATCTTCACGCCCATAAGTCTCAGTGCCTGCGTGTAATCAATGTCGCCCTTCTCTTTGTCAATTTCTTGCACTGCCCGGTTCAGATTGAGCATACCTGGGTTGGCCTTATTTGCATATTCCACCACGTTAGCGGCACATGAGTACGTGTCAAGCGCTATCTGAAGATCCATGCTTGAATCTAGGATGGGCGCCATCCATGGGTTAAAGTAATTCACCCTTCTTTGCTGCACGGTGAAGGGTTGCATGAGGGTGGGACGAGAAGTACCGATATGTACTCTTCCTTGTCCATGACACCGTGGTTTTCCCAGAACTGCGCCATTGAATCATAAATGGTCGTTTCCAGGGCCTGGTACATGGCTTAGTACTTGTTTGGAGCCTCTCGATATGTTTATTCTGCACGGCGACGTCTAAATAGCACCTTTGTTTGTTTTATTTTTTTCCCTTCAACACTATGTCTCATACTCACTCTTGGGGATTGGCCAAGAAATCGTGGTTTAAAATTTAGAAGGGACTTGAACAATGCGGAATCATAAAAAAATTAATAAGGAAATATCAGGTATTATGTTTCGAGGAAATATTAGGTAATATATTTTGGAGGCTCTTCAGATTGACAAATAACGCTAATAAAATAACCACATGCTTTTGGGATCAACTGCTGCAGATACAAACATTACGAAGGGTGAGCTTTCTGTTGCGCCGTATAAAAAAACTGGGTCGAGAAAAATTGATTGTCAGTCCCTTTAATTGACCACTGTGCCCTCAAAGTTTCTATAATGTCTTTATTTTTTCTGGTGAGCTTAACATTCAGAAATAATTTGTTAGAACACACCATAATTTTTCTTTCATGCCCGAGAGACGAAGCCACATCGACGAGGCTGCTAAGAAGACTTAATGTACTACATGCTGCTCTGCCCCGTTTACCGATTGTGGCACGAAGAACGGTCTGTTGGCGAAAGCAAGACGACTGCCTTCTGCTATATATGTGTGATCTGGCTAGAATAGTTTCATTTCTATTGCGGTGTAATTTTGAGCTTAGCTAGCTCGGCGCTTAGCAATTAATAATAACCTTTGGAGTTTCGCGTTCCAAAACCACGATATGATTACAAGGCACTCCGTTGTAGACGGCTCCAGAAATTTCGAGCGCCTGCAGTTCGTTAACGTACAATTAAACCAAAGAGGCTCGTGCATTTACACAGGCCTCTAGCATTTCGCCTCTGTCAAAATGGGACCGCTGCAGCCGAGATCGAACCCGCGCCTTTCCCGTCAGCAGTCGAGTACCGAACTAGTGTACAACCACAGCGGCTGGAGCTTTGTAAATTTTACAAGGTTGCTATTTTTTGTAGTCTTTTATTGATGCCAACATAAGGAGGTCAACAAACGTGTATAATTAATGTGTACTCCGTATAGCCACAGATGTCTCTCTCAGGCACGTGGTCTCGTAACTTAGTAGCATAATTCGTTGGATAGGCGGCGTTGAAAGAAGTTGCGTGAAAAGCGAATATCACATCAAGCGTGTGAATGAATGTCTATGCAACTCTGAAAATAATATAATAATAATATCTGGGGTTTAACGTCCCAAAACCACGATTTGATTATGAGAGACGCCGTAGTGGAGGGCTCCGGAAATTTCGACCACCTGGGGTTCTTTAACGTGCACCTAAATCTAAGTACACGGGCCTCAAACATTTTCGCCTCCATCGAAAATGCAGCCGCCGCGGCCGGGATTCGATCCCGCGAAAAAAAAAAAAAAACTCTGAAAATAAAGCAATATATAAGGTGTATCAGGGATTCGCAAAACTTCGTGTCGTTATGTAGCATCAGGTAGCATCCTATAATCCATAGGAAATGTCACACTTCGCTCCTTGTTCTTGTCATTGTCTGCGGTGAAGAAAATACTTCATAGTTTCCCTCACAGGCAGTTCATCCTAAAATTACACGCACCGCGCATTAATAATTTCCTCAATCCGTGTGCATGCTTATTTCGTTTTCTTGCAAATAATCATATTAGTAGCTCTTTCTAAGATGAAAGCGTAACAGTATATTTTTGTGCGACGTCTGGTGGAAATGCGGGCAAAACTATCTGGCGGATAGACAAAATTACGTAGTCTTGCACTGCAGTGCGCACCAACAGAAGACAAACTTGGTCACTTTGTCCATGACACAGCTCATATGCGCAAGTCTGCTGGACCAGCGCCTCCTCTATTTTTGTGTGCCTGGGCGAAGGAGAGGAGCGCAATGGGAACCAGCTGTCGGCGTTAGTGCAGCTTTTAGCCGCTAGGCGCCACCACCGTAGTAGACCAGCCGTCGCGTTATTGCTCGGGGAAACGAATGCGGTGGCTGCATTCGAAGCTGCTATATGGTTCAGCTTTCGGCTGTATGCGTGCTGTGCAAAGTATAATGAAAACTTGTAAACGGGAATCATGAAGCGCTTGTCGTTCTGGGCACCCAGCCTATTTCAGAGGGCTGTGTCGTTCGCGACTATTTGATCGAGACGCTCGCGCGTCGTCTGCTAGGCGCATACCAGAGAGCGCATGCCAGTGATGCGCGGAAGATTGTTTTGTCACCGTTACGGTCGCTTGAGTGACAGTCAGTTTTTGACTGTCTGAAAGCGGATTTTTGAAAGCAGAATTTGCCAGGAGCTAATACTGAAAGCTTGGGTGCTTAAAGTTCCCCGATGCGTGCTACCGCCTGCTGGTGTAGCAAACTATACGCAAGCCTGGAGTTCATGCGCTAAATAGCACGAAATGTCACTAGACTACTTCCAGGGATATACGTGATCACCCGATCTCTCCCTAAAGCTTTTGAGAATTACATTTGTTGCCACCTAGAGAAAGCAACAGCTGGTGCCAGAAAATGAAGAACTATGCCAAGTGATTCCACCATTTCAGAGCCTAAACTAGTTAAATCGTGGTGGTACGAAAAACAAACAAAATTTGGCTCCATATGCTGTGCGTTCCTGCAACACTGACCGATGTGTGTGAACAGACGCTGTTGTTAAAGTCTAAAGTTGTAGTGCCGACTCTAAACTTGAGCAAATGTGATAGGTGTGAAAAATGCGGCCTCTTGTCAGTTGCTTGAGTTCGTCTTTGTTTTTGTCGACGGATTGTTGTAGCCTCAGTATCTGGCTCCTCAGCTCTCTTTCTTTTCTCTTCCATTTGGCCTTTCGGTAGTGAGCAATGTAGAGGCCGAATGGCTGTCGACCTGGACGCTTCTGTCGCATGGGGCAACCTGCCCAGCCTTGTGCACGCATTCGTTATGACAGTGTACATGATAACTGTCGGTTTTCTCGCCGGTAGCGCATGTGGTGTCCATGTGCTCCGATTCATCAGCTTTGGGACCTAATGTCAGCGATGCATGCACATGGCGGTGATCGCAAGGCAGCGTTGCTACTGGTACATCCATTCGTTGACTGTTCGGACGCAACATGGTCATGTTTAGAGATACTTGCCATGCTTGGTTCAGTTGTTACCTTGGGCTGCAAACGTGAAGGGTAGTCTGCAAAGAGTGACGCTACTGCGTCGTTCTTAAGCCGCCGCTTCTTATATTCTGTGAAATCTTCGCGTAGTAAACGACGGCTGCATATTCTAGTGTAGTTTGAAGATGTATTAGGAGACCAATTGCTGCAAGCCATCTCTACCGAACACCAGCGGCAGCTGGAATTTCACGGAACGTAAGCCGAACAGTGTATTAAGGCGAAAGCTATAGATGCCTCATGAAACGCGAAAATTGACCGTCGGCAAAAAATAGTGATGCAAAATAAATTCCGTGGTGACGTAATCATACGACGCCACACATCATAAAATTTCATCATCGTGGCGTCACATAAAGTGACGTAGTCATATTACATCTTCGATTGGTCAAAATGAGCCGATCACGGAGGCAGTGCATGCCTCCGCTGATGTGCAGAAAGCTTGCACTGCCTCCGATCCTTGAGGGTGTAAGAAAACCACGTTAGGCGCAGAAATATCTCGGAGGGAGGCAGGGAATGTCCAATCCATTGACTGGAAGAAAAAGAAGATGGCTTTCGCCTTTCAGTCGTCTTAGATGGATGCATAAGGGACCCTGTGAGATATTTTTCCTTTATCAATAAAGGGAAACGAAAAACAATCGTGATTTCTTTCAGTTCCATTTGCAGAATGGAACACAACAGTATGACATATTAGGCATTGGGGCGGTTGCAATGGCCTGAAATAGAAAATAAAACGCGAATACTATCAAACTCGAGTGCAAGTATCGAACCGGCAGCACGGCCTGACAGACTGCCTGCGGAATACGTACAGCGGGGATGGAAAGACACGCGAATATGCGGCATCTGCATTCTTTGCAGTTTCGCATTTATTTTCAAGTGGTTATAGCCTGGATGATTGATGAAAAGACGACGTCATCCATGACACAATAAAGTACCATCTAGCATCTTTTTATTGCCACCACGGTTAGAGCGTGATGAAAACAGCGCGCCGCTATGTTCGCATTTCTTTCCATCCCCCTATACCTGTGAAAGCCTGGGAAAAGCACGAATGCGAATAAACTCGAATGCACCCACGGATTCGTGGGCTTCGTAATACGCGCGGCGGCTCAGCGCCAGCTTCCCGTGGATGGATGGATGGATGCTATGAGCGTCCCCTTTATAACGGGGCGGTGACATGTCTGCCACCAGGCTCAAAGAAAAAAAAAACCTTCCTTATTTCATGTTGGCCTAATACTTCATCTACATTGATTAAATCTATGTTATTATACCAAGACATATAAACTCACGGTCCATCTCTCTGCCTCTTAAGGCAGAATGACCTTAGTTTTCCCCATTATTTATTTTTGTACTTTATCTCTACTTTTCTGCCACCAATACTCTAACCGTCTCTTACTTATTTCTATCGCGGACGTGTTCAGCTTTCCGTTGTTGTCCCTAAAAGCCAAGGCTTCCTGTAGACTCGTGCCCACACGTATACCTGGGTGAATATCGCCACATTCAATCAGTACATGTTCCATCGTTTCCTTAGTTCCCCCGCAGTCCCGTAGGCTACTCGCACAGCGCCACCACGCGGCAGCGGCGAGCGGAGGCGGAGCGTGCGCTCGACCGTCCGAGGAGAGCGTTCGCCCAGGCACTGAAAAAATAGAGGAGGCGCTGGCTGGACGAAATGCTTCTTCTTTATTTGTTTCTGCAATAGTGAGCGGGCACATTTCGCGTTCGAGGTTATTCCAACAATGAGAAGTATAGCAAGTAAGTAAAATGCGCTCGCACGATGTACATTTCATTGTATCACCGTTTTCAACAAATTTTGATCAATTAGCGTGTCATGGAACTAAGAGACTTATAATGTTTGAAGTAGATTCTGCTCGACCGATTATGTAGATGGAGTTCCGAACACGCGAGGAAAAATAGGAACACACAAGTGCGTCGTGAAATATAGGCAGGTTTGAATTTCCTACATTACTTTCTAGTATGTTTTATATCTACGGAGTAAACTTATGTTTTCTTTTATCCTCTTGCCCCTTCCCTCAGCACAGGGTAGCCAGCCGATCTAAGAACTGGGTAACATCCCTGTCTTTCCGCTTATTCCTTCCTTCCTTCCTATGTTTTCTAAGTGAGTTCCTGACGTGACGGAACTGAAATTATCTAGTGATAGTGACGTAAATACACGCGCTTTCGTACATGAAGCTTTAGTATTGGAAAGTCGCAGTCAAATTTATTCCCAGTAATTATATAAAGCATGCACGGCGATTGAAGCGCATAATAGGAACTAATGTCCGAGGTGAACTGCCGGAGAGAAATATTTTGAGAGCTTTCGCGTCAGGAAGCATATGTTATGCAGCAACGCCCTGTCACTAGAATTAAGAGCGAAATGCAAAATTTTAGACTGCTGCTTAAAGGAGTGGTGAGTGAAAATATGTGAACCTCTGTTTTTTGCTCTTAATCAATGGCTACTGGTTCGTTAATAGCGGCGACGAAACTCATATGCCCCAGCGCGAGACGAATGTTTAATTATACGAACGTGTGTTACGACCGGAGGCAGTTTTGATTTCGAAAAAACTCGGTGGCCCCGTGACGTACTCGGCCTATTCGTTAAAGGCCAACTCCGGCGATTTTTCTAGGTCGATGGATCTCAATGAAATTCGCTGGGTACGTTGCTTTGCACGTTTCCGTCATTTATGCCAAATTACAGGCTTGAGACATGCGCAGATTGTTTGCAAATGAATTTTAAAGATTGTCTGCAAACGCCCTCCTGGCTTCCCACAATTATTGGCAACATTGCGTCTGTGATGTCAGTATTGGGAAGGCGGCGGAAGGGACGCAGCCGAGGGCACTGCTAACTTCGGTGCTTCGGCCGCTACAGCGAGCGTCTGCTGTGCACAAGGCGACAGACAGCGTTGGTTTGGCCGGCGCTTCGCTGGTCGTCCCGGCTGTCACAGTTTTCATACTCCGCGCCAGCGTGACCGGCATGCCTTGTACGACTTCCGGTTCGTTCGTAACAAAGTCTACGTCATACGTAGACAGTACACTCGGTTGGGTTTCGGTGTTGCGCTTTTTTGCTTATTTAAAATTATTCTCCAGTTTGCCGAGTATTTCTGCTATCGGGCCCGTAACAAGAGGAACATCTCAGGAACATAAAAGCACCATTACTTTGACATGGCCAAAAAGATCGCTGGAGTTGGCCTTTAACAAGTACTATCAGGTGACTGCGAGAACCAGTGACGTCACTGGCCAGCTTCTGCCATGTTGTCAGCGTCATAGGCGTGCCCGGGGGGGGGGGGAGCAGTGGGGCGGCCGCCCCCCTAGTCACCTACGAAGAGGGGGGCGTAAGGTCTGCCCTATACATTGATTAATAGGGAGGGGGGCGCAGCGATGAACCTTCGCCCCCCCTGAAGGGGAAGCCTGCGCACGCCTATGGTCAGCGCTGCTGTTTCGTCTGCTGAGTTGAGCATGGTGTTGAGCGTTGCGAGTGCTTGTTTCTTCGCCCCCCCCCCTGAAGGGGAAGCCTGCGCACGCCTATGGTCAGCGCTGCTGTTTCGTCTGCTGAGTTGAGCATGGTGTTGAGCGTTGCGAGTGCTTGTTTCCTCTATCGTCAAACTACGTTGCTTATCTAGTGCGGCGATGGACGAAAGAGCTGGGAGCAGTGTAAAAATCAGTCAGAAAAGCTCGATTCACTTTGCGAATCTCGCCGGTAGCTGCGATGTTGTTCATGTCGTCGTCCAACTGAGGCGACGTTTTCCGCTCCGATCATTTGTAAAGTAGCAAGTTGAGAAGTGACGAAGGAAGCAGTGAAATCACAACATTGGCGCTCTGTGACAGTGTTTATGCGTAACATGCAAGTGACGTGATGTACGCTTCACTGACTCGTATTCATATCGAGTAACGCCGCGTTTTCAAGGCATACCAATCCCACGTACTCGCGTCGGAGGGCCGCAGCAGTTATATGTCCACGACGCAATGTGATCCCGGCAGTAGTGAGCTCTAGTTTGTCTGTAGACTTCCTAACGTTTGCGGACACTTGGTTACCGGAGCTGTTGACGGCTGCAGCAGTAGCACCAACTGCGGAGCCTGTAGCGACATCTTGTGGCGTTTTGTCCAACTACAATAACTTTTTTTCTATTTTTTTCCGTCACGTTGCTGTTCTTGTCGGAAAAAAAAGCAATGAGAATACTGTGAGTTGCTAATTATCTGACTGCGAATGCTTTATACAGAATCAGTTAGCGGGTAAGCCGCTGCAATGTTATTTTGTAGGTCTCTGGTTAGGCAATGCATCATCAGGTGTCGCTACCAGCGTTGTCCGTCTCGTAGACGCCTCCGGTAGCCACACTACCTCCGGTAACCCGGCCATAACTCGTGATGTACGTTGTTTACAAACAGTAAAGCTGCTACGGCGGCTAGTTGGTGCGAATACATGGCTTGTTCCCGCTGCCAGAAAATGAACGAATTGACACAGTACGCGCTTCACCCTGTGTGTGTCTTTTTAAATGCGAAGCATTTCTTAGCGAACCTCTGGTACTTTGTGTGTTTCTATCTATCTATCTATCTATCTATCTATCTATCTATCTATCTATCTAGCCGCCTACGTCTGGGTGTTCTCATGATCGCCCCCTTAGCTTGGTATACACCAATATTGGCATGGGAGGGTAAGAGGATTTGTCTAATATTACTGTCGGGTCATGACATGAATAACGTGAAAATCTTGTCGCGTACGTCGTCAAACACTTTCCTCCAGTCACGTGTGGCGCATACCAGTTTACCACGGGCCGCAGCGTACGGGTATGCGCCACAGGTGATTGACAGTTTTTATCTACTCGGGAACGGCGAGAACAGACATTGTAACGTAAATGCGAGAGCGTTAAAAAATCGACATCGGCAGCGTTGTCCCAACGAATGGAAAGATTGAAAATTAGAAGCCTAGCAGTAATCGAACCCAAGCATTCTGCGTGGGAGTCGGGTATTCTACCACAGAGCCAGGCCAGGTCTATGAACTGGTTTGCAAAAACACCCTATGCAGGCGCAATGGCGGTGCAACGTCAATTGTGGTTGTGGTGCTGGCTATCTAATTTTGCAAGAAAGCAATAAGCACTACACGATATTCCTACGATGTGTACTCCTACGATACAGTTGTCATATCAGGTTAACGTCGGTGGTTCCAGTGTTGGCTCCGCTTTTGTAGCAGTGTAATAAAGATTACATTTGTATTCTTATGATTCAGCAAGCTATATTGACCCCGGAGGAATATATTAACGAAAGTTACGTAGGATATTCACATCATCTTACCGTAAAGTGCGCATAGTCCGCAAGAACGACGCAGTGTCCTCTTCATTTCTTACAAGCTAGGCTGGGCGATGGCCTCATGCTGACCGAGGATAATGCCAGACTGATTGACAGCCGCTTTGTAGACTAGGCTACGTAGGCCACATACGCCGAGGTAGTCTACGAATACAACAAGCGCCATCCACTGATGATGGTCTACGTAGCGCTATCCAGGCCTACCAGCCTCGACGGCCTATATCGACAACTTTTCGACGGAATGACTGAGGCATTCACAATTTCCAACAGCTGTACTATACCTCATACTTCACTACACATAGACCCCTCGTCACCGCTATCACGAGCGGATCCGATAACAAGTCATGACCAGCTGCTGGTGCTCACTGATCACGGTGATGTTGACCTTGTTCAAGAACTGTCAAGAACCTCTTGTACACATGCACACGGGTTCGTGAAACGTGCGTGCGTTCTCCATCACAAGGGACAAGTATAAGCGCTACATATCAGCTTACCGCTTCTGGTGTTGGTTACGTAACCACGTTGCCGTTGGCAGCGTTACCCAACTGTAAACAAATGGTTTTATAACACATATGTGGCTCTTCAACATACGTTTGAAACGGGCGGCGCGAAAACAAGGGAGAAAGGAAAGACTACACACCACAGAGCGCCTACACACCACAAGGCGCTCTGTGGTGTGTAGTCTTTCCTTTGTCCCTTGTTCTGGCGCCGCCCGTTTCGAACATGCATAACCAATTCTAACTTGCCCAGGCATCATTTCTTCTCTTCAACATATATGTGTGCGTATCAAATTTATACAAACCTTTAGCGTGATTTTGTAACGTTTCGCTCAGTAAAAGCAATTAAGCCACAGTCACCTTCCCGAGGCATGCTTCGCGTAACACCGACTCCCACGGTACGTGGGATCTGCCGAATTTTTCTGTGTCAATTCATTCATTTCACAGCGCGAACAATCCATGTGTTTACAAAAAGGCCCCGCTCGATGATATCGTCGCTTTTTGCTTCTATTGCCGATTCGGCACTTTCACGAACTTCAAAACTCAATTAAAATACGTTTTAGGCTGTATTTGTGGCTGATAATGTACAGATGGCACCTATATGCACCCTTTAGCGTGATTCAACAGTCAAATTGTGTTCGAATTTTTGTGTCACCACTCCTTTAAACAATGTCCCCTTTTGCGAATGAGTGCCAAACATTGCACTTCGTTTCCAAAGTGTCATAGACTTTTGTTCGCTCAATTGGGTGCTGTACGTACAAGACTCTTAAATATTTGTGGCCGCAATGGTAAGCGCGCACATTTCACCGGAGAGGTGCTGCGAACGATGAGAAATATAACAGCAAAAGCACCTATGCATTTATTTACATCGCTCTTTTTAACAGACTTTGTGCTTCAACAGTGTCTTCCTGATACTAAGAAGACAGATAATTTTGGTCGAGAAGCAACTGCAAATATCTCACTAACTATCTCCCTCTCTCTCACTCTTTCTCTATCTATCTATCTATCTATCTATCTATCTATCTATCTATCTATCTATCTATCTATCTATCTATCTATCTATCTATCTATCTATCTATCTATCTATCTATCTATCTATCTATCTATCTATCTATCTATAATGTGTGTGTGTGTGTGTGTGTGTGTGTTTATTTCGCATCGCTTGGTCTGTGTTGTATATACAACAATCGTAGCGTCGTACCTTGTGTCGTCTCATGATATATATTATACGTTGTTGCTGACATCAAAAACCACTACACCATCAAGATAGATGAGTCACGATTGCCATTTGAGTCCTGAGAGGACAGCGTCCATCATCCTCTGGAAGGTAGCAGTAGCAGAGCACAAACCGAAAGGGAGTACTTTGAACTCGTATAGTCCGCAATGCCCATAGACTGTCGCGCCACCGAGCGGAATTCAGGAGCGTCCTCTCGAGGAGGGTTAGTAGACGACAAAATGGCGGCACTATGCAGTCGCTTCCTTGTTCGGCTATGCTAGCCTCAGTGTTAACGCGTTGGCAAGAAAGGAACACTACGACTTTGCATGTTCCCTGCATCAGTGAATAAACCGGGCCCTCCGCGACACGAGAAATCTGATTCGTTCTTGCGAGACGCGAAGTTTTCGTGAAAATACGTGGCAACTCGCGCTTTCAATGCTAGCCCACAGTGTACGCATACTATCAGCTTCGCGAGGCTTTCTGTAGCCACGTAGGTAAGTTAAATGTTATCGTCTGACATATTCAGTTGAAGCTCACCCTGTTTTACTTGCATATATAATTGGTCAGTGTTTCTTGTATTGCATGAGTCCCATAACACTGTACGCGGAAGGGAGGTCGCGCGGGCTCGCGATGTGCTCAGCCTCATGTATAACTGAGCGATCTCAAGTTGGCAATACATGAAAATAGGGCCTCTATCCTTTGTCAGCAAAGCGCTGTTACGAATCGTGCGAGCGACGTTTCAATCATTCGAGGACGCGTCTGCTCGACGCCTTTCATGGAGCGAACGCTTTCCATCCACCCCGTCCTTCGCCAGTGTGTTGGTGGTGTTGGGTTTCATAGCCACCGCTGCGCCTCTTGTTTTTGTACGTTTGTTGATAGGTGGCAGCACACTGCAAGCGATTTGCTTGTTGACCGGTCTGAGAGCAAAACGTTCTCCGCGCCCAGACGTCTCTGTAATTGTAAACGTGGTGACGCGGAGTGGTCGAAGTCGTTCGGCGGAGGAAATTCTTCAGATTGCTTTCAGCAGTGATGTTGAAAGAAACCATCTTGAGGACGAGGATTTTTCACTGGACGTAGAAGACTGTGAAAGCACCGAGAGTGACAGCGACGATGAACCACCAGCTGCCAACTCACGAGGAGCGAGTTGCACTTCACGTCCCCTCGTGCGTTAATGTTCTTTCACGCTCGTAAGTCACTTTGATTGTATTTAATGTATAATATCCTTGAGCGAGATCAAAATAAAAGCATTGTTCCTCTTGTGCATTGCATGTATCACAATTATTGTGGATATTATGGAGCGCCGCATGCCGCCAACACGCTCGAGCTCGACCAGCGAAGCGAAATGGTTAGAGCGATGGAACGTGCAGTCACGGCCACAATCCACGCCTCACGGCGAACTTCTTCGACGTTGCGAAAAGCATACGTGTGCGTTCTTTTCGATATTCATGTTTCGATCGTGCTGATCGAACCTGCAACATGCGAGTGAAGTACACACGGCTAGAGTCTCAGCATGGCTGTGACACAAGCGCTACTGAATGGCATGTTAAATGCTTGTGTTCCGTTGAAGACGTAACTCCGCGTTTCCGACTGCGCAAGCAATGACGACGGGGTATTATCACAGAACACTTTTATGTTTGCAAGCCATCATCACGCGCAGCAGCGATGGCGCTACTCGCTGGCGGCCTACTACTGCGGCAAATCCGTCAGGCAGGCTCGGTACGTACTACCTCGGAGTGCCGTTCAGCTCATACGTCAATTCTAGTTCATACATGTTCATGTATATAGCACGCACAGGATTTCGCAAAGCATCGTTATGCACGATAACGGAGCTGAAATATAACCTTTCACTTCGCAGCAAATAATTAGGTGGCGAGTACTTAGCACTTTCCATGGTTTGGGAAAGTATTTTAGTCTCATATCCATTTCAGTGCAGCTCGTGACTTCATCCGGTGAAAGTGGCACGGTTCGCACGTCCTATCTGTTCCTATGCTAACGAACGGGTTGACCCTCCTCCTGGCGCCATCTTGAAAAGCACGGCGCGCCACCTATAGTTCGTGGGCATTGCGAATAGTCCGTCGGGTATCACAAACGCAGTCTTCTCGCGATCTCGTTCGTCCACATCGATTCGTCGGTATCCGCTTTCTAGGTCCAATGATGAAAAGAAGTGAGCGTTGCGTAATCTATCCAAGGTATTGTCGATTCGTGGAAGGGTGTGACGAGGTTCACTTTTCTGTAGTGAACACAAAACCGCCGGGTGTTCTCCTTCTTTTTCAGCAGCACTACCGGTGATGCCCACGGACTACTGAATGGTTGCATCACGTCGTCCTTGAGCATTTCCTGTATTGTTACTAGATGGCTTCCATTTCTTTTGGTGCTACTCGCTATGGACGCCGATGCACAGGTCTAACATGTTATTCGACCACGATGCGGTGCTTTGGGACGGGAGTAAGTCCGACTTTTTAGACGAAGTGGAAAAGCACTCCGCGGATTTTTTGATCAGGTTCACAATATGATTTTTCTGTGGTGATGAGAGCTCTCTGGCAATGTCTATTGATTGGAGGACACTGTCTACGGTCGCAGAAATTGGCGGTGCTTTATCGAGTGCACAAACATCTGCAACTTGCACATATTCACGCAGGGATGCTATGGCTGTTCGCTTCGCCACATGCTGCGCCTCATTTCCTAACTTGGTTAATAGGGCATCCTCACATCTATCGCGAAGGTTGACTAGACCTCTTGCCACGCATAGTTCCTTTTCTATTAGCAGTTCGATGTTGCCATCTGCAGGTCCATCACAATCACGGAAAACTTTTCACAAGCACCATCACACTGAACGTGGCGGCACAGCCCCCCCCCCCTTCGTTCGCAATACAGAGGAGTGAGACGATTGGTTGCTCCGTGCGACACATGGCTACAGCATTCTCTGTAGAAAAACAGAACTTGAGATTCTTGCAAGTCGATGATGTGTTTGCTCGCAAGAAGTTCATGCGTAGAATCAGCTCACGGGAACATTCGGGAAGAACAGTGAAGCTGCTGACGCACAGGAATCGTCTTATCCCTATTCCTGCAGTGCACAATCCCACGGGGCTTACTAAATGCCCTCCGGTAGTACGCGTCTGAAATCCGGTTCTCTCAGAGAGCACCTTTTTAAACTTTTTCGCGGGCACGCCACGGACCCCTGGGTAGTCTGCACTAGTGTCTAGTAGCGCAGTATCTTCGAAATCGCCTATAATGACTAGTTGTTCAGAGGTAACGTTGCCATTACCGCACTTTTCTGCCGCTGTCCGGTCGGGTTAGCGACAGAGGGTCTCCAGTTTTCCGAGCACAAGTTGCTCTAGTTTTCCCGTTGCGGGGTTGGTGAACGACGCCTCGGGAAAGTTGATGAAGGGCGAGGACTTTGCGACCGCTAGCGTATCGATGCTGCCGACCTTGGTTCACGTTGGTGGGTGTCCTGAATCGTATGGCTCTAAGATAAAAACACTTTAATTTCGTCAGGGCGCTCGCCCTTCCGAGGACATGGTGCATTAACTGGGAAGCCACGCAGTCGCACTCGGCGACACTGAAAA
Organism: Rhipicephalus sanguineus; assembly: GCF_013339695.2. NCBI lineage: Eukaryota > Metazoa > Arthropoda > Arachnida > Ixodida > Ixodidae > Rhipicephalus > Rhipicephalus sanguineus. The sequence continues at coordinate 30,324,439 of NC_051181.1, read as the reverse complement.
GCTCGGTAAAGGTGACATGCCTCTCCACAGTGGTAGTAGAGGGGCTGCAGGTCTGCATTGCGCCATATATCGCTCTTACGGCGTCCTGCTTCCGACATGAGTGGTGGCGTACTGCGAGGAAATGTCGAGGGCATAACGGCAGCTTGAGCAAAGTTCGAGCGTCCGGGGTCCTGTCGTACAACTTGCGCGTACGACAACTGAGGTTGAGGTTCCGGTTGTACGCGGTTCAGGCTGTGGTTACGCACAACTGAATAATTAGGGTGTCCCTAGCGAGAAGAATACCGGGATCCTCGTCAATGTCGGCGTGGTGGATGACATCAAAGATTTTGTGGCTTTGTTGAATGTCCAGAACAAAATGTTTAACCTTGCGTGATCCTTATGCATGAGCTAGGAGTGTGATCCTGCAATGAGCGGTTTGGTGCTTGTCTGCGATCCTCGGTATAACTGTTGTAAAGGTTAGCTTTGAGCTTGGTCTGTTATGAAAATCGTCTACCAGTGTCTTCATGACAGTATCGTCACCTGTGTTGTATGTGCAGTCGTTGTGCCGCAGTGAATGATAAAATGCTCGATGTGCCATGGCCCAACGACGATAAAATCTTGCAGGCTATGCGCTGTGATACCGCTTTTGAATTTAACGTATGGTTCATGTTTCCGTCGTGGAAAACGATGGTATATGTTGTTGTACTTGGTGTGACATATTAAAGCTATGTTGGCTATAGAAAGTAGAGGAAGAGAGTATACGAAGCTTACATACACACCGTCTAAGGTAGGCAGTGGCTGCGTTGAAGTAGACAAGACCACTTGTCATAACGTTGGCTCCAGCGACACGCCGTGCTCCAAGGACTTTTCATCGCTTCAAGATTCCACCTTCCTCTGAACTTGTACCTTGCTTTATGGTCCCGCATGTAATGCCTTTTAAGTTAGGGCAATTAGGCTACTATAAAATGAATAATTATACTCTTTTCATGAAAGGGCTGCTCACCATTTCTCTGTGTGATCATGTGTCTCACTTAGTAAGACGAAGTGGTAAGAACTCTCGCCAGGGAAGTCATGTACACTGGGGTAGTCACCTATTCTCTAGGGCAGTCAGACTCGAGTGGGGTTGATCTTTGTCATTGTGGGGTGTCCTTGCTGACTTCCGAGAGGTATAGATGCAGAAACCCATGAGTTAGTCACGTGGACGTTTGGAGTAATACATGCAGCGCAATGCTGGTTGAAGGAAGGAGTTGGGGAAATGCGATTTCGAAAGAGTCGGGTGACACACATCATGTGTGTTATGTTGATACAAAGGTAGTCGTCACAAACTCTCTTTCTTTAAGTGTGTGCTACTTTATACGAGAAACTGATGAAATGATCGTCAGTACTACAGCAATGATTTCTCGATTTCCTATTTCATTTGATGAGAAAGTTATGTTAAGGGGCCGTAATATACTCTAAAGCAGTTTGATGTCATGTAGAGGGCGCGTTGCAAGCAAACATTGTTGCTATACTGCAGCTGGCTTTATTACAAATGATTCAAGCCGTCGCTACGCCGTAAATGTTATTGCTAAGCAGTACAGGCAAATTGAGGTAAGCCGTGTTTATGTCTATAGTAGAGAAACCAGCATCTTTCAGCACAACTCCACTTTCGCGATTCATGTGGCAACCGCAGGCAAATTTCTTGGTCAGTGGAGTCAGGAGATCTTGTATAAACCTTGAGAGCGTACCCCTCTCGTGAGCAACATGCTCGGCGAAGAGGAGGCGACCGTCCTGGAAAAATGCAATGAACACACAGCATGAGTACTTGCTTTCCGATTTAAGGTAAAGAGAAAAAATGAATCAGCTGCCGAATTCGCAAAACTCTCTTGCGAGGAGATTTCAGTGTATGGATATTGTCACTTAGTCTAGAACGACGCAGGGTTTTTTCGGTAAGCAAGGTTTATTAATGCTAACTTGTGCTCCGCAATAGGCTCAAGGAAAATTCAAGCGGTGAAGAAGCAGCCAACAGAACGACGTGCACAGGCGAGCGTCGGGAGAAAACGGATGTCGCAGCGTTTTTCCTGCGAGCATTTTATGCCTCGGCGTTATTCTTTCTGGGACCGTCGGAGAAAACAGATAACACGAAAAGACAAGTTGCCGCCGACAGGGACCGAAGGTAGCAGGTTCAACCGGCAATGACCGAACCTGCAACCTTCGGCGTAATCCGAAGGTTGCAGGTTCGGTCCCGGCCGGTGGCAAGTTGTCTTTTTGTCCCCTTTACTGTCTTCACATCTATATCACAATTACAGCGATACACTTAAAATTGTACAATTACGTCCCCTATAGCTTCCTTGGCTTTATTATGTGCTGGTTTTCATCAAGGTTCTGTTAGCCCGAGTGTTTCAACTTCGTGGAAGCCATTTTTCTGATATGTGACCGTGCATATTGTGACGGATGTGGCGGGTTTATTTACAATGAGATGTGAACGCTGGACGAAAGACAAGGACATGCCTCGCGCCAGTTCTTCTTCTTCCTTCTTCTTTCGCAATCTTTCAGCGCCGCGTTACATTTTCCTCCAGGCAAGACAAAGCCCATCGAGCGCGTTTGAGTGATCAGTTGTTGTAGGGTTTCAGTCGTACAATATGCACAGCTTGCGTGTTGCGCGAACGGCGGTTTAAGCTGCCACTTTCACAACGACGTAATTGACGTCACTCGAGCACTGGGTAATGATTAATGGCACTGAGTACCTGGAAAGGAGCTTCTGGCAAATTCTCTTCTTTCGAACAGGCGTCCACAGCCAGACAAAGTCACCTGTGGCGAAGGTGATCGGCAGGTGTCTTGCCTCGTAATGGTCCTTAGCACCAGCATGGGAAGAGAGAGTTCTAAGCCGAGCAAGTCCACGCGCTTCTTCGGCGCGACACAAAGTCTGCGCGGCACTGTCGTTTTCGTTCGTCGAGAAAGGAGTCGAGAAAACTTTGAGGGTGACGAGCATATATAGAAGGAAGAAAGGTGTATATGCCGTGACTTCGTGTTTTGAGGTATTAAAAGTATGTAACGAAAGGCAATACAACATCCCAGTTCTTATGGTCCGCTGAGACATACATGGAAACACGCTGATAATAGTACAATTGGTGCGCTCAGTTAGGCTCTTGGTAGGCAGATTGTATGGCGAAGAATGCCGATATTGACACCCACAGAGCCGTAGCAACTCTTCGGCAACGTCGGCGGTGAACTGACGGCCGCGATTACCTATCACACCACGAGGGGCTCCGTGACGGAAGATAATCGAGTGCAACGTCTCGTACTTCTTCTTTGTCCTTGTGTGCTCCCGCGCTATGCTACCAGCCAGTTTACGATGAACCAACAAGCCTATATTGGTACCCTTGTAGAAAAGTTATAGTCTTGAAGCCGCAAGGCCAAACGAGCCAACCGGCCAGCAGGTCCGCGTAGTGCGACAAGCGAACACAGAGAATGATGATCTGTGACGATTTTGAAATGTCGGCCGTTCAAATAAAGTCTGAACTTTTGGGCGGCGAAAACAGCCGCAAGACATTCCAGCTCCGCGACTGTATAATTGCTCGCAGCCTTTGTCAAAGTACGACTTGCATACGCAACGACGTGTTGGCGTCCGTCATAAAACTGAAGGAGCACAGCGCCAACCCCGACACCACTAGCAGCTGTATGCAGTTTCGTGAGTGCCTCTTGTCGAAATGACGCAAAAGTTGTCTGGAAGTCAGCAAAAACTTTAGCTTCTCTTAAGCAGCCTCACACTGAGCGGTTCACCAATATGGTGTGTCCTTCCGGAGCAAGTCTGTCAGTGGACGAACAAGCTGGGCGAAGTCCTTATTACACCTGCGAAAATAAGAACAAAGGCCTAGGAAGCTACAAAGATCCTTCACCTTAGTCGGTTGCTTAGAGTTGCGGACTGCAGTAATCTTGTGGGCATCAGGACGTATGCCGTTCTTGTCCACTAGATATCCGAGCACAAGGGCTTGATGCTCACCACAACGGCACTTCCTTGCGTTTAAAATGAGGCCGGCTCGTTTAATGCAACCCGGAACAGCACTGAGCCGCTGGTTGGGCTCGTGGAAAGTCCTTCCGAAAATAATCGCATCATGCAGGTAACACATACGAGTCTCCTATTTGAGAATGCGAAGGATGAAATCCTTAAATCTGTCCAAAGGTTGCTGAGGCACTACATAAGCGAAACGGCATAACGTTAAACTCATATAATCCATCAGGCGTAACGAAGGTAGTCTTCTCTCTGTCAGATGAATACATTGGTATCTGCCAATACCCAGACCTTTGGTCGACCGATGAAAAGTATGCGGCGGAGTGCAGGCAATCAACGGCACCGTCGATGTGTGGTAAAGGATACACGTCTTTATTTGTGACGGCGTTAAGACGGCGGCAGTCAACACAAAATCTCCATGAGTTGTATTTATTTTTCACTAGTATAACAGGAGCGGCCCAGGGACTGTATGACTCCTGAATAACGCCCTTCTGCAGCATGTCGTTGACCTGTTCGGCGATCACTTTCATTTGCAAAGGGGATACGCGTTAGGGTTTCTGGCGTATCGGCGTAGCGTCCCCCGTGTTGATGCGGTAATGCATACAGAATTTTAGCAAAGTAGCACAACGCTTGTCTTGAGCAATATGAAAGACTGCGCGAAACGTGTAACTTCCTCCTCGAGAACATCTTGCTCGGAACAAGACAGCGTCTTGTTAATCATGTGTCGCAATTCGGCCGAGTAGTAGGGCATTGTCCGTCTGATGCCTGAGGACTCTGCAACCACCCTGACATGAATCGCGATCTGCGCCTCAAATATTCCAAATGTAAGTCCCGCTGGTAAAACAATAGGCTGTGTAGAAGCGTTGAGCGTCCACAAAAAGTCATGTCCCTCGATGGCTCGAATAACACTCCGCGGGATCAGCAGATTGTTCTTAATAGCGTTGGTATGACGGAGATAGCCTCGGAGACCGCATGTGTAGCAAACACGTAGTTTTCACGAGAACGGATAACTGGGCTAGTTTGTGGGAACTCATGTTAAGGCAGGTAGCGCAAAGAGACACGGACACAAGCGAAGAATAAGAACAAGCGCCAACTTCAAACTAAAGTTTATTTCCCGAACGCTCGCCTATTTACGAAAGATCACAACACCACATTGTCACCATGGAAGGAACGACTAATACTGCTATGAATGTCATCACGCCGACGCATCTTGATCAGCTCTTATAACTAAAATGATAACTACACTGAAACGCGCTAAACCGCGCAGCCAAACATTCATACACTCGAAACCATCACAATAAAACTCGCATGCTCAGAATCGAGAGTTCTTTTCACGCGGCAAGAGTAGAAGCCAGGTTGGCCGAAAGAAAAGCTATCTCACACGGGAGTAGGCTCAGTGAAGTCTGGTTAACACATACGGAATCGTTCTTGAGAATTAAAAACGTTTCTACGATCTCTCTGGACAGCTTGTTCCGGTTTCGGTACATCACCGCCGTGTCAGAAAAAAGTGGTTCACACCCGCACTGCCGACAGTGCGTCGCGAGATGAACTGTCGATGCACTTTAGTGATGAACTTTAGTGTGAAGTTGGCGCTTGTCCCGTGTACTTATTCTTCGCTTGTGTCCGTGTTTCTTTGCTCTACCTGCCTTAACGTAGTTCTCGGCTTATATTAGCGAGATCAGAGGTACGCAGAGTTTGGTGATATTCTGCAGAAACACGTCGAGGTGGTGATATCCGGCGGCGAGTGTGATGTGTCGGTAGACATTGGAGGCTCTTGCTGAATTAAATATGCCTCTTCAGTTTGCGGTCGGCACTCGATGCGACCCTCTCGCATCCAGTATGATGGTGGTCCAGGGCACTCGTCGAACGAGCATTGGTAGTGAGCTTTCACTGTTTGGAGCCGTGCTTGCTCCTCTCGAATTACTCGACACACGATCAAGGGAATGTCTTCGCAGGCGGCGACGTGCATACTTGCAACAGTGCGGATCTTCAATTTTCGGTCTTCTGGCAGTTTGCTGGCAGCCAGACCTAGCCAGAGCGTCAGTCAGCTAGTTCCGGTCGGGACATTGATTGGCACAAAGTGACATAAAGAGTTGACGACATAGCTAGGTCCTAAGGTCCATAATGTCTACGTTGAAGTCGCCGACTAGTATAAAGACTTGTAGGCGTATTGTTCTGTCACAATTATGATTGATGTTCGTCTATTGAAAACTTTTTTTATTCACATACACACATGTATGTTTCGACTATAGCAACGGTTTCCTATATACCGTACGCGACAACGGAAAATGAGAGTCGACGATGAAGCTAGGTCTTAACGTCCATAATGTGTACGTCGAAGTCGCCGACTAGTATAAAGGGTTTGTGCTTGCAGGTGTTTTATATTGTTTCGTCACAATTAGATTTATATTAGTCTATTGTTAAACCTGATGTTTCAATTTTACACGGTGCTGTGTAAGCACGGACACGGACGCCAAACTGATGGACGGACAAGCTTTGGTATTAAGGTGCTTCGCCCCTAAAAATAAACTCGACAGGGGTCTTCATGCGTGCATAAGAACGTGTACATAACTTTTGGAACGACGCAGTTAGAACGCGACAGTTCCCCGCGTTGTTCAAGAAAGGAAGCTTCACGGGACACATGACAAAAGCAATAAACATTAGCTCCAAATGCTCGCCGCCACTCGTAATCGCACCATCTCGCACGGCAGAACGGGCTTTCGAAGATAACGCCTATCGTAATGACAAGCGAAGGTGTAGTCCCCAAGCGCCCGCATTGCAATCCGCCGAGTCCTCACAAAGATGGCGGCGAGCGCGCATCGTCTCTTTTCGGCGTCTGCTAGCCCGAAATCAGCCCGAAACCTCCCAGAGAGCCTCCGCAACAAAATTGTCCTGGAAGCTTCTGGCGACGCGCGGGCTCCCCGCGAGTCTGGCAATCAAACAAAAGCAAAATCGAAGAGCCCCAGAGGGGACGTTGTCCAAAAGCTCGAACTTGGGTAAAATTATTCGGGTCGTCCGAGCCTCGAATGCGCGACACTGTTTCCTAAATTGGAAAGGAGCGCTCAGGTTTTCCTTCGTCATGAGGAAGTTGTACACGTCTTCGGCGATGCCTTTCAACCCTTTGAGGGTTTACGCCATACATGTACGCCTGTACGTTTAAAACTCCGCCTTTTTCTATCATCTCGCTTGATTGAGATGGGCTGCCACACTTCGGGAATAGGTGGAATCTTTTGTGCGCGCCGATGTCTCTGCGTTGTTTCTTTTTCTTCTTTACAAAGCGGCGCACCGATTTTCACTCGCGCATCCGGGCGCGCGCACGCAGTGCTGCAGGTTTCGGTTTTGTCCTTCGGGTGGTTATCGCTTCTCACGCCCGCAAAGCTGATAGCTGTCTGGTTTCTAATCTCTCAAAGGGTGGCCGCTTGTTATTCTCACGTTTGTTGCTCCCCGGGGCGCGATTACATCTGTTTCCGTGCGGCGCTAAATTACACAAATGATGGCGGCGTGGTTGCGTTTTCTGTGTTGGGGACTCGGAAAAAGTAACTCCGTCTAGTTGGCCGTAAGACGAAGGAATATTGTAAAATTTTCACTCATTTTGCTTTCCGAAAGAGCGCACAACCATACAGTTTCCTTCCGTGCGCTCACTCACGCAGTTCCCTTACGTTATGGAAAAGCGCGCTGGTTGCTCTGCTGCTAGAAATTGAGCGGCGCTAGACTTTTCCCGAAGTGCTGAATGAGAATCTGATTCATTGAATGTCAGTTCGTCAGACGAGGATTTATTTACGAGTTTAGACTCGGATTCTTCGAACCTTTGCACTGCCCAGCTGGCCGCCAAAGCTTCTTTTTCTGTTTGTCTGTACCGGCGCTCTGTGCATGTGAGGGAACGCGATGCGAAGGCGACGGCTCTACGCTCACTGGACGGCTGTTCTTAGAGAAGTACTGCCCCGAGACCATAGGAGCTGGCGTCAGCTGAGATCGTGGTCTTGTACGTGGTGTTGCAGCGAGCCACGCAGAGGTCTGAGCACAGTAGCTTCTTCAGTTCGGAGAAGGCAGACTGCTGCGCCGGCCCCACGTCCAGGCAGAGTTTTTGAGCAGCAGTGCTCGGATCGGCGCAGTCACCTCCGAAACGTGCGGTAAGAAGCGTCCGATGTGGTTCACGAGGCATGGCAGGCGACGGACCCCTGCGACATCTTCGGATGGATGCATGAATCGGATCGCTGCAACCTTGTCTGGGTCTGGAGGAATTCCTTCCGCGCTGACCACGACGCCAAGGAACTTGACACTCGAAGTCGTCGAAAACGAGCATTTCTCGCGGTTGAGCGTGACTCCTGCCTTTGCTAGCCGGTCCATGACTTGTCGGAGACGGTGGTCATGCTCGGAGCGTGTCTTCCCAAAGACGAGGATGTCGTCGATCACGTTCACCACACACGCTTGGCCTTTGAGGATCCGGGACATCTGCCGCTGGAAGTATTCCGGTGCAGACGCGATCCCAAACGGCAGACGGAGAAAACAATAACGTCCAAACGGGGTTATAAATATGGTCAATTCTTGGGACTCGGGGGACAGCTTGACCTGGTGGAAGCTTGACGTGGCATCTAGCTTGTAGAAAACTGTAGCCTCTCCAAGGAATCCGAGGCATTGTTCCACTGTAGGGAGCACGTCACGCTCTCGAAGAGTCACCTTATTAAGGCGAGTCAAGTCCACGCACAGCCGATAGCCGCCCGAGACCTTGGGGACGACAACCAGCCCAGCACACCAGTCCGTGGGTGTGTCCACTCGACGAATCACGCCCTCCGCTTCTAGCTTGCCTAGCTCAGTCTTGACGACGTCTTGGAGAGGGAGTGGAATGCGCTGGGGTACGCTCAACGACAAAGGCGTAGCATTGGGTTGCAGCCTGATAGTGTAAGCTTCGGGGAGCGTCCCAAGTCCTCGGAAGAGACTGGGATCGAAACAAAAGTCGCCCGTGGGCTGTGAAGTCCTCGCGAATTCGTCGACAAACGTGCAGACGCCCAAGGCTTGGATTGCCGGGAAACCTAGCAGCGGGACCGTCTTGGTTGCTAGGACGTAGAGAAGCTGCTTGGTTCACTTTCCGTGCCACAACAGGGTAGCCACGTAAGTGCCTATGACCGGCAGGATGTTGTTGCTTGGGCCTTTCAGCTCGCTCTTGGGGTCTTGAAGCTTCGACGGGACGCCGGAACACGTACTGGGTACAACTGAAACTTCGGCTCCGGAGCCCACCTTGAAGGGAAGTGGGCGGCCATCGACGAGTACTTCGACGAACTTCGCGTTCGGGCGCTCTCCCGCAACTGCATGCAACTCGATGGAGCTGGCCAAAGGCTTCCGTGTGTGCTTCCCGTTTACGCGCTTCTTTTTGCGGGACACGTTTTCGAAATGGGCATTCTTGCGACAAAAGTTGCACGACGCACTGCGAGCGGGACAGTTGGCGCGAGGGTGTGACGCTCGTCCGCAGAATCAGCTGGTGCTTGCTTTCCCTTGCGAAGGCGAGCGGCGTCGACGGCGAACGAAGATGCCTCTGCCGAGTTACGAGCTCTGCGCTCGTTACCTGCATCTTCGTGCTGACGAACGTAGTACGTCAGCGCTTCGTGTAGCGTCATTTTCGGGTTCTGACAGAGCTTATCCGAGAGTTCGCGGTCGAGCAAGCCCACGAGAAAACGGTCTCGGACGAGCCGCTCTTCGACGTCGGACGACGGATAGTTGCAGGACTTTACCATTGTCCGGAGCGCCGTAAAAATTGCGTAGGCCGTTTCACTTGGTTGCTGCGTACGGCGGTGGAAGCGCGCCGACTCGTAAAGCTCGTTCGGCGGGTGCACGAAGTGGTCGGTGAACGCCTTCTTCACGGCGGCGACGTCCTTCATATCCGCCTCACCTAGCGTAGTCGACGCGAGGAAAACCCTGGCTTGCGGGCCCATACAGAAGAGCATGGAGCGCACTTGTTCCTGTGCCGGAGTGACGTAAAGTGCGGTAGCGAACGAGAAGTCCTCGAACTGCAGCAGCCATGTAGGCCATGAGCTAGGGTTGTCGAAGTCGAACGGCGACGGTGGACGCAGCTGGGCCATGCCTTGCAAGAACGGAGCGGCCGACATTCCGGCGGAGCCCTCAACACCGGTAGTCGTCATGGCAGAGCAGCGGCGGCGGCGGCGGGGCCGTGTCACGAGGATGGAAGCACCGGATCAGCGGAGATGAATCCCGCCCACTTGTGAACCATGTCGAGCTTATCAGGCGAGTACGTGACACGACAGCCGAGTCTCCGGGCGGACAAGTGACGCCAGGTTTATTGGCAGCCCTTATAGTTGAATTCAGAACATGCCGCGCTGCCATCGGTCATTACTGTTGTACATAGATGGATGGATGCTATGAGCGTCCCCTTTATAACGGCGCGGTGACATGTCTGCCACCAGGCTCGAAGAAAAAAGAAAAAGGAAAAAAACTTCCTTGTTACATGTTGGCCTAATAGCTTATCTACATTGATTAAATGTATGCTATTATACCAAAAATATAAATTCACGGTCCATCTTTCTGCCTCTTAAGGCAGAATGACCTTATTTTTCCCCATTATTTATTTTTGTATTTTATCTCTACCTTTCTGCCACCAATACTCTAACCGCCTCTTATTTATATCGCGGACGCGTTCAGCTTTCCATTGTTGTCCTTAAAACTCAAGGCTTCATGTAGACTCGTGTCCACACGTATACTTGGGTGAATATCGCCACATTCAACCAATACATGTTCCATCGTTTCCTTAGTTCCCCCGCAGCATGTACATTGTTCTTCTTCGTTACTGAATCTCGCTTTATAACTACACTACATGAATCTGACACCATGAATCATACAGCCATCTAATGGTACTGCCGTACAGCACAGCTCCCAACCGGAAAACTAGATGGTGCAGCGCCCTGAGGTGCCGCTGCATTGCTCTCTGCGCTGCCAAATCCTCTACTGACCATTTCGACCAATATGAACCTCACTGAAGTACACATCGACGGTGTTCTTGTTCGTACTCTAATCGACACGGGAGCCCATTTATCTGTGATGAGCGTAATCTTCGGACTCGACTGAAGAAAGTTCTAACACCAGCCGCGATGACAGTTGTCCGTGTCGCCGACGGCGGAACAACATGTGTACAGCTCGAGTCGACATTGCCGATCGCTCTACCATCGTTGTTTTCACCGTACTCGCCCACTGGCCCCACGACGTCATTCTAGGCTTGGACTTCCTTTCTGCTCATTCGGCCGTTTTAGATTGCTCTATCGGTAGTTTCCGCCTTGACCTTCATCTTCTAGATCACCCTGCGCCGCCACCCGTTCGCCTAAGCGTCGCAGACTTCGTTCGCTTACAACCCACAGCTCTGACCTACGTTGTCTTGGTACCATCCACACCAGTGTCCGACGGCGTGTACATGGCGACTCCTGTCAAGGATGCCCTTCTCCACCAAGGTATTACAGTGTCTCGTTCTGTTTTATCTACTACATCCAATCGCACATGTTTGCTAGTGGTCAACTTTGGCTTTACAACGCAAGTGCTGCCACGAGGGATGTCCTTGGCACATATCTGCGCCTTCGACGATTCCTCGATAGCATCAGTTACTTTGGAGGATGGTACTACCGAGCACACGGACCCCTCGCAGTCCGCCGCATCTGTTCTCGAAGACCCGAAGAGAATGATTACGCCAGATCTGCCGCCAAAGAATGCTGACGACCTCTACCGCGTTCTCTTTTTGTACCGCGATATTTTTGATCTTCACGACCGTCCTTTGGCAGAAACTAAGACCGTGAAACATCGCATAAATGCTGGGCGATGCCGCTTCTATTCATAGGCGTCAGTATCGAGTGTCACTGGCAGAGCGACAAGTGATTCAAGCAGAATCAAGAAGATGCTCACCAAGAACATCATCGAACCATCATGCAGCCCATGGGCGTCACACGTTGTCTTACTGAAAAAGAAAGACGGCTCGTGGCGATTTTGCGTGGACTACCGGCGCCTTAACAAAGTAACGAAAAAGAACGTTTACCCTTTACCTCGTATTGACGACGACCTTGACTGCCTACATGGTGTTCGCTACTTTTCGTCTATTGACCTTCGCTCTGGCTATTGGCAGATCACCGTGAACGATCTGGACCGCGAGAAAACCGCCTTTATCACACCTGATGGTCTTTATCAATTCAAGGTGATGCCATTCGGACTATGTAACGCGCCAGCCACATTTGAACGTATGATGGACTCCCTCCTTCAAGGATTCAGGTGGTCCGCATGTCAGTGCTACTTCGACGGCGTTATAGTGTTCTCCCCCATTTTCGCGAGTCATCTAGAGCGCCTATCTGCAATCCTGCAAGTTTTTCGCCGAGCCAGTTTGTAACTTAATGCATCGAAGTGCCAATTTGGTCGTCGCCAGAGTACAGTGCCTGGCCACCTCGCTGATGCCAATGTAGCACAGTCGGACCCAGGCAAAACCCGCGCTGTTACAAATTTCCCGGTTCCTAAGCGTGTTAAAGATGTACGCAGCTTCATTGGTTTATGCTCGCACTTCCGCCGCTTTGTGAAAAATTTCGCGGATATAGCATGACCGCTTACTGACCTTTTGAAAAAAGTGGTGCCATTTATATGGGGCGATGCCAAAGCTTCCGCGTTTGCTCATTTGATCCGGCTGCTTCAACGCCGCCGGTTCTGGCCCCCTTTGATCCTTCTGCGCCGACTGAAGTTTGTCGGCGCATAGGCGCAGAACTAGCACAACGACAGCACAGTACTGATCGCGTCATTACCTAACACCAGCAGGCTCTCCACAACTTCGCAGCGCAACTACTCTATCACGGAACGCGAGTGTCTGGCCCTAGTTTGGCCGGTTACGAAATTCCGCCCATACTTATATGGCCGACCCTTTTCAGTCGTAACGGACCACCACGAGCTCTGCTTGTTGTCGTCACTGAAGGACCCTGAAGGACTTGGTCGCTGGGCGTTACGCCTTCAAGAATATTCTTATTCTGTCATCTATAAGTCTTGCCGCCTGCACATGGACGCCAATTGCTTGTCCTGTCATCCGGTAGACGAGGCCGATGACACCGACCACGACGCGCCCCAATGGCATCTTTTCTCTGTTTCCTTTCGACAACATCGCAGACGAGCAGCAACGCGACCTTTCGCGACGAGCACTCATCCGCCGTTCACAGACATCACCCAATGACGCTTCAGTGCGCCAATTCGTCCTCCGGGATGGTGTCCTATACCGTCGTAACTTCCATCCAGACGGGCCGGAACTTCTAGTCATACCGAGACAATTACGTCGAACTGCCCTTTTAAATGCGAAGCATTTGTTAGCGAACTTCTGCGACTTTGAGCGTATCTATCTATCTATCTATCTATCTATCTATCTATCTATCTATCTATCTATCTATCTATCTATCTATCTATCTATCTATCTATCTATCTATCTATCTATCTATCTATCTATCTATCTATCTATCCCCCGACGACTTTGTGCTCTCCTGGTCGCTTGGTTAATCGAATGTACACCAAAATTGGTATGGCGTAACATGACTGTATGACGAACATAATTGACAAGTCATAACATGAAAATCATGACAGCATGTCATGTACAGCATGATTTACATGCCACGCTCATGGTGCGCTGGTGCCCGTTTCGCTAGCTTGATATACACCAAAATTGGGATCTTGCGGCGTGACTGTGTGACTAGCATAAATGACACGAGTTAACATGAAAATCATGACACGCATGTCATTTTCAGCATAACTTACGTGCCACGCTCATGGTGCGCTGGCGGCCGTTTCGCTAGCTTGATATACACCAAGATTGGTATCTTCCGACCTGACTGTGTGACGAATATAAATAACATGAGTTAACATGAAAATCATGACACGCATGTCATGTACAGATTGACATACGTGCCACGCTCATGGTGCGCTGGCGGCCGTTTCGCTAGCTTTATATACACCAAAATTGGTATCTTGTGACGTGACTGTGTGACGAATATAAATAACAGGAGTTATCATGAAAATCATGACACGCATGTCATGTACAGCATGACTTACGTGCCACGCTCATGGGGCGCTGGCGGCCGTTTCGCTAGCTTTATATACACCAAAATTGGTCTCTTCCGACGTGACTGTGTGACGAATATAAATAACAGGAGTTATCATGAAAATCATGACACGCATGTGATATACAGATTGACATACGTGCCACGCTCATGGTGCGCTGGCGGCCGTTTCGCTAGCTTATATACACGCAAAATTGGTATTGCGCGACGTGACTGTGTGACGAACACAAATAACAGAGTTAACATGAAAATCATGAGACGCTTGTCATGTACAGCATGACTTACGTGCCACGCTCATGGTGCGCTGGCGGCCGTTTCGCTAGCTTGATATACAGCAAAATTGGTATCGCGCGACGTGACTGTGTGACGAACACAAATAACAGGAGTTAACATGAAAATCATGAGACGCTTGTCATGTACAGCATGACTTACGTGCCACGCTCATGGTGCGCTGGCGGCCGTTTCGCTAGCTTGATATACACCAAAATTGGTATCGCGCGACGTGACTGTGTGACGAACACAAATAACAGGAGTTAACATGAAAATCATGAGACGCTTGTCATGTACAGCATGACTTACGTGCCACGCTCATGGTGCGCTGGCGGCCGTTTCGCTAGCTTTCTATACAGCAAAATTGGTATCGCGCGACGTGACTGTGTGACGAACACAAATAACAGGAGTTAACATGAAAATCATGAGACGCTTGTCATGTACAGCATGACTTACGTGCCACGCTCATGGTGCGCTGGCGGCCGTTTCGCTAGCTTTTTATACAGCAAATTGGTATCGCGCGACGTGACTGTGTGAAGAACACAAATAACAGGAGTTAACATGAAAATCATGAGACGCTTGTCATGTACAGCATGACTTACGTGCCACGCTCATGGTGCGCTGGCGCCGTTTCGCTAGCTTTATATACACGCAAAATTGGTATCGCGCGGACGTGACTGTGTGACGAACACAAATAACAGGAGTTAACATGAAAATCATGAGACGCTTGTCATGTACAGCATGACTTACGTGCCACGCTCATGGTGCGCTGGCGGCCGTTTCGCTAGCTAGATATACACGAAAATTGGTATTGCGCGACGTGACTGTGTGACGAACACAAATAACAGGAGTTAACATGAAAATCATGAGACGCTTGTCATGTACAGCATGACTTACGTGCCACGCTCATGGGGCGCTGGTGGCCGTTTCGCTAGCTTGATATACACCAAGATTGGTATCTTCCGACCTGACTGTGTGACGAATATAAATAACATGAGTTAACATGAAAATCATGACACGCATGTCATGTACAGATTGACATACGTGCCACGCTCATGGTGCGCTGGCGGCCGTTTCGCTAGCTTTATATACACCAAAATTGGTATCTTGTGACGTGACTGTGTGACGAATATAAATAACAGGAGTTATCATGAAAATCATGACACGCATGTCATGTACAGCATGACTTACGTGCCACGCTCATGGGGCGCTGGCGGCCGTTTCGCTAGCTTTATATACACCAAAATTGGTCTCTTCCGACGTGACTGTGTGACGAATATAAATAACAGGAGTTATCATGAAAATCATGACAGGCATGTGATATACAGATTGACACACGTGCCACGCTCATGGCGCGCTGGCGGCCGTTTCGCTAGCTTTATATACACCAAAATTGGTATCTTGTGACGTGACTGTGTGACGAATATAAATAACACGAGTTAACATGAAAATCATGACACGCATGTCATGTACAGCATGACTTACGTGCCACGCTCATGGTGCGCTGGCGGCCGTTTCGCTAGCTTGATATACACAAAATTAGGTATCTGCGACGTGACTGTGTGACGAACATAAATAACACGAGTTAACATGAAAATCATGACACGCATGTCATGTACAGCATGACTTACGTGCCACGCTCATGGTGCGCTGGCGGCCGTTTCGCTAGCTTGATATAAACCAAAATTAGTATCTTGCGACGTGACTGTGTGACGAACATAAATAACACGAGTTAACATGAGAATCAGGACACGCATGTCATGTACAGCATGACTTACGTGCCACGCTCATGGGGCGCTGGCTGGCCGTTTCGCTAGCTTTATATACACCAAAATTGGTATCTTCGCGACGTGACTGTGTGACGAATATAAATAACAGGAGTTAATCATGAAAATCATGACACGCATGTCATGTACAGCATGACTTACGTGCCACGCTCATGGTGCGCTGGCGGCCGTTTCGCTAGCTTTCTATACAGCAAAATTGGTATCGCGCGACGTGACTGTGTGACGAACACAAATAACAGGAGTTAACATGAAAATCATGAGACGCTTGTCATGTACAGCATGACTTACGTGCCACGCTCATGGTGCGCTGGCGGCCGTTTCGCTAGCTTTCTATACAGCAAAATTGGTATCGCGCGACGTGACTGTGTGACGAACACAAATAACAGGAGTTAACATGAAAATCATGAGACGCTTGTCATGTACAGCATGACTTACGTGCCACGCTCATGGTGCGCTGGCGGCCGTTTCGCTAGCTTATATACAGCAAAATTGGTATCGCGCGACGTGACTGTGTGACGAACACAAATAACAGGAGTTAACATGAAAATCATGAGACGCTTGTCATGTACAGCATGACTTACGTGCCACGCTCATGGTGCGCTGGCGGCCGTTTCGCTAGCTTTCTATACAGCAAAATTGGTATCGCGCGACGTGACTGTGTGACGAACACAAATAACAGGAGTTAACATGAAAATCATGAGACGCTTGTCATGTACAGCATGACTTACGTGCCACGCTCATGGTGCGCTGGCGGCCGTTTCGCTAGCTTATCTATACACGAAAATTGGTATCGCGCGACGTGACTGTGTGACGAACACAAATAACAGGAGTTAACATGAAAATCATGAGACGCTTGTCATGTACAGCATGACTTACGTGCCACGCTCATGGTGCGCTGGCGGCCGTTTCGCTAGCTTTATATACAGCAAAATTGGTATCTGCGCGACGTGACTGTGTGACGAACACAAATAACAGGAGTTAACATGAAAATCATGAGACGCTTGTCATGTACAGCATGACTTACGTGCCACGCTCATGGTGCGCTGGCGGCCGTTTCGCTAGCTTGATATACACAAAATTGGTATCTGCGCGACGTGACTGTGTGACGAACACAAATAACACGAGTTAACATGAAAATCATGAGACGCTTGTCATGTACAGCATGACTTACGTGCCACGCTCATGGTGCGCTGGCGGCCGTTTCGCTAGCTTGATATAACCAAAATTAGTATCTTGCGACGTGACTGTGTGACGAACATAAATAACACGAGTTAACATGAGAATCAGGACACGCATGTCATGTACAGCATGACTTACGTGCCACGCTCATGGGGCGCTGGCGGCCGTTTCGCTAGCTTTATATACACCAAAATTGGTCTCTTCGCGACGTGACTGTGTGACGAACATAAATAACAGGAGTTATCATGAAAATCATGACACGCATGTCATGTACAGCATGACTTACGTGCCACGCTCATGGGGCGCTGGCGGCCGTTTCGCTAGCTTTATATACACCAAAATTGGTATCTTCGCGACGTGACTGTGTGACGAACATCAAATAACAGGAGTTAATCATGAAAATCATGACACGCATGTGCATGTACAGCATGACATACGTGCCACGCTCATGGTGCGCTGGCGGCCGTTTCGCTAGCTTTATATACACCAAAATTGGTATCTTGCTGACGTGACTGTGTGACGAACATAAATAACAGGAGTTAACATGAAAATCATGACACGCATGTCATGTACAGCATGACTTACGTGCCACGCTCATGGTGCGCTGGCGGCCGTTTCGCTAGCTTGATATACACCAAAATTGGTATCTTGCGACGTGACTGTGTGACGAACATAAATAACACGAGTTAACATGAAAATCATGACACGCATGTCATGTACAGCATGACTTACGTGCCACGCTCATGGTGCGCTGGCGGCCGTTTCGCTAGCTTGATATACACCAAAATTGGTATCTTGCGACGTGACTGTGTGACGAACATAAATAACACGAGTTAACATGAAAATCATGACACGCATGTCATGTACAGCATGACTTACGTGCCACGCTCATGGGGCGCTGGCGGCCGTTTCGCTAGCTTGATATACACCAAGATTGGTATCTTCGCGACGTGACTGTGTGACGAACATAAATAACATGAGTTAACATGAAAATCATGACACGCATGTCATGTACAGCATGACTTACGTGCCACGCTCATGGTGCGCTGGCGGCCGTTTCGCTAGCTTTATATACAGCAAAATTGGTATCTGCGCGACGTGACTGTGTGACGAACACAAATAACAGGAGTTAACATGAAAATCATGAGACGCTTGTCATGTACAGCATGACTTACGTGCCACGCTCATGGTGCGCTGGCGGCCGTTTCGCTAGCTTTATATACAGCAAAATTGGTATCGCGCGACGTGACTGTGTGACGAACACAAATAACAGGAGTTAACATGAAAATCATGAGACGCTTGTCATGTACAGCATGACTTACGTGCCACGCTCATGGTGCGCTGGCGGCCGTTTCGCTAGCTTTATATACAGCAAAATTGGTATCTGCGCGACGTGACTGTGTGACGAACACAAATAACAGGAGTTAACATGAAAATCATGAGACGCTTGTCATGTACAGCATGACTTACGTGCCACGCTCATGGTGCGCTGGCGGCCGTTTCGCTAGCTTTATATACAGCAAAATTGGTATCTTGCGACGTGACTGTGTGACGAACATAAATAACACGAGTTAACATGAAAATCATGACACGCATGTCATGTACAGCATGACTTACGTGCCACGCTCATGGTGCGCTGGCGGCCGTTTCGCTAGCTTGATATACACCAAAATTGGTATCTTGCGACGTGACTGTGTGACGAACATAAATAACACGAGTTAACATGAAAATCATGACACGCATGTCATGTACAGCATGACTTACGTGCCACGCTCATGGGGCGCTGGCGGCCGTTTCGCTAGCTTTATATACACCAAAATTGGTCATCTGCCGACGTGACTGTGTGACGAACATAAATAACAGGAGTTAACATGAAAATCATGACACGCATGTCATGTACAGCATGACTTACGTGCCACGCTCATGGTGCGCTGGCGGCCGTTTCGCTAGCTTGATATACACCAAAATTGGTATCTGCGCGACGTGACTGTGTGACGAATACAAATAACAGGAGTTAACATGAAAATCATGACACGCATGTCATGTACAGCATGACTTACGTGCCACGCTCATGGTGCGCTGGCGGCCGTTTCGCTAGCTTTATATACACCAAAATTGGTATCTGCGCGACGTGACTGTCTGACGAACACAAATAACAGGAGTTACATGAAAATCATGACACGCATGTCATGTACAGCATGACTTACGTGCCACGCTCATGGTGCGCTGGCGGCCGTTTCGCTAGCTTGATATACACCAAAATTGGTATCTCGCGACGTGACTGTGTGACGAACATAAATAACAGGAGTTAACATGAAAATCATGACACGCATGTCATGTACAGCATGACTTACGTGCCACGCTCATGGTGCGCTGGCGGCCGTTTCGCTAGCTTGATATACACCAAAATTGGTATTGCGCGACGTGACTGTGTGACGAACATAAATACACGAGTTAACATGAAAATCATGACACGCATGTCATGTACAGCATGACTTACGTGCCACGCTCATGGTGCGCTGGCGGCCGTTTCGCTAGCTTGATCTATACAGCAAAATTGGTATCGCGCGACGTGACTGTGTGACGAACACAAATAACAGGAGTTAACATGAAAATCATGAGACGCTTGTCATGTACAGCATGACTTACGTGCCACGCTCATGGTGCGCTGGCGGCCGTTTCGCTAGCTTAGATATACAGCAAAATTGGTATCGCGCGACGTGACTGTGTGACGAACACAAATAACAGGAGTTAACATGAAAATCATGAGACGCTTGTCATGTACAGCATGACTTACGTGCCACGCTCATGGTGCGCTGGCGGCCGTTTCGCTAGCTTAGATATACAGCAAAATTGGTATCGCGCGACGTGACTGTGTGACGAACACAAATAACAGGAGTTAACATGACAATCATGAGACGCTTGTCATGTACAGCATGACTTACGTGCCACGCTCATGGTGCGCTGGCGGCCGTTTCGCTAGCTTTATATACAGCAAAATTGGTATCGCGCGACGTGACTGTGTGACGAACACAAATAACAGGAGTTAACATGAAAATCATGAGACGCATGTCATGTACAGCATGACTTACGTGCCACGCTCATGGTGCGCTGGCGGCCGTTTCGCTAGCTTGATATAACCAAAATTGGTATCTGCGCGACGTGACTGTGTGACGAACATAAATAACACGAGTTAACATGAAAATCATGACACGCATGTCATGTACAGCATGACTTACGTGCCACGCTCATGGTGCGCTGGCGGCCGTTTCGCTAGCTTGATATACACCAAAATTGGTATCTTCGCGACGTGACTTGTGTGACGAACATAAATAACAGGAGTTATCATGAAAATCATGACGCGCATGTCATGTACAGCATGACTTACGTGCCACGCTCATGGTGCGCTGGCGGCCGTTTCGCTAGCTTGATATAACCAAAATTGGTATCTGCGCGACGTGACTGTGTGACGAACATAAATAACACGAGTTAACATGAAAATCATGACACGCATGTCATGTACAGCATGACTTACGTGCCACGCTCATGGTGCGCTGGCGGCCGTTTCGCTAGCTTGATATACAGCAAAATTGGTATCTGCGCGACGTGACTGTGTGACGAACACAAATAACACGAGTTAACATGAAAATCATGAGACGCTTGTCATGTACAGCATGACTTACGTGCCACGCTCATGGTGCGCTGGCGGCCGTTTCGCTAGCTTTATATACAGCAAAATTGGTATCTCGCGACGTGACTGTGTGACGAACACAAATAACAGGAGTTAACATGAAAATCATGAGACGCATGTCATGTACAGCATGACTTACGTGCCACGCTCATGGTGCGCTGGCGGCCGTTTCGCTAGCTTTATATACACAAAATTGGTATCTCGCGACGTGACTGTGTGACGAACTACAAATAACAGGAGTTAACATGAAAATCATGAGACGCTTGTCATGTACAGCATGACTTACGTGCCACGCTCATGGTGCGCTGGCGGCCGTTTCGCTAGCTTTATATACAGCAAAATTGTATCTGCGCGACGTGACTGTGTGACGAACACAAATAACAGGAGTTAACATGAAAATCATGAGACGCTTGTCATGTACAGCATGACTTACGTGCCACGCTCATGGTGCGCTGGCGGCCGTTTCGCTAGCTTTCTATACAGCAAAATTGGTATCGCGCGACGTGACTGTGTGACGAACACAAATAACAGGAGTTAACATGAAAATCATGAGACGCTTGTCATGTACAGCATGACTTACGTGCCACGCTCATGGTGCGCTGGCGGCCGTTTCGCTAGCTTTATATACAGCAAAATTGGTATCGCGCGACGTGACTGTGTGACGAACACAAATAACAGGAGGTAACATGAAAATCATGAGACGCTTGTCATGTACAGCATGACTTACGTGCCACGCTCATGGTGCGCTGGCGGCCGTTTCGCTAGCTTTCTATACAGCAAAATTGGTATCGCGCGACGTGACTGTGTGACGAACACAAATAACAGGAGTTAACATGAAAATCATGAGACGCTTGTCATGTACAGCATGACTTACGTGCCACGCTCATGGTGCGCTGGCGGCCGTTTCGCTAGCTTTCTATACAGCAAAATTGGTATCGCGCGACGTGACTGTGTGACGAACACAAATAACAGGAGTTAACATGAAAATCATGAGACGCTTGTCATGTACAGCATGACTTACGTGCCACGCTCATGGTGCGCTGGCGGCCGTTTCGCTAGCTTTCTATACAGCAAAATTGGTATCGCGCGACGTGACTGTGTGACGAACACAAATAACAGGAGTTAACATGAAAATCATGAGACGCTTGTCATGTACAGCATGACTTACGTGCCACGCTCATGGTGCGCTGGCGGCCGTTTCGCTAGCTATATGTACAGCAAAATTGGTATTCGCGCGACGTGACTGTGTGACGAACACAAATAACAGGAGTTAACATGAAAATCATGAGACGCTTGTCATGTACAGCATGACTTACGTGCCACGCTCATGGTGCGCTGGCGGCCGTTTCGCTAGCTTCTGATACAGCAAAATTGGTATCGCGCGACGTGACTGACGAACACAAATAACAGTGTTAACATGAAAATCATGAGACGCTTGTCATGTACAGCATGACTTACGTGTCACGCTCATGGTGCGCTGGCGGCCGTTTCGCTAGCTTTCTATACAGCAAAATTGGTATCGCGTGACGTGACTGTGTGACGAACACAAATAACACGAGTTAACATGAAAATCATGAGACGCTTGTCATGTACAGCATGACTTACGTGCCACGCTCATGGTGCGCTGGCGGCCGTTTCGCTAGCTTATATACAGCAAAATTGGTATCTGCGCGACGTGACTGTGTGACGAACACAAATAACAGGAGTTAACATGAAAATCATGAGACGCTTGTCATGTACAGCATGACTTACGTACCACGCTCATGGTGCGCTCGCGGCCGTTTCGCTAGCTTGATATACAGCAAAATTGGTATCGCGCGACGTGACTGTGTGACGAACACAAATAACAGGAGTAACATGAAAATCATGAGACGCTTGTCATGTACAGCATGACTTACGTGCCACGCTCATGGTGCGCTGGCGGCCGTTTCGCTAGCTTTCTATACAGCAAAATTGGTATCGCGCGACGTGACTGTGTGACGAACACAAATAACAGGTGAGTTAACATGAAAATCATGAGACGCTTGTCATGTACAGCATGACTTACGTGCCACGCTCATGGTGCGCTGGCGGCCGTTTCGCTAGCTTTCTGTACAGCAAAATTGGTATCGCGCGACGTGACTGTGTGACGAACACAAATAACAGGATGTTAACATGAAAATCATGAGACGCTTGTCATGTACAGCATGACTTACGTGCCACGCTCATGGTGCGCTGGCGGCCGTTTCGCTAGCTTTCTGATACAGCAAAATTGGTATCGCGCGACGTGACTGTGTGACGAACACAAATAACACGAGTTAATATGAAAATCATGAGACGCTTGTCATGTACAGCATGACTTACGTGCCACGCTCATGGTGCGCTGGCGGCCGTTTCGCTAGCTTATATGTACAGCAAAATTGGTATCGCGCGACGTGACTGTGTGACGAACACAAATAACAGGAGTTAACATGAAAATCATGACACGCATGTCATGTACAGCATGACTTACGTGCCACGCTCATGGTGCGCTGGCGGCCGTTTCGCTAGCTTGATATACACAAAATTGGTATCTGCGCGACGTGACTGTGTGACGAACACAAATAACACGAGTTAACATGAAAATCATGACACGCATGTCATGTACAGCATGACTTACGTGCCACGCTCATGGTGCGCTGGCGGCCGTTTCGCTAGCTTGATATAACCAAAATTGGTATCTTGCGACGTGACTGTGTGACGAACACTAAATAACACGAGTTAACATGAAATCATGACACGCATGTCATGTACAGCATGACTTACGTGCCACGCTCATGGTGCGCTGGCGGCCGTTTCGCTAGCTTGATATACACCAAAATTGGTATCTCGCGACGTGACTGTGTGACGAACATAAATAACATGAGTTAACATGAAAATCATGACACGCATGTCATGTACAGCATGACTTACGTGCCACGCTCATGGTGCGCTGGCGGCCGTTTCGCTAGCTTATGTACAGCAAAATTGGTATCGCGCGACGTGACTGTGTGACGAACACAAATAACAGGAGTTAACATGAAAATCATGAGACGCTTGTCATGTACAGCATGACTTACGTGCCACGCTCATGGTGCGCTGGCGGCCGTTTCGCTAGCTAGATATACACGAAAATTGGTATTGCGCGACGTGACTGTGTGACGAACACAAATAACAGGAGTTAACATGAAAATCATGAGACGCTTGTCATGTACAGCATGACTTACGTGCCACGCTCATGGTGCGCTGGCGGCCGTTTCGCTAGCTTTCTATACAGCAAAATTGGTATCGCGCGACGTGACTGTGTGACGAACACAAATAACAGGTGGTAACATGAAAATCATGAGACGCTTGTCATGTACAGCATGACTTACGTGCCACGCTCATGGTGCGCTGGCGGCCGTTTCGCTAGCTTTCTATACAGCAAAATTGGTATCGCGCGACGTGACTGTGTGACGAACACAAATAACACGAGTTAACATGAAAATCATGACACGCATGTCATGTACAGCATGACTTACGTGCCACGCTCATGGTGCGCTGGCGGCCGTTTCGCTAGCTTGATATACACCAAAATTGGTATCTGCGCGACGTGACTGTGTGACGAACACAAATAACAGGAGTTAACATGAAAATCATGACACGCATTGTCATGTACAGCATGACTTACGTGCCACGCTCATGGTGCGCTGGCGGCCGTTTCGCTAGCTTGATATACACAAAATTGGTATCTGCGCGACGTGACTGTGTGACGAACACAAATAACAGGAGTTAACATGAAAATCATGAGACGCATTGTCATGTACAGCATGACTTACGTGCCACGCTCATGGTGCGCTGGCGGCCGTTTCGCTAGCTTGATATACACCAAAATTGGTATCTTGCGACGTGACTGTGTGACGAACATAAATAACACGAGTTAACATGAAAATCATGACACGCATGTCATGTACAGCATGACTTACGTGCCACGCTCATGGTGCGCTGGCGGCCGTTTCGCTAGCTTTCTATACAGCAAAATTGGTATCGCGCGACGTGACTGTGTGACGAACACAAATAACAGGAGTTAACATGAAAATCATGAGACGCTTGTCATGTACAGCATGACTTACGTGCCACGCTCATGGTGCGCTGGCGGCCGTTTCGCTAGCTTATATACAGCAAAATTGGTATCTGCGCGACGTGACTGTGTGACGAACACAAATAACAGGAGTTAACATGAAAATCATGAGACGCTTGTCATGTACAGCATGACTTACGTGCCACGCTCATGGTGCGCTGGCGGCCGTTTCGCTAGCTTTCTATACAGCAAAATTGGTATCGCGCGACGTGACTGTGTGACGAACACAAATAACAGGAGTTAACATGAAAATCATGAGACGCTTGTCATGTACAGCATGACTTACGTGCCACGCTCATGGTGCGCTGGCGGCCGTTTCGCTAGCTTATATACAGCAAAATTGGTATCGCGCGACGTGACTGTGTGACGAACACAAATAACAGGAGTTAACATGAAAATCATGAGACGCATTGTCATGTACAGCATGACTTACGTGCCACGCTCATGGTGCGCTGGCGGCCGTTTCGCTAGCTTGATATACACAAAATTGGTATCTGCGCGACGTGACTGTGTGACGAACACAAATAACACGAGTTAACATGAAAATCATGAGACGCTTGTCATGTACAGCATGACTTACGTGCCACGCTCATGGTGCGCTGGCGGCCGTTTCGCTAGCTTGATATACAGCAAAATTGGTATCTGCGCGACGTGACTGTGTGACGAACACAAATAACAGGAGTTAACATGAAAATCATGAGACGCTTGTCATGTACAGCATGACTTACGTGCCACGCTCATGGTGCGCTGGCGGCCGTTTCGCTAGCTTTATATACAGCAAAATTGGTATCTGCGCGACGTGACTGTGTGACGAACACAAATAACACGAGTTAACATGAAAATCATGAGACGCTTGTCATGTACAGCATGACTTACGTGCCACGCTCATGGTGCGCTGGCGGCCGTTTCGCTAGCTTGATATACAGCAAAATTGGTATCTGCGCGACGTGACTGTGTGACGAACATAAATAACACGAGTTAACATGAAAATCATGAGACGCTTGTCATGTACAGCATGACTTACGTGCCACGCTCATGGTGCGCTGGCGGCCGTTTCGCTAGCTTGATATACACCAAAATTGGTATCTGCGCGACGTGACTGTGTGACGAACATAAATAACACGAGTTAACATGAAAATCATGAGACGCATGTCATGTACAGCATGACTTACGTGCCACGCTCATGGTGCGCTGGCGGCCGTTTCGCTAGCTTTATATACACCAAAATTGGTATCTGCGCGACGTGACTGTGTGACGAACATAAATAACAGGAGTTAACATGAAAATCATGACACGCATGTCATGTACAGCATGACTTACGTGCCACGCTCATGGGGCGCTGGCGGCCGTTTCGCTAGCTTTATATACACCAAAATTGGTATCTTCGCGACGTGACTGTGTGACGAACATAAATAACAGGAGTTAACATGAAAATCATGAGACGCTTGTCATGTACAGCATGACTTACGTGCCACGCTCATGGTGCGCTGGCGGCCGTTTCGCTAGCTTTCTATACAGCAAAATTGGTATCGCGCGACGTGACTGTGTGACGAACACAAATAACAGGAGTTAACATGAAAATCATGAGACGCTTGTCATGTACAGCATGACTTACGTGCCACGCTCATGGTGCGCTGGCGGCCGTTTCGCTAGCTTTCTATACAGCAAAATTGGTATCGCGCGACGTGACTGTGTGACGAACACAAATAACAGGAGTTAACATGAAAATCATGAGACGCTTGTCATGTACAGCATGACTTACGTGCCACGCTCATGGTGCGCTGGCGGCCGTTTCGCTAGCTTATATACAGCAAAATTGGTATCGCGCGACGTGACTGTGTGACGAACACAAATAACAGGAGTTAACATGAAAATCATGAGACGCTTGTCATGTACAGCATGACTTACGTGCCACGCTCATGGTGCGCTGGCGGCCGTTTCGCTAGCTTGATATACAGCAAAATTGGTATCGCGCGACGTGACTGTGTGACGAACACAAATAACAGGAGTTAACATGAAAATCATGAGACGCTTGTCATGTACAGCATGACTTACGTGCCACGCTCATGGTGCGCTGGCGGCCGTTTCGCTAGCTTAGATATACACGAAAATTGGTATCTGCGCGACGTGACTGTGTGACGAACACAAATAACAGGAGTTAACATGAAAATCATGAGACGCTTGTCATGTACAGCATGACTTACGTGCCACGCTCATGGTGCGCTGGCGGCCGTTTCGCTAGCTTTCTATACAGCAAAATTGGTATCGCGCGACGTGACTGTGTGACGAACACAAATAACAGGAGTTAACATGAAAATCATGAGACGCTTGTCATGTACAGCATGACTTACGTGCCACGCTCATGGTGCGCTGGCGGCCGTTTCGCTAGCTTTATATACAGCAAAATTGGTATCGCGCGACGTGACTGTGTGACGAACACAAATAACAGGAGTTAACATGAAAATCATGAGACGCATTGTCATGTACAGCATGACTTACGTGCCACGCTCATGGTGCGCTGGCGGCCGTTTCGCTAGCTTGATATACACAAAATTGGTATCTCGCGACGTGACTGTGTGACGAACATAAATAACACGAGTTAACATGAAAATCATGACACGCTTGTCATGTACAGCATGACTTACGTGCCACGCTCATGGTGCGCTGGCGGCCGTTTCGCTAGCTTTATATACACCAAAATTGGTATCTTCCGACGTGACTGTGTGACGAACATAAATAACAGGAGTTATCATGAAAATCATGAGACGCTGTGCATGTACAGATGACTTACGTGCCACGCTCATGGTGCGCTGGCGGCCGTTTCGCTAGCTTTATATACACCAAAATTGGTATCTGCTCGACGTGACTGTGTGACGAACACAAATAACAGGAGTTATCATGAAAATCATGACACGCTTGTCATGTACAGCATGACTTACGTGCCACGCTCATGGTGCGCTGGCTGGCCGTTTCGCTAGCTTGATATACACCAAAATTGTATCGCGCGACGTGACTGTGTGACGAACACAAATAACAGGAGTTAACATGAAAATCATGAGACGCTTGTCATGTACAGCATGACTTACGTGCCACGCTCATGGTGCGCTGGCGGCCGTTTCGCTAGCTTATATACAGCAAAATTGGTATCTGCGCGACGTGACTGTGTGACGAACACAAATAACAGGAGTTAACATGAAAATCATGAGACGCTTGTCATGTACAGCATGACTTACGTGCCACGCTCATGGTGCGCTGGCGGCCGTTTCGCTAGCTTATCTATACAGCAAAATTGGTATCGCGCGACGTGACTGTGTGACGAACACAAATAACAGGAGTTAACATGAAAATCATGAGACGCTTGTCATGTACAGCATGACTTACGTGCCACGCTCATGGTGCGCTGGCGGCCGTTTCGCTAGCTTTATATACAGCAAAATTGGTATCTGCGCGACGTGACTGTGTGACGAACACAAATAACAGGTGGTAACATGAAAATCATGAGACGCTTGTCATGTACAGATTGACATACGTGCCACGCTCATGGTGCGCTGGCGGCCGTTTCGCTAGCTTTATATACACCAAAATTGGTATCTTGTGACGTGACTGTGTGACGAATATAAATAACAGGAGTTATCATGAAAATCATGACACGCATGTCGTGTACAGCATGACTTACGTGCCACGCTCATGGGGCGCTGGCGGCCGTTTCGCTAGCTTTATATACACCAAAATTGGTCTCTTCCGACGTGACTGTGTGACGAATATAAATAACAGGAGTTATCATGAAAATCATGACACGCATGTCATGTACAGCATGACTTACGTGCCACGCTCATGGTTCGCTGGCGGCCGTTTCGCTAGCTTGATATAAACCAAAATTAGTATCTTGCGACGTTACTGTGTGACGAACATAAATAACACGAGTTAACATGAAAATCATGACACGCATGTCATGTACAGCATGACTTACGTGCCACGCTCATGGTGCGCTGGCGGCCGTTTCACTAGCTTGATATACACCAAAATTGGTCTCTTCCGACGTGATTGTGTGACGAATATAAATAACAGGAGTTATCATGAAAATCATGACGCGCATGTCATGTACAGCATGACTTACGTGCCACGCTCATGGTGCGCTGGCGGCCGTTTCGCTAGCTTGATATAAACCAAAATTAGTATCTTGCGACGTGACTGTGTGACGAACATAAATAACACGAGTTAACATGAAAATCATGACACGCATGTCATGTACAGCATGACTTACGTGCCACGCTCATGGTGCGCTGGCGGCCGTTTCACTAGCTTGATATAAACCAAAATTAGTATCTTGCGACGTGACTGTGTGACGAACATAAATAACACGAGTTAACATGAGAATCAGGACACGCATGTCATGTACAGCATGACTTACGTGCCACGCTCATGGGGCGCTGGTGGCCGTTTCGCTAGCTTTATATACACCAAAATTGGTCTCTTCCGACGTGACTGTGTGACGAATATAAATAACAGGAGTTATCATGAAAATCATGACACGCATGTCATGTACAGCATGACTTACGTGCCACGCTCATGGGGCGCTGGCGGCCGTTTCGCTAGCTTTATATACACCAAAATTGGTCTCTTCCGACGTGACTGTGTGACGAATATAAATAACAGGAGTTATCATGAAAATCATGACACGCATGTGATGTACAGATTGACATACGTGCCACGCTCATGGTGCGCTGGCGGCCGTTTCGCTAGCTTTATATACACCAAAATTGGTATCTTGTGACGTGACTGTGTGACGAATATAAATAACAGGAGTTATCATGAAAATCATGACACGCATGTCATGTACAGCATGACTTACGTGCCACGCTCATGGTGCGCTGGTGGCCGTTTCGCTAGCTTGATATAAACCAAAATTAGTATCTTCCGACGTGACTGTGTGACGAATATAAATAACAGGA
Organism: Rhipicephalus sanguineus; assembly: GCF_013339695.2. NCBI lineage: Eukaryota > Metazoa > Arthropoda > Arachnida > Ixodida > Ixodidae > Rhipicephalus > Rhipicephalus sanguineus. The sequence continues at coordinate 30,294,406 of NC_051181.1, read as the reverse complement.
GTTATCATGAAAATCATGACACGCATGTCATGTACAGCATGACTTACGTGCCACGCTCATGGTGCGCTGGCGGCCGTTTCGCTATCTTGATATAAACCAAAATTAGTATCTTGCGGCGTGACTGTGTGACTAGCATAAATGACACGAGTTAACATGAAAATCATGACACGCATGTCATGTACAGCATGACTTACGTGCCACGCTCATGGTGCGCTGGCGGCCGTTTCACTAGCTTGATATACACCAAAATTGGTCTCTTCCGACGTGATTGTGTGACGAATATAAATAACAGGAGTTATCATGAAAATCATGACGCGCATGTCATGTACAGCATGACTTACGTGCCACGCTCATGGTGCGCTGGCGGCCGTTTCGCTAGCTTGATATAAACCAAAATTAGTATCTTGCGACGTGACTGTGTGACGAACATAACTAACACGAGTTAACATGAGAATCAGGACATGCATGTCATGTACAGCATGACTTACGTGCCACGCTCATGGGGCGCTGGTGGCCGTTTCGCTAGCTTTATATACACCAAAATTGGTCTCTTCCGACGTGACTGTGTGACGAATATAAATAACAGGAGTTATCATGAAAATCATGACACGCATGTGATGTACAGATTGACATAGGTGCCATGCTCATGGTGCGCTGGCGGCCGTGCGCTAGCTTTATATACACCAAAATTGGTATCTTGTGACGTGACTGTGTGACGAATATAAATAACAGGAGTTATCATGAAAATCATGACACGCATGTCATATACAGCACGATTTACGTGCCACGCTCATGGTGCGCTGACGGCCGTTGCGCTAGCTTGATATACACCGAAATTAGTATCTTGCGACGTGACTGTGTGACGAACATAAATAACACGAGTTAACATGAAAGTGATGACACACATGTCATGTACAGCATGACTTACGTGCCACGCTCATGGTGCGCTGGCGGCCGTTTCTCTAGCTTGATCGACCCCGAAGTTGGTATTGCGCCACGTTACTGTGTGACGAACATAAATAATAGGAGTTAACATGAAAACCATGACACGCATTTTGCTTAGTGACAGACAAGACGATGTATGCAGCTCTTTGCTGGCTGCTTCGCATTACATCGATTCCCACAATGCGTGGGATCTGCCGGCTTTTTTGAACTTCATGATGCTCCCACTGCAGGACACCTAGGTGCATCGCGCACGTATGACCGCATCCGCCGTCGCTTCTATTGGCTCGGTCCCCTCCGTTCAGTTTGACGCTACGTTTCTTCCTGCGATTCCTGCCATCTCCTACCAATCGACGTTCTCGTAGAGCCGTTCTTCCGTGTTGGGCTTGATCTTCTCGGCCTTTTTCCTATACGCCATCCACCGGGAACAAATGGGTAGCCGTGGTGACTGATTACGCCACCCGATATGCCATAACACGGGCTCTCTCCAGCAGCTGTGCCACCGACGTCGCGGACTTTCTCTTACATGACATCATCTTGCTCCATGGTTCTCCACGACAGCTACTCAATGACCGTGGCCGTAACTTTCTCTCTAGCGTTATCGCCGACATTCTACGTTCCTCCGCCACTCAGCACAAACTAACCACCTCATACCATCCGTAAACGAACGGTCTCACGGAGCGGTTCAACAGAACCCTCACGGATATGCTGTCGATGTACGTGTCGAATGACCACCACGACTGAAACATTGCTCTCCCTTACGTCACGTTCGCATAAAATTTTTCTCGACGCGTCACTGCCGGATTTTTGCCGTTTTATGTACTGTACGGTCGTGAACCCACCCTGCCACTTGATACTGTTCTTCCTTTGGCTGCCTCGCCAACTAGCGAGTATGCACGTGATGCCATAGCTCTTGCCGATCACGCGCGGCAACTTGCCCATACTCGGTTGATTGCTTCGCTCGACACACAGCGAAATTACTACGATGCCCGCCACCGCGACGCACAGTTCTCGCCTGGCGTGCTCGTGCTGCTCTGGTCGCTTTCTCGTCATGTCGGACTTTCGGAAAAGCTCTTATCTAGATACACAGGGCCCTACCGCGTCATCCGCCAAGTAACGCCCGTAACCTACTAGATTACTCTGGCCAATACTCCTTCACCCTCTGCCGCGGCGTCAAGTGACATCATGCACGTCAGTGGACTCAAGGCCTACTCCAGTGCATCTGACCCCTAATTTTAAAAGCTCCAGGACGGTGCTTTACCCCCGGCTTTTATCGCCGGGGGTAATGCTGCGGACAGCCATAAAAAGACGAATATGCTGAAGACGATGACGACGATTTGGAAGGAAGGAAGGAAGGAAGGAAAATAACTTTATTGTGTCCTGCAGAACGCGACTGGGTCGCGCACCCGGCTCAGTCCCACGTAGGGACCGGCAAGCCGAGCCTGCCGGCCACCTCGCGGGCCCGCTGGACAGCCGTGAGCTGATCATTGGGAGCGGGGCTACGTAGAAGCGTCTCCCACTCCTCCAAGGTGAAGCTTGAGTCCATGGCTTGGCACGTGCTGAGGATGTGCTCTAATGTGGCTGTCTCGCCGCATGCCGAGCATAGTCCGTTCGGGAAGACGTCCGGGTATGTCTCGTGAAGATACGCAGGACTGGGATACGATTTGGTTTGGAGTAGTCGAAGGGAGACTGCTTGGGGTCTGTTGAGGTTAGTCTTCGAATTCTTTTACCTGGCGCGAAGGGTTTACCCTCCTCCGCACCCTGACGACGATTTGGAGACTGTTGTGTGCCGCTTCCTTAGGGTGAAGTGCCCGAGTACTCTCCTGTAGATACACTTGTTTACAGCCTCTAGTCTTCGTCTCTTCACGTAACTATATATGGGGACATATTAATTATGTCAGAAAGGATATTCAAGAAAGGTAATAGCAGCTACTCCGTCTTTCTCACAAGCATTTATCGAGCCGTTTTAAGCTATTGTTCGCGTGTGCCCAATTTACTGTATTCTCTCGTTAACAGGTAAGTAGGCAATGCCTCATGCTTAAATGCCGTAACTATTAATGAGAACGCCTGTATCATGTTTTATACGTGTTCAGCTTTATTGCGTGATGGGAAACCGCCTTTATACTTCACTAAAATTCACTGCAGTTACAAATCACCAGGTAATCCAAGCTGTACAAACGGCAGTTGTGTGATTAGTGGTTATCATGTGATGCTTTGTGCCACTAATATACGTATAAAACATATTTAGGCTGTACAATTTTTCTTGCAGAGGAAAGATCATAGAAGCATTGAACGTTAATGAGCATGTTGCTAAATTACGTATTACGTCATCAAATAAACAGAATATGAAAGGTTATTGGAGCTTATCTGCTCCCTGTATACACGATGCGTCAAAATAAATGTTCCTACCAGTGTTTTTGCTGCTGTACACCTTTCCGGTGATCAGTTGTTGCGAAAACGGTAAGGCTTTTGTGGCAAGGTAAAACAGTACAACTATATTTGTGTCGTCGCGCAGAGGCTTCTTATTAACGTTCTTGTAATTACATAAAGACCGGCTAGCTTACTGACGACAAGCAGAGCAGCAAATCCCATCAATTACAAAAGCGGTAAGCGTATAAAGAGGTTTCATGTTGAGCCGCTAAACCAACCGCAATTAATTGTTGCGGAATAAATATGTATTTTCAGGAAGAAAGACAAAAACAAACATATCGCTCACGTGACACATGGTTGGTCGGAGTTAATAAATCACCAAGGAAATATTTTTGTGCATACGTGACCTGCTACATTTTATAGACCTATAATAAAATAACAAATGTATCGAAGTGTCTTAAGATGCAAATGGAAAGTATTGTATCACATACAATGATTGCGGTAGCACCTTGTATGTGTATATTGTAACCCAAATACTTGTTGCCCCAGTAACTTGCGGATTATGACACATTTTTCTTGAACTAATGTTCCTTTAGAAGCTCTGTCCTCGTTAACTTCAATGTAACTTTGGTACACCTATGTGACTGGAGGAGCCTCGAGTGAGCTTGTTTATTGGTTTAAAGTAAGCTCAGAAAGTTAAGAGTTTACCAAAGAACATGGTTGGGAGCGCACGAACGGATTGTGGCATCCTCCTGTTTTGTGCACGCATGAAGTTTTCTTGTAGTCTTGATACTAGTGGCAACAAAATCCACGCCTTCCATGAAAAGTTACAAACTGCGCGTTCAGAACCTTCAAAGCTTACTCGAAGGTGGAACGACGAGGAGTGAGAGATGAATACTGACCTTCTTAAGTACGCGCTTGCATTCACTCAGGAGTTTCGAACCGTCCTTTGCCGAGCAGAGGACGAAGAATAGCAGCACAGCGTCGAAGTGTCCATCTGGCAACATGCCCATGTCTTCCCCACATCCGACGATGAACCGCTTCAGTTCCACCTGATGATAGAAACGCCTGTTATGTGTTTGCAGAGGGGTAGCGCCAATGACGTTTTTGAAGTAGCTGTCGAAAGCCTCAAACAAGAGACAGTTCCTAGCCAAACTGTAGTGTACACATGGAGCGCAACCTCCTTCAACGGGAATTATCCAAGATATGCGTAGCACGATTTTCTTACCGCTTTCCTCTGCTCGTGTTGCCTCCGTTTTGTACATTAGTTGCGGTAAGGGACGCGTATTGGTTCCGTATGCGTATGGCATTATGCACAAAGTATATTCTTTTTGAAGGTATTTGCCCCACAATACTGGGAACGCTGATGTACGGTACGTAAATGTGCGTCTTTATGGCGCCGCTCTCAAGTGCGCACACAACGGAGTTCAACTGCGCGCTGTGCCTCTGCATTGGGAAATGAATCAATATCATGCCGCGGGTAGGCCGGTATTGCGCAGTGCAAGCCTGTCCGGTATCACACTGTACTGGGGGATCAAGCCATGCTCTCTTTAAGCGGGAGGACCGACTTCTATCTGGCCTGGGTTACCCAGTATTTCACTGTATCCAGAATTAGCCCACATTACTTCTCTTTTTTTTCCCCGGATGAACTAAGGGAAGGACGGACGGAAGTAATCTTCTGACTGTGCGGCTCCACATGGTGGCACCTTTAGTCTACTTTTGGCGCATGATGTGAAGTATGCTCCAAGCTGATAAGGATAAAGGCTGGCGAAAGGGCTAGATACGTAAAGTAATATGAACAATGAGATCTGCGTAAGGTGTTCCTGTAAACGCGCGAGAAAAGAAAAGAAAAAAAATAGTCTATTGGAATGGGAAGCTTTTTGTGCGCCTTCATGCTTGCTTGGCTTCGTCACTTTTTACGATTTGCGAAGCAGTGACCAAAAGGAATAGAGATGAGAAAGAGTGTGAGATGGAAATGCATAGCGACCGACGGTCGTACTAATACAGCGGTGATTCATTCTGCTGAAGTGACCGTTTGTCACAACAGCCAAACTCACACTACTAATGTTTGTCTCATACTTTTGTGAAGAGATTAACTTCTCGTGACAATTTCCTTGCACGATCGTTCACGTTTCCGCTCTTTCGCCTCTTCTCTGTGCATTGTCTTAAACATACACTCACGACCGCACTGCACAGTCTTAACCTGCAGCAAGTCTTAACGTACAGCACTCATACGATAGTAACGAGACATCGTTTCTTTTTAGTATAATGACTGCGATCAGCAACTAATCGTGATAACCATGTCATGGCGTTGCGAATCTGACCGCTAAATGTAATGTTGGCTATGATGCAAGTGTTCGAGTCAAAATTACGCTGACACGACACGAACTGTAGACCTAAAGTTTCGCGATTAATCGGTGAATGCCGCACGTTAAGCAGTTGTATCAGGAAAGACCGCGCTGTTCCCTTTCTTCCTGGAAAAGTTTTAAAGCGGCCCTGCAACAATTTTTGAATGCAGTACTAAAACGCTGTCGATCAGTAGTCAAAGTTTCTGTGAATATGATAGCCAAATATTAAATTACACGGAGCAAGAAATTCGCAATTTGGTTTTAGAAACAACGGAAAATTGCTCGTTCTTTTCTCTGCAAAGCACCCTAGATGCCATCGAAAATTCCTCCGGTCGCTTATACAGGGTAATTCATCTATAACTGAACTATTTCATTGGGCTGTACTTTTGTTATAAATTATCAGATTTTATTGCGGTTTACAGCGAAAGATTTGGGAAGACGAAAATGTAATAGCCCGCACTGTTTCTTTATGTCAGTGTAGAAAAAATGAATAAATAAGAAATAACGAAAACCGCGACATTACGCATAATTCTATACAATGAGGGACTGTATACTACTGAAGTCATAACAGTTTGACGTTTCGGGTGTTCATTTCAACAGGGTTGGGAGCTGGGCTAGTTGGTAATTGATCATTATATCGTATGGTGAAGAAGCACACTTTTGACGGGGACAAAGGGCACAAAGGGTAGCGAGTGTCGTGTCTTTCTTGTTCCCTTTATCCCCGACAAAAGTACCACCATGCGGCATAATGGTCATTTGAACATCTGCTGCAGGATAAGTGATTATAAACCTGTATAACCTTTACAAACTTTCACTAGTCATGTTTGGCATGCCACAATGGAATCGGAATTTTGAATAGTTTATAAGCGCAAGCCATGCCTCCCTGTATAGCATTTCGCGCGGCTTTCGTTATTTCTTAGTTATTCTTCTTTATTTTCGTTGCAGATCAAAGTAACGGGACAGTCCATTAATTTTTCTTCCTTCCTGAATGTTTTGCCGCAAACCGTATTAAAATCGTATACTTTGTAACAATACTGAATCCATTGAAATAGGTCAGTTCTAAAAGAATCTCCCTGTACATTATTAAACTATGTGGTCGCTTGCAAGATTGAAATGTGAATATAAAAAATAACTTGACGTAGAGCAGGAAAAGCTGAAATAAGTCCATGGCATCGAAGGTTCAGTACATTCGTGGAAGCGACAGCAAAAATAAGTTGCGGTTACGTGAACACATTTTTCGAAAGTGCGCACGAATTCCGGTTCTTTGGGTCATCTTACGTTTGAAACCAGCGTTCTTAGGAAATCTCAAGCATTATGAAGTGGCGCTATCGTTTGAAGCACGATAGTTCTTTGCCGCCGTTTTCGACATATTGCTATTTATAATATAACCTTCGTGGAACAACAACAACAACGACAACAACAGAAAAAAGACAATGCAATAAGAGCAATTCACAATAGGATCGCTGGAGCCAGACACCAGAATCTATAATGAATATTGACTATGAGGCGGGCTTCAAAATGTCATCTCATATATTGAACTGGGGATGAAACGTCGCGACTAGAATAAGACATAAAACAAGTACCACAGGACAAGAGCTGAGTGCTCCCGCACCCGCCACTTACGCAGCCTTGGCTGCCACTCCAGTCGACCAGCAGACATAGCGCGCTGGAAGCACAGTCCTCTGCGTCGACTGCTCCTGGATTTTATCCAGAAAACCGAACCGCACCCTTTTATTGAACCTATGCTGTAGGGCACACTGGCGCCAATAAAAAAAAATTGCGAAGCTTGCACTTAGACCCGCAAGGCTCGAAACAGCGAAACTGGACGATCCTGAAGTCTAATCTGGTTGCTTCTGGGTTGTTGCTAGGCTTTAGCTAGGTGATGCTAGGTTGTTTATAGGTTGATTCTCAGCGCAGAGAGGCTCGATATAAACCACAGACAGTCACGGACATTACACGAATGTCCAAACTCCAGAGACAGAAACTCGCGCTGAAACTGAGCGATCGCACCTCTCATAGATGTACGGGCGCGTCGTCGTTGGCGTAGGGCTTCCATCGCTTCGGGGTCTTCTCGCAGCCGCCGTTGCCTTTCCCGTTCGCTAGTAGTCTGTAGTTGTACATAGTCAGTGTCTTCGACTCGCCGCCGTCGCTTCACAGCCATTTCTTGGGCTGACTGTTGCCTTCTTCATTTTTAGTGGACCAGTGGTGAGTAGTGGGATTAACCCAATTTCTGTGGCACATAGCCGTTTATGATGATGATGGGTTTTTCCGGCCATACGTTTTACCTCCAGCTTTAAGAGCTTCGCTGTTAAAAGCTCTGAGTGCAAGTCGACAGTTTAATGAAAACTGGCATTTTATACAAAGCCAGAGACACACGTGCATCAGTCACAATCACTGAAAAAAAAAAGCAACCGTCTTTTTCGCAAGATGTTTGTCTCTTCCGAATGATACAAGAGAGGAAGCGCGAACACATTTGCCTTCTTATTTACGATTACAGACGGCTTGTACGTGTGTTGGCACTCCTTCTCTTGTATTCAGAGAGATAACGAATACTAACGATTCTTCCTTACTCCAATCTGATCTTCGTGCAGTTGCTAATTGGTGTAACGAATGGTTAATGAAGCTAAATATTAATAAATGCAAAGTCATGTGCGCTTCTAGAAAATTTCCTGCCCACCACCATACTACATTAATAACATTAATTTAAAATCACTCACTTCATATAAGTACCTCGGCGTGTACATTACAGCAAACCTGAACTGGTCTACTCATATCGAGCACCTAATTAACAAAGCTAATCGCATGTTAGGCTACCTTCGTCGAAACTTTTACCATGTTCCTCCTTCCTTGAAACTCCTCCTTTATAAAACACTAATTAGATCGAAATTGGAATACGCTACACCGGTCTGGGATCCCACCCAAGCAAACTTAATTCATGCTCTAGAAATGGTTCAGAATAACTCCGCACGTTTCATTCACTCTAATTACAGCCGCACCGCCAGTATAACTTCCATGAAATCAAACCTTTCCCTCCCATCATTATCATCGCGCAGAAAAGTGTCACGCATTGCCTTGTTTCATAAGACGTATCATTATCCTGCACTACGCGATCGCCTCATCCCTTAGCCATCTTATGTATCCCATCGCACAGATCATCGTCATAAAGTCGGACTCCCTTCATGTAATACTGCGCACTTTTATCATTCATTTCTACCACGAACCTCTCGCGATTGGAATGGCCTTCCCGCGGACGTCGTGAACATTATTCATCACGAACAGTTCCGTAATTCCATAGCTAACATTGTATACTCAGGCTCTTTGTAAACTCACTGTAAATTCACATTTTGCTCTATTGTTTCATGTGCGTTTTCTATTACTTTTTTGTTTTTTTTTTCGTTCCTTCGTTTCTTGTTTTTTGTGTCAAAGTGTTGTTACCACTCCCCCTCTGTAATGCCTCTGGCCCTGAGGGGTATAATAAAATGAAATGAAATGAAATGAAATGAAATAACGCCTTGCGAAAGAGAGATAAACGTTTTCGAAGATGCATTCTGAGTTATTCTTCTGTGATTGCTTCTGTGATTATGTCTGATATACGCATGTTTATACTATGATTATATAACAGGCCGATTTTCATAAAAAAAATAAACTTTCGGATGGCAGCCAGCGCTCGTCCTTCTGTGTTTGTTCCTTTCTTCTAGTCGCGCTGTTTCATCATCAGTTCTGAATATGAACGAACTAGCCCTAATAAAGCCCTTACTAAGTGTCACCACACATTCTCTTGCAAAAGCAACGGTTCCCTGGTATGGCGATATAGCAATATCGCAATAAATCTTTCATGACTGAAATGAAACTTTCGCAATAAATCTAAGACTATCCAAAAACCAAAAGAGAAGATACAAACGTTCGAGTTTTTCGTGAGGTTCCGCATAAAGGAATCTTCGAAGCTTCTGTTGGGTTCCACCACCCAGTACTCGATGGGTCGCTGGAAGAACTCAAGGTTTGGGCCGTACGCCGCACCGACTTCCAGGACTCGCAGCGCGCCGCGGGCCTTCAAGGATGGCTCGTGCGACGACATGCCGTCGAGGTGGGACATGACCATGCGCCGAAGCACGCTTATCTCGTCGTTCATATGACGCTGCAAGATTGCGTATATGAAGGCGAAGAAGCTTTCCTGGAAACGGTGGCTCACGATCAGCAGGGGCATGAGCAAGATGCCACATATCCCAACTAAGGCTTCCAAGGCGTAGTTCTGCAGGAGGCTCGACCATTTTCGACCAATGACGGTGATCGGTTGAGTTGGAGACGCCATGCTTCCACGCATGAAGTTTCTCTTCAGAGTATGTTGGTTGTGTGAGCTAGTTCGTGTTCGTAGAGTATACGTCCCCTTGCTGCAATGCTGTGTCTTTTATGGACTAAAATAGATATATTCACTCCTGGAATTTCCCCCATAGGCCTGGCATTCTGTCAGGAATGGAGCATGAAACTCGGGTACGCAGAAGTGGTAGGAAAACTTGAAATGATATGGCCTCAGTCTGAGCAGCAAGTATGCGCGCCGGGAACGCCAGAACGATAAGGGCTGTTTTGTGTTCTCCGCTTTGTCCCTGCAATAACAGAAAGGGCAAGCGATTACGTCGGAAGGCATATTTAAAAGGATTCAAAAGCAAATAAACATGAATATTAGAGAGCTTTGTTCATCCCTTTCACAGCACTCAACCCTGCTGGAGAGGGTTGATAGACGCGGCAATTCACTTTTCTCTCGTGGTGGTTTTTGTCAGTGACTCGCACGATGTCATTCCTGTTTTCGCTAGGAATCATCATTTGAGATACAAAGTGACATACAAAGTGATATACGACTACAAAAGTGGCAACCTAGATGTGCTGAACTATTTCCCCGGTTGATGTTAAAGTCGAACAAATGCATTCAGCGAACTGCCTAGTCCAGGGGTCTCAAACACGCGGCCCGCGGACCCTCTTGAAACTACTGTTTTCGTCCGATATTTTTTATGACTCGTGTCTGAATTTTTGTTGCTTTGTTAAATTGCACTCGCATTGTTTTCTCGTCTATTGAGATTGGTAACGCTTTGTTGGTGTATGCTACAAAGACGTCACTGGCCTCAAGCGTTTTTTTCGTGAGGCATACCATGCAGTGGAACAAAAATGAAAGGCCTGCGCGGAAAGCGCAGCACAGTCACAGGGAAAGCTCGAAGAGCGGTATTTCTAGAGCCCGTTATAAACCCTCGTGGGGCAAGTACACTAGCAAAGTAACCACTACGCCACAAATCATAATTTTTGTGAAGTTGTAAAGCACCCACTACGCCAATATTCGTCATTCTTCAGAGAAGCGAGATAGCATCTGTAAGGCATTATGTGCACTTTATTGATGCGACGACCGATGTAGATGGATAATTATGGCGGAGCCCTTTGTAATAGGTTGGAAGCTTTAAACGGCGCACTAGTTCTGTAATTCGCATTTTGTGATGCCCGGTCGTTATTTCACTCTCCCACAACCTATTACCATACGTTAAAGTGAGAAAGAGTTAGAGAGAGGTAAAGAACTTTATTGAAAACCTGAGAAAATGAATCATGGTGGCCTTATGGGCTTCCTTGGTAACCAACAGAAGTGCACTTGCGAGGAACCCAGTATGCTATAAATCATCATATTTTTTGTGAAGTAGGGAAGCAGCCACCATACCATTTTCCGTCATTCTGCGGAAAACCATGGTACCCGTGAAACACATGTAAGGTATTATGTGCCGTTTGTTGATACTGTGGCTGCTGACAATGAAGAAATATGGCAGAGCCCTTTGTAATGGGTTTGAGGCATTCAACAACGCACTCGTAGCGCAATTCGCATTGTGTGACGCCTGGTTACAGAATTTGCGTTGTGTGACGCCTATTTGTTATTTTACTCTTCTGACACGCTACTTTACATATGTTAATTTGGATCCTTCCTGACACGAAGCCTGTATAGCGTCTTTTTGCGAAGGTGTTGCAAGCACCGGCATGGCACTGAGGTAGAATTCTGGGCTCCAACGCAGAGGAACCAGGTTCGAGCCCCGTTCCATCCTGAAATTTTTTTCTTATTTCGTTTTTTTTCTTACTTCGTGTGATAGCGGTTACTACCAGCGGCGGCGGCGGCGGACAACTACGGCGCCAAAAACGACCCTTGTTGTGATCTCGTAACAGCTTTCGCTGTAAAACTCCATGTTACAGAATCGGCGTCCATATTTTAGTCATTCTGCAGATCGGCACCGATATGTTGTTAGAGTCCTCTTACGCCAAATCACCTGCAGAAATGACCAATATATAGATCTGAGAAAGGCTTAGCTTCTTTCAAACCCTTTGTTTAATCACCCCCCCTCCCCTTCTCGCTCCTAGCTCTTTTGCTGTCCCGGCCCTTGCAGGATTATATGTCTTGACTGCGGCCCGCTAGCTCAGCTGAGATTGAGACCACTAGCCTAGGTAATTAAGATGTAAGTAGTTGAACTTAACTATTGCTATGATCTGAACCGTAGTTAGTGTTTCAGTACGCCGGTGATGGCGTATTTCTACCAAGGCATTACGGAGAAAAATTCCGACGGATCCCAGGCACTGTGGTATTCGATGTCTTGCAAAGCAGTCAACGTGGAGGTACCTATACCACATTGGTTGGCTTTGTGCGAAGAGTTACGAGGCATGTCGTCGTTCTGCGTAAAGTGAGGTGCATAGGTTACCCTGTGACACCAAAAACGTAGCTTATGGTCCTAAGTAACGTAGGCACTGACGTTCCCTCACAGACGTCAGTTTTATAAAAAAAATGTGCGCTACGGTGCGCAGATTTCGATATCACAAGCAGCATTCGTTCACGTATTCTTAGGGGGCGAGCAACGGTAGGTTGAAACTTGCTGAGCCATGGTAGTGCTTAATTAACATTGTTACGCGCGAAGGAGACCGAGACGTATACGACTGAAGGGCCGTGTATTAGGTCGCGAAGGTGAGTGCAGGAGCGGGCAACAGGTTGAATATGCCAGCGTCGTCGTCTTCTCTCTAGCTGCCTCGGAGCGGCAAGCACGTTCACCGGTCTTCATTTTCTTTGTCCATATGCGCAACATTTCTCTCATCGCAGACGAAGGCCGCCGGGCGAGTCAGTCGAGTTGTCGCGGCGTGAAGAATTTCAAGCGGGCGACATGGACCACTTGGGTCTCGGCAGCTCGTCTACCACTCGCCGTAAGGCTTGCTATGGTATGGGTGACCTCTATGAGTCTGGTGATAATAACATATGGTCCATCGTATGTGGCTAAAAACTTTTGGTGTAACCCGCGTTTCCGTGTAGGAGCCCAGACTAAATCACCGACCCAGACTAAATCACCGGGTCGATAGGTTACAGGTCGGTGGTGAATGTCGTACCGTGCTTTCGCTCTGTCTTGAGAGGCCAATGTGCGTAATCGAGCTATACGATGCTCCTCTTCAGCAAGGCAGAGGGTCTTGGCGACTGTGACGTTTTCTTGATTAGAGAAAGGGAAAACAGTGTCCATTGTGTGCCGTGGTGGACGTACGTACAGCAAAAAGAAAGGGCTGTAGCCGGTAGCCTCGTGCTTGGCGGTGGTTAAATGCATACGTGATGAAAGGTAGTACGTCAACCCAGTTCTTATGGTGGGATGAAACATACATAGACAACATGTTCATAATTGCCCGGTTGGTGCGCTCCGTAGGCCCATTCGTTTGCAGATGGTAGGGTGTAAAGTGACGCAAGCGGTGTTCACAAAAACGAAGAAGCTCCTCCAAGGCATCCGCTGTGAATTGTCGTCCACGGTCGCTGATGAGCACGCAAGGTGGGTCATATCGGAGAATGGCATGTTTCAGCAGGAACAATGAGACGTCACTGGCCGTTGCGGAGGGGACGGCGCCGTCTCGCAATAACGTGTAAGGTATTTGACACAAACTATTATCCAACGGTTACCTTTAGCCGTTTTTGGAAAAGGGCCCAGGAAGTCAATGCCCACTTGTTGGAAAGGTGTGCTTGGAAGTGGCATGGGCTGGAGGAGACCAGTTGGAGCAGTAGATGGACGTTTATGGCGCTGGCACTGCATGCAGCTGGCCAGATACATCTCAACAGAATTTGCTAGTGCCGGATGGTAAGTCTACCGAGGAAAAGTGAGAGGCCGAATGTAGGAAGTCGAATGCGTCATCAATAGGTGGGAGTGAGTACGCGTCTTTTTTTGCTACGGCATTCAACCGGCTGTAGTCCACGCAATATCTTTCCGGCACCACCAGAAGAAAAGGTACGCCATCGCCGCAAAGGTTGTTCTTGTACAAAAAATAATCCACCGCGCACACAGAAATGGCGCGAATTAGTAGAGCCAGATGTGGTGGTGAACAGCGGTGCTAATTTCGCATCCTTTCGCTGCTCTGCTTTGAAACTGTAGATGTCTGCAAAATTAGGCGATACAGAAGCTATAAGGCGGTCAAAGAAATCGGCGTCACAGTCCGTAGTCCTGAGTGGCACACGTGAGAGGCAGTCTGCATGGGCTTGTCGTCAGCCGCTCTTGTAAAAGACGGTGAAGCTGTATTCCTGCACCCTAAGCGCCCAGCGCGTAAGGCGGCCGCAAGGGTCGTGAAAATTGACAAGCCAACACAACGAGTAGTGGTCAGTGACAACTGTGAATGACCGCTCATACAGGCAAGAACGAAACCGCTGAATCGCAAATATTACTGCCAGGCATTCCTGTTCCTTAACAATGTAATTCTGTTCGGGCCGGCTTAGTGAGCGACTTGCGTGTGCAAGGACGTGTTCGCGGTCACAATAACGCATCAGTACTTATGCCACTGACATCCGTGTGAAGTTTGGTCGGGACCGAAGGATTTAGGTGCTGAAGGACATGTCGTGACGTCAGCAGAAACCTCATTTGACGAAAAGAAGACTCGCACTCCGGAGTCCACTCATAGGGAATATCCTTTCGTAGCAGGCATGTGAGCGGGTACGCGACGTCGGCAAACTTGGGAATAAAGAGGCGGAATTAGGAACAAAGCCCCAGAAAACTGCGGAGCTCAACAGAGCGTGGTGCAGTGAACGCTTCAACGGCTGCTGTCTTCTTGGGATCAGGGCGAAACCGTCCTTATCGACGAGATGCCCAAGCACGAGGCTTTGGTGGTCTCCGAAGTGGCACTTCTTCGAGTTTAAATCTAGGCCAGTGTTTCGGGTGCATTTCAGAACAATATCCAGACGCGAGTTGTGCTCACTCAATGTCCGGCCAAAGAAGACGACGTCGTCGAAGTAGCAGATGCAGATGTGCCACTTCAAGCCACGCATAATGTTATCTATAAATCTCTCGAACGTCGTCGGAGCATTGCGCAGTCCGAATGGCATCACGTTAAATTCAAAGAGGCCGTCAGGGGTTACAAGGGCAGTCTTTTCCTTGTCCTCAGAATGCATCGGAATTTGCCAGTAGTCGGATCATAAATCTACCGAGGAAAAGTGAGAGGCCGAATGTAGGCAGTCGATTGCGTCATCATTAGGTGGGAGTGAGTACACGTCTTTTTTTGCTACGGCATTCAACCGGCCATAGTCCACGGAAGATCTCCAAGGTTCTTGATATTTGATAAAGCAGTGCACAAAAAAGCAAAAGGGCAAATATCATGGCTCACGAACTAGCCCATCAGTACATATTAAGTAACTCCAAAATCCATCTTTCTTTTTAACAAAAATCACTGGAGCTGCCTACAGACTGGCTGTCGCTTGTATTACACCCTTTTTCATCATATCCTGCACTTGATCGTTGATAATCTGGCTCTCTGACGGTGAAGCACCATATGGCTTTTGTTGAATCGAATTTGCCGAACCCGTGCTGATAGTATGGCGTGTTTGAGACACAAGGATGGATGGCATGTTGTCAATCTGCGCAGTCGAATACCGGAACGCACTTCGAAAGCACACCCAATAAGTTTCGGCGTTCGCTTGTACTAAGCGACTTATTTATTGTTGACAAAAGGACTGTTTCCGAACTGTGACCACCAGGTTCTTCCGGCACATCTGTAGCTTCGGCCAGCGACAAGGGCGCGTGTTCTCTGCTGACCCAGGCCAATTTCAAACCGCCTGTTAACATCACGGGCTCCGAAGAACAGTTTACAGTCCATAAGCCAGTGCGTCCGCCGTTGATGGGCACCACACAATGGGGAACCAACACACTCTTCTTCACACACTTAACGTGCATCGGCTCTGCGCTTGCGTCGAAGCTGTCGTAATCCGCGCTGCAACAGGCAACAGGCACACGAACGGTTGATGAAGCGGGTATGACAGTATTGCCACAAACACACAATGTAGTTTGGCCTTCCACAGAGTTTTCCAGGAGCCCTGATGGCAGTCCACTCACAAATACTTTCACTGTGCGGCAGTCGACAGTGCCACCACATACCCGCAAGAAGTCTATGCCCAAAATAACGTCATGAGTCGACCGGAGAATAATCGAAAATTCCGTCGTAATAACACGCCCTCTCAAAAACACGTCAGCACTGCACACACCAATAGGACGCAAGGGCTCGCCACTCACTCCGCAGAACTTTGAAGTTTCGTCCCACTTTAAAACAACTCTGCGCCCTAACACGTCCTTAAAGAAACACTCATTACCGAAATTGTCGCCCTGTGTCCAGCAGGGCCATCGCAGGCACACAATGAACAAGTACACGAACTTTGTTTTTTAGCATCAACACAGGAGGTATTTCTCTGAGTAGCACGTCTCCAGCGACCTCACATCTATTGGCCGCGCTAACTAGTTTTCCGGTAGCGAAGGGGACGTGGTGCGACGCAGCGGCGAGAAAGAACGAGGAGCACGCGGTCGCGGTGGAGGCGTCAAACTCCTGTCAGATGCCGGGTAATCGTTGCCAGATGGTGGTGGCCGCGGGGCACCACGAGGCCGTTCCGAGGCTCGTGAAAATTGTGACGGTGGACCATATGGCGGAGGTACACGACGGTTGAAAAACAGTGGTACATGGCCCGGGACACCGCAGGAGTAGCACACCGGCAGACGTCAAAACCTTGGTTGCTTTTCAATGAAATGAGTATCATCATTGCTCTTGTATAGCGCATAAGCTCGTGAGGGTTGTCATGGCGATGCGTGGGGCGTCGGGGAGGCGTGCGCTGAGCGCGTCGATCATAGCGCGAAACTGGAAAGCGCGTTGTCATCCTTGACTGTGGGGCTCGGCTGCACTCCACAGCCGCTGCGCTAATCGTCGGTTGAGAAGGGGCCGAAAGAGGCGCAGTTATAGCATCACATGGCATCACATGGCATGTACACCTCATGATGGTCAGCTGTTGAACGGAACATTTCTTTGCGGGAAAATCCCTGGCAGACAATTTATGGAATGGTCGAAGAAGTGTCGAGGCAAGGGCTCGTGTCTACCCTGGCAACAGCCGTAACGTTAGCCAGCCGACCAAGCTTTGGCGTCACCCGACACATCTTCAACCTTTGAAAAGTTCCGCAGTGTCGAATGAAGTCGGACACAGAACTGAGGGTATACTTTCCAATTAGAAAATTGTACACGTCCTCAGCCACTCCTTTCAGCAAATGCCCAACTTTATCTTCTTCCGACGTATTGGCGCTGACTCCCAGCACAGCCTTAATACTTCTTCGATATATGTCGTACAGGTCTCACCTGGTAGCTGAGCTCGTTGCGACAGTGTCTGCTCAGCATGCTTCTTTTTAGCGACTGAGTCCCCGAAACCCGCCTTTAGCTCTTCAACGAAAAGGTCCCACGTTGTAAGCCCATCCTCGTGGTTTTCGTACCACACAAGTGCGGTGTCGGTCACGAAGAACACCACGTTGGTGAGCTGAGCGGCTGTGTCCCATCCGTTGGACTTGCTCACTCGCTTGTACGGAATGAGCCCCGCGTCGATGTCTTCAGGTACGTTTCCTCCGAATGGGCGTGGGACTCGACAGTACTGCAACGGACCGCAAGGTGCTTCCCTGTGAGCGTCTTCGGGAATGTCGGAGATAATCTCGTCAGAGTGCGAGAGGCCGGCGAGTCGACGGCTTCGGCGAAGCTGCAGCAGTGATGGTTCCGTCGTCGTGAGCGCGTAGCCAAAACCTCCACCACTCTGTTACGCACGAAGGAGACCGAGACGTATACGACTGAACGGGTCGTTTATTAGGTCACGAAGGTGAGCGCAGGAGCGGCCAACAGGTTGTTTGTTTTGTTTGCTTTTCCTTCAACACTATGACATATACCCACCCCACCCTGGGGGATTGGCCAAGAAATCGTAGTTTAAAATTTAGAAGTTAAATTGAACAATGTTGAATCGTAAAAAAATAATAAAGAAGAAATATTAGGTAATATGTCAAATAAATACTGCAATTACATTACTGTGCGATTTCGGCGATTTCGCTGGTAGATAAGGCTGTCATGTTAATCTGATGAGAAAAATTTCGAATAAATTTGTTGGATTTTAGCGCATTTTTATTTACGAATGGTCGAAGTCACGATTAGAACGGTGTCCGTTTAGTAGCTTGGATGAAATTACACACCGCATTAAAAGCATCCCTGTGGCAATATCCCAAACCGGAGGCAACGAAGCTTAGTACAGTTACTGCAGTTAAGTTTATGGCTATCTTTCAAAGCGGAATATTGAGAAGTCTTTTTCTAATAATTCCATATCTGCGACACGACAAAAAATAATGTTGAATATTTTCTATTTCTTCCCAGAAGTGACAGAGGGGAGACGTCATCAGACCAGCCCTGTGTAATGGGGGGACAGGTTGAATATGCGAGCGTCGTCGTCTTCTCTCTAGCTGCCACAGAGCAGCAAGCAAGTTCACCGGTCTTCGTTTTCTTTGTCAATATGCGCAACAGTATTTAATTTTTAGAGAGATAGAGCGAATTTATTAGAAGGCACAGAGGTCGGCCTGAGCTTGAGCGCTCTAGCCTGCTACTCTGCACAGGGGAAAAGGGGAAGGGGGAAAATAGTAATGAAGATGGTGATGGGGACAGGAAGAGGTAATGCGTATGTAGAATAACCACGTAACACAGTGATCTTCTTAAAGTCCATTGTACTCTTGAAACAAAAAATCTATAAATGCCTTTGTAGCAGTCGTTGATGCTGTCTGGTCGGACATTGCGGACAATTGATTAGTTTCACTTAGAGTGTTCACACCGATGCCGGCCAGCGTTGAAGCCAGCGTCTTCCGTTTGGACACGTACAGAGGGCAGTCGCACAATATATGGGCTAAAGTTTCATCTCCTTGGCAGCGCTCACAGTTCGGGCTGTCCGCACGGCCGATAAAGTGCGCGTAGCGTCGAGTGAAGACGACGCCTAGTCGAATCCGGTGCAGCAGACTGGCGTGGCGTCGCTTTATTTTAGCCGGGAGTCAAAAGGTTGTGTGAGGGTCTGTTTCCCGCAAACGCCTATGCCGATGGTCTGGGTTAGACCAGTAAGTTGTTGTGAACTCTCGCATAAGCGATCTTAAAAAAGAGTTCACGTCACTTCGCGAATACGGAATTTTTACGAGAACGGCGATGTTATCCGCAGCGGCTTTTGCCGTAGCATCAGCTAGCACGTTGCCTGCCAAGCCACAGTGTCCAGGTACCCATTGGAAGATGATAGAGTGACCATTCCGTTGCGTGATATCAAATGCTTGTATGAAGCCAATACGTAATATTGTGCTTTTCTTGAGCATGAATGAAGGGCTTGTAATGCGGATTTCGCATCAGAGAGTATTGTCCATTTGCGTGGCGCTTGGTCGGATACAAATCGAACAGCTTCTCGTATAGCAACCAATTCTGCTGCTGTTGATGAGGACTTATGGTCTAACCTGTACGGCCGGGAAATATCCAGTTGAGGGATCACAAAAGCGGCAGTCGAGAGAGAGAGAAAACATTGTATTAAAATATATAAAACAAGCACGTGGGAAGGAAGCCTAGTCCGGGGTCCCTATGATGATTTCAGCGACGACACGGGCCCGTCCAACCAATGCCTGGCGGACCTCGGGAGGCCCGACGCAGAGGGCATCGTCCCACAGATCTTTGGTGCGGAAGGGGCGCAGGATGACTGGAAGGGGAGGGAATAATTTTGCGGTGCACTCCACCGTGACATGGAACGCCGTCGGGGAACTGCCACAGCCCGGGCAAGAGTCTGCGTAGCGGTCCGGGTAGAATTTATGCATGGAGAGGAGGTCAAGGAAAGTACTCGTTTGAAGTTGGCGGAGTGCCACCTCTTCCTCTCGTGAGAACGACGGGGGTGGCGGGGACATGGTTTGTCTAGCTCTGGTGTAGTATGTTAATATGCCTCGGTATGTGAGTGGAGGACCCACTTGATCTGGACTCTCGGCCTCGCCATGCCGGGCAGCTCGGTGGGCAATTTCTCGAGGGACCGCGTGAGCGTGGTCATTACCCGGCAATGAGGCGTGGCCAGGAGTCCAGAGCAAGTGGATACGTTGTGGGCTGGATGTGTCTATGTTTATGCTTGACGACTTTTGTAGGATGTAGTGAGCCGCCTTGGGGCAGCCGCGTCCCATCAAAAAGGCTCGGCATGCTTGCTGGGAATCGGTTAATATGTACACCTCTCCAGGAATCTGAAGTGCGTGTCGTACAGCAAGCGCGACACCAAGGACTTCGCCGTCTGTAGCTGTAGCACTCCGCAGAGAGGCGGCCGTAAGTAAAGTTTCAGCGCCGTCCAACACTACCGCAGAATACCCGTTGCAGCAACGTGCGACATCGGTGTATAGCGCATTTGTTTCAGGGATGTCACCGAGCATGCGCACCAGATACCGAACACGAGCGCGCCGGCGTCCCGCGTCATGCTCAGGACTCATGTTCCGGGGTAGCGGGTGCACCTTTAAGGTTCTACGGACTCAGGGCGGGAGAGCGATGGTAGTGTCCTCGACGTCATTGGGCAAGACTGGGCATCCCAGTCTCGAGAGCAGGTGCCTCCCAGTGGGTGTGAGCAGAAGGCGTTGTCTTTGGCTGGTCCACTGAGCTTCCAGTAGCTCACTGAGGGTGTTATGCGTCCCTAGGGCTAGCAAACGTGTCGTGGTGGTGTAGTGTGGGAGTCCGTGGGCGAGCTTGGTCGCCTTTCGCAGCATTACGTCAGTCGAAACGCGCGGAGTCACAGACCCATCAGTGTACACGTGTATAGTGTCGTTGTATCGCTCAGTCAAGTACGCCAAGGTGAGTTGCTTGAGGCCAACACAAGCAACACGTGATTTCTTCGGAATCCCAGGTACTTGAAGGTGCACCAGTGGTTTACGCAGTGTCCACAGTGGCACTTCAGGGATGACGGTTGGTGCAAAACCTACATGAATGGTACTTCTGTGAGCATTGATGCATTCAGAGTAGGCGCAGCCTGGTCGGTTCGTCTGCAGTGAAGACAGGTGGTGGTGCGCATGCCGGGTCAGCAGCCTAAGGTGAACTCGAAGAGATACACAAGACGTGTATATCTCTATAGGGTGGGTGGGTGACTCTTCAATGGTGCCCTGTGTTGTAGTACATCGCGGGAGGCCTAGGCATGTCCGGAGTTCTCGCGCTTGAAGGCTCTTTAACGTACGAATGCACGTTGTACGCATACGTGAAAGCACAGGTGAGCTATAGCGTAGATATCCTACAAACAATGCCTGGTATAGCTGCAGGAGGATTTTCTCAGAGGGGCCCCATATTAGTCCAGCCACAACACGAAGCACGTCTATAAAACTGACTAGTTTGTTCCGTAGCGCCGTGACATGCTTCGACCAAAATAGGTTGCGGTCAATAACGACACCTAAATATCTGTAATGCGCGACAGCAGGAATCGCTGCTCCGTCAGCGAAGAGGGGATACCGTGTCATTGACTTTCTTGTGAACGCCAATGCTACACACTTTGCCGTTGAAAGTTTCAGGCCTTGACGGCGCAAGTACTTGGCTGTTATTGACGTAGCCTGTTGTAGTCTTGCTCGCATTTGTGGACGCGTTACCCCAGAGGCCCATATGCAAATATCGTCTGCATTATAGCACTGCACGGGCTCGGGCCTACCCGAAAACCCGGGCCCGGCCCGGCCCGTGGGCCGGGCCGGGCTGGATAAAGTAGTTTTCATGGCGGGCCCGGGCCGGGCTCGGGCCTGAAGCTCCGGGCTTAGGGTCGGGCCCGGGTTTGAGATGGCGGGCTCGGGTCGGGCCGGGCTTTGACTTTGCTCAGTTCTTAAAGAGACACTACATTGAAACACTGAATCGGTTTAGACTGATAAAGTGTACTCTGAGAACACGAACGTCATCAATTCCACCGTCAATTAGTTTATTAATAAAGGGGAAAATCAAGTTCAAAGTTCCATTTTGAAATTTCGCGCTGAAATCTCCGCACGTGACGTCACGGATTTCAAACTGTATTCGTCGTAATTTGGGGACTTTGACTCAACGAAATTTCCAGAAACTTGGTATGTTAAGGTCCCTCAGAGGTCAATGTACTTCATTTCTACCCACTATAAACTACGTAGGGCCCAGAAGATGCCGTCAGAATCTATGATGCCACGGTGTTTACTGCGTGAATTTCAAGTTGGCGTCGATACCTGCATTTTCCTGCGAGTTTTTTCTCTCACCAAGTGTCTTGTTGCGGCGAGCGTGGTGCTTTTGGAACGGTAAAAAAGTAATTTACTGGTAATAGAAAAATCGTTTTTCTCTTTAATGTGCCTTGTTCTGCATACGCTGTGCATACCTATAAGTCCCACATTTTATCTCGAAAAAACGTTTTTTTATGTGGGGTAAGCTATATTTGGAGAAGTTTTATGAGGGATAAGTACTGAACTGCCTTTTCTTCTTGCATATGAGCTACTTGATTTATCTGAAACAGGCGAGCTAAAAGTAAATAGACCAGGCCCTTATATGTAACATCTCGCTATTCCGTGCTTTATTTGGTTTCGTTATTATTAAATGCGAAGCATTTATTTCCGAACCTTCGACACCTTGAGCGTTTATCTATCTAGCCGCCTAGGTCTAGGTGCTCTCATGATCGCCTCCTTAACTTGGTGTAGACCAAAATTGGAATGGGAGGGTAAGAGGATTTGATGAATATGACTGTCGGGTCATGACATGAATAACGTGCAAATCCTGTCGCGTACGTCGTCAAACCCTTTCCTCCAGACATGGGTGGCACATACCCGTTTACCACGGGCCGCGGTGTATGGGTATGCGCCGCAGGTGATCGACAGTTTATACCTACCCAGGAACGGCAAGAACAGTCATTGATAATTTAAATGAGAGAGCGTTAAGAAAAACCTACATCGGCAGGGTTGACGCGATGAATGGAAAGAATAAGCATTAGGATCCCAGCAGGAGTCGAACCCAAGCTTTCTGCGTGGCAATCGGGTATTCTACCACAGAGCCACGCCAGCTCTATAAACTGGTCTGGAAAAAACAGCCTATGCAGGCGTAATGGCAGTGCAACGTATTTTGTGTTTGTGGTGCTGGCTATCTGTTTTACAAGAAAGCAATGAACACTACATATGTACTCCTACGATACAGGCGGCATACCAGATTAACGTCTGTGGTTTCAGTGTTGGCTCCGCTTTTATAGCAGTCTAATAAACATTACATTTGTATTCCTGCGATTCATCAAGGTATATTAAAGCATTGCTCGACCCCGGTGGAATACATTAACGAAAGTTACACGTGATATTCACATGATTGCAACGTAAAGTGCACTTAGTTTAGATAATACTCACGTATGTACTCTAACGTGAGTGCTGGCGTTACGTCCCACGATAAGTTACCATTTAAATACCAGTATTGTCCACGTAGGCAGGATTTCGTACAGGCTTCTCAACAATAGACCATATTCATACTATCAATCAGGTGATAGAGAAATGCGCGGAATACAACCAACCCCTATACATAGCCTTCATAGATTACGAGAAGGCATTTGATTCGGTGGAGACATCAGCAGTCATGCAAGCACTGCGGAATCAGGGCATCGACGAAGCCTATATAAACATAATGGAAGAAATCTACAGCGCATCCACAGCCACTATAGTCCTTCATAAAGAAAGCGACAGAATCCCAATAAAGAAGGACGTACGACAGGGAGACACGATCTCTCCAATGCTATTCACCGCGTGTTTACAGGAGGTTTTCAGGCCCTAGATTGGGAAGAATTAGGGATAAGAGTTAATGGAGAGTATCTCAGTAACCTGCGCTTCGCTGATGACATTGCATTGATGAGTAACGCGGGAGACGAATTACAGCTCATGATTACTGAACTGGATACGGAAAGTAGAAGAGTAGGTCTGAAAATTAATATGCATAAAACTAAAGTAATGTGGAACAATCTTGGCAGAGAACAGCGCTTCGCGATAGGTGGCGAGACGCTGGAAGTTGTAAAGGAGTACGTCTACTTAGGACAGGTAGTAACCGCGGAGCCGTACCATGAGAGTGAAATAACTAGAAGAATAAGGATGGGATGGGGCTCATTCGGCAAGCATTATCAAATCATGAATGGTAGTCTACCACTATCTCTCAAGAGGAAGGTATATAACAGCTGCATCTTACCGATACTTACCTACGGAGCAGAAACCTGGAGACTTACAACGAGGGTTCAACTTAAATTGAGGACGACGCAGCGAGCGATGGAAAGGAAAATGATAGGTGTAACCTTAAGAGACAGGAAGAGAGCAGAGTGGGTCAGGGAACAAACGGGGGTTAAGGATATCATAGTTGAAATTAAGAAGAAGAAATGGATATGGGCCGGCCACGTAGCACGTCGGCAGGATAACCGGTGGTCATTAAGGGTAACTGACTGGATTCCAAGAGAGGGCAAACGCGTGAGGGGAAGACAGAAAATTAGGTGGGTAGATGAGATTAAGAAGTTTGCAGGTATAACGTGGCAACAGAAAGCACAGGACCGGGTTGATTGGCGGAACATGGGAGAGGCCTTTGCCCTGCAGTGGGCGTAGACAGGCTGATGATGATGATGATGATGATGATGATTGTCCACGTGCCTGGTAAGACCACGAAGTGCACGTATCTACAACATTTGCAAAAGCACGTCGATCCACCTCGTAACGCTTGGCTCAAAGCCATAAATACAGCATAGAGAGAGATAATAAGCTTTAATGAAAATCCCGAAGAGGTTAGCCTGCTTTGTCGCCTGGCTTGCACTCCAGGTGTCGGGTGATGACTATTGTATATACAATGATTACATATACACACAAATAGTAAGTGCTGTCACATACCCACATATATACGCAAAAAAGTCATTCACAACCTTTGTTCAAGTCGAGTGTTCCTAAAAACGCCAACAGCGCTTTTGTGTTGCGCATCGCACAACCACTGTCTTGGCACGGGCCGAGAAGGCACCGCAGCTCCAAGCTCGAGCAGCATAGAAGTATTCGCTGACTGCTTCGCACGAAACCGATTCCCAGAATGCGTGGGATCTGCCCAAACTTTTTTATATCCAAAATGTTACTCTGTAATCGCAGTAATAAATGTAATATAATAAAATTATACCTATGAGATGTCATCGCAAGAGCGATCACAGAGCTCCAAAGCGGGGAAACGTTGGTGAAAGTTAGAGCCCCCCTCTAAAACGAAAGGACTGCACGGAGTCTTGATACATAGAATCCCTATAAAGGCACATTCTTTTTCTGTGACTGTGATGGCTCCCAGTGGTCATGTGGCGCGAGACGGACATGCACAGCCTTCTTTGTGTGCCCACATTGTTAACGTCTGAGCTTTCGTATTTTTCCGCCATATTGGGGGCTTAAACTCCCCTCAGCTAACGGGCCGCATTCACGAAAATTTACTCCCTCAAGGGCTAGCGCAATGACGAAGGTAGGAGCGTGGGAGGGGGAACAGGTTTTAAAACTACCGTCATTTCACATCAGACCTTTCCCATATACCACATACGGGATCATTTCTGAAGGGGATTTGGCGACAGGAGTCCAACCACATGTCGATGCCCATTGTTGCAAAATGGTGTGGAACGGAGCAACTTGGAGCGCGCCAGACTCTATCGAAGAAGAGGAAACCGAGGGGCATCGAGGGTACGTGCATGTGGCCGGCGCAGCAGTTCGCCTTTAGTATTGCCATTAAGCGGACGTCTCTCTTTAACTTCTAGGGAACCAGTCATTTCGTATCACCCATAATGACTAAAATCTGGACGCCGATTCTAAATATAGCTTTTGTTTCACGGTTGTGTGCCAACACACGGTGACCGCAGGGGGTGCCTCACGAAAAATATGCTTTCGATCTGTGATGCCTGTGTAGCTCACGAACATACTTATAAGTCATATGCGGGCGGAGGGCCGATAGGGAGAGGTCCGCGAGCTGTGTGTTTGAGGTCCTATATAGTGCGCTATATAGTGCGAGAGCTACATGATACTGCCGCAACAGCGTTGGAATGTGCAGAAATAGAATAGGTCCATTAAAGAAGGCGTGGGGTGAAGTACATTCGCTTGACGCAATATCTGGCTTGAAAGAGGACAATGACAGATTCCGTGCCGGGTGATGTCCCCTTACCTCGAACCATAATTCCTTGAGTAGGCTTCGAGAAGCTTAGTCGCGCCTTTACTACCAAACCCGAACGAACCCCGAAAATATATCGAAATCGCTTCGTCCACCTCCTACCAGTCCTAACCGCCTAGTCCAATGGCCACCTTGTACCGGTACAACATCGCTGGGAGGCATAAGCCATTATAATAAGGAAAAACGAGCACGGTGTAAACCGTGCATAACATACACTGCTGAAAAATCAAGGAGGAGCCCTCAAAGAGGAGGTTTATAGACGACATAGGATAGTGGCACGATGTTCGGGAACAAAAGAAGTGAAGGGATGAGATGGACAGCTATGGTCATTCTGCAGAGGTCCACAAAGACATCTTAGATTTGCTCCAGTGGAGGAAGTTACGAACAACGACTGCCGACGCCTTCGCAATTGGCAAGGTAGATGTAGTGCGCCCGTGTGGCCAGCGCGAGCAGTGCAAGAAGCTTTAGCGCGGTAGGATATATGATGCAACAGCGCATGACCTGCCTAAAGCTTCTTTTTTGCCCCAAACAAGCAGTCACTGGAACCAACTTCCTGCCTCCATTGCTGCAATCGAAGAATCTGCCGCCTTCAAAATAGCAGTTATTGATTTATTGTTCTCAGACCACTCCTCACTGTAATGCCCTCGGGCCCTGAGAGTATGAAAATAAATAAATAAATAAATAAATAAATAAATAAATAAATAAATAAATAAATAAATAAATAAATAAATAAATAAATAAATAAATAAATAAAGCAGGAATCTCTTGATACTTTGATTTTTCGCATAATAACATGTGAAGAAGTAAACTATAAACTATGCCATAAGAAACTTATAGACTGTATATACTATAGCGGTTGGGTGGTATATGAAAATAATGCTATGACAAATAATTTTTTTCTTCCTTTCAGGCGCATTCACACTTGAGAAGCGAAGAGAAAGCGAAAGCGCCAGAGCGTCCGGAAAACCGTTTTCGCGCGCGTCGGAAATGTTCACATTTGTTCTGCCTCTCCCGCATACTGTCGCCGCCGCCGCGGCCTTCGCCACTTCGAGAATTAATTCTCTTTTCCCCGTTTCCTGAGCATTTAATTTCGTACCAAATTCAAGTTAAGTATGCAAAACACGGAAAATAAATAGCTTTCACCTTTTCAAACCGCCGTTTCGGGAGATACACCAGCAGAAACCACATAAGCGGACACGGCAGCAGTGGCGGCGGCGGCGGATTCACCCGGCTTTGCAAAACGCGAGGCACGTTGGGGCACGCCGACTCGCTGCTGCTACACCTTTTTTCTACTTCCAGTGTTCTCGTCAATCGTAATCCAAACCAGGTTCTCGAGGAACGCGTCCTTGTCGAGGCTGTGAGTCTTGTCGCGCTGCACGGGTAGTTTGCGAATGCGCCGATGCGAGCCACCGCCGACGCCTTGGCCGCCATGTTGAATTTGCGGTCTGTTGTTTACGTCACGTGATTTAAGCTAGCGCAGCCAAAGTACGGCTTCCCGTGAAGCGGAAAGGCGATCCGCTTTCGCGTGGCGGAAAAATCGGTCTCGGACCGATTTTTTCGCGTCCGCCTCGCGGCGTGGTTTTCCGGCCGCTTAGGCGGCGAAGCGAGTGAACTTCCGGCGAGTTTTGCCGCTTTCGCCCCCATCGAGGCCAAGTGTGAACGCGCCATTCGGCTGCTTATACGCATACACGCACGCGGTTCCATACCTTTACCTAGATTAGTGTATTTCAAGGAGGTTTTATTTACAACAACGGTCACAAATTTGGTTTTTTCCCTCTGTTTCTCTTGCTGGTGGCAGGGTGCTACAATGGTGAAAACAGGTGCTACATATCGAGAAGGGTGCACGATTGGTTTTGTGGTTAGAGCATGCTATAAATTTCAATAGGCTATAGAGTGCAATAAAAACAAACTGAAGTGAGCGTTTTGTTCTCTGCCAAGCCAATCTAGAACACATGCGGCGGCGAAGTCATCCCGCCGTCCAAATGGGAGGCTCCTATTACCAGCTCAGCGCTAGAAGAACAGCTATAAGGGCAGTCGAACGGCCCCGCGACGCAGCAGAGAGACTTGGTCTTTATGTTCCGATATCGGAGCGGCCCGCAAAGTGCTAGTGCGCGTTTCTATGGACCATATTAATATATCCATCCATCAATCCATCCTTTGTTGTTATTGCGCTCCCTATCGAAACTGAACTCGTGCTGCAAATCACTTTCCATGCTACAATGTCTGCTACAAAACGCCCTTCATGATCCCCAGTGGATTTGCAGAAAAAATGGGTACAGAATACCTTTGCCGAACAATCATTGTATCCAATATGTCCGCTCAACTGTTTGCACCGTGAGCCCCTTTTTACAAGAAATTACCGTATGTTAAAGTATAACTGTTAGCGCAACATACGCCAACAAAGCGTAGATATTTGCCACTGAAAACGCCTTGCTGCCAATTTCATGTTTGGGCAACACCACCTAGACTACTGGTTCGGGCCCCAGTCGGGCCTGATCTGTGGTCGGGCCGGGCCGGGTAGGCGAAATTTTTTCTCGGGTTCGGGCCGGGCCCGGGTTTCATTTTGAGTCACCGGGCCGGGTTCGGGCGGGTAAATTTGATCGAGTTCCGGGCCCGGGCCGGGCCCGGGCCGAGAATTACGGCCCGTGCAGTGCTCTAGTCTGCATATACAATGATTTTAACATTGTCAGGGAGCTCCGCTCCAAGACCAATGAGCGTTATGTTGAACAGTGTGGGGCTGAGGACCGCGCCTTGTGGAACACCACGGTTGACGTAGTGCCTGCCGGTGTCACCAGGAGCCCTCGACATGAAAATGGTGCGTTAGCTGAGATAGCTGAGAATGCATCCGGGAAGTCGACCCCCTACGCCAACGTCTTCAAGCGCGTCGAGAATGGCCTCATGAAGGACGCTATCGCAGGCGCCTTTTATGTCAAAAAATATTGCGCCCTCTATTCTCCGACGTTGTCTTTCCTTCTCCACAGAGGAAACTAGGTCTATAACACCGTCTATATATGAACGATCCCTGCGGAAACCATTAATGAAATCTGGCAAGGTGAAAGTATTCTCTGAGAGCCATTCCAGTCTTGTAAGCAGCATACGTTCCATTACCTTGCCGACGTAGCTGGCTAAGGCGATTGGTCTATAGGAAGAGAGCTCGTTGGAGTCCTTGCTTGGTTTCAATAGGGCCACTATGCGCCTGCACTTTCAATTATCCGGCACTCTCACCGTGTCCCACGTACTATTATGGAACGACAAAATAGCTTTCCGCGCTTCTTGGCTGAGATGAGAGAGAGCCGAATAAGTGATGCCATCAGGTCCTGGCGCGGAGGAGTGTCGGGAGGCTGACATCGCAGCGTCGAGCCCGTGCAAAGTGAACGGCAAGTCGAGGCGTTCGTCACAGGATGGTGGTGAGGCATAATGTGACGGCGATCCCGTTGAAAAGGACGTCCCTACGAGCAATCGGCAATATTCTTCTGCTATTTATACTTCGCTCCGGCCTTGCTTTAGGGCCACACCTCGGAAAGGGAACTACTGCGGCGCAGGTGTCCGAAGGCTTCGTACAACCTGCCATATTCGTGACAGGGGTTTCCTGGGATCCAGAGAACCACAAAACGTTCTCCACCGTTGCCTGTCGAGCTTATCGAGGTGTCGGAGTTAGAGCACTGCACGGGCTCGGGCCTACCCGAAAACCCGGGCCCGGCCCGGCCCGTGGGCCGGGCCGGGCCGGGTAAAGTAGTTTTCACGGCGGGCCCGGGCCGGGCTCGGGCCTGAAGCTCCGGGCTTAGGGCCGGGCCCGGGTTTGAGGTGGCGGGCTCGTGTCGGGCCGCGCTTGGACTTTGCACCGTTCTTAAAGGGTCACTAAAGTGAAACACTGAATTGGTTTAGACCGATAAAGTGTACTCTGAGAACCCGAACGTCATTAATTTCACCATCAATGAGTTTATTAATAAAGGAGAAAATCAAGGTCAAAGTTCCATTTTCAAATTTCGCGCTGAAATCTCCGCACGTGACGTCACGGATTTCAATCTGTATTCGTCGTATTTTGGGGACATTGGCTCAACGAAATTTCCAGAAATTCGGTATGTTAAGTGTTATGACCTCCTCAGAGGTCAATGTACTTCATTTTTACCCACTATAAACTACGTAGGGCCCAGTAGATGCCGTCAGAATATATGACGTCACGGAGTTTGCTGCGTGAATTTCAAGTTGGCGTCGTTACCTGCATTTTCATGCGAGTTTTCTCTCATACCAAGAGTCTTGTCGCGGCGAGCGTGGTGCTTTTGGAATGGTAAAAGAGTAATTTACTGATAATAGAAAAATCGTTGTTCTCTTTAATATGCCTTGTTCCGCATACGCTGTGCATACATATATGTCCCACATTTTATCTCGAAAAAAGTCACAGTTTCGCCGCAAGGGCGAAGCAATGAATGCGATAGCAAGAAATTAATGCTATACGAAGTGAGGCTCGCCAATGGATACTCTCAGTTTGAACAGCGTTCCTGTTGCAAAGGCGGCCGAAGCAGCGAAGGAAACTAGCGTGCTTCAACTGTCGAGCTGTGACACTTGATAGTTCGCGCTCATCTTCTGTTTGTTCGTTTAGCGGCGTCCCTTCAGCTCGAGTGACTTTCGTACGCTCGGTAACATGAGCGCTGACATCACGGTGAAAGCGTGAAACATTCCTCTTCCCCTCACCGCGAGAAAACCGCGCGAGCAGACAACGGAAGGGCAATGTTCTCGCTGCGCAAATATAAGAAGCGAGCGAGCTCGACGACGACTTTTAAATGCGCCCGTCGCGCTGCTAGCGCCATCTCGCTGGTAATGAAGAAAGCTTATTATCGCCTGCCGTCTGTGAGTCCGTCCAGCGGTAAAGGGTATGTATATAACGCTCGCCGTTAGCTACGTCGAGGATCTGCGTTTCGTGGCGTAGTGGATAGCGCCACTCGCTGCGGAAAAAGAGGTCCCTGGTTCGATTCCGCGCTTCGGAACCATTTTTCTGAATTATTTTTCTTTGGGGCTTTTATATATATATACATACTTATACATATACGGTGCATGACGGCGACGGCGACGGCAAAATCCAGCCGAGACTGTCCATATAATTGCTATCGCAATAAAACGCTTTTTTTATGTGGGGTAAGCTATTTGGAGAAGTTTTATGAGGGATAAGTACTGAACTTCTTTGCTTCTTGCATAGGAGCTACTTGATTTATCTGAAACGGGCGAGCTAAAAGTAAATAGACCAGGCCCTTATATGTAACATCTCGCTATTCCGTGCTTTATTTGCTTTCGTTACTATTTTATATCCTAACTGTCACTCTGTAATCACAGTAATAAATGTAATATAATAAAATCAGAGCTCCAAAGCGGGGAAACATTGTTGAATGCAGAGCCCCCCTCTAAAACGATAAAACTGCACGGAAGTTTGATACATAGAATCCCTATAAAGGCACATTGTTTTTCCGTGACTCTGTGACGGCTCCCAGTGGTCATGAGGCGCGAGATGGACATGCACAGCCTGCTTTGTGTGCCCACATTGTTAACGTCTGAGCTTTGGTCTTGTTCCGCCCTGTCAGGGTTCTCAAACTCACCTCAGCTAACGGGCCGCATTCGCGAAAGGTTACTCCCGCAAAGGCTAGGGCAATGACGAAGGTAGGAGGGTGGGAGGGGGGAATAGGTTGTTTTAAATCTACCGTTATTTAACAGCAGACCTTTCCCATATCTCATACGCGGGATCATTTCTGAAGGGGATTTGGCGGCAGGATTCCAACAACATATTGTTGCAAAATAGTGCGGAACGGAGCAACTTGGAGCGCGCCAGACTCTATCGAAGAACAGGAAACCGATGGCCATCGAGGGCACGTGCACATGCACGTGGCCGGCGCAGCAGTTCGCGTTTAGTATTGGATTAACGGACGTCTCTCTTTCACGTCTGGGGAACCAGTCATTTCGTATTACCCACAGGGACTAAAATCTGGACGCCGATTCTGAAATATAGCTTTTGTTTCACGGTTATGTATCAACACACGGTGACCACAGGGGGTGCCTCACGAAAAATATGCTTTCGATCTGTCATGCCGTGATACCTGGTGTAATATCGCCGAGTGCGCGATCTCGGTTTACGCGCGTACAACTACGTTAGAGATTTCTTGACGGACAGACGGGCCGTTCTAGTGGCGGGAGACCTCGAGCTAGCAGAGCAGACGTTGAGAAGCACCGGCACCCCGCAAGGATCGGTCATCTCGCCCACGCTCTTTAACCTGGTCATGATCGGGCTCGCGGAAAAACTGCAAAAACTGGAAGACGTCCGGCACACAATATACGCTGACGATATTACCATCTGGGTGCACCAAGGCAGCGACGGCCACATCGAAACGGCGCTACAACTAGCAATCGACACTATAGAGGACCATCTCGTGGGAACAGGGCTACGATGCTCCCCGAAAAAGTCTGAACTCCTACTCTACCGCCCCACGCAAAGGGGTAGACCACTCGGGGGCGGTGGGAGGGCGGCGACAATTAGGCAAGAATATGAAGAGATCAGGCTGCACACGAGCACCGGAGCAACCATCCCGATAGTAAAGAGCATAAGGGTCCTTGGCATGATAATTGAGGCCAACGGCGTCAACGGCGAAACGATTGCTAAGTTAAAGCACAAGACGACTAACGCCATGAGACTCCTCAAGAGGGTTACTAGCAGAAGAAGCGGAATGAGAGAAGAAGGTCTCATACGACTTATACACTCTTTCGTCATGTGCCACATTGCGTACGTCGCGGCATTCCACAACTGGTACAAGGCAGAAGAAGCCAAGATCGACGTCCTCATCCGCAGGGTGTACAAGATAGCTCTGGGGCTACCCGAGTCTACCAGCACGCACCTGTTGCTTCAACTTGGGCTTCACAACACACTCAGCGAAATCGCCGAGGCGCAGCGCACTTCACAACTAGAAAGACTATCGAGCACGAGAGCGGGACGCCAGATCATGGAAAGTCTCGGCATTCGTTACCACACACAACAAGGCCAGAAAGCCGCCGTTCCAGACACGATCAGGCAAACGCTAAGGGTTGACCCAATTCCACGGAACGTTCACCCGGAGCACAACCAAGGCAGAAGAGTGGCCAGGGCCAGAGTTCTCCTCCACACTTACGGAGACGAAATGGGGGCGCGGTTCGTTGACGCCGCTGAATACGCAGAACGCTCACGATTCGCGGTCGCGGTCGTCGATTGGAAAGGCCAAACGAGAATATCGGCAAGTATACCGTGCGAGCACGCACAAGAAGCGGAGGAAGTGGCGGTGGCGCTCGCACTCACGGATACGACGTGCACGACGGTCATCTGCGACTCGAGACAAGCAATCAGAAACTTCGCCAAAGGATGGATCTCGCGACGAGCGGCCCGAATCCTACGCAATAGCCAACTCCATCGAGTGGTAGATTGTCAAACCAGGCTCATCTGGTTTCCGGCTCACATGGGAGAGGTATCAGAGACTCAACGCAACCTAAACGAGACGGCACACGCCAAGGCGCGCGAGCTCACAAACCGCACCGGCGACCGTCGTCTATGGGGCAACACCAAAGACCGCTTGACCAGCTATAATGAAATTACCAAGGCCTTCTGCCTGGCCCGCCGAACCTTTCCTCAGCCCAGCGACAAGCTGAACAGGACGCAGGCGGCGGCCCTCAGACAACTGCAGACGCACACGTACCCCAACCCCGCACAGTGTAACAGGCTCTACCCGAGTACATACCCGACAAATATATGCAAGATCTGCCACACTGAGGTCGCCACATTAAATCACATGCTCTGGGACTGTGACAAAAATCCGGAAGGTGCTAACTCCGGAACCCTTCCGCCGCGGTGGGCCGCTGCCTTGCGCAGCCCCAGCCTCGGCGACCAACTTTGGGCTGTCCAGCAGGCCCGCGAGGCGGCGGCGAGGCAAGGCCTCGACGTCCCAACGTGGGAGACCTAAAGCCCAGTCGGCGAAAGCTCTGCCGGACCATCAATAAAGTTGTTACCAACCAAAAATCTGTCATGCCTGAGTATCTCAAGAACATACTTACAAAAAAAAAATGGGATGAAGACAGTCATGTGCGGGCGGAGAGCCGCTAGCGAGAGCTCCGCGAGCCGCATGTTTGAGGCCCTATATAGTGCGCTATATAGTGCGAGATCTACATGATACTGCCACAAAAGCGTTGGAATGTGCAGGAATAGAACAGGTCCATTAAACAAGTTGTGGGGTGAAGTATATTCGCTTGACGAAATATCTGGCTTGAAAAAGGATAATGATAGATTCCGTGCCGGGTGATGTCCCCTTACCTCGAACCATATGCATCCAATGAGTAAGCTTCGAGAAGCTTAGTCGCGCATTTATTACCAAACTCGAGTGAACACCGAAAATATATCGAAATTGCTTCGTCCTACTCCTGCCAGTCCTAACCGCGTAGTCCAATGGCCAGCTTCTACCGATACAACATCGCTCGGAAGGCATAAACCATTATAATATGGATAAAACGAGCACGGTGGAAACCGTGCATAACATACACTGCTGAAAACTACAAGGAGAAGCCCTCAAAGAGGAGTTTTATAGACGACATTGAAGAGTGGCACGACGTTCGGGAACGAGAGAAGTGAAGGGATGACCTGGACAGCTATGGTCATTCTGCAGAGGTCCACAAAGACATCCTAGATTTGCTCCAGTGGTGGAAGCTAAGAACAACGACTGCCGACGCCTTCGCAATTGGCAAGGCAGATGTGGTGCGCCCGTCCGGCCAGCGCGAACAGTGCAAGAAGCTTTAGCGCGGCAGGATATGTGACGCAACAGCGCATGGCGTGCATAAATCGGGAATCTCTTGATACTTTGATTTTTCGCACAATAACATGTGAAGAAGTAAACTGTAAACTATGCCATGAGAAACTTACAGTCTGTATATACTAGCAGTGGTATGGTATATGAAAATAGTGCTATGACAAATAGTTTTTTTTCTTCCTTTCGGCTGAATATACGCATACACGTGGTGCACGCGGTTCCATATCTTTGCCCAGATTAGTGTATTTACAACAAAGGTCACAAATTTGTTTTTTTCCCCCTGTTTCTCTTGCTCTGGCAAGGTGCTATATATATACAATGGTGAAGACGGGTACTACATATCGAGAAGGGTGCATGGTTGGCTTTGTGGCTAGAGCATGCTATAAATTTCAATAGGTTATAAAGTGCAATAAAAACAAAGTGAAGTGAGCGTTTTGTTCTCTGCCAAGCCTATCTAGAGCACATGCTCTGGCGGTGCTCCGTGTTACGCGGCGGCGAAGCCATCACGCTGTCCAAATGGGAGGCTGCTATTATACACCAGCTCCGCGTTAGAAGAGCAGCTATATGGGCAGGCCAACGGGCCCGCGACGCAGCAGAGAGACTTGGTCTTTCTGTTCCGATGTCGGTGCGGCCCGCAACGTGCTAGAGCGCGTTCCGATGGACCATAATAAAGTTTATCCATCCATCAATCCATCCTTTGTTGTTATTGCGCTCCCTATCGAAACTAAACTCGTGCTGCAAATCACTCTTCTTGCTACAATGTCTGCTACAAAATACCCTTCATAATCCCCAGTGTATTTGCAGAAAAAATAGGTGCAGTATACCACTGCCGAACAGACATTCATCGTATTCAGTATGTCCGCTCAACTGTTTGCCCCGTGAGCCCCTTTTTACAAGAAATTACCGTAACTATGTTAAAGCATAATTGTTAGCAAAACATGCGCCAACAAAGCGTAGATATTTGCCACTTAAAACACCCTGCTGTCGATTCCATGTTCGGGCATCACCACCTAGATTACTGGGTCGGGCCTCAGTCGGGCCTGATCTGTGGTCGGGCCGGGCCGGGCCGGGTAGGCGAAATTTTTTCTCGGGTTCGGGCCGGGCCCGGGTCTCATTTTTAGTCACCGGGCCGGGTTCGGGTGGGTAACTTTGAACGAGGTCCGGGCCCGGGCCGGGCCCGGGCCGAAAATTACCGCCCGTGCAGTGCTCTAGTCGGAGTACATGTCGCTGTGCTTGTCGAGATGTAGACCAGTCTGATGGCGATCTCGTCCACCTGTACTTTCTTTCAGCGCGGCGACGGATTGCACGCAGGTGCTCGTATTGTGCGTCAACCTGCGATCTGGGCTTCGACACACTGATTAGTCTGGTATTTGGTGTCAAGGCTGACGCTATAACGCCTCCTGTTTCAGAAATACATTGAATGTTGCCACACCGAGTATCCACAGATGTTTGGAAGGCTTGCCAGTCTACGCTGCGTGCAGAACGGGGAGATGAGCGGCGGAATCCTTTTAGCTGTATATACGTCTGGAGGTGGACACTTCCGTGCGTTTCTATCTACACGCCAAGAGGTTGTAGACAGCAGATTTCTAGTCACACAACAAACGTCCAGGCAGCTGCTGTATGATGTGCCACGAAGGAAAGTGGGGGATCCATAGTTGTTTGTTATGAGACCCAGATTTAGCACAAAACCAGCCATGTTCCTGC
Source organism: Rhipicephalus sanguineus (assembly GCF_013339695.2). Lineage (NCBI taxonomy): Eukaryota > Metazoa > Arthropoda > Arachnida > Ixodida > Ixodidae > Rhipicephalus > Rhipicephalus sanguineus. The sequence continues at coordinate 30,257,787 of NC_051181.1, read as the reverse complement.
CGCGGGTGTTCATCGAAGCAGAACCCCATATTGGATGGTGCGCGTTGAAAGCTCCTACTAGAACGCGTGGGCTTGGGCAAGCTTGGAAAACAGACGAGAGGTGAGAACACTCAACGTGGCTTCTTGGGGGAATATATCCACCTATGAGAGAAATCGAACGTCGCTTGTGCTTCATAGTCAGGTATATATAATCATTTGAAGCATGAGGAGCGACGTCATGCCTCACGTACGTCAAGTCACTACGTATACATAAATCACTTTGCTCGTACTTCGGTCGTCGCGCCATAGTATCACGTATCCGGATATCCGAAAAGGTGATATCATTCTTGGCTTACATATAACAACCACAGGAAACTGATATTTAAGCATCCATTGCCGAAAGTCAGACAGCCTACTTCGCAAACCTCTTGCGTTCCACTGCATTATAGCAGATGCATGTACTCTCTCTTCGAATGATGTCACCATGTTGTTCTATGGAAGCGCTACCAGGAGCGCTTCCAACACGTTGAGGATCGGCACTGCTGCCTTCGCGCCCGGCGTCTGTAGCTCGCGGAGAATGGCACGATGAAGATCAGCGTCGGTGATGTCAATGTCCGCGTCATTTATGACTCCAATCATTGTTCCTTTCCTGTGGGCAAGGAACGAGCGCGCGGAGATGCTTTCTAGCTGCGTGACGGCCTTCAGTCTCTCGAGTAAGATTTTGTTTCTCAAATCGACTGACAATATATTCTTCCTGCTATTGATGAGGATTTCAGTCACTTGCGCTGGTGCGACCCGCTCGAAACATTTCGTTAAGGACTGCCTGTTAAGCGAGTTCAAGTTGTCTGTCGTAGAGGTAGGCACGTATGAAATTTTGAAAGACTGCTTGCCATGATCCGTCGCTGGTTGCGAGTCTCTCGAACTTGACGTCCTTCGAAGCTTTCTTTCAACCGCCGGGTGGTGAATGTCGTGAAATAGGCTTCCGACTCCATTTATTCAACGAATGAGCTGTCGCTGGAATCGCAATGAGCGGCTGCGACGACACGGTCACCCATCTTCGGACCATCAGTCGGCAGACGGCTGGGGCCCACGGTCTCGTCGGGGTGATGGTCCCCCATTTCGAGGGACGACGTCCTCCGTCTCGCTTGATCTGCTGTCGTCAGGAATTCTCAGAATTGCGAGAAAATATGAGAGCAATTCAAGGCTCAACTAATGCCCGAACGCACTTCTTCTTCCTCACCATATTAAATTGCTATAAGAGCAGCCAGCCAACACTGAAACCACAACGAATGGTACACAAGCACCCCCAACACAACCGATGTCAGACTACCACCACGCTACTGATGAATTGCATTTACTTACGACCTGTACCGTGTGGTTGGTTGCGCGGAAACGTCGCCGCACACTTGTCTGTGTTTTTAAATGCCCATTTCTTAGCGAATCGTTGGCACTTTGAGCGTTTCTATCTATCTATCTATCTATCTATCTATCTATCTATCTATCTATCTATCTATCTATCTATCTATCTATCTATCTATCTATCTATCTATCTATCTATCTATCTATCTATCTATCTATCTATCTATCTATCTATCTATCTATCTATCTATCTATCTATCTATCTATCTATCTATCTATCTATCTATCTATCTATCTATCTATCTATCTATCTAGCTATACGCCTACATCTGGGGGCTCACATGATCGCCTCCTTAACTTGGTGTAGAACAAAATTGGAATGGGAGGCATAGGCATGCGCAGAATTCCCATCAGGGGCGGGGGGTGCATAGGCTCATCTCAGCGCCCCACCCCCCTCCTACTAAGTCAATGTACGAGGCAGATCTTGCGCCCCCCCCCTTCTTAGGTGACTAGGGCGGGCGGTTGCCCCCCCTGCCGCACCCCCCCCCCCCTGTGCGCATGTACGCCTATGAAGGGCGGATAAGAGGATTTGACGAATATGACTGTCTGGTCATGACATGAATAACGTGTAAATACTGCCACGTACGTCGTCAAACCCTTTTCTCCAGGTACATGTGGCACACGCCCGTATACGGTACGCGGCAGTGTTGTACACGTGCCTCTAAAACAGGAACGAAAGCTCGTTCCTCGTTCCTTCTCAATATTGGAGCGAGTTCCTGTTACAAGTTCCTTTAGTGCGAAAGGAACTCGTTCCTGTTACATTTCAAAAATTGGAACGTTTCGTTACATTACCGTTACATTTTAATTTTTAATCAAGATATAGCGCCGAATAACCCTGAGGCATGGTAGACGACGAATAGAAACAGCGCTAGACACGGGACGAGAAGAGGACACATACACGGCGCTGAGGCAAAAAAAGGTGGCAATTTAAAGCTAACATTGAGCAACATATATTTTACGAATTTGACATCGCCGGCTGTAGGTTACATGTAGATAAAATGAATCTAAAGAAAGGCTCCTAGACGAATTCTTTTAGAGCCATCGGCCGTATTGCAGACATGTCTAACGGCAACTTTCGTGCTCGTCTACTTCAAGTGGAACACATGGGACACTTTCCACGCCAGTCTTCAAATGCGCCGTCAGAATACTGCGCTTCAGATATTCAAATAGAAATTCCCACACATGCACCAATATAAATAAGTTTCTTGCACAGGAAACCGCATTTAAAAGAACAATACATAGGCGTTCAATTAGTGATGATTCAATATTGCAGCGTGAGTAGAAAAAAAAGATGGTTGATCCCTCCATCATAGGAATAGGAAAACGCGAAAGTAAAGCGTGCCTTTGCAGAAGTAACTGAATGTTTACTGTACATTGATATAAGAGAGTTTGCACGATGTGTATTGATGTCTGGCAGCTATAGCACCGTTTAACGCGGATGCACCCACTTTCATGATTGGTGGCACATCTCCATCCTGACGACTAACGTCCATGTTGAATCATTAAACAAACCCTTGTGGCAGCTGTAGTAGCTAACGGTGAAAGCGTAATCAGAAAACGAGGTGGGACAGCCAGAACAGCGTCGCATATTGGACGCAGAACTTGGTCGCCATCCCGCGGCATGTTAAAATGTGATTGAACACCACGGCCGGACTAGAGGGAAACGCAAAGCGCGTCGTGCCGCCCCGGTAGCCCGGCCGCGATTTTTCTCGGGGAGAGCTCGTGAGTGGGGAACGCGGTGTTACAGCCAGTTGAGGCAGGCGCGCGTCGCAGAGCTATTTTAAAGACGATAGTCTTTCTTGGGATACTTAAACGGAGAAATTTTGGTCTGTCTGCCTTTCTGTTTGTCGGCACGTCACACGATTCAGCCACCCGGCCAAAGTTGAACCACTTGCTTACCGCCCACCCAGCTTGAACTGGTACGGCTGTTCATACTTGTGAACGTTGTCGATCAGAAAGTAAATATTACGCATATCTGAGGCGCAGCATCACAAGGTAAGTATTAGGTGGTGTGTTCCTTTAATAGAGAATGCATTCATACGTAATTCTAAAGACCCTAGTTTCTTAAGCTGCGCTGAAAATGCGACTGCGCTGAAACTGGCTTTCCTCCGTGCCCTCTGCACGAGATCATTGTTGTGTTTCGGTTTCGGTTCTGTATTGCACTGTACGAATGCCATGGGGCGCCACTCTGGCATTCCTGTTTTACCCAGGCGACGTGTACATAAAAGAGAGTGTGGAGAGCACTCGTTGAGTGCGGACGTTTCTTCTGCTTCAGCGCTTCGCGCCAAACCGCGTGTTCGGGCTGGCTGGCGTTCCCGCCGGTCGCGTGCGTCACCACCGGTCTTCGCCTGCTGCTGCGCCGGGACTACCAGCCCGCAACACAGCACTCATGTTTCCCGACGTATTGCCAGATGGCGTCCATATCTCACGCAGCGCCTCTTCTATCGTCTTTAGACGACATTTGCAGCGAAGCACGCAGATACGCGGCCAATTTTCGGTTTTAATTAGCTTGATCCTATGAGCGAGGCCAACGCTCTTACGACGCTTGGTCTAAGGTCGCCACCCCGCGGTGTGTTAAGGCATTGACAAAATTGAACTTCTATTGAAAACGCGCCGTGCTAATTGCGGAGGTCACAGTAATGACGAATTACTTTATTTTACCGCCCCCAGAAGGCAACACCACCCCGCCGACCGGTAGAGTGGTAGATATAAAAGGCGCGTTTGTAAAGCCGCTAGAGTCCGCTCTACCAGTGAAGAAATGGCTTAATGAAAGAGCTATATATATGCCCTGGTCTGTAAATTGTCGACTCTGTAACCAAACTGAGACGATAGAGCATTGTTTTATCCATTGTCGTGACGTATTTTATTTCTGGGACATTCTGAAGAGAACAATCAGAAAAGACCTTCCAATCACAGCTCATGGTATTAGGTTCCTCCCTTTGAAAAAGAGCCCCACCAATAATACTCCGTATGATTTATTTATGTTATTAGGACTTTATTTGCTATGGAAAAGTCGCATTATCGACAGGCACGCCGAGCCACCACGATCGACGAGGTCTGTCTTCCGAGAAGAAGCTGCTCAAGCTCGCAGTGTTGTTGAGACTTTTGAGCCCGTTCCGGAGTGGCTTGCACTTCTGGACGCTTGTGTGTGTTTGCCTGACTTTTGAACAGCCTCTTACTGTAGGCAACAATGTGGGTGTTCTGCATGTTAAGGTAATTCTAATGTGACGAAGTATGTAGTGTGTGGTTCACAGCTATAACGGGTCATTTTTCCATGAATTAAAGAAAAAAAAAGTGACCGTGGCGCAGTGGCTGTTGTTGCGGACGGAGCGGTCGGTCGTGGGTTCGACGCCCGTTGACGGAACTTTTTTTCTTTGCCATCTGATCGTGTAAACGTTTTAGACGTCATTTCCGTGACGGAAATACGCCACTGGTATCTTGGTGAACCCCGGAATAAAACAGTTTCGTGTTAAAATGTAGCTTCTTCTGCTCCTGCCATCGGCCTGAACGGTTTCCTGGCCTTTCGCTCGCCGCCTCACGCATCGTTATAGTGGGCCTAACCTCAGTCCCTATACACGTCGTCGCTTCGTTTTCATTTTTGCATCTACGGGGAAGCCTGATTTCTTTCAAGCTCGACCAACAAGAGAAAGGGGGATGGCGCTGCGGTGAAACCCGGCCCCGCACACCTACGTGTATCAGGTTATAAATACTGCTTCATCTTGCAGACTAGAGACCTTCCATTGTTTGAGAGAAGAGTTGCCGATTCAAGTTTTTCACGTAAATGCGTGCGCGTATAGCTAAAATTAGTAAATTGTAGATAACGCCCTTCTAAGAAAGGCTGCCGCTGACTGCACGCACGAGATAAGAGACGCCTGACATCGGGCAATCATTCGTTGTCACGTTCAGCACCATGCATAACCACTGCGTATTTGTTGTAAAGCACCCATTGTAGAGAAACCACCAGGTGGCACAGAGCAGTGAGGACGGTCTCATATCGCTATCCGCTTCTTAAAACGCTTTCGTGCGTAAATTTCCTCCAAGCCCACCTAAAAAGTCCATCTTTTTTGTGGAGTTTTGTGGACACCAAATTCTCGTACCTGGGCCCGCTTCACGAGAAACTATCAACATCGGAAGAAACGAGGTGCACAGACGCAGCTCACCATTCCCTTCACCTCACTCAACACTAAATAAAGCACAACAATTAACGCTTAAATGCTGCAAACGCACACTTACCCCAGCCCCTACGTCTGCAGCAAATACCTCCCAGATATAAGGCCAGAATGCGCTAAATGCCAAAATCCAAGGTGCGACTTAGATCACATGCTCTGGCAGTGTCCCGCACTAAACGCTAGCATCGGGTCTCCTTCCACCGAGGAACACAGGATCAACCACCTCAGGAGCCCCGACAGGGCCCTTCAACATCAGGCCGTCCAGAAGGCCCAAAAGGTGGCTGGCGAGCTCAGACTCCCAGTCCCCACATGGGCGAAGCCATCGGGCCGGCCGCCGTAATGGGTGTCGAGCCGACCCCCGTAAGGGGTGTCCAGGCCCCTTCAGGACTTTTAATAAAGGTAGTTTTCTCTCTTTATCTCTCTCACCCTTACAACGGCTTCGGTCGGCGGCGCGGGGACGCTCGCACGTGTGGCGTCTGGCGACGAATGTGTGTGCATGTGCTGGCCAGTGTTGCGGAGTTGCCACTGCGGAATTGGAATGACTCGGGAATCATTCCACATTTTCGTGACACCGGAATGGAATGGGGACAATGCTTGGAGGAATGGAATGGGAATGGAATTAAGTGCCTTTTGCATGGAATGGAATGGGAATGGAATTACGTCTTTTTCCGAAATTAGAGCACGTTTTCGTCTTCGTGCTGCTTTTCAAACTTCAAACATTAGTAAGTCAGTGCCTCGAATTTAATAATAAAGCAGTATTTTTAGAATGGCTTCGCTGATGACAAGCACGGTACATTTATAAGCAACGCGCCTGCTACCAACCGAGGCATAAGTTAGTGTACAATAAATGCATTATCCCTGCAGATACTGAAGGAGAAACAAATTATCCCTGCGCGTTGGTTCCCATTGATACCCGCACACGAATGTGGCGAATACTCTATGCACAGCCTGATCTTTATCTTACGAGCAGTGTAGTATCTTGCACACGTAAATAACCTTTGCGACAAGGAAGACATTGCATACCTGCGCACAAGCGAACACAGAAAGTTCTCCTCACCCCATCCATGCTTGCGAGGCGCGCTTGACAAGCGTGAGTGCTGACGAGCAGTGCAGCCGAGTGTTCCGTATTCGATGCAAAGGCACAAGGTGCACGAGCGGTGCATTGTTACAACTAATACCAGCAGATCTAGAGGGTTTTGTTCCCCATTAACCAAATCTTAGTTTTCTCCATACTCAAGACCGTTCCAGACGCGTGGCAAAACTGCTTAGTCTTCTTGAATACTACTTTTGTCAGCATAAAAATACACTAAGTCGTCATTTTAGCTTAACACATTTATGCCTAAACAATATTTAAACATCACCATTCGTTCAAACATGCTGCCCCTATGGGAATTAGTAGGTTGGTTGTACTGCACGAGATATGTCACCAAGCTACTATTTCTCGACCTTGGTAACGTGTTTTGCGTACTTTTGCAGTTTTAATGCATCTGATGACATCAGCTTTATGAGGCGTTAATTTTTAACTCGATAAAACTATCATGATACCTTTCCTAGGTTGAGGAATAACAGGAAGAGAACTGAACTGCCCCGCCATTCCCGGAGTGGTAATGGGCTAAGTTTTTCATTCCGAGGAATTGAAAGGAATGGAAGTGCGGCAAGTTCTAATTCCCCGGAATGGAACTGGAATGGAGTGGAGGTGCCCATTCCGTAACACTGGTGGTAACCGTAGCGCCGCAGCCAAGTGCACTCGATGGGTCTTGCGGAGCTACCTTGACGGCCCACAATTCCGTGATTGTGGCACTGTTCTGCACCTTTGGATAATAAACACCTGTTTGTTGACAACCTGCGTCGAGTGCCTTTTCTGCGCCGTGCCGGAGAGTGGACGACCACGGCCGTAGCGTCTTTGTTCAGTGCGGCAGTGGAGAACGTAGCGTCCCTTCCCGGTCGCCTCGTAGGATAAGCTTGTGACAAACCTAACTCCACAAGCTAGGCACATGACACGTCCCCGCCAAAATCACGTAAAGCAAATCACGCGACATGTCGCCACAAAAAATCACGTAAAGCTAGTCACGTGACATGTTCCCGCCGTAATGACGTAAATGTAGCTACGTGACACGTCACCGCCAAAATAGCGTAAAGCTAGCCACGTGGCATGTTCCCGCCAACCTCATGTAAAGCTAGTTACGTGACATGCTCCCGCGAGAATCACGTAAAGCTAGTCATGTGAATCAGTGATTGTTTAACAGGAAACAAGGAGGAAAAGAAGAGAGTGAGAGCGAACTGAAGCAGCAAGAAAAAAAGGAAGGGTTGTAACTCGCGTAGAAGCAGCAGGAGAAGCGTAGCCGGTGGGATGGATCCACGCAGCCGGCGGGATGGAGCAAGTCCTGCAGGATCGCACAAGGCAGTCCGACGAGGCGTTATTGCTGGAAGAGCCGCTTCCCTGCGTCAACAAGAGCAGGGCACTTGCACAACAGACGGTAAACTGTTTCCACCGTGCCTTAGTCGACGCAGTTCGTTGCAGGCGCGCCGTGCAGACAATGTTTACGTTCCGCGGGCTAAACAGAACTGGTCTTCAGGGCGAGGAGAAGCGCGCGATCGCGGCGGGAGAAACCAGTTGCAGGGAGGGCGTTCCGCGCGTCAGGATGCTCGCGCGCTAGCTATCGACGAAAGTTGATGCGCGCAGAGTAAACGATGTGGCGGAATCCGTCAGCGGGGTCGCGGCGGAGTGTGCTCGCTTTGCGAACTCGTCCGCTGCCTCGTTGCCTGCGATGCCGACGTGGGATGGGAGCTACTGCAAGACGACGTCGCCACTTGGCCTAGCAACACGCGCTGATAGGAGAGGGAGGAGTAGGGGAGAGGGTAGCATAGTCATTTGTAGTATTACAAGGGGTGAGAAAGGGAAGTGAGGGTGATGAAGAGTGATCTGAGGGCGACGAGGAGAGAAAGGAGGTGGGGAGAGGGTAAACCATAGCATAGTCTTGCATAATGTACCATAGCAAGAGGGAAAGGAGGAGGGGAACGCGACCAGCTCCGCTGTTTCCTCAATCTTCGCACTACCATTGCGTAGGACCCTGCTTATAATTCGATAGCGTTAAATAGCTTGTTGCGCAGAAATTCAGGTGTCAGCGTAGGCGTCGGCGTCGTTGGTTGTGTGCGAAAGATCATCTTGTCCGTGAACGAAGAATATAGACGGATGCAAATAATACAAAACTTCAGTTCGCGTGAGAATCGAACCCAGACCGTCTGCATGGCAAGCAGGCGTTCTAACACAAAGCTATGATATTGCCTGAAACTGCCTCGAAAAAAAAAGATACTATATGAATATCATGTAGCGGAAGGAGTCTGCTTAACGCACGTAATATTGCGCGGCAGAAGCGTAGAATCGCGCCAGGCGTCAAGACATGTGAATTGCTCAACGAGTGGTGTGTTTTAAAGGCCCACCCATTACAAAGCCCCCAGCCATATTTCATCATCATCAGCAGCAAAAGCATCAACACAGTGAGCAGCTGCGTAGCTTCGCGTGTTCCCTTACGGACACGTAGGAGGCCCTTCGCCGATTCCCAAAAGGAAGAACAATGGCGTTGTGGGCACTTGACAACTGTACTTGCAGTAGGCATTCTAGGATAGTTTGAAACAGCCAATGTTACGAGCACAGTCCTTCGTTTCCTTACGGCACGGTGGAGGCATGCACCGAGAACCGAAGCTAGGCTAGCAATTGAGAAGGCGATGTGCATGGGGCCCTTTTACGCTATCGCGTTCTACTCTTCAAGGCGAAGCTCAAGCGTCCTCCTAGTTTTTTTTTTTTTTTGCTTAGGCAAGCGCTTCAATAAAGTAGCAACGTACGCGAAGTTTTGTTACATTTCTTTTTCAACGAGCCTCAGTGTTACTCTTGCTCAATTTAAGCGGCACGAACATTCAAGCTTACCTAATTTCGTCTGCATGCAACGTAGTAGTGCCGCCTCCAGTAGACTAATGATAAACACACGTACGTTATATTCCTCCTTTTCTTCTGCGGTGTATGCAGGCAATTCTGTGTTGTCATCATACGCGGCTCGTAGGCAGTTCACCTGCTCGCAAGAAATTCAGGAACACCTGCAAATTGCACTTCTTCCAACTTTTGGAGCATCCTCGCAGCGCACCGCACCGCTAGTTTGCTTTACGACACTGTACACGTAACTGAATTATGTTGCAAGACATTCGTTATCAATGATGCACTCATACTCATACAAATGAACTTGCTCAATGCAAGCCATCACGAAGTTCTGAAAACGTAACACGGGTAATTAAAACGCGCAGTTTGTTCTAATTAGTTATAAGCGCCTGACGTTTTAATGATGCTTTCAAGACTCATGCAGATTAACCCGTGTTTTAAATGCAGTCCTCATTCGCATGTAGGTGGCGTGTTTTTAGTATGTGTGTTTTTGCCTGTTAAAGGAAAATTGGGGAGTACAATATGCATAGATTCAGATTTTCAGTGTTTGAAATGACGAATTACGACCACTGCTCACCCAACTCAGGATCTCCCACCGCGCACAAGTGCTTGCAACTCACGGAGATGATTGCAACTCATAAACACTTGCCTTCTTCAACCGCCGGCTTTCTTGAAGCCCTTTGATCTCTAAAATGAAAAAAAAAAAACAAAAAAAACAAAAGAAATTTGATGCGGCTTCCCCATCAGTGTGGATGTGCGCAGAGCGCCACTAATGCACTGTTTCGTCATTGAAATCTTTCAGACCATTTATATAAGGTGATCGGCATCAAACACCATTTTGCTTTCGACAAAACACCGACACTCAGCGCCTCAATCCACAAACAACACGGTGCTAGGTGAAAGTGTAGCGAAATTTCCGCCATGACCCGGGATGCCCTAGCCTATTTTGTTTAAAATGGAGCAGTGTTGGGAGCACAAGCAGCTATTTTCTGGAGCTTCAAGTAGCTTATGAAAAACTCGTACGTTCGATTAGAATGCAGAACCAAATAATTGCATGTTTGGTTTTGCGGCGAAAGGATTCTGTGAGCAAGACTTCTCAACCTACCAATTTCCCCTCTTGAAATGTCTATTTTTACGATCTCATCGAAGTGTTTAGTTTTTTATTTCTTCTGCGCGCCGTAAATATTCTTGGCCTTGTAGACGCTTCTATGGCTCGCCACTCCAAACACGGTAAATTGTAAGGTAACGTGTAACGGCAAGAGCGAAATAAAGGGAACTGGCCAAGGGCTCGTTTCTTTCTTAGACCTATTCTAACGGCGCCAACAGACAGTAAAGCCAAGGAAAGAATAGAGTTGATTATTTGTAATCTTTATCTGTAGTATAGTAATTATGACATACATAGAAATGAATTAAAGTGAACGATAAAAAAATTATGCCAGTTTCCCACTAATGGTGCCAAGCGTGAAGGAAGGGCGGAGCTGGGTGGCCTTGCTTGTTTCTCTTTATTTTTTCTCTTTCTCTCTGTTTCTTGTATCTTTTTTGTACCTGTTGCTTTCCATTTCTTTGTTTCTCTCTCTAGTTTTTCTCTTCCTCAATGTTCTATCTTTATTTATCTTTTTCCTTTTCTTTCTTTTTCTCTCTCTTTCCTTCTCTATCTCTCTTTCTTTGTTTCTGTTTATTTCTCTTTCTCTTTCTGTCTTGCTCTGTGTTTCTTCTCTCTATTTTTCGTGTCTGTTTCTTTCGATATCTTTCTCTATGCATGTTTTTCTCCGTCTCTAAATCTTTCTCTCTCTCTCTCTGCTTCCTTCTCTCCCTGTCCTGCTTTCTCTTTCCGGTGTCTGTTCTTTTTCTCTTTTTCTGTTTCCTTCTGTGTATTTCTTTGCCTTTCTATTTGTTTCTCTGTCTGTCTATATTTTTATGTCTTTATTCCCTTTATTTCTTTCTATTTTCTCTCCCTTTCTTTCCATCCCTTTTCCCCCTCTCTCTATATTTCTCTACTTTCTCTCTCTCTTGTTATTCCCCTTATTTCCATCTCTTCCTCTCTCTGTTTCACATGTTTCACGTGCTCCACTTCGCCGAGCATAGTTTTCCTTTAACGCTCGCACCTGCTGTACCCGTTAGTGGGGCTTGCCCAAATCCTGTGGCTCATATCCACATGTGGTATTCTACGGAGATCAAAAGGTTTTGCAGCCGGCTTAACCAGCTCCGCCGTTAAAAACAAAAACTTGCCGTCGGTAAAGACATAACCTACATTTTTGAGATAACCAATACGATGCTCTACCAACTCAGCTACGATGGCGGTCGTTCTCCGTCCACTTTATTTCGTGTTTCTGTGCGTGTAATCTTAGGAGTGTTAGCCAGCGCCACTCGTTGCTATGGTGGCGAGAGTGGCAAAAATGAGTGTTCCCCACTCACCACCATAGATACGAGTGCCACTGGCTAGCACTCCTCTATTGGCTACACGCACAGAAGTAGCCAATAGAGTGGACGGGGGAACGACCGCCGTCGTAGCTCAAATGGCCTACGTTTTATCCGAAGCTTGTATGTTCGATAGGTACTGACGGCAAGTCATTTCTTCGTCAAACTTAGCTCTTTTAGATGCGAAGCATCTTGTGGCGGAGATCAATCCGGTGGCGGTGGTGGTGGTGTGTGGCATGACGACCCTCTCCACACACTTCCTCTCTACTCACCCTCTTCCCCTCACCACACCCCTCCCCCCACACCACTCCTCGTCTCTCCCTCTCCCAATTTCCTCCTCTCCAGTCCCCCTTTTCTCTCTCCCCCTCCCTCTCCAGTCCCCTCTCCCCCTTGACCCCTATCTGCTCCCCCTTCCACTCCCCCTCTGAAACGCGGGCTTGACATGCTGAAACGGTGCTTCGCATCGCCTCATGGTCCCCTTTATTTCATTTATGTCAGAATTACTACCACGGCACCTAAAGACTAAAAATAATGTCCCCTATGCCTTCCTAGGCTTCCATATGACTTCAGTAATAATAATATCTGGGGTGTAACGTCCCAAAACCACGATATGATTATGAAGGACGCCGTAGTGAAGGGCTCCGAAAATTTCGACCACCTGGGGCTCTTTAACGTGCACCTAAATCTAAGTACACGGGCCACAAACATTTTCGCCTCCATCGAAAACGCAGCCGCCATGCCGGGATTTTATCCCGCGACCTTCGTGTCAGCAGTCGAGCGCCATTACCACTGGACCACTGTGGCGGGGCTATATGACTTCATTAAGCTATAAAGACAAGTGCCTTATAATTATAGGTCACGTGGTTTCTAAGACAAGCTATTCTTAGTGATTTACTCATGCCTCTTCTACATACGTGGACAGTATCATGTCATTTTCAATGCTGCCGAACCACAAAACGCAATGCAACCTTTAGAACGTAACTCGTAAAAGCGCCGTACCTTATCTGTCAGATGTCATCATCGGCATTTGAGGGCCATAGGTAGCTCCATTTGTCAATGTGGCTAAGCATTACACCTCCTAAAATACCTTTATGACACGGCCATGCAACGGACTAGGCCACCTTTCAGTGAGTTCCGGAGGCTGGTGCGGTTGGAATAACCATAAATGTTCTTTTTTAGAGCATTTATCTCTCCATTTGGCACAGCACGCGCACAATATCCTTCCTGTGATACCTCTCCCTTGAGGGCATATTCAGACAAGCGATGGACCTGAAAGGCTACGCCTTTTCTTGTTCTCTGCGACTCACTCCCCTACCCAACAGAAAGTGGTCTTCTTGATGCAGCATTTGGGCACCACCCTCAATACGACCCTTGCCTTGAGTCTTCAGCAACTGTGGAACATTTGGCCATGGTGGTGGTCAGACTGGAAACGCAGTGGAAGGCACGAGAAACTGCTGGTTCGGACAGGCCACCGTCAGCAACTGAACATGAGAAGCCTAAACTCCCTCAAATGAAGCTAGTCTAGTGGAACTAGTTGAAAAATCAGTCGGCATTGCATTGACTGGGATGTCATTTGCATGAGCGAGGTTAGAAGAACTGTGGGAGCATACGCATACAGCGCTAACCAGTCTCCGCCCAGAATATGGCCTGAGGTTCTTAATACACAGTTAAATTGAGGTTAACGTTGATGAATTCTACTGCAGCGATGAAAGGGTAACAAATGTCGTGATAAGATCAAATAGTAGAGAGAATTTGAAACTATTACAACAATACGCTCGAACGTCCAGTCATGATGACCACGAACGGAAAGAGGTACGAAGCCGCTTCAACATATTCTTGGTATACTTCAAACTGAAAGTAGGAAGAAATCATGGAATAAAACAATCAGTGTGCATCTGAGGCATCAACTCCAGCAAGAACACGGAAAAAATCGTTGATCCCTCCGTCATAGGAATCATAAGACGAAAGTAAAATGTGTCTTACCGAAGTAGCTGAATGTTTACTGCACGTTGATATATGAGAGCTTGCACAATGGCTATTGGTGTTTGGCGGCTATAGCCCCGTTTAATGTGGATGCACCCATTTTGATGCTTGGTGGTACATCTTTATCCCGACGACTAACGTCTATTATCAATGATTAAACAAACCCTTGTGGTAGCTGTAGTAGTTATGGTAAGAACGTAATCAGAAAAAGCGGCGTGACAGCCAGAACAGCGTCGCTGAGTGGATGCAGAATTTGGGCTAAGGTCGCCATTCCGCGGCATGTTAAAGTGTTATTCATCACTACAGCAGGACTAGAGGGAAACACAACGCGCGTCGTGTCTCCCTGTAGCTCGGCCGCGATTTTTCTCGGGACGAGCGTAAGTGGGGAACGCATTGTTACAGCCAGCAGAGGCAGGCGCGCATCGCAGAGCTATTTTTGTATGAATGAATGCTATGAGCGAGGCTGACGCTTGGGTGAAGGTCGCCATCTCGCGGTGTGTTAAGGCGAAGGCAAAATTACAGTTCTCTTAATGGAAACGCGCCGAATGGGACGGACACGTAGCAACGACGCGTTGCAGGAGCTAATCGCGGAGGCCACGGTCACGATACATTACTTCACTTTGCCGCTCCCAGAGAGCGACACCACCCCGCCGACCAAGAGCAATGTGAGAGTTAAATGTGAGATATAAACGGCGCGTTCGTAAAGCCCCTAGAGCAGGAGTCGGCAACCTTTTGAGGCGGAGGGCCGAGTTGCATGAAGAAGACACGGCGGGGGCCGGACGACAAATCGAAAAGGGGAGGGGGGTGTTTGAAATGCAGAGTGATAATTCGACGAATGTACCAAAAAAATTGGACCATCTCCCTGAAGGGAACCCTGATGGGATGCGAAGCAGCAGCGTTGCGCACGGGTGGCGTCACGGGTTGAACGGCACTAACGCGGGTGCTGCGGTGAGCGCTGAGTCGTTTGAAGCGAAACTCGGTGTAGCGTTTACTGGTGTAAACGTTTGTTTGAAACGCGGATACGGGAGTCGAGCGGGCGTTGGAGTCGGGGGGGGGGGGGGAGGTGATTCTTAAAAGGAAGAAGGAAATGAAAATGGAAATTGGGTGTGGAGTGCACGATAACTGTCTCTCAAGTGAGGACACCTCAACCGATACACTCACGGGGGATTAGGGATTAAAGGGACAGTGAGAGTGAAAAGAGTATGGTAAAAGAAGAAAAAGAAAGGTATGAGTGAAAAAAAAAAACAGTGAGGGGGTGGGGGGGGCAGGAGAACGGGCGACCGAGTCACCGTGGTGAGCGGCTAGAAAATTCGTTCGACTAGGCCGGCATCCTCGAGAAAAGCGAGTAGGGCCGCAAGAGCTGATCGGCGACGGTGCACGTGGCCGGTGGGATGGAGCAAGTCCTGTAGGGTCGCACACGGCAGTCCGACGAGGCGGTACTTCATGACGAGCCGCTTCCGCGCAGTGTTGTGAGAAGGACAGTCAAACAATAGGTGGCACAGGGTTTCGATCGCGCCGCAATCGGTACAGTTCGGTGCAGCGGCGCCGCGAAGACGATGCCTGCGTTCCGCGGGCCACACAGAACCGGTCCTCAGGGCAAGAAGAAGCGCGCGCTCGCGGCGAGTGAAACCAGTGGCTGGGATGGGAGGAGGGGGGTGTCCGGAGGCGACCCGTGCGTCAGGATGCTCGCGCACTAGCTCCCGGCGAAGGTTGTTGCGTGCCGAGTCGAACGAGCTGGCGTAATCCGTCAGCGAAGTCTCGGCGGAGTGTGCTCGTTTTGCGAGTTCGTCTGCAGCCTCGTTGCCCGCGATGCCGACGTGTGAAGGGAGCCACTGAAGGACCACATCACAGCCTCGTTCCTGGAGGGCCAGCAGGCTGAGAGCGGCACGCTGAGCAAGAAGGGGGCCTCGTTCCTCCCTCGCAAGCTGGCGGAGGGCAGGTTTCGAGTCGCAGAAGATTGCTGCGCTCGTGACGGCCGGCGAATTGCGCAGGAGGTCTGCAGCCAGCTGGAGCCCGACTAGCTCAGCTGTTGTTGAGGATGCACAGTATCGCAAGCGGCACTGTCGTTCCGAGCTGAGCTGAGGGGCTATGCAGGCGGCCGCGGCTGAGCGATCCTGCAGGACGGACCCATCGGTGAACACCTGCGTCCTCCCGGCCAGGTCCTCATACATCCGCGCCGCGGCCTCTTGAGCAATGGCACTGATGGGGGTGTGGCGTTTGGATCGAATGCCCGGCAGGTGCAAGTTCACTCGAAGGGGCACTCGACGGTGAGGGGGTGGCCAGCGCGAAAGGCGTGCGGGGTCGTCAGCCACAACACCGTCGTACACGTCGATAAGTTGGCCGACACGTGAGTTTGGCACAGCACGTAACCGCGAGAGGAGGGGACCTGCATCAGGCGCTCGGTGGAGACGCTGCAAGTGGCACAATGCGCGCAGGTCCGCCGTGAGCGACGCAGGCCACGCACGAGCCTCCGCGAGGGTCTCGGCCACACGAGAGCCACGAGGCATTCCGTGACACATGCGGATGACTCGGCGGTGGTCCTGGTCGATCAGTCGCCACTGTGGCGCCTGGAGTTTGCAGATCGGCAGTGCGTAGTGGATGGCAGACAGAGCCATCGCCTCGTAGATGGTGCAGGCGAAGGCAGCGGGGCAGCCGTTGCCGCCTGCGAGTAGTTGGCGCACGGCCGATTCCACGCGACGCGTCGTCTGTCGTACACGTCGCACCGCCGGGAACCATCGGAGGCGATTGTCTATCGTCAGGCCGAGGTAGCGGACGTTGCTACTCCAAACTATTGGTGCACCATCCAGCTGAAGGCACGGAAGACGTCGTCGGGCTTCAGCACGAGGGTGGACGACGAGGGCCTCGGTTTTCGGCGCCGAGATCGTGAGGCCGATGTTTCTCACGAAGGCGGCCACACATTGGAGGGCCTCTTGCATGCAAGCGCGCACCACCGAGCACTTTCGGGTCGGTCCACGCACATACAATGCGACGTCATCAGCGTACACCACTGCGCGGACAGGGAACACAGCCGTTTCTGGTAGGCACTTGACGAGCGGCGCGAGTACCAGATTAAACAAAAACGGGCTGAGGACGCTGCCCTGTGGGACGCCACAGCTGACAGATCGCGGCGCACTTGTCGCGCCGCCCACGCGCACAGTAAACGTTCGGTCAGTGAGGAAGGCCTGAATGTAGTTCAAGAGTTTGCCCTCAACACCTAGCGCGCGCACAGCACTGAGGATAGACGAGTGGGGGAGCGAGTCGAACGCCGACTTTATGTCAAGGAGGAGTAGGATGGCCATTTCTCCATCGTGAAGGGCCTGCTCGAGGGTGCTCACGACTGCAGCAATGCAGTCGATGGTCGCGCGATGTGGCCGGAATCCACACTGCTCTGGTGGGAAAGCGTTGCGCACCTCCGCGATCCACTGTAGCCGGTAAAGAGCCATCTCCTCCATAGTTTTGCCCGCCACAGAAGTGAGAGAGATGGGCCTGTATGACGTCACCGATCGCGCCGGTTTGCCTTGTTTGAGGACAGGGATCACAGTCGCGGAACGCCATTCTTCCGGGAGGACAGCACTGGAGAAAACTCTGTTGAATGCATCCAACAAGAGTGGGCGCTGGGAGGCATCCAGGTTTCTCAACAGCTGATGAGTGATTTTGTCCGCTCCAGGGGCGCTGCGCTTGCGCTTTCTGAGGAGAACCCGTTCCAGTTCGTAGAGGGAGAAGTCCTCTTTGCAGAGAGAGCGAATGTCAGCTGAGGTGATGGGATCCACGGGAGTGAGCGGGTGTGCGGCGTTTGTCGTGACACCGCCAGCGCTCCCCGCTCTAGGAGGGGAAGGAGGCGCGAAAGAGGCGGCAAGCAGTTCAGCAAGCTCCCTTTCAGTGATGCCCTGCGCAACGGCTATGGCGAGCACTGGGTAGCGCGACACTTTCGGGTTTATCAGGACGCGCATGATGTGCCAGCCGCGGCGACGTCCTCGTGGATTACTCAGAGAGGAACAGACGCCCGTCCAGCTGCGGTCGCGTAGCCGCTGGGCGTGCCGCCGGCACACAGCGTCGAGTCGGTTGTACTCTGTCCATGCGCCGGGGACCGAGGAGCGCAGCGCCCGCCGCTGTGCTCGTTGGCGCACTGCGCGGAGGTTGAGCAGCTTGATGTCAGGGCAGGGCGTGCCGGCGGGAACAACACAGCGCGTTGTGGCACGCTCAGCACAGTCCGCGATGCGCGAAAAGAAATCATCACTGCTCTGCACGCTCGCGCACAGGTCACGGAAAAGTGGCCACCGTACAACACTGTATTCACGAACAGCACCACGGCTGGGGTGGCACGGGAGGAGTGTGATCGGGTAATGATCAGAACCGGCAGTGTCAGAGTGGCGTTTCCACTCGTAGGAGCAGCGTTCTGACACCAGCGCCAGGTCAATCACTGTCGAGGCCGCACTGCGACGGATGAAGGTGGGTTCCCCGGAGTTTAGTACGAGGAGTCCCACCGAACTGATCGCGTCGCATAGGTCCCTACCGCGCGCATCCGTGGTACGGCAACCCCAGCTGACGTGGTGCGCGTTGAAGTCTCCACACAGTACGTGGTCACGCGCGAGCGCGGCGACAAGGCGTGGCAAAAACGCGCAGCTGGCCGCGACGACTGGGCGCACATAAACACTCGCGACAGAAGTGTCCACGCCGTCCACACGGACCGTGACAGCAACGCACTCACTCGTCGCACAGCATAAATGTTCTGTGGGGACAAGCGCATGAGCGAGTGTGTTACGAATGTACAAACCGGCGCGTGGCTTCCCGGGCGGGTGGGCGGTGTCACAGCACGGCGCATTATTGCACTCAGCCAGCGCACACTGCGTGGAACTGCTGTAGCCGATGTAGCCGGGCAGCGAAACATCCTCCACGCGATCATACGTCTCCTGCAAAGCAAGGACGTCGTAGTCGCGCAGGGGAAGGATCGCTGCGAGCTCTGCTTGTCGGCGACGCAGTGAACGGCAGTTCCACTGCAGTATGCGTGGCCTAGACTCGTGTCGATCACTCGCCATCATTTGTTAACGCAAGGTGGGTGGCCAGCGCTGCAGCACAGAGCGGGCGAACGGGGCAGCCGAGAGGGAGAAAATCCATAGCGGCTGTCAGCGCTGCCGAGAGCACAGCGATCACAGAGTTTCTCTTGTCTGTGGCGGTTTGTGAGTTTTTTGCAGACGGAAGACCAGCGGCCGCCGCGTACGAAAAGTTCTCGCGAACCAGGGGGTGGGCACGGGACATGGTGGTAGAGCCGGGTGTAGCTGCGGGCACTCCGGCGGGTAAGGGAGCGAGTGACGTACGCGCGCACCTGCGAGGGAAGCGTGCGAGGGGAGCGTGACGTCAACGCCGAGCTTAGGCGTGACCTACTTGGCACCGCTCCAACACCTGCGCCGAGGGAAGCGCGTTGGCCCGCGTTTGTGCGGGCGGAGGGACAGCATTACACAGGCTAGTCAAAGAGCTGTTTCGCATCTAATAATGTACAAAACTGGAATATAAATCATGTTTACTTTCAGCACGCATGTCACAAGGTTGCAATTTACAAACATAGGTTAAAAGCAAAAACCTTTATTGACGTCAAAACTCTCATGTCGGCCTTGAGGTAAGAAGTGACAAGGGGAGGGGTGGTCTCGCGCCCACCCCTCCCCTTGTAGTGCCCCACGGACTGCGAGTTGCCGACCCCTGCTCTAGAGTGTGTGACCTCGGCGCCGCAAATAGCGTGCCCGGCGTCTGTTGTCACGGAGCAAGAGGTCGTGGGCTCGACTCCCGTTGAGGGAAATTTTTTCTTTTCAATCCGATCGTGTGCATTTTTGACGTCATTTCCGTGAAGAAAATACGTCACTGAAGTCTTGGCGGATCCCGGCATAAAACACTTTTGTGTTGATATGCCAGCGGAATTCGAGAGAGAAATTGACTCCGTATAATGAACACCTTATTCCGAAAGCACAAAAATCAGACGTTGGCTAGTAGAAGCCCAAAGAGACAAAATAAAAACAGAATATATTTTATATTGTGCGAAGACACAGGCATAGTACAGCGCATACAATAACAAATAGGTAAAATTCAGTGGTTGTAGCTTAGCGAAGGCGAGGGTCGCGTTCAACCTGATAAGAGCGAGGACAAAATAGCCGCAAAGAACAAGAACGAAATTGCTAAAAAAAGGGCGATCCTTAACGCAGTTAGGGCAATCGGTCAGAGCATATATGAGATTTGAAAACAAGGAACTCGCAGCACTGCGAAAATTAAGGAAGCGGTGAATATACTGATATTTGAAGCAGCGACTGATATTCTAGGCCGATCACTAAGGCAAGAAGTAAGCAAGCTCGCTTAAACCGCTTGTGATCCGATAAAAAGCAACAGAAGAAAGCAACTGCCTTAAGAAATAAAATCAAATTCTTTGAACTTCCAAAGCTCGTCGACAAGCGTAAACTCAGGGACGTGCGGTTCTACAACGTGAAAGAGACGGATGCCGCGTTAAAAAAAGGCGAGATCGTCAAAGCCGCTAATAAGAAACACTGTACAAGGAGGAGGAAACTTGATGCAGTTAAAGCTAAATAGGATAATATTACTTGAAATTTCATTGACGTATAGCGAAGGCCTCAGAAGACTTTCTCCCTGGACTGTACAGTTCACGAACAAGCCGTCCAGCCTTGAGGGAAACAAATGTCGAACAAGACACTGACGTTCCATGTCTGACTACAGACGAGATTAGACAGGCTCTACAAGGCATGTCCTGCGGGAAGGCGGCCGGAGAAGACGTCATAACAGACAACTCAATCAAAGATGTAGGATATTCTATATTTGGAGCTTGCGACGTTCTTCCCGCAATGATTTAATTAGGACTTCAGGTATGCCTGCGAGCTGGCAGAAGCGTAATTCCCCGAAAAATAAGGATGACATGGTGCGCATACGATATATCTCTCCAACTCATGACCATAATTTTACCGCTGTTTCTAAGACGGGAAGTCGGCTGCCAATGTATACTGCCAGTAATAACATATGTGAGAGAAGCATTGGACGTAACAAAGAACCTCGATTAGACATATGCGATGGAACGGGAAATGATAGGCTTAACAGTGGGAGATAGCCAGACGACAGAGCCGGTCAGGGAGCAAACAGCGGCAGGCGATATCCCAGTTGACGTCAAGAGAAATAAGTGAAGGTCGACATGTCACATAATGCGAATGACAGATAACCGACGATCAGTTGGAACGACGGAATGGATACTAAAAGACGTTGCGGGCGACGGCCGATGTTTGGTGTGGGCGACAAAATAAGGAAACATGCAGGAATAAAGTTGAATAAGCTCTTGTAAGGAAAGGCAAATAGGACATCTCTGGGCGAGGCCTTTGTGCTGTACTAGGAGATGAAATAAGCTCACGACGATTACGCCCTGCAGACATCCTGTCACACGACATAAAATAGGCTGATATTGATGATGATGATGGTGACGATAATGACAGTGATGCTTACGTGTAAAAATTGCGCGGTTTATTTCCAGTTGAACGAAGATTCGTTTGACATAATCAACCGCAGTTGCAACGCTAGATACAGAAACTATACAGCGAAGCGCTTTCCTACGCTTAGGCGTAAATTTGTTCGACAAACAGTCAAACAATTTGGCAAAAAGCAACAAATATGTAAGTTCTCCAGTTCGTGATACAACTTGTGCAACCTCCAGCTCGTGATACAGCGCTAGAAACGTTTAAAATGTTTCTAGCGCTCGTCGTTGTCCTTTAAACTGCGATATATAAGCTTCCATGTGCTCCCTGCAAAACAATAGAAACTAGAACGACAGAAAGTTTGGTAGGGAGTCAGTATTAAATGTAGGTTTTTGTATTATCGTGCTCTCTTTTCAAGTGTCCGTTTGCATGCTTTGCCTTTTACAATCAAAAGAACAAGAGCAAACTTACGCCCCCTCTCCCTTCCTCCCTCAAACTCCCGAACGCACTTCAACCATTTGGACTGCTGTAACATCCTTGGTTCCCGCCGTGGGAAAACCTTTGCTAGGGGACTTTGCCACTAGAGAATGGCGCCTTTGATACTTCGAAGCAATTCTTAGTCGTTAAAACGGTGACGTATTCTAAGAATAGCAGTGTTTAGCGCGAAGAAATGTGATAAGTTTTGTTTTACAAGATAATTCAGAACGAGATTGAAATTGTATGTCAGCGAGAAATGCATCCGTATATGCTTCAAAAGAGACTGGCAGCGTTAAGGCCGTTGGCAGAAGACAAACAAGAGCTCAAGACAAGGCGCTGAGCTGACAACTGGATGTTTTATTGCAAAACGGAAGGAATGAATGCACAACAATGCACAGGAATGCACAGGAATGCACTGTATGCGTGTGCATCCAATGCCATCATTGTGTTCAGAAATGTTCGACAAGCGCGATCACGCAATCATACTAGTTGATGGATGCGACAGGGGTGCAATAATGGCTGGTAATGTTGAATGCTTCGATGATTTGGAGTGCGTTTTTGTCCATGTGCCTCAAGATAGCATTCGTACCTCCTAAACAACGTCTAATGAAAATGTCATTCTCATTTTCGAAAATTTACTTTCGCGATATTGGATGCACGCGCATGTATATTTCAGAATCAGAGTTTTTATTATTGCGATAGCAATTATATGGACACTCTCCGCGATTTTTTGTGGTCGTCTTTGCCGTCATGTCCAGGATGTGTATATGTATGTATATATAAATAAAAGCCACAACTAAAATAATTCAGAAGAAGAAAGTTCCGAAGCGCTCGACCGGGGTTTCGAACCTACGACGCCTCACTGCGCAGCTCGCTGCCTTCAATCCTTCAGTGCTGTGACGCGATGAATCGCAATGTTGCCGTGTTGCAAATTGACCTTGAGAAAGCATCTGACCGTGTGCCACATGACCCTGTTCTTTCAGTACTCGAGTATGTGAATGTTGGTTGTTTGATATGCGATGGAGTGCGAATGGCTTACACAGTATGCACAACACGACTGGTTATAAATAAATCAGTGGGTGAGCACATACCGGTGCTTCGATCAGTAAGACAGGGATGCCCACTGTCACCCCTACTGTTCGCTATTTTTATTCCCCATTCTGTTTAAGCGTAATTAAGAACACCTCGATACGCGGATTTAATTTACATAAGACCGAGGTTAGCCTTCTTGCTTACGCTGATGACATCGCAGTTTTCTGTACCAGTTATGATAGTGTAATGCATGCCGTCAATGCCGTGAAAAGTTTCTGCCAAGTAAGCGGTAGCGCAGTAAATTGGGATAAATGCCTTGGTTTCT
Organism: Rhipicephalus sanguineus; assembly: GCF_013339695.2. Lineage (NCBI taxonomy): Eukaryota > Metazoa > Arthropoda > Arachnida > Ixodida > Ixodidae > Rhipicephalus > Rhipicephalus sanguineus. Next base: position 30,234,600 of record NC_051181.1, on the reverse strand, counting down.
GGCATGGGGAACAGGACGTCACACCAAGGTATTTTATGAACAATTACGCCATGCCTCACTCGTTCTTCATTGTACTAACGGAAGAATACAAACAAACGCGGCGTTGGGTGAAACGCACGGGACGCCACACGTGGCGAAATTAAAATTATGCAAGACGCGGGCCATGTTGGCCATGTTGCATCGTTGCCCGCGCTGCGTTTGCGTCGTATCGCAGGCGACCAACGCTAGTTTTACATTTTAGGGTTGAAGCGCCGTGCCACTCGAGGCCAGTCGGCCAAGGAAAAAGAAGAGCGCCCCGTGGCTCGCGGTGGCGCGAGCTAGTGCGAACGCTTTGGCTCTTGTAGACTTATGCCACAGGAGGGAAGAAACGAGACGGCTGAAGCAAAACTGCTAGCCGGCCTAGTTGGAACGAATTCATTGTAGCACTTGCGCGAAAACAAACGGGGACGAAGAAAGGACACGCGCTTGTCCGTGTGTCTCCTTTCTTCGTCCCCGTTTGTTTTCGCGCAAGTGCTACAATGAGACGGCTGAACCAGAATCACAGTATATATCTTACACCGCAACCAGAATCATGAGGCTAAAATTACAGCGCAAACGCACAAGACACCCACGAAGAAAAGAAACGTACAACATAAGCGCTGACTAACAACTGCGTTATTCTTTCACACGCCAATGCATACATAAGCTCAAGGCAAACTTACCGCACATGCGCACGCAACAATAGCTCTAAACCAAAACGCGTTACAAGGATGATAGTGTATTAGATAGGCAAAGACATGAAATTATATTCAGATGGGTGCAGTGACAAAGAAGTAAAGAAGAAATAAGAAGGACAAATAAGTGCCTTTGCGTTGTAATTTTAGCTTCAGGAATATGCACCAACTAGACCTAAATGAAGCTTTATTCTAGTGACTAGAATCGACGCCTGTAGGGAACGCAAGCCATGGCTTCACGTGCCACTGCCAAGTGCCGTCTTTATTTTCTTCTCTCGAGGTCGCAGCTCTGCGGTTTTGTTTGCCGCCCAAGGAAGGCGCTGCACGGTCTTGGGACAACGCGAACGCAAGAGTCCAAGAGTGGCTTGCGTTGTGCGTATGCGTGCTGGCGGCTCGAAAATTTCTTGGGTCCCCAATTCTAAATCTTTCTAGTGTTTCGCCGGAGTTGGGATGTGCACCTTCGACTTGTACTTTGACATACAGGGCGCGGTCGACCGTGTTCGCGCGATTATCTCTTGAGGGGGAGCTTTGTACGTCTTGTGCGTTCACCGCAAGAAGAAATAGTACAGAAGGAAAGGCAGGGAGGTTAACCAGTTTAAAAACCGGTTTTCAATCCTAGTTTGCGTTGAAGCTATAGACCACACGAAGGTCACTTTGCTCGCTGCAGCGGCCGCGTTTGCGAAATGTGTGATCTGCGAGCTAGAAGAACCAACGTAAGGGTTAGTAGAAGTGACAACTGTGACCGTTCGCACTCATCCTATGTGTACCTGCGCGTTCTTTTCTTGCATCCTTCTTTGTGTTTGAGCAGCGCGCTTCAAGTGTCGAGCTGTGACAGTTGTTACTTCGCACTCGCCTTGTGCGTTCTCTTTTCCTGCGTCCTTTGTGCTTCAGCAGCGCGTAGTAAGTTTCTAGCGGCTTGCCGTTGTTCCTGCGACATTTCAATTTCTTGCTATCGCATTCATTGCTTCGCCCTTGAGGCGAAACTGTGACTCTTATTAAAAGTTCGATAATGTTACAGGCATTTAGCATACAGGAGGAGGTCCCCCACTCAGAGACGGTATCGGAACCTCTTCTACAAAGACAACTCTGGTAGTAAGCACTTCAAAGCAACAGTAGGGAAAGGTAGCACTGAAGTGAAAAAACATAACATTTGCAGAACAAAACACGAGCGATTACATGAAATAATAGAAAATGCTGCTAATAAATGGTAGTAAATGGCTGATTGGAACGCCCACAAAAAGGAATAGTTTCGAATAAAAAATGACTAGATGCTAGAGTTGTTTGGCGAGTGAGATCCACCTTTATTTGATCGGTGTGCTGCCACAACGCCTCGTGACCGCAACAAAAGTCATAGCTACATGCACTTCGTTTCATGTTTTGCCTTATCATGCTTTTGTTGAAAAGCAGTTCATTTAAAATGACGAAGGTGGAGGTGAACAGATTTGAGTCGGGCTATAGAAAGAACTGGTGTTCTTATCAGTACAGCGTAATCCCAGGAAAGAATGTACGACTACACAAATGTGTGCTAAAAAAATAAAATAAACGTAATGTGTTTTGCGAATGAAAACAATAATAACGAGTATCAGAGAGAAAAAGAAGCTTGTCCTGAAGCACCGCGTGGCGTTTTCATTTCGACGCTTCGTACGTCGGGTCCTGACAAGCGACGCAGATCTACTGAAAAATGGCGACTCCTCTCATCCTACAAAGGACGGTATCGAGAAAAGAACACATGCGTAGTTAATGTGGTCACAAATCACCGCGAAATAGTCCGTGCTTTTTCATTTAAACCTTGTTTCTGCAGTTAGCACAGACCAAGAATAGTGCGCTCGAATCAGAGCAGGCAAAAATACAATATAAGTTGCGTTTCTATAGGTAACAAACCCCCCATTTACTCCTTTATACTGAAAATGGTATTTTAACTACAGTGCAGGCTCGAGGTGCCTTGATGACCCCAAACACACTGACTAAAAATTGTTTAAATAGGCTCCACCATATCGTCACCAGCAAAAAAAAAATGCGATTTTCTCAGTGGAGCTTAAAGTGAACATAGGTCTCGTCTTATTTTAAGTTATGCCATAACTTTTGAAATTTTGACATTCTAAACTGATGTTCTGTTTCGGAAATAAATTATATATCAAATGATTAGGATTGAGGTATTAGGCACAATGTAGTTGATTTTATTGCCGGATATATAAGGGCCACGCTACAGCATCTATATTTTAACAGTGACTCACCGGTTGTGTCACTTGCGGGAGAAACCAGCGTACATTTTACACGGTGTATGCAGAATGTGAGTAAAAGGCTACGGTAACGAGTTTGTCGTAAGTGGTGTGTTCTGTAGGTGATAAGGAGTTCACAAATAGCACTGCGGTAGTGCTTCATATCAGGACGCAAATCACTTGTGCAGGCCCACCACAGATAACAATAACAAAGGATACAATAGAACTAACTCCAATACTGCAAGAATAGAACGGCGCATTCAATGTGTTCTGAGCGGCACCCGACATACGCAGTCTTCTTAGAGGCAACTATGACGCTTACTTAGGGCCAGTTCCTGTTCCTGTTTGTATCTTTCGTTCTCGCCCTTCTCTTCGTCGTCTTTAACTTACAGTGTTGTTCTTCACTGTTACAGTCGCCGCTCCCTTTCCCCTCAGTTTTGCACAAAGGCAAGAGCTCATTGCGAGTGCCACGATAGACGACCAGCTTGACATGGCTGGCATGGGCAGCAAAAGCGCGGTTGTGACGGTTGCAACGAAATTCAGGAATCACGGCTAAGCGAAATGTGGCCGATGATCGTGATTTGAATTGTTTAGAGGCTGAAAGGCCAGACGTGGCCAAAGAGCGCCACGACTGATGTTGTAGTGTTACCGTTGAGCAATGATTTGCGGTGATAGCATGTAATATGACTCTAAGTTGGCCTATAATCAGTCGCTATATGCAAGGGTAAAATGCATATATACTACAACATCTCCATTCCGTTGCGGCTAGGTAGCCAGCAAAGTGATGTAGCCGCTAACGACTCTGTGGACGCGGTGCGTTGACGGCGAAACCGCGTTGCCCGATGTATATGTAAAGGCAGCGGCAATAGGTGTGGCCTGCTTCGCCACTGTGGTAGTACAGCAGGCAGTGGTCGGGGGTGCGCCAGACTTCGGTCCTCCCCTGGGCGCAGCGCCGGTTCACAGGTGGGCGAGACGGCGTAGGTCGTGGCGGCAGAGGCTGGCGACGGAATTGCTGCAGTGCGGATCCCTGTCGCGGTTGGTGACAGGGCGGGGTGCGGCAGCGGCTCAGCTCATCGCTTTTGGCTCATGTGAAGGCAGTTGAGGATTTAGGAACGCAAAAATTGACGGCGTCGGCGTGCCCCGTCGGCGCCGTCAACACGAGTGACGCAAAAGATTATCATCACGTAATGACGCCACTATATATGACGTCATCATTACGTCCCGCATCGCCAAAATTGGTGACGTCAGCTTGAAGCCACTGTGACGTCATCACATGACATCATTTCTTCGTCAAACGTGGGTCGATCCTGGAGGCTGTGCAAAACAAGATGAGGTACAGAAATCTGACAATGCCTCCAATCTTGGAGGCACTGCAAAACCACGTTAGTCGCAGAAAGCTTTTGGAAGGGGGTGCGCGGGAGATTCAATAGATCGACTTGGACGAAAAGGAAGAAGAGTCGACTGAGGCGGATGCATAAGAGACCCCTGTGAGTTTTTGATAGACAATAATAAAAAAAATAACGGTGAAGTTAGAGTAGTTTTTCTTGCATATACCTTCAACACATACCTCCTCACCAAAAAGTAACACACAAGGAATAATTTGGCCAGCCTATTTGTAGTTCAGCTTCGCAATGGGAGCCGTAGCTGCAAAATGAATCAACCTTCAAAATTGGATAGCGCGAAGTTGAACAGGACTACGAAGGAACACAAATGGACAGGACAGGCGCTAAAAATGAATCAATTTCGAGCACATGTGCTCAGGACCTTTGCCAAGGCACCTGTTCTACACCATCCTAAAGGTTTGATGTAGAACTCTTCATAAGTGACATTCATTGCCAGTTCTCCGTTATTATACTCATCTATGGCGTGTTTCAACGAACGCTTTCGAAAATTCGTAATTAACAGCTCCTCGAGAAAAAAAGAAAACCTTTTAAAAATAAATATATTAGCTTTGGCGAAGTTAGGGAAATGTCAAGAACAGGCAAATTGGTTAGCTGGGTGAATAAAATTTCATAATTAACTTTATAATTAGCGATGCATGGAGGCTATTGTCACTGGCAATATTGTAGTCACGAAGAATACAATGTCACATCAGTATTTCTGTAAAGAAAGAAAATGCTATTGTGGCAGAGCGAAAAAAAAAGATCTGCTTTAACAGCAAAGCTGTTTAGTAAGTCCTTCCTTGTTCACCCCGTACCAAAAAACTGTCATCATCGTAAACGGGTATGAGCCAAAGAAATTGGGTAAATCCCACTACACGCAACTTACACTAAAAAATTGGTGAAGCTTGCGCTAAGCCGCGCAAGGCTTGAAACAGCGATACTGGACGATTCTGAATACTAATCTGGTTGCTTCTAGGTTGTTTCTAGGCATTAGCTAGGTTATACAGGGTCTAGGTTGCTTCTAGGTTGTTGATAGGCTTTAGCTAGGTGATGCTAGGTTGTTTATACGTTGATTCTCAGCGCAGAGAGGTTCGAGTTAAACCACCGACAGTCGCAGACACGACACGGTTGTCCAAATTTCAGACGCAGAAAGTCGCGCTGAAACCAAGCGTTCGCACCTCTCATAGATCTACGGGCACGTGGTCGTTGGCATAGGCCTTCTATAAGCGTCTACTCGCAGCCGCCGTTGCCTTCCCGTTCCCTAGCATTCTGTCGTTGTATGCACTCGGGACTTCCGCTCGCCGCCGTCGCTTCGCAGCCATTTGTTGGGCTAACTGTTACCTTCTTCATTTTTAGTGGACCAGTGGTGAGTATTGGGACTTACCCAATTTCTGTGGCACATGCCCCTTTATGATAACTGCTTTCTGGATCGACTACCAAGGAGTGATTTGCTAAACAGCTATGCTGTTAAAAGGTAGAGAGCAAAAGTTAGCCCAACAAGTGGCTGCGAAACGATGGCGGCGAGCGGAAGACCCGGAGTACATGCAACGACAGAATACTAGGGAACGGGAAGGCAACGGCGGCTGCGAGAAGACCGCGAAGCGACGGAATGCCTACGCCAAAGCCGACGTGCCCGTAGATCTATTAGGGGTGCGAACGCTGCTTCAGCGCGAGGTTCTTTCTCTGGAGTTTGCACATGTCGAGCGTGAAACAGGGCGCCGAGAAGGGATAGAAAACGAAAAGAAGCGCACATACACAGCGCTGACTAACAACTCAGTTTATTGTCACTAGACAAGCAATACATAGAAAAACATACGTGACGTCACAGCGCCAGCGAAGCAAAGCGCCCCCACTATCAAGTTTTGCACCGGTAAACTGGCCTACTCTTGCCGCGCATGTCGTGGACTGCGCATGGCAACCTTCATTCGAAGAGTGCACAGTGATAGACCGGCATGCGCATATCCGAGACGAGAATTTCAGGAAGCCTTGGAGATTCATAAAAGTGATCTAAAATGTGGCAGCTCTCCCTCCGTTGTCCTTCCACAAAAAGAGATCTGTTTCCTCGAGGGTTGAGTGCAAGTGTGCAGGTGAAAAACCTGATTGTGGGGGCGTTTCGCTTTGCTGGTGCTGTGACATGACATATGTTTTCCAAATTATTGCTTGTCTAGTGATAATAAACTCAGTGGTTAGTCAGCGCTGTGTATGTGTGCTTCTTTTCTTTTTCTGTCCCGTCTCGGCGCGCTGTCTCACGCTCAGTATGTACCAACTGGACCGCCAACAATCAGTGTTGCAGTTCGGACATCCGTGCGTGTCTGTAACTGTCTGTGGTTTAACTCGAAGCTCTCTGCGCTAAGAATCAACGTAGAAAGAGCCGAACTTCACCTAGCTAATGCCGAGCTACGACCTAGAAGCAACCTAGAAACAAGCTGCATCACAATGCTAAGGCCTAGAAACAACCTAGAAGCCAGGAGATTAGTCTTCAGAATCGTCCAGTTTCGCTGCTTCAAACCATGAGCGGCTTAGTGCAAGCTTCGCCTGATCTTTTTTCGACCCAATACCAAGGACAGCGCATGAGGAGCGCTGGAACTCTTGAGGGTATGCAACGTGCGCGGATGACGCGTAGCAACGACTGCATCGGCAAATTCAAAATGTACGACATGCTGGCAAGCCCGCGCCACGCACACAACTATACACAATTTGCACAAACATATTGCTGACTGCTTCGCATAACATCGTTTCCCACAGCGCGCGGTAGCTGCAGGAATTTTTGTTGATAAGTTTTTCAAAGTAATTTTAGCTGCGGTAAGGTATTTCCTCCGCGATGAAGCGTTCGTGCGCGAAGACAAGCGTTGTACTGTCATATAAAAATTCCAACGAAAGCAGTGTGCTTTCAGCCTTTTATTTACATTATTCGTGCATTCTTGCCGCCTTCTCCAGCCAATCCTCTTGGATCACGATATCCTATCGGGATCCCATTTCCATCTCTCCGGAGATGGTAGGCAAGTATATTTGCGAGAGACGCCTCTTCGACCTTGCCGCGAGGTCCATGGTAATATACTGTCTTCAGTATGCCTTGTTGTTTCGTGATCTCCGTGACGAAGTACGGACCCGTAAATGGAGACTTCGAGTCGAGACTTTGCGCACAAGAACCTTGGTTGCATATCGGGTATCTCAGGTCGCTGACGCTTATCGAAGTTCCTTTTCATTGTTTGGCCATTTTGTTGTTTCTCCTCTTCCGCCATAGGTCTTGACTTGAGAATGGTCCTTTCAACTAAACCAAGCTCTTCATCGGCGGGCAACCGGCTTGATTTTCTAAAAGCCGCAAAGTTGGGGCTCCATCCAAGTCCTGCAGTATAGGAGCGATTTCGATGGGATACAGCCGCCTCCGGAGCACATTTCCACCTACCTTTGAAGACTGGGTGTAGAAACGGAAACATCATCAGGTCTCTAATTACTATCTCCGCAAGCAAATTAGCTTCAGGATGGTATGGTTGTGAAAATATGATGCCTCTTTCTTCTGCCCATCGTAGAAGCTTAAGGCTTGGAAAAGCTGGTCCATTGTCGGCAACTATAACTTTAACATCCTTGAACACGTTCCGCTCTAGGAGTGACATTACCGAATTCGCATCTTCACGGCCGGCCTTAGCGGCAACATAGCGCGTGCACTCATCCACGGCAACAAAAAACGCTTGCGTTTTTCACATGCCCTCGCGTTTCTTCTTGACTTCCGCAAAGTAGAGGTACAGTACTTCAAAAGGCACATCAGAGTACACCGGCATTACCATTTTATTCCCTCGTGGCCTAAGCATAGCTTTGAAGACCTGACATTCGTAGCACGTGTAAATGTACTTAGCGACATCCACTTTCATGTTAGTTCAAGTGAATCGTGCAGTGAGCCTTCTGTACGTCCTCCAAAATCCATGATGTCCTCCAGGTTCTGGACTAATATGGTACAGCCTCAGAATAGCTTGCACTTCTGTCTCAGGAGCGTGCACCCTTACATTTTTTAATACTAATTGTCCTGTACCTTCCCACAGCCTTATAAATTTTACGTATTCAGCTCCAGTTTCTTGGGGCATATGCGGTCTGGACAAGGCATCAGCATCCTGGTGATTTTGTCCAGGACGATGAGCTACCTCCAAGGTGTACTGCTCGCTCGTCCATCGTAGAATTCTCCCCTTTGGCTGTGCGAGATGAAGCAGATTAGTGAAGGCCTGGTTGTATGTGAACAATTTAAAACATCTGCCTTAAAAGTACCTCCTGAAATATTTTAAGGCCGTAACAACTGCTAGTGCTTTTTTTTCTGTGGTGCAGTAATTAACTCGGGCTTTAGCGAACGTGTATGAAAAATAATCAATTACTTGCAGTTGTCGGGACGCAGCTCTTTGGTACAAAACAGCTCCAGTTCCAAAGTGTGAAATATCTGTGTAGAGCTCGAAGGGTAGGGCGAAATTTGAAAGCGTTAGCACAGGGTCAGACGTAATGATGGTAACCAGTTCCAAATAAGCTCGCTCGCATTCATTATACCACACGAACGGAACTCCAAGTTAAGGTTGTGAGGCACATCGTCTTCTTAGCGTACCCTTTGATAAATTCTCTGAAGTGTCCTGCGGGGCCTAAAAACGCACGAAGGCAATGAACGTCACGGGGCATCACAGGAGACTTGATTGCTGCGCGCTTTCTTCCTTGGTACTCTTTGTCTTGCCATCAAAGCGCTTGCCGAAAAACACTGCAGTCCGACGAACGAACTGACTCTTCTTTGTATTGATATTTAGTTGTACATCACTGAGCGCTTGCAGCACTGCTGAGAGGTGAATCGCATGGTCGTGTATGGTCCTTGAATGAACTGAGATATGGTCAACTTACGCATAGCACACAGAGACAGACAGAAGCCAGAAAAGGCTGGGAGGTTAACCAGACGCAAGTCCGGTTTGCTACCCTGCGCTAGGGGAAAGGGATAAATGGGCGAAAAGAAAGACAGACGAAAAGGGAGGGATGGACAGAATCACAAGCACACTTGGGGGAGTAGGTCCAGTCTGCAGGTGGTCACTCGGATCTGTTCACTTTAAGTGTTTCAGTAGCGCTTTAGTTGCCTTCTGCACCTTCGAAGCACACGTCCAAGCTCCTAGAATCTTGTTTACAGAGAATGGTCTCGAGTCCAGTTTATCCAAAAGCCTGCGGAGCGAGCATCGCTCGTCATAACGAGCGTAGCTGCTCAGGACGTGTTCGATTGTCTATTCGATTCCGCAGGAGTCGCATGTACACGTGTCCGCCATACCGATGCGAAACGAGTACGCCTTAGTGACTGCAACACCCAACCAAAGGTGGCATAATATTGCCGCATCGGAGCGGGAAATACGTATGGTAGCTGTAGCTTGAGCGAAGGATCACGTTTATGTAGCTCACACCTTCGGAAGCTAGTAGCCAACTAAAACGTGTGTGTAAGGTTTCGATGCAGCAAATAAAGTTGTCATGTCGCATCAGTCCTTGGTAGAGGGATCGGAACCACTCGATCTAGTTCCTTTATGGGATGAGTGGGCTGCATCGTCGGCTAACGGATTCCCAGTAATACCGGTATGTCCTGGTAGCCACTAATATATAACGACATAACTTTCCAATAAAGTCCTTGAGTACATAGTTCGTCATTTTCTGAAAAAAATATGCACTGGTATTCGTCCACCAGAACGGGAACCCGTTATAATCGCACAAAACACACGGTATAACGAGCGCCGCAAACTTCCTTTCCATCTTTCTTTCCCTTTCCCCCTCCCCTTAGTGTAGGGTAACAAACCGGATGCTACAATTCTGGTTAACCTCCCTGCCTTTCTCTCGTTTTATTATCTCTCTCTCTCTCTTTGTGTATTCCTTCAGAGGTAGTTGCCAGTATCTTTTACACAAATCTATTCTAGAAGGCCATTCGTACCCGCCGGTTTTATCAATTATGTCGTCAATTCTTGGCATTGGGAAATGGAACAGGTCTGTCTGAAGGCTGATCAGTCTTTAATCTGTGCATAACCAGAACGATCCATATTCTTTAAGCCCGATCCTAATCGGTGAAGCAAAGACGACGTGGATGGTCTGGTGATGCCCGTGTGTAGCATGCCTTCAAGGTCTTAACCAAGTCTTCTTGTCGTCGCTCAACTCACATGGCTTCTTTCTTACGACGTTTTTGTCTCGTAGTTCGAAAGTAACTTCGACTGTTGTGGTAGCTGTTGGATAGGTGCCAACAGAAATGAGTTCCGCATATCTCGACTTGCCTTCCTAGGCGCACTTTACAATTTTAGGCTGCGTTCCTCCAATCTGGGAACAACTTTCAATTTTGTTAGTTGTTATGACATCGTTCCACATTATGCTGATTTTCAGAAGTTTTTTGTCGGGTGGGGACAGAAGAAAATCAAAATCGACACCAGATATTACGAGGCTTTTCGCACTCACTCCCCGGTCTCTGAAGCGAACTTCTGCCTCGGTCCATTTCGTGAGCTCCCTGCAAGTCCGTCATAGCTGCACACCCTGATTGGTTTGCCTGGACAGATGTCATCTTTAGGTACCATCTTTTCATTAATCAGGCTTGCTGAAACATCTGTGTCAACCAGCGCTGATGCGTTGGAACCATTAACAACCATCGCCGCGAAGAGTATGTTTTACTTGCAATAAAAACGGTCTCTCGCTCCAGTCTCTCGACCCTGGAAACAATTAGGTCACGATGCTCCGATTGGTGTGTTAATCTCTTACAGTTGACGTGACGCCTGATAAATGGCGCAGTTATTCGCGTACGGCATTTCTAGATGACTCTGCCTCGTTCGGCTAAGATGGTGCATCTTTCCACCCAATTGCATCTGTGTAGTCGGAAGTTATATACGTCAAACCGTGAAGCAGCTCCTCAGGCGTTAGAGGTTTCTTGAGTTCTATTTACTTTAGACTTCATTTCTTCATCCCCTGAAATATAAGAGGCACGATGCACGATTCTGGAAGGTTCGGATCAGCATCGTACTACAACTACTGTTTTACGAAAAAATAGTCGATTAGGCTGTCGGCGGGTGCGATCAGTTTCGATTTCACCCAAGAATTTCCATGACGAATATTTCGAACTAGGTGCAACTTTTGTGATTTCTAAAAAATAGATATGCCATAAATTGGCACACACTACAACTTTGTAATGTGCCCTGAAGTCAATATTGAAAAATGGTATTTAACGAGTGGTTAATTAGTAGCAACAGTGTCATTTGAACTGCGGCAAAGCATTTCCGCCTCGACGAGGAGTTCGTGTGAGAAAACGACAGGAGCCTTACTGTCATAGGATTTTGATAAAAACGTGGATTTTCTAACAAAAACACCACATATATATATATATATATATATATATATATATATATATATATATATATATATATATATATATATATATATATATATATATATATTTGCTCTCAATTCGAAGTGACTTTTTATATGAGTTATATGAGTTATCTCTCCTGAGAGATAATTTCAGAGACAAAACATTTGTCTGCAATCAAGGCAGAAGCTGCACAACCAGACTGTGCAAGCTGGGCCGCCCTGTCCCACGACAACACAGCAGTGTTTAATGACGTTATGGAAAAATTACCGTCAATTTTAGAAAGTACAGCCATATTTATCCTGTCCTTCATCTGAGCGTTCTATCTGCAAACTTCACAGTCTCAGTTTGGCGTTGTAGATACGATGAGTATGAAGAAGCTACTATGACTCTAGTACCTTAAATTCTCACTTTTTAAACAGAACATGCGCCTGACAAAGCAAGGTACTTCGCTGAAGTCTTTAAAATAAGCCGAGTGCCAATTTTTTTACCGTAAGAAGAAGGCCACGTTCAGTCGATTAATCTTTATGGAAACCGCATTGAACTGGCTCTGTATATAGGATTATGAATAACTATGAATTGATGTGCTGGGTGCTGTTCCTTGCCCTCCTATTTTTCCCAGCTTGGACGGGGGGTGGAGGGCGGCAAAGTGGCTCTTTACTCCTCTTCTCTGGTTGCTCCAAGTAAATACGGCTACGCAAACTGTGTAAGCTCAATCTTTCTTTGAAAAAATGTGGGTGATTATAACCTTAAACTACCCCGCATGGTTTCCTTCCGGATAGGTCGTTAGCTGTTAATGATTGGTCGAAATTTTCTGGGGCATGCTCACAGTATCTGCTAGTAACACGAAGCAACAAATGATGCGAAAGTGATCCACCGCATAATGGCCACTCACGCACGACTACGTCAAGAAACAACAACAACAAACAGAATAAACTATTTTCAATGCGGCATATTGTTGGTCATTAGTTGTTCGCTATTCGTCAAAAATTTCGGTGTGTGATAATATCGCCTTCTTGCTGCGCCACATCACTAGTCTACGAAAACTCACGGCGTTAAAATAAGTGTGCACAATAAACAATGAATTACTATGTAGAACAATAACGAAACTTTTTTGGAATAGCCAGACAGTGTCTAATTCTCAACGTAATTCAAGAAGGCTGCTCGGCAATCACATTTACTGCGGCTACTTATAGGAGCTGGCGAGGTGAATTTGCATGCATATAATAGATACTTTCACTTGTAGTATAACGAAGTTGAGCTGTTATTGCGCGTATACAACTCTCTGTGAACTCATCATTGTTGAGAGAAGGGTAGAGAAAGAAATAAACATTAGTAGGAACAGACACAATCTTTTGCAGATCTTTTACAGATAATACCGTGGACGCTGATCATCTCCCTGGTCAGGTAGATCAAGTTGCAGGGCAAACTTGAAAGCTGGGCTTCTCACTCTGCTCGAGTCCACTGCCTTATTTGTAAGCCGCTGCGATCGCTGCAGGCTACCATATGAAAAGCAAGGTGAAATGGCTGAATCGGAGGCTAAAGCGGGAACCTTTGTGAGCTCTCCTGGCTCGGCAGAACTCAAATATTCGACACTTCCGCACACTCATCAACTCACAGCAGCTTGGATATGAGCAGCGGTTATGCTATTCGTTTTCAAAGAAAGAAACTAAATTTCCTGAAAGGGAAAGAGCGTTCGATCGCACTATAAAACGTATTCTGGTTCCCGCCCGTATTCGCGTCACCGATGACGTAAATTTCAGGCCAGGCAGAACAAACTAATATCATGACAGATTGATCTAATGTTATAGAGCCCCTGCTGAGCGGTGACCCTCTCTGCAATGCTCGAGCGCCAGGCGCGAAAGCGATGCATAAGCAGCCCGCACCGCAGAGAGCCTACAGTGCGTGGTCATTAGACACCGACGGCAGTCGTCGCAGCAGAATCGTAGGATAAATTTTGTTATATAATTACGTGTTTGCTACGTTCAAGCAAAACTTTGCCTCACTTGTTAGTTTCCAGTCTGCAACCGACAATGACCGCTGTCGAAAGAAGGGGAGGGGGATGCGCTCCGCCCCACTAACTTTTGCTTTTCTCAGTGAGGGGCTAGCGCCCCCTGGACCGTCCCCCCCCCCTCCCCGGCAGATACGCATGCTTACATTATGGCATATTTTTCAGTCTTAAAGATTTGTGTCTTGATGTTGCGACTTCTTTCTTGCTTTTTATGATTTTTTCATTCTTGTCATCGGCTTCTGAAAATACGAGAGCTATAGTTGTTAGCACATACTTATGAAATGTGCACTTTTACACATAGCACGGTTGTAACAATCATCTGTATTTTTCTATGCTCCAGCAGTATCATGGGATCAGGTGCCCCACGGTCATGTACAGTGCATCCTAAGCAGAGCACACAAAGCCAACAAGTGGAGAGCGCCAACAGTGACTGTGTCCTGCTGCACAAAGTGCGCGTCAGCAGAAAGAGTACTTCGTGATGGCTGGAACTGTTTGAATTGTATGGTGACAATCTGCACAACTGCAGTTTAGTTTTTGAGCAGTGCATCATTCAGCAGTTCCTTTGTACTTCAGTATTCATGTAATATCGGGGGTTTAACATCCCAAAACCACGATATAATCATGAGAGACGCCGTAGAGGAGGGCTCTAGAAATTTCGACCACCTGGAGTTCTTTAACGTGCACTTAAATCTAAGTACACGGGCCTCAAACATTTTCGCCTCCATCGAAAATGCAGCCACCGCGGCCGAGATTCGATTCCGCGACCTGTACTTCAGGATTCAGAATTGAATAATTCATGCATTTAATATACCAAACCATGATATTAATGTAAAGCACGCTGTGGTGGTAGTGTCCAAATCAATTTCAGCTAGCTGAAGTTTTTAACGTGCACGTAAATCAAAGTGCATGCGTGTCTCTGTATTTCACTGCGATGGGAAACAGCAGCCATGGTCGACAACCAAAACCGTTTTTCGCGCTTGGTAGTGCTAGGATGAAAGCCATTGAAGCGGGTAATATTGCATTTGGTCGATGTAGTCGTTCAGGATCTACACATTAGTATAGTACGAATGATTTTATGTATGTATAAGCTCTGGAAAGTTCTTCTTCAAGGATGATTTAGGTGGAAGAAAATCGTCACAATTGCTAGTACATCGAACTCCAGGCTTTAGCACCTGTGTAATGTTATCCGATTGCCTGTCGGTCCTCTTCAGCAGCCGACTTCTCGTATGTGCTGAGTAAGTTTTAACTTCTTTTGTCATATAGCGTTTGCTAAAATAGGTTTCTTCATAATGTAATTGTGTACTCTGCAAATAGTTTATTGTCTATGCAGCTTTGCTCAAATTATGCTGAAACTAATTTCTTGCATTTTGTACGGTAGCTATACCATGCATTTACTTACCTCTTTTGATGCGTCTGTACCATGGTTTAGCCAGAAGAGGGCTGCTAGCGTGCTCTAATCTTGAAGCTGGCGACTTCAAACAAAGTTGAAGGTGGAAGTAAGGATCTGCTGATTACCATTACTACTATAGTCAGATAAGTTGTGACATCTCTATGGAAATGGATTTAATATTCTGTAAACTGTGCACGATAAATGTTCTTAAGTTATTTTATTGTGGTCCATGTTTTATGCACCTGAAACATAATTACTTTAGAGTGGCACATTATAAACTGTGATTCTGCACATTTGTGATGAGAAATATTGAAGCTGAGGCCAGCAGCAAGATATACATGCAGGGCACTAAAGCATTCTAAGCGGTCTTTACTTTCTTCAGCTTGGCGGCGAACGGGCCACTAACGACGGAGTAGGCGGCTCCGGTGTCGACCAAAGCCTTGACATAGTGGCCGTCGATAAGAACATCGAGGTCGCCGGTTTGTCGTCTTGCATTATGGTTTATTCGTGGCGTGGGATCACGACTGCGTCGACTTGCTGCGACGCTGTTCCGGTGTGTCTTCAGGTCTTGTTGCGGCGAAGTGCTCTCACGAGGCGGTGAGTTGGTATCTGATGATTCCCGAATTGTCGCTGTCGTCGTCGAAAGATATTCGGCATTTCGTCGTACAGCAAACCGCACCTCCATCGGTCGCTGCCCTTAGTTTTCCGGTTAAGGGCTTGCGGATCGGCCCCGAGTAGGACCGGTGTACTGGCGACGCTGGGGTGACATGTAGCGGCCTGGCGGCGGCGATCGGCGGAGTTTTCTGGGTGTCCACTGACCTCCTGCGAGGTAGTCGGCGATCTCGCGTGGTCGTTCAACCCGGCTTGGACGCGGCGCGTCGATGGCGAACCCACGCAGTCCCATCTGTCGGTACTGGCAGCGGCGGCAGGTGTGGCCAGCTTCTCCGTAATGGTATCAGAGTAGGCGGTGGTCGGGAACGTGGCAAACATCGGTCTTCCTCGAAGTGCATCGCTGGCCGCGGGCGGTATAGCGTCGGTGGTGTCTGGCGGCGGAACTGAGGCGGAGTGGCCTTTCGACGTCTACGCGGAGGGGGAGCGTTGCGTCGGGCTGCAGCTGCGTAGCTCATGGCTTGCTGAGCTGCCCAGGGAGTGCTGGATTTCCTCTCAGACGATGTCTGCAATTGAGGCAACTTGAGGCTGGCGCGACAGGAACATTCGAGGAAGTTCTTCGCGCACTACGGCCCTTATGATCTCGCGCAGATCGTCGGAGCCAACGGCTTGAACCAGCGCGCTGTCTTAGATGAAGTGGTGGTTGTATTGTGTTTTGATTGTTCTCGATTGTTGTCAATTGTGTTCTCGATTGTTGTCGCCTCGGAGATAAATTCTTGGACTGTCTTGGGTGGGTACCGCATCAAACCAGCGAAGAGCTCTTGCTTTATTTCTCGCATGAGGAAACGGACCTTCTTCTCCTCGGTCATGTCAGGGTTGGTGTGGCGGAAGGGCCGCGTCATCTCTTCTGCGAAGATTGTCACGTTTTCGTTCGGGAGCTGGACCCGTGTTTCTAGTAAAGGGGCGGCCCTTTCCTTTCGCACGACGCTTGTGAGCGCTGCTAGGAAGCTGGTCCGGAAGATGTCCTATGTTGTTAGGGTAGACTCCGTGTTCTCAAACTAGGTTCTCACGCTGTCTTCCAACGCGAAGTACACAAGGCGCAACTTGTCGTTGGTGTCCCAGTTGTTGAACACCGCGGTAATCTCGTACGACTCGAGCCACGTTTCTGGATCCTCACATGATGATCCCCGGATGATCCCCGAAAGATCGGCAGCTCCCTTGGCTGCTGCATCCCGACCGCGGGTGGCGGCGCAGTGGCTGTCATCGTTGTCGCAGTCGTGGTCACGGGCTTGGTCTTCCGAGTCTTGTCGGGTGTTCCGTACTCCGGTGGCCCGTACTGCGGTGGTTGACCTTGTTGCCTACGGCTAGCTCAATGGACGTAGTAGTCGTCGATACCTTCTCCGCGACGTGGGCTGGGTTCACGGCTTGACGGGTGCGTCCGGAACATGAGCGAACATGCACCTCCACCAGATGTCACGCGGTCGTTACGTAGACGAAGGCAGCAGTTGGCGTGTCGAAGATGAAACTCCTTATTTGGCCGAACTTGTGACCGGGAAACGGAAAGTCAAACTACAGCAATACCCATTGTATACTGAGAGCGGCGAAGAGAGCGTCGATGATCGATAAAACTGACGAGCGCTAATGGTGCATTCAGACTACGGAGTGAATCCAGATTCGTCGTGGATGCGGATGGCTCATCCGCGGATGATCTGCATGCAGGCGCATCCACACTATGGACGGTTTCCTAGCAGAGAACCGCATTAGTTAGCCGGATTACTCTCGACCGCAGCCGCTGCGCTCACCTGCGCTCGCTACCAGCAGACTGGGTTGCGGGTATTCAATAAAATGGAGGCGGACAGAACGCGAAGCTCGCCGAGCTTTGTCGAGCGTCGATCATTGTCGAGGACTGTAATGTGCTTCGGTGAAAATGGTATGTTGGCGGAATGGCTGGATGGGAAGATAAATCTGCTTTACAGAGAGCTGCTGAAGACTGTTCCGCTGCTGTCGCGCGGCGGGGCCCCGCATACAAAGGACGGGTACAATGATGCGCCGATATCGTCCGTTTTACAGCGAAAGCTGTTATGAGATCATTTCAGCGGCTGTTTTTGGCGCCGTAGTTGTCCGCCGCCGCCACCGGCGTCCGTATCCACTATCGCTCGAAATTCCAGGATGGAACGCGGTTCGAACCTGGGCCCTCTGCGTGGGAGCCCAGTATTCAACCTCTGAGCCATGCCGGTGCTTGAAACTGGTTTGCAAAAAGGTCCTATACAGGCTTCATGTCGGGAAGGAACCACATTAACATATGCAATATAGCGTGGTAGAAGAGTGAAATGAGCACCAAGCGTCGCACAACGCGAATTCTGTAACCAGGCGTCACACAATGCGAATTGTGCAACGAGTGGGTTCTTGAATGCTTCCAACCCATTGCAAAGAGCTCTGCCATAATTCTTCATCGTCATCAGGTACAGCATCAACAATGTGCGCATGATGCCTTGCATGCGTTTTGCAGGTACCAAAGCTCTCCGTAGAATGACGAAAAATGGCATAGTGCCTGCTTCCCTACTTCTCAAAACTTACAATGATTTATAGCGTAGTGGGTTCCTCGCAAGTGCACTTGTATTGGTTGCCAAGGAAGCCCATAAGCGCCATAAGCGCATGATCCATTTCCTCGGCGTCTCAGTAAAGTTCCTCGCCCCCCCCCTCCTCTCTCCCAGGTCAACGTATGGTATAGAGCATGGCGGGAGAGGGAAATAGCGACCGGGCGTCACCCAATGCAAATTGCAAAACTGGTGGGCCGTTTAAAGCTTCCAACCCATTACAAAGGCTTGAGCCCTAATGTTTCATCGTCATCAGTCGTCGCGTCAACAAAGTGCACATAATGCCTTACAGACGTGTAGCTGGTGCCTTGCTTCTCCGCAGAATGACGAATAATGGCTTCGTAGGTGCTTCCCAACTTCACAAAAATTGTTATTTATGGCATAGTGGGTACCTTGCTAGTGTACTTGTATTAGTAGCCCCAAAAGAGCTTACAACGGGCTCTAGAAACGCCGCTCTTCCAGCTTTCGCTGTGACTGTGCTGCGGTTTCAGCGCAGGCTTGGCGTTTTTTTTTCGTTTGCGGATAACAGGTACTGACAGTGCACATTGCACTGCTGCACATTGTTTCCTTCTCTTGGTTCGCATCTTGACCTAAAAATCACTGTTAAAACACGGGTCGGATTCTGAGACATACGCTTTCAGCGACAGCGCCACTTTGCCTGCCGCAGAATCCTGCGTGTGCAATGATTAAAGCGACCACATAGCCGCTACTCACCAAACCGCCAATCAGCGCGCATTAAAAGTAATAGATATCTCAAAGGTGATCGTCTTAGAATATGACCTCAGAACTGAGCGCCAACAGAGCTAAAATCAATTGCGAGGACAGCCGTACGGCTCGATCAGAAGAAAAGTGGACTGGTTGCCAGCCTGTGTGTCCGCTAAAACTACGGCGTTCCGCCCCCAGAATCCCAATGTGAAAAACAGGTTGGGATCATACGTCCGCGAGCCACGCGGACGTGGCGCGGATGAGGAGAATTGCTGATGTGAAGTCACTTGACGCGCCATCCGCCACTCCAAATGCGGATGAGGTCCGTCCTCACGATGCACCGTAAAGCGTGTCGGCATTTCTACGTGCGCCATCGAAGATTCCAGGGTTATCGTTAGTGGCAGCGTAATCTCTCCAAAAAACTAGATTATTCACGTCCTGCGCGCAATCTTAATGGAATGATCTAAAACAATCGTGAAGCTTCTGAAACATCGCGGCATGGTCTGCTCGGAGCGTTGCAAACAACCTTGCGGGTGAAGCCCGGATACATCAAAATAGCACACGTGGCAGTATGTATGTATGTATGTATGTATGTATGTATGTATGTATGTATGTATGTATGTATGTATGTATGTATGTATGTATGTATGTATGTATGTATGTATGTATGTATGTATGTATGTATGTATGTATGTATGTATGTATGTATGTATCTTTTAAACGAAATTTTATAAGAATTTTGATTATTATCTTTCTAGTTCTCTTTTTTGTGTCCGATTTCTATTGCTAAAGTATGTTTTCTACAGCACAAAACTGAATGTAACCTTACACAAAATATGTGCATTCAAAGAAGGTTTGTAATTTTTCAATGTACAGTCGTGACAAAGAAGTTGGGAACTATGGAACGAACCAGCAAGAACAATTTTATAGCGCAGCTCCTCTGTGTAACATAGCTTCTACGCATTGCGTTTGTCGAATATGTCGATTTCAACCAGCATAACTAAACTTTCGCCCGTCGCTGTACATACTTCTACATATATGCGTGGTTTTTATGTATATTGTCATACGTGTTGGCAATTACTATTAAGTGCACAAAGCTACTCAAGCTGAATACGCTTTTTGTATGTGCACCTGTCATCTGTACTGCAACTGCTGTTGATAAAAGATTAACTTGGGTTTAAAGTTTTCGCCTAGTTACCAAGAGAAGAGTAGCCCTCTATGACTCAAAAGAATTTGACGTAATCTTTTGCAGCGATCGGCGACCCTCTCGTCGAAACTCGATTGCCTGCTGGAGTTCCTTACAACCATTGACAGAGGCATTACACGGAGCTGCGCAACACGACAAGGACCGAGATAGAAGACACAGCACTGTGTTTGTGTCTTCTCTCTCTGTGCCTGTCGTTTTGCGCTGCTTCGTGTAATGAATCCCACCCAACTAGCACGGAAATGTGTCTCAACAAAGTCATCTTGGCCACAGGGAATTAGGCCACCGCGGGTCTCTTGATTTTCTTGAAAACATCGTGATGTCCGACCGGCACTCGAATTGACAGAGTCGATAAAAGTAATGCCCAGGCATAATTGGGTTTCGGGACTGGGCGCTCTTGCGATGGTAGTGATTAGAGGAAAAAGAAGAAACTGTTTAGAATAACAGAGAGCTGAGCTAGTTGGTACGTATTCATTCTAAAAAGAGACAGGGCGTGCAAACACGGACACAAGAAAGAGATCAGGACACCACAAACGCCGTTTGTGGTGTCCTGATCTCTTTCTTGTGTCCGTGTTTGCACGCCCTGTCTCTTTTTAGAAGAAACTGTTATTTCTGTATTCCGTGAGGGAGCACGGCGCAGCATTTTTGGGCCTAAAGGGGAGTGAATGAAAAGAGCGGCAAGACCACTTTCTCAAGAAAAGGGTGCACGGAACACATTGCGTCAGACCGTGCAAGCCGTTTTTTTTATAAAAAAGCTATCGGTGTTTGCATGGTGTCATGTATGCGATAGCGCCACGTGTTGTTGATAAGAGCGGCCAGCTAAGCTGCCCAGTAATCATGTCACCCGACTGCGATAAATATAAAGCTGGCATGTCTCGGCTGCCCGCCCCCCCTCACTTTTCACTTCCTTTTGTACCGTCGTACTTGCGGCACGATGTAGCAATAAAGTGCTTGCTACTGTTCTACGTTTGTCTCCGGGCTTTGGACGTAACACATGGCGACACTGCAAATCGAACCCATTACCTCCCACATCGTAGTAGAACGCTGTAACCACTCGACCACCGCTGCAGCGCTTCAGATCAGAGTTGTCCACTATAGCACTTACTTCATTGTTAATATATCCTCTTTCCCTCGAAAAACATCTAATGCCAAACGTCCAGTGAAACTCAATGAAAAAACAAACTCGGAATCCCCAATGCATTAGCATAAGGCGACTCGAAGATGAAACGCCATCAAGTGTGACTATAATAGCGTGCACTTTATATCGACGTGCGACATCACTATTCAAGTATCACTGATTAACTGTCACTAATGTTACTTTCACAAATAAATGAATACCCGATTTGTTTCGATAATCGTCATTTAAATAACCTTTCGCTATTGAAATCACTACTCAATTGATCAGCTTCGATTCTCATATATAAGCACAGTCACACTTTAGCTCGCTTGTGTATGGCTTTCGATCCCAAAGACGCGAACGCCGCTTTTTATGCTCTGCAAGCATCCGATGCCGCTCCGCGGAAGCTTTCCATGACGTCTGCTGCGCGAGGGGATCGTCTTCTTTATCTTCTCCTCTGTCGCTTCGATTTCAGGTTTTCGCAAAGACGAAATGAGAGTAACGCGAACGGCGTATTTATTTTTGCCTTTTGTTATTCGTGCGAACGCGCACACGTGCGCCTCGTTATTCACGAGGCACACTGTAAAAAATAGTTGTAAACTTACAGATAAAATACATGAAATTTCTGTACCGCGAAAGAAACTTTCTGCGAATGTGCCATGAAGGAAATCTGTTAAAAAGAGAAACCGAAATTTCCTGTTATTCGTGACCTTCAGCAAAACAAACGACTCAAAATTGAACGTCCACAGTTTTAAATACTTCAAAGATTGCAAATGTCCATGAAATAACATTTCATGTTTTTCTGGTTATTCCCACAATGCTATTTTGATTTATTAATAGTGAGAGCCTTTTCTGCGGTTCTACGTTCATGCCTCGCGGGCCCCTAAATTTACAAGATGGCTACCGTTCACGTCGAAGCGCGGCTACGCATGGCTGCAGTGTAAAGCGCGGCTACGACACCGTCCTGCTCCTGCTTTTTGTGCGCCTGCCATTGAAAGGTGAGTGGTTTGCTTCTAACTAGAGTTCCTTACAACAAGAACTCGTTGATATGCTGCCCGCTTTCGAAATTCGTTCTCGCGTAGTTTCTAATTCTGCTTTGCGTCGGCAACGCGCGCGACCACAACGTTGTGCGAGAGTCGGAATTCCTTCCATGCTTTGGTAGAAATACTGAAGAGGCCTTGTAAGTGGGTGCTTGAGGGAACGCCTGCTGTTGTACCCCATTTATTTCTTTGCTGTTAGCGGCAGCGTACGTCAAGGTATGCGAATTTGTACTTGGACGGTTGCAGAGCGCATACTACAGCGTTCGCAGCGCACTTCATGTGCGTTCTCTGCGGGCAGCCATTAACGAGGTTTCGCTGTACAGAATAATCAGAGGTATTTGTTCACCTTACCCGCTTTGTTTCTTTATTACATCAAACCTGTGTATTCTGTGTTTCTGCACCTATTTTTTTCTTGATGCTTGGACCGACTTCCTCTAAAAACTAATGAAGTGCGTATACCTCAACTCAGCTAACCGAGCGACGTTACAGAGCATATAATACTTTCTTTTTTTTATGAAAGTGCAAACGTTTCCTTTTTTTGTGTGTTTGTCTACGTGTAATAGGTAGCTTTCTCCTGCATAGTGAACATGGCCCTGAGCAATGATGTTGTGGCTTGGTGTACGGCGTTTAGTGTTTTGTAGTGGTCATTGCATGATAAGTTCTGCTTGGTTGTATAATGCTGTGTATCTTGAACATTGCTGGCGGGAATGTGCGAACGCATAGCTTCTTGGCGTAGTATCATTGGATGACCTTCCTTACGAAGCTTTAAGTTCCTGGCGGAAGATAGATAACCTAGGTAAACCTAGTTTACCGAATGGACGTGCGGGGCACATCCACTCGGTAAACTGATACCTAAATTGACTAGCCAATGGGGCACGGGCTTGACGTGTACACGCGCTACCTTGCGTCATCGCATTCCGCCTGCGTTGCGGTGGAGCACGGCTTCTCCTCGGTTGGAGAAACTCGGCGCGTTTCGGATTGGCGTGTTCCCTGCTGAAGCTCATGTTAGATACGCGGTTGTTATCCGTGGTTTACACACAACGGCGTGAAGCCGTGAACACCTCTGGAAAGTGGGCTCAAGTGCGCTCGTAGTACAGGCAGTGAATCGTGGCACATGTCACATGTGCTTTCTCAGTGAGCACCAACGCCGACGCCGCTGTTCTAGCCGTGCGTGAAGGCTTACTGTGGACATCGATCGTGACTACCTTTAAAGAATCCCGGTTTTCGGAGAGGCGGACTTTGTTTTTAGTGGCGTATTGAAGGGCAAATTAATCTTTCGTTGGCTCTCGCCCGTTTGGTTCACCAGTGCTTGGCGGCAGTAGTTATTAGACTTCCATCGTCGAACAAAAGCACCGACACAAATTTTGTATGACGCAACCAAGTGTGTTCGAGATGTGTGTACGAGATGTGTTCGTCGCTGAACGCAAACTTTTTTAGCTCTTTGAGGCGCACGTTTTGTCGCGCGTGAGGTTTAGGGCGTCTGAAAAAAAAAAAAAAGACATGCACACGTTTTGGTCGACAGCTTTAGAAGGACATCCGTTCTATACATCCGCCCTATCGACATGTAGGCCACAAAAAGAGCAGCTTGGCAGATAACAGCGGCTACCGAACTGATCAGACGACTGGCATATGACGGGATGGTCTGGGTGTTTTGCCAGCCATGCTACCGCGACAGATGGCCTTTGTTTATTTGACGGTGCTGTTTCCTGCCAAATGACGCCATGCGAAACAAACTGTAATTACGCTAATATTACCACTGAAAAAATAACATCTACTTCTTTAGGCGCATCACTCCTTGAATGAAGCGAATCGCCCATTAGAAATATTCTGCGATTTGTAAACATTCACAATATTCTGTAGATTTTGAACATATATATTGTGTTGCTCTTTTGCGGAGAAGCAAATTTCATGCTATGTATAGTTCACAGCACGTAATAGGCAGGAATTGGCGTACCAGGGTGGGGGTTCAACCCCCCCCCCCCAAATAATTGTTAGATTTAGCATGTGTAAATATGCACGCACGAACATACTACATAAAGAGCGGTTGAACCCCTCCCCCGAACAGAATTTCTGGCTACGGCCCTGCAGGCAGTGCAACTCGTCTTCTGGCCCAATGGCTTAGCCCAACTCGAAGGAGTTTTTCAGTAAAAATATAAACCAATTGACCCTCTGCTTTTTATAAAACGAAGGACAGTTTGCTCCATCTCAGGTGGGAAGTTTTCCAGATTGATACAGATCATTGGACAAATTTCCCCACCACGTGCCATTTATAAATGAATTCCTGTTAACGAAAAAAGTGTGACAGAAATCGCAACTTGGTGGCTCGCTAGCCCAAATAATGAAATAGTCGACGCAAAGCAACCGTCATTGCGAACGTCATTGCGCATGCATTGTTGATTCCTTGCATAAACACTTTCTGCAATGGAGGTTCTCTGAGCGCACCCACGTGCTCTGGTGTTATTCGTCTGCATGCTTAGCCTCACGTCCGTGCAAATGCGCATGCCTTTAAAGGCTTTTTGAAAGCATTAGGAATATGTTTCAATTAGGTATAGCATTTAATGTTAAAGATTCATTCTCTCTGAATTGGCACAAATGTCTGTTACAGTGAGGCATTAGCCTCCCTTTCCTTTCTCTTTAGGGCTTTACAGAAGTGCTTACCGTTAAACAGACTTTTCTATTTCTTTCGGTAATTGCACTTTTTTATTTATTTCAGCGATGTATGTCTGCAGTCTCTCTGGCACCACCAAGACGACTGTGCCACGTTTCATGAAGTATGCCGCACTGCACAAAAACATGAATCTATTCTGCATGAAGTGCCCATTGGAATAGCACAGAAAAGTGTTCCGAGAGTTCCTTCTCTGAGCTAGTGCTACGAGATACCAAGGACGAAAATAGGACTGTAGAGAAAACGAAGAGTCCAAAAGGATTTATATGGTTTTGTGTCATGGAAGCCCTAAGGTGTCATAGTGCCCTAAGGTGGTGCTGCATCTCGAGCTACCAGAAGGTAAGAGAATAATTTGACAGTGGCCTGCTCCTAAAATTGTTCGCTGCTTTAATTTACCTTCTATTATTGAGAGAATTTATTTATTTATTTTTATTTTATATCACATCTACAATGTCTGTAGTTCAATTAAAATATTGTCTAACTTTTTATTTGTCTTTGTATGCTTGTTTGAACTCCAGGGTACAAGGGTACAGGAGTTTTAATGACTACTTATCGCATAATTAACTTCATAACTTTTATTATTGCAGGCAAGTACAAGTGAAGATAACGTCGGAGACGTGC
The DNA here is from genome assembly GCF_013339695.2 of Rhipicephalus sanguineus. NCBI lineage: Eukaryota > Metazoa > Arthropoda > Arachnida > Ixodida > Ixodidae > Rhipicephalus > Rhipicephalus sanguineus. Next base: position 30,208,994 of record NC_051181.1, on the reverse strand, counting down.
CGTGCTCCCCTTCCGTCATTGCCAAAGGTATTGTTATGGATATTTGCAATATATTGCTGAATATTTCTAAACAGGAAATATTTTGTTCCAGGAGAGAACTTTCTGGCTGCCGGGGTATTTACCATCTGTATTGATACCCATGCTGTGATCGAATCTACCACACGGTACCAGGCATTCAAGTTGATGCTCTTTACACACTTCGCCTTTACTATTGAATACCGCAAGGAGGTCAGCCTAACCGTGGTGTTCACACAAAGGTAAAACTTAATACGATTTTTCTGACTTTTTCAACAACATTCATGCAACTAACTTAGATAAAGCCACATTAGATAGTACAAAAGTAGACAAGTACTGGGGAATTTCCAATATCTGATACTACACTCCCATTTGGCTAAGTCAATGAGGGTTCTGATGGAGGGTATGACTAAATGGAAATGTTCAGCTTGAGTGTAAAACTGTCTACGGGAATCCTGAGCGGTCATGAAAGATTTTAAGTAATAACGTTAGTATATGGAACGGTTGACGTGTGAAGTATTTTTAATCACTGTTTAATGAGGATTTCGAAGGGGCACCAAGTAACACGACAATTTCCATTATATTAAGTAAGAGCTAGCACTTTTTTATGCAGTTCTGCTGCCGGAGCAAGGTGTGTGCCCGGGCTAGTTGGTATACCATAATTGTGAGCACAACGCAGAAAGAGAGACACAATAAACAAAGGACCGACGAGGATTGGTGCAATCAAGCGAGAATTTTCTGTAAGCAAAATGGGCACAGATTGCATCAGCAAGACGTCTACAACTTTATTTGGCATCTATAATTACACACGACTTTTTCAAACCTCTTATTGTTTGCAATGGTGAACATGTGCACGCATGCGCTTCAGGATGAGTATGTTCTTTTCCTGATAGTGTGGGGCAATGCCATAAAATCCGTGGTGAAAATTGTGCCCGTGGTGTCCTATCATCGACGTTGTCCGGGTCTATCGCGTTACAATGGTTTCAGTGTAATTTTTAGCAGATCTAAATTGTGAAACACATAGTGCCTACCATGCAATCATGCGTGTGCACTTAAAAAATCGGATAGTTCGGTGGTGTTCCCTGGTCCCAGCAAGCACATGCATTGTTGAATAACACCTTTGTTTTGTTTAATAGCATAGTAGCTTTGTTTCGACTTTGGGCTATGTGCGCACAATGTCACAAAGCTCATACATGGTGGAAGCTCGTGAAGGTGAGGGCCTTCAGCGGCACTCCGCAAGTTCACATAAAACTCGCTTGTTACATTCCGACGGACAAACGATCAGTTGCCGACCAATTTTTCGGCGACAAAATGATCATCACGTGGGCGTGGTGGTGTTGCTCGCGGAGGTACGTAATAAGGGATGGGTTGAGAAAACGTTTCGGCTTAATACACGGGGTCTTGGGCCGCTGTCTCATTGTGAATGATGAACCTAATGACAGAAATTGTGGCTTTTACTCTTGTGCAAAACAGGTACTGGATTTGCTCATTCATCAAGAAAAAGAAAATGCATTGATATAATACATAATTTAAACTTTTTTAGCGCGCACAAAAGTTTAAATTATGGATCCATACCAACTTGCCCAGTTATCTGTCTTACTGCTATTGATATAATAGTCATTTGTTTATTTTTTTTCTTGTTACTCTCGATAATTGGGCATTCGGTTAATTCAGACGTTTTCTCCGGACCCGTGAAATGCGAATTAATGAGCTTTTATTGTATTTGGGTGAGTGTTTAAAAGCACGTGAACCTTGCTCTGTGAGGAGCATTATTTCCTCTAAAGTCCTTACACTGCAATAAGTGACATTGTATGAACCATAATGGAATTTTATATAAATGAATCTCCATCTGGATCATGATGTTATTTTTTTAACTGATTCCACACACACCTTAAAGCGGCAATGCGAGGGTTTCTTGAGCGCTCTACCAACATAATCAATGTTGTTCTCAGTGCGGTCCATTATGTTCAGCATAGTCATGCAACAGCCTGGTGAACCTAAAAATATCATTATTCGTTTTTAGGGCAGCCGCAGCAGTCAACCCTGACAGAGGGAGCAAGTTCGAGAAGTCAAGGAAGCAGCGCCGCCTCACCACAAATGACCAACTTAATCAAAGCTCTGCGAGACTATGAATGCTAAGTGCTACAACGAAAAATTTGCAGTGTCATTATGAATATACCGTATTTACTCGAATCTAAGCCGATGTTTTTTTTTCGGAAACACGATGTGCGAAAGTGTGTGTGTGTGGGGGGGGGGCGGCTTAGATTCGAGTACAATGATTAAGTTTTTTTCTTCTTGGCCTTGCGAATTTCGCGGGTCGGCTTATAATCAGGTACGGCCTAGGTTTGAGTAAATACGGTATATCTACACAATTTGCAAACCAGTTTGAATCTACGGTGACAACATGTACGCAGTTTTCATTATTTTGAAGCTGTTTACATGCAGCATTTCCTGTGCTTAAATAAAGATTCGTTTCTTTTATCATGAAAGGAGAATCTACTGAAACGTGCCTGTTTTTATTGCGTTATTTACTAGAGTGCTGGAGGCAACATCTCGCGGGTGTAGCTCCAAGAAGTTCACAATGTCCGCTCGGCGCTGGGCTGCTTACCCGAAAGTCGCGGGTGCGACCCCGGCCGCGGCGGTCGCATTTCGACGGAGGCGAAATGGTAGAGGCCCATGTACTGTGCGATGTCAGTGCACGTTGGAAACACCAGATTTTCGAAATTTCCGAAGCTCTCCACTACGATGCGCCTCATAATCATATCGTGGTTTTGGCTTGTAAAACCCCAGATATTATCTTAAAAAATTAGAATATATTTGAATTATGCAAACGCAATATATTGGTATTTTTGCCATTGCATTTGGCTAAACAAAATATTTTTGCGTATCACTTGTACGAGTGACATAACTACTTTTTAGTACTGAGGAATGCTTTTCTAAGAAAATATATATAAGTTCATCTTTATGCATAAAAAGTATGTTCCAGAATTAAAATGCAGTAATGAAATAACAGGAGGGCAGTAACAGAAAACACAACCTTTGTGACTCGATATCCGATCTTGTACTTATAGGTAATGTTTCTGTAAACAATAACAGACGCTATTAGCGAAATAACAGATAAATGAGAACAGAAAACAGTTTTTTTCAGTGTCTGAAAACTGAAACGTGTTTTTAAACATAAAATTTCTGTACTGTAAAAGTGAATGTAACAGTGAAATAACAGAAAGAAGACAAACAGAAAACCAAGTTTTTTCTGTAACACAAAACTGAACATTGTGTTTATGCAGAAAAATTCTGTAAAGTAAAACGGAAAAAATCTGTTAAAACACAGAAAACTTCAAAATAGAAAACATAGCTTTACAGAAATTTTGTGGCAAGAGAGCTGCCAGACAATTTCTGTTTTTTTCAAAAAATATTTTTTACAGTGCACGCGTGTGGTCATGTCACTTCAGGCCGAGACACGGGAACGTCGCTTGTTTTATGTTTGCTCATGCAAACGCCGCAAGGTCGAAGCGACTGCGCCGTGTTTCCTGAAAGGCATTAGCTCTTAGAAACCTTCTGGCCAATCTTTCTCGTTTTACGTGTTCGCATGTCTAAGCGCACGATTGTTCTCGCATTCTGGCACTATCAAAATGCGGCGGTGAATTGAACCTTCGACATTACGCTCATAATAATATTAATATCTGGGGTATTACGTCCCAAAACCAAGATGTGTTTATGAGAGACGCCGTAGTGGAGAGCGCCGGAAATTTCGACCATCTGGTGTTTTTTAACGGGCTCTAACATTGCACAGTACACGGGCCTCTAGCTTTTCGCCTCCATCGAAATGCGACCGCTGCGGCCGAGATCAAACCAGAAAACTTCGGTTCAGCAACCGTTCACCATAACCACTGTTCCACTGTGGCGGACGACGCTACGCTCATGATACTTTTCTCCCACTGCTGCTTTATACAACAGTTTCTCCATAGGCTCAAAAGCCGCTCCTATTTCTTGTACTTAGGTCTTTGTAACAAATGCAACCTTTTACGTCTAGCTACGAAATACCCTTACGGCAACCACTATACCTAGCTCGAATATGCCTAATTAGTTCAGTGGCAGCGCACCTTCATGAACATGTAACTAAACGTGGTGGCAAACAAGGGGACGTTTGGGTAAAATCGTCAAACCTTCCATGTATTAATTTATGCGCGATTTCACAGATGCGGTGCATCTAGAGTGTTGTTCGCCTGCATTTGACGAGATAGCGCACGGATTATTGCTTAATGCCACCGAGCAACTAGATCTTTCTTAGCTATGGCCGGTGATAAAGTGCGAGCGCTTGGCTTTGGGCTGTACCCCCGGACATCTGCTGCAACGCGGCAGCGCATAAGCGCCGTAGCAGACGCCCGGAGCTGGAAGCTGAGATGCAGCGGAAATAAATTGGCTATCATCGTATACACTCTATGCTAGACACTTTCCGTGCTGCCTTGCTGTCACCTGCTCGCGCATCTTTCTTTCCTTGTCGTTTCATCGGCTTTCGTCTTACCTCCTTGCCCTCAAAAGTGGCGAGTAAGTTAACTTCGTGCTACTGCTATCGTACTCCCTTGAGATACGCAAATTCTTAAGAATTGCGTAGGCATGAGAAAGCTTTGTGAATTCGGCCCCAGATGTCAGGTCGCCGCTACCAGACAGAGCTTTCACGAGAACACTTCTCCGCCGAAACAATTAACGACCCGGTCCATCAGCATCGGAGCAAGTCGACGCAGGCATGATCCGACGCCACTACCTAACCGTAACGCAGTACGACGGACTACCGACCTCGACGTGTTTATCGATGGCCACAGCGTCACCGCTCTACTCGGAACCGGAGCCGTCCACTCCGTCGTCGGTGGGCCGTTCTCCGTCAAGCTGTAGAACGTAAAGACCACTTGGAATAGACCCAAAATACGGATAGCTGGAGGCCATTTATTAACGCTGATTGGAGTCTGCACGGCGAGATGGCCGCTAATGGCCGCCAATGTTGATACACTGGCGGCCATTAAAGAGAACTAACGGAGAAGAAAGAGAGAGAGACAGATGAAGAGGAAGGCCGGGAGGTTAGCCAGATGATGACATCCGGTTTTCTACCAAGCAACGGGGCGGGGAAATAGGGGCAAGAAAAAGGGTGTAGAGGGAGAGAGGATAAAAACAGGACAAAAAAAAAAGAACGACACACACAGGAAGGGCGTTCTGAGCCGTTTAGAATCGCGAGAAACGCGGTAGCACTTCCAGGGCCTTCTTCTGCGACGTTGTTTCCTGTCGATGGCGCAAAGTTCTTTCTTCCGACAAAGGTCGGTCACCCAACTTGCTGAGAGCGTTGAAAATGTATAGCCGCTGTGCACTATACTGTGGGCAGTCGAAGATGATATATCCAATTGTTTCTTCACTGCCCCAGTGATCACAGGCTGTGGTGTCGGCCATCCCAATGCATAGGCGTTGGTAAACGCAACGCCCAACCATAGCCTACACAAAAGGGTAGCGTCTACTCGGCGAAGCCTTGATGGAACTTAATGTCGGGCCAAATGAGTACAATCAGGCATGCTTGAAGTGCGGCTCACTCTATTGCGACGTGCTGCGTTGGCGAGCAAGGAAGCGGAGCTTCCGTGCAGCGTGGGTCCTAGAAAGCGGTAGGGGTAGCTCGTGGCCTTCTGCATGGGCTGAGCGGGCAGTTTGATCGGCCCATTCATTGCGATGATACCGCAGTGGCTAGGCAACCAATGGAAATTGATTTGGTGCCCTTCCTCAGTTAGGTGGTGTACCACCTCTGCAGTCACAAGTACCAGCTGTTGGTGAGGTCCGCGGCGGAAGGCTGACAGTAGGGACTGCAGCGCCGCCTTGGAGTCACAGAAAATACTCCACTTGTGCGGCGGTTGGTCAATGACGAATTGCAACGCGGTGCGAAGGGCTGACAGTTCTGCTGCCGTCGATGTTGTTGCGTGAAATGTCTTCAATTTAATCGCCTAACCAACCTTAGTATGACATCTGCTCCGGTTGAGCTGCTCAGCAGGACGGATCCGTCAGTGTAGATATGTATGGAGTCTTGGTACTTCTCACACGAAGTACCAAGACTCCAGCTACGGCGACGGCCATCCTCCCGTCCACTTTATTCGGTAGCTCATGGTAGAGCATCGGACGCGTTATTCGAAGGTTGCAGGTTCGGTCCCTGCCCGCGGCAAGTTGTCTTTTCGCCTGCTTTACTTTCTTCACACTTGCATCGTAATTACCACAAGTGACATCCCCTATACATTCCTTGCCGTTATTGTCCGTTAGTTCTAATTAATGTTGTGTGTAACGAAACGATGGATGCGGAAATGTTTGAGGCCCGTGTACTTAGATTTAGGTGCACATTAAAGAACCCCAGGTGGTCGAAATTTCCGGAGCCCTCCACTACGGCGTCTCTCATAATCATATCGTGGTTTTGGGACGTTAAACCCCAGATAATAATATAATAATAATAATAATAATAATAATAATAATAATAATAATAATAATAATAATAATAATAATAATAATAATAATGTAACGAAACAAAAATGTGGGCTTAAAATTCTCATTATTTCGTTAATTGACGGTCATACATATTTGGAGAGCTTTGTGGTCCTACAGCATTGTTCGAGGGACGTCATTACAGCCACGGCTTTTCTAAATCAACGCAGCGCAGTCATTTACTTAAGATGCCAATCGAGAACGCTTTCCACGAACAATTCGGTAGCGCCGGATAGGAAAATTTGTCACCATGCTGTGAATGTGATAGAAGAACAGGTCGCCGATCTGCCTCTCTCCAGCGTAACCATTTCCGGCGGCACGGGACAACCTACAGGCTTAGAAGTCGTCAACGGGGCCGACCGGCACCTGCTCCTGGGCCGTCAGATTTGCCTTGGAAAAGGCATAGTCGAGCTGCGTCATGGGAAAGCGAGGGTGATGCTGACAAACCTCAGCCACAAATACAGGCCCCTCAACATTTGTACTACGGTCACCTACATGGATGAATTCGCGGATGCCAGCAATACTTTCGCCCTTTCCGATGGTACCGAACCTGCTTCAACGAACCAAGGTCCCCAAACAGCATTCGACGCAAATCCGAGCCTTCTGAAGCAAAAGAAAAAACAGCTCAAAGCCCTCCTCCTGCAACGCAAGGACTGCGTCTCGTTGTTCTCAAGAATTCGATAGACCCTAGTCGCAAAATATCGCATCATAACAGAAGAAAGTGTCCGACCTATCCATCAGAGCCTCTGCTGAGTTTCGACGTGAGAAAGCGAGGCTGTGAGAAAGCGAGTCGACGAAATGCTACGCGACGATGCCATCCAGCCGTGCAAGAGTCCGTGGTGTTAGTGAATGAGAAGAATAGAACCATACCTTCCTGCGTCGATAATCGTCGCCTGAGCTAAATCAAGAAGAACATATATAGTCTGCCACGAATAGACGACGCCCTGGATCGACTCCACAATGCGATTTACTTTTCGTCGATGGACCTTACGACCGGGCAGCTGGCAAATCAATTTCGACGAGAGCGACCGGAAGAACATTGCCTTTATAACACCAGACGGCCCGTTCGATACGGACATACGAGCGCTATGGGACGGGGACATAGACAAGAGGCACACAGGACAGGCGCTCAACTTTCAACTGAGGTTTATTGAGCAGACATGTACAATATATACAAGCAACCAGCAAGGGGGATAACAATTGTGAATCATCCACCCGATAACAAAAGTGCCAATACCTCACCAGAAAATCTCGTCATGGCCACGCACCACGCCAAATCAAGTTTTTACCGCTCAAAGGCGTTAGAAAACGTCCGATATTGAAGACCGCGACACACTTGCATTTAAAAATATATACCTGGAAAGACGCATGCGCACTCAAGAAACCTTAACATCAAAATCAACAAGCCTTAACATCGAAACCCAAAAGGAAGCCAGCGCCATCAAAACCGAACAGGCCGTCAACGAACCAGCCTAGCAATGTGGACACAAACTACCCCACCATAAGACAAAAAAGAAATGTGGGCTACGGACTCTGCACATATGCTCAACGTAACTCCTAAAAAACCTAACCACGAGCCGCGTAAGTAAAATAAACAATTTTTGCCCTAACACCATAAAAACCAAAAACAAAACTTGAACACATAAGATCAGCGTCAAAAACCATAAGAAAACAATAGGTCATTAACAATGCTTAAACAACAAGGAGCTGCGTCAGAAAACAGTGGTAAACGAAGTATTAAAAAAAAAAATACCCACTCAACCCTATAAACAAAGACAACAGCACAAAACACCTACGCCAAAGAATGGAAGCTTACAAATAACCTTCTAGGAAGGCGACTTCCTTGTCACAGAGTGTGATAGAAGGTACACTGATACACTTATCACCAGACTTGTGAATATGGTATGGTTCCACGATTTCCCTTTCTGTTCTGTCATGAGAACGCTTAAGGAAATCAGCGCGCGCAAACTCCGGACTGCACCCACACCTTTTACAATGCTCCGAAAGGTGGCCACCAGCGTTATTCTTGATTGACAAACTATGCTCTCTTGCCCTTTCATTGAAACATCTCCCCGTTTGCCCTATGTACACTTTATCGCAGCTCAAAGGAACGCGGTACACAACGTTCGCCGCGCATGCGGTGAACTGAGTGGCATGCCGCTTGGAACACTGCTTGCGACCACCATTAGAAGTGAGAGAGCAAATTTTTGATAGTTTGCACGGCGCTGAAAACACAACATTGACATGGTACTTCGAGATAACTTTTTTCAAATTATGGGAAATGCGATGGATATAAGGAACAGCTACAGTTTTCTGTATTTCGTTAGTCCCATTGTTAGTTGTACGAGTGCGCTTCATCTTCTGCAGCAGGGACTCACAAACACTGTTGACCAACCACGGTGGGAAGTCAGCTGCTTTTAGACGCTCAACCTGGATTTCAAGCGCTTTTTTCATTTCATGTTGACAGGATTTTTCCAAAGCCGCTTTTACACAAGTCGTGGTGATCCCCCTTTTGATAAGCTTGGAGTGGGCACTGTCAAACGGCAACAAACCTTTCTTAGACCTGGGATTATACATCCAGCATAAATGATCTGGCTTGAAGATAAGTTTTAAATCTAAAAATTGAATGGAGTTAAGCTCTGCCGATTCCCAAGTGAACTTAAGACCCTCTGCGGATCTTTCGAATAGGTTCAATATGCCTGCAGTAATATTGTCAGGAACCGGTCCTTCTACGTCACTGGATATCAGCAGGTAATCATCCACGTAACTGAATGCTTTAACAACCTGAAAATCGCCAAGTTTAGGTGCGATACGCTTGTTTACACAGGATAGAAAAATGTCGCATAAAACAGGTGCGACTGAAGACCCAATACATATTCCTGATTTTTGCACAAAATGTTGACCTTTAAAACTAATAGCTGTCGACTCCAGGTAAAACTCGAGAATTGAAATGAAGCTGTCACTGCTCACCCCCGTTGCGTTCTGGAATCCAATCTCACCGGTCCCGTCAATCACATCACGTAACGCACAGAACAGTCCCGCGTGAGGTATGGAATAAAACAGTTCCTCGACGTCCACGGACATCCCAGTGGAGCCGGACACATCACTGAGACCTTTGATGATGTCAAGTGAACTTCGCACGAGGAAGGGGTCTTCTATCACCAAAGAACTCAGGTGCTCCTGTAAATACCGGCTCACAAGGCCTTGCCAGGATCCCTTTTCTGTGACGATCGTCCTAAGCGGACATTCCGGCTTGTGCGTTTTGCCTGTGAAGAAGGCTTCCAAGGTACTTGTTTCAGTCTTTTCAACCTTTTTCAAAAGCGATTCCAGGTTGAGATTCTTCAGCAACCGTAGTGCCTTCCTTTTTTGAGACTTTGCGTTAAAGTCACATAACTTGAAGTTCTTCGTTACCGCCGCTAAGGCCTTACGTAAGACCTCACGCGGGACTGTTCTGTGCGTTACGTGATGTGATTGACGGGACCGGTGAGATTGGATTCCAGAACGCAACGGGGGTGAGCAGTGACAGCTTCATTTCAATTCTCGAGTTTTACCTGGAGTCGACAGCTATTAGTTTTAAAGGTCAACATTTTGTGCAAAAATCAGGAATATGTATTGGGTCTTCAGTCGCACCTGTTTTATGCGACATTTTTCTATCCTGTGTAAACAAGCGTATCGCACCTAAACTTGGCGATTTTCAGGTTGTTAAAGCATTCAGATACGTGGATGATTACCTGCTGATATTCAGTGACGTAGAAGGACCGGTTCCTGACAATATTACTGCAGGCATATTGAACCTATTCGAAAGATCCGCAGAGGGTCTTAAGTTCACTTGGGAATCGGCAGAGCTTAACTCCATTCAATTTTTAGATTTAAAACTTATCTTCAAGCCAGATCATTTATGCTGGATGTATAATCCCAGGTCTAAGAAAGGTTTGTTGCCGTTTGACAGTGCCCACTCCAAGCTTATCAAAAGGGGGATCACCACGACTTGTGTAAAAGCGGCTTTGGAAAAATCCTGTCAACATGAAATGAAAAAAGCGCTTGAAATCCAGGTTGAGCGTCTAAAAGCAGCTGACTTCCCACCGTGGTTGGTCAACAGTGTTTGTGAGTCCCTGCTGCAGAAGATGAAGCGCACTCGTACAACTAACAATGGGACTAACGAAATACAGAAAACTGTAGCTGTTCCTTATATCCATCGCATTTCCCATAATTTGAAAAAAGTTATCTCGAAGTACCATGTCAATGTTGTGTTTTCAGCGCCGTGCAAACTATCAAAAATTTGCTCTCTCACTTCTAATGGTGGTCGCAAGCAGTGTTCCAAGCGGCATGCCACTCAGTTCACCGCATGCGCGGCGAACGTTGTGTACCGCGTTCCTTTGAGCTGCGATAAAGTGTACATAGGGCAAACGGGGAGATGTTTCAATGAAAGGGCAAGAGAGCATAGTTTGTCAATCAAGAATAACGCTGGTGGCCACCTTTCGGAGCATTGTAAAAGGTGTGGGTGCAGTCCGGAGTTTGCGCGCGCTGATTTCCTTAAGCGTTCTCATGACAGAACAGAAAGGGAAATCGTGGAAGCATACCATATTCACAAGTCTGGTGATAAGTGTATCAGTGTACCTTCTATCACACTCTGTGACAAGGAAGTCGCCTTCCTAGAAGGTTATTTGTAAGCTTCCATTCTTTGGCGTAGGTGTTTTGTGCTGTTGTCTTTGTTTATAGGGTTGAGTGGGTATTTTTTTTTCTTCTTTTTCTTCTTTTTCTTTTCTTTTTCTTCTTTTTTTTTGTTTTTTTTCTTCTTTTTTTTTAATACTTCGTTTACCACTGTTTTCTGACGCAGCTCCTTGTTGTTTAAGCATTGTTAATGACCTATTGTTTTCTTATGGTTTTTGACGCTGATCTTATGTGTTCAAGTTTTGTTTTTGGTTTTTATGGTGTTAGGGCAAAAATTGTTTATTTTACTTACGCGGCTCGTGGTTAGGTTTTTTAGGAGTTACGTTGAGCATATGTGCAGAGTCCGTAGCCCACATTTCTTTTTTGTCTTATGGTGGGGTAGTTTGTGTCCACATTGCTAGGCTGGTTCGTTGACGGCCTGTTCGGTTTTGATGGCGCTGGCTTCCTTTTGGGTTTCGATGTTAAGGCTTGTTGATTTTGATGTTAAGGTTTCTTGAGTGCGCATGCGTCTTTCCAGGTATATATTTTTAAATGCAAGTGTGTCGCGGTCTTCAATATCGGACGTTTTCTAACGCCTTTGAGCGGTAAAAACTTGATTTGGCGTGGTGCGTGGCCATGACGAGATTTTCTGGTGAGGTATTGGCACTTTTGTTATCGGGTGGATGATTCACAATTGTTATCCCCCTTGCTGGTTGCTTGTATATATTGTACATGTCTGCTCAATAAACCTCAGTTGAAAGTTGAGCGCCTGTCCTGTGTGCCTCTTGTCTATGTCCCCGTCCCATAGCGCTCGTATGTCCGTATCATGTATGAACCAACATGCCCAAACACAAGTCTTGCTAGGCCCGTTCGAGTTCAGTCATGCCCTTTGGTCTTCGCTCGACACCTGCGACTTTCAAACGCGTTAGGAACACAGTACTGGCAGTCTTGAAGTGACAGAATCGCCTCGAACGTTAGGACAACGTCACTGTGTTTGCCTGAAACTTTGACGAGCACCTCCAGCCCATTGAAGCTGTTCTTCGAGGAATCAAGACCTCCGGACTAACGTTAAAGCCAGAAAAGTGATGTTTCGCGCACGAGGCGCTCATGTTTTTGGGCCACGTCATTAGAAAAGCGCAGACCCATGGAAAACAGCTGCCATCGCTGCCTTGCCGCCACCCACGGATGAAAATGCCGTACGCCGATATTTCGCCTTGTGCGCCTATTACAGACGCTTCGTAAAGGAATTTTTAGGGATCGCCGAGCCACTAACAAACCTCACAAAGACCGACGTGAAATTCAAGTGGGGAACAGCGCAAGTTGAAGCATTTCAAGAAATGAAACGACACCTGCAGACGGCACATTTCGACAGAACGGAAATCCTAACCTATGCAAGCAGCCTAGAACTCATCGCCATCCTTGTGCAGAGGACTGACGGACTAGAAAGAGTTATCAGTTATGCTAGGAGGGGTGCTATGCAGGTTACCTCGAGTTTGGCGAAAATAAGAATCCTTCCGAGCTCAGGCGACCACCCCTTTTGAACGAGCTAACAGTACAAAAAGGTCAAATCCATCCCTCAGCGCGCGCTGTGTTCCATTGGTTACGATGGAACGCGGCGTCACGTTAGGGGCGGTCAACAAAGTTGGGTGGTGTCTTCAAACCAGAGTGATCTTCTTTTGTTTGTCGTTCCACTGAGGGCACAAGTGCATTCATGCAAGTAAAGAGTCAGAAACTTTCACTAGAGTTATTAGCGTTTAATGTCCGCACTGAGTATTCTTTAGAATAATCAACACTACGGTTGCCTCAGAGATTAGCTGCGGCCGCGCGCCTTGCAACACCGCGGTTGGAGCTAATCGCCGAGGGCAAGTGTGTAATCATCATGGTTGACCTGTTCACTCAAGCGCGTTGCTCGGCCGGCGAGCGCCCTCTTCGTCCTCTTGTTCATCGTCTGCTCGCTTCCCGTGCACGTGCACCCAGATGATTAGCAAATTGGCTGGGCGGTATACCTGTTTATTGAAGTAAGGACATGCTATGACCAAGCTAATTAAGGCAATTCATGCCAAGACCCAGATAATTAAGCGACATTTTACTAAGATCATGCTAACGAAGCCGTGTAAACTAAGACCGAGCTGTTTAAGACCATGCTAATTAACACGAATCTAATCAGGAGGATGATAATTGAAAATAACCTAATTAGGACCTTACTCACTAGAACTATGCTAATTAGGATCGTGCTAGTCATATAACGCTAATTAGCCTCGTGCTAATTAAGACATCACAAATAAACCCACGTTTTTAATGTCGTGTTCATTAGTACATTACCAATTTAGACATAACTATTCAATATGATGTTATTTAAAACCTAGCTAAATAATACGATCGAAATTGAGACCGCGCTGATGCGGTCTTCACTCCGAAGCAGACAGAGCAGACTGAGTAGACAAGCCACCTAAAGAAGCTCGGTGATCACAAGCTCCTTCGATGGTACTAGCCTTGTACGAGAGACCCCTTTCGTAAAAAGGCGCCAAAGCGCCCTTCACGCGAACTGCAAGAAGCCGCCATGTTTAGGTCGCTGTAGCAGACGACACTCCGCGAGACTGCAACTGCTGGTGCGTGACGTTTCGCGAGCGCGTCCGCCAGCTCATGTGCAGGGAATCGTGCCGGAAACGTGTTGCTAAAGGTGGCTCAAAACAGTGCCGTAGCCAGCGGGTGGATGTCACACGGGCCCCTGCCCCCTCCTTCTCCGAAAATTTTCCCCATGCGATGCACAGCACAAAATGACAATCGACCACACTTAGCTGGCCAGACCCCACGTCGGATCAAGGTTGTGCTCCCCCGCCCCCCCCCTCCCCGGAAAAATTTCTGGCTACGGCACTGGTTGAAAAGATGTGTTCCGTTGTGTCACCAACGAGGCTATCACGACGAGACAAAAGAAGTAAGCCACGGACATTTGAAAATTACCACTGTAAACAAATACACGTGCTGCACCTCGGAATAATACACTGTCGGTGTCATTATGTTCGTGGAAGCGCTAGGCCGTGTACGTAGGCATGTTTTGGATTTGTATGCAGAATGCTTGTCCGCTCGATGAATGACGCGGAATCGATTTGAGCGCAAACGGACGAGACACGAGAAGACGACTACACGTCGGATGACGCGTATGGACCATCGCAAGCGCGTTGCGGTGGCTTCCGACATCGCCAGCTCTGCGGGAATATGGGATGTATACTCGGCGACAGCTTTCCTTGACAGCACTGTGGAAGCTACAGAGCCGAACCGCCTGCATGCGCGCGCGCCAGGAAATAGTACCTATTTTATTTTCTGATTCTAATAGTTACTTGGCCCGCATAAATAAAACGTTCTTCATTATAAAGATAGAGCAAGTATGGGAAGCTGTTCATGTAAAAGAAGTTATCGTACGCCTTAATTTTTTTTCCTTTTTTTATTTCTTGGACGGCAGCACGTTTTCCGCACGCCTGCTGCTTGCTCTTGCAGTAAAAATGGCGTCCGCGGTGCCGGCGGTACCGTGTGCGGCCGCGAACTCTCCTTTTAGTTCTCCGAGGAGGCTATACTCGGAGAACTGTCTGACAAGAAGTGGGTCTCCAAGCAAACAAAGCAGGTTATCTGCAGCGTCTACGCTGGAGTAAGGTGCCGTCAGCCCGAGCTGTCGACGAATTCTGTGTGCCGGACTGTCGCCGAACTCACCGGAGTGAGTATGCGAACGGTAACACGAATCAAGGCTGAAGCTCTGCGGGCCGCACTTTCCTCTCCAAAGCGTAAGAACTGGATTTCTCGGTCTCGGGCGAAGCTGGGAAGCGCATGACCGCCAAGACGAGGCTGCTGCGCTACGACACGTTTGCGTTGGCAGCATTGCGGCGCAAAGTGCACAGCTATTTCATGCGCAATGAACTGCCTACGGCCGAGAAGCTACGCAACGACGTGATCAGCGACACTGACATGGACATGCCGACGATCAGCACTCGCACGATGCAACGAATGCTGAACGACTTGGGGTTCCTCTTCCGAAAGAGAAAAAGGAATTGCGCATTGCTCGAACGAGACGACATCGTTGCTTGGCGTCGAAAGTACCTCCGTACAATCCGAGAAATGCTGAGGCAGCAGCGGTAAGTTGTTGCGTTCGTTTAATTTCTACAAACATTTGTTGCGCGTGCTTGTTGGTAAAAGTGTAGACGCGAATGGTCAGCATGCGTGTGTACCTAATGGTGAGCGAAAACGAGAGGTATGCTTTGCATCAGTGATCGCCAAACGTGTGCTGTTGACGCGAGTGATCGAAAGCCTTCAGTCGCAGCGAAATTCTCCAGTAAAATAAGGTAGCTGTTCATGCTTGTGCTTCTAGGGTGGATAATAGTATCAGCCGAGGATGCGGTGATCTGTGCCGAAGATGTAACTGACCGTTTCGCTATTGCTGAATTTCCCATCGCATTTTTTGGGAAGATTTACTGCCTTTCCGCGCAGGAGCAAGGAATCTGAATGGCTTGAAGGAAATAAAAATTACACCATCTCCCGCTAAAGGGGACCATGAGGCGATGCGAAGCCGGAGCACTTGCACGATCGCGTCCCGTTGGCGATCGTTGGGCATGCTACCGACCTCGCGTCGTGGAACGCGAAGAGGGACGCTACGCGCGTCGTATCTTCCATCTAGCCTGGCCGTTAATTCTCACAGGGCGCGCGGGGAACGCGGTCGACAGGCGGTGAGAGGGGGGCAGCGTAGGAGAGGAAAGAGAAGGGGAGGGGGCGCGCATGCGCTCGAGCTCACCGCGGCGTTGCGCAGGAGAGAATTTCGGCATGTCTAGCCCGCGTTTCAGAGGAAGAGTGGAAAGGGGGAGGGGTATGGGGTATGGGGAAGGGGAGGGGAGAGGGAAAGTGGAGAGGGGAAGGGGAGAGGGTGAGTGGAGAGGAGGTGTGTGGAGAGGGTATGCGCATGCGCAGTAAGGGTGGTCACGCCGCACACCACAACCACCACCACCACCACCGGATTGAGCTCCGCCTTAAGATACTTCGCATCTAATAACTAATTTTATTCAGCGAATATGCTGTGCACATGATTGGGGATGTGGTTGCATTAGCTTTTATGAGCAGCCTGAAACATATGTGTTGTAAACAATCGCTTCAGTCTTTGTCAGGGGAAGTTTTGCCAGCTCATCTTCGGTATATGTATTCACATGGGTTTTGTCAGTGGATTCTTGGCGCTGTAACAGCGGCATAACTTTGAATCAAGGCCGCTGGTTTATTAATGGGTTGTTGCCAGTTAAAGTACGCTCTTAACTATACGACTGATTTCTTTTCTTTTACACGACCATATACTACCTTGATGAGACCTGGGTAAATGCTGGCCACACTAAGGAGACCGTATGGACAGACACCAAAGTGATGTCCCGGCAAGACGCATTTCGTCAAGGCCTCTCAACAGGTCTCCGTGCACCGAGCGGTAAAGGAGGACGCCTAATTGTTTTGCCTGCTGGCAGTGCGGAAGGCTTTGTTGATGGAGCCGCCCTAGTTTTTCGTGCCAAGAAGGGCGCTAGTGATTACCACGCAAAAATGGATGCTGCACGTTTTCAAAAATGGTTTGTTGAACAGTTGCTACCGAACATCAAGCCACGCAGTGTGATTGTGATGGATAATGCGTCATATCACAGGGCTCAAGTTGAAAAGGTGCCAAGTTCATCATCAAGAAAAGCCGACATCCAGTGCTGGTTGAAATCGAAAAGTATCCCTTTTTCGGATGACTATCTGAAGAGCGAACTGCTGCAGCTCGTTAAGCAGAATAAGCCCATGTTCCTTGCTTACCAGATTGACACACTTGCCAGCGCTGCCGGTCATGAGGTTGTGCGCTTGCCTCCTACCACTGTGAGCTCAATCCAATAGAGCTCGTGTCGAGCCAGGTCAAAGGCTATGTTGCTTCAAAGAACACTGACTTCAAGATCGATTCAGTCGAGAAGCTGTTGCTGGAAGGAATCGCAGGTGTGACCCCGCAGAACTGGTTCCGAGACTGCAATCACGTGATAAAGCTTGAGGATGAGACATGGGAGCGGGATGGCATTATAGACAGTCAAACAGAAAGTGTCATTATTTCTTTGGGCACAGATTCGAGTACTTCTGATGAGTCGAGCAGCTCTGACATGAGCTGAATTGATGAACTGGCATGAGCATCTCCATGTGTGCTTTTTCAAAGCTTCAACCAAAAGGTTGCACGCGTGCCTAACTAGAAACTGTGATATTGCTTGTGAGGTTCATTAGTCACTGCTATTTAGTTAATTTTTTGTATTGCTTATTGACTTCATTTTAATTTAATCTGCTGATCTCTCTATGTTTCGCTCACTTTGTGTATGTTCTGGTCACATTGCCGTGGTGTGATAATAATTGTTGGGATATTGTGTGCCAAAACAACGATGTGGTTATGCGACATGCCGTGCTAGAGGGTTGCACAAGTTTTGACCATCCAGTGTTGTTTAACATGCACCGAAACATAAGTACACGGGCGTCTGGCATTTCTGATCCATCGAAATGCGACAGGCTCAAACCTGTGCGTTTTGTGTCAGCGGCCGTGTACTGTGCACTGTACTGTCACAGCGGCTCTGATGTGATGATGTATCACAGCCATGAACTTTTACACTATACGCTGCATCAGCGAAAACCACATTTCTTAGTGGAGGATTGAAGTGTTCAAAATTGTGTTCATTTTTCTGTGATGTCATGCCAGTAGTGCTTGATGCCTTGTTTCATTGCTGTCTCAATGGGACCTGATAGCGTGATACTGCTTCTTGTCATTGTTTTGTTTTTCATGAACTCATTTCCTAATGTATTCTACCATCTCACTCTTCGTTATCAATGTGTTCCTGCTCTCACCTATTTTGATTTGTTTATTATAAATGGTTCTTATGGCAAGCTATGCCAGCAACGAGTTATGGTTATCACGTTCTGTGCCACAAGTGCAAAAATGTTATGTTGACAGAGTTCCAGCAACGAGTTATGGTTATCATGTTCTGGTCACAAGTGCAAGATGTTATGCCGACGTGGAGTGCCAGAAAAAAATTATGGCCATCACGTTCAGTGCCACAAGTGCAAAAGTGTTATGTTGACAGAGTTCCAGCAACGAGTTATGGTTATGTTCTCGTCACAAGTGCAAAACGTTATGTCGACATGGAGTGCCAGAAAAAAATTGTGACCATCACGTTCAGTGCCACAAGTGCAAAAACGTTATGTTGACAGAGTTCCAGCAACGAATTATGGTTATCATGTTCTGGCCACAAGTGAAAAAGGTATGTCAACATGGAGTGCCAGAAAAAAATTATGGCCATCACGTTCAGTGCCACAAGTGTAAAAGTGTTATGTTGACAGAGTTCCAGCAACGAGTTATGGTTATCATGTTCTGGTCACAAGTGCCAAATGTTATGTCGACATGGAGTGCCAGAAAAAAATTATGGCCATTACGTTCAGTGCCACAAGTGCAAAAATGTTATGTTGACAGAGTTCCAGCAACGAGTTATGGTTATGTTCTGGTCACAAGTGCCAAATGTTATGTCGACATGGAGTGCCAGAAAAAAATTATGGCCATCACGTTCAGTGCCACAAGTGCAAAAGTGTTATGTTGACAGAGTTCCAGCAACGAGTTATGGTTATCATGTTCTGGTCACAAGTGCCAAATGTTATGTCGACATGGAGTGCCAGAAAAAAAATTATGGCCATCCCGTTCAGTGCCACAAGTGCAAAACTGTTATGTTGACAGAGTTCCAGCAACGAGTTATGGTTATCATATTCTGGTCACAAGTGCCAAATGTTATGTCGACATGGAGTGCCAGAAAAAAATTATGGCCATCACGTTCAGTGCCACAAGTGCAAAAATGTTATGTTGACAGAGTTCCAGCAACGAGTTATGGTTATGTTCTGGTCACAAGTGCCAAATGTTATGTCGACATGGAGTGCCAGAAAAAATTATGGCCATCACGTTCAGTGCCACAAGTGCAAAAATGTTATGTTGACAGAGTTCCAGCAACGAGTTATGGTTATCATGTTCTGGTCGCAAGTGCAAAATGTTATGTCGACGTGGAGTGCCAGAAAAAAATTATGGCCATCACGTTCACTGCCACAAGTGCAAAAGTGTTATGTCGACAGAGTTCCAGCAACGAGTTATGGTTATCATGTTCTGGTCACAAGTGCAAAATGTTATGTCGACGTGGAGTGGCAGAAAAAAATTATGGCCATCACATTCGGTGCCACAAGTGCAGAAGTGTTACGTTGACAGAGTTCCAGCAATGAGTTATGGTTATCATGTTCTGGTCACAAGTGCCAAATGTTACGTCGACATGGAGTGCCAGAAAAAAATTATGGCCATCACGTTCAGTGCCACAAGTGCAAAAATGTTATGTTGACAGAGTTCCAGCAACGAGTTATGGTTATCATGTTCTGGTCACAAGTGCAAAATGTTATGTCGACATGGAGTGCCAGAAAAAATTATGGCCATCACGTTCAGTGCCACAAGTGCAAAAATGTTATGTTGACAGAGTTCCAGCAACGAGTTATGGTTATCATGTTCTGGTCACAAGTGCCAAATGTTATGCCGACATGGAGGGCCAGAAAAAAATTGTGACCATCATGTTCAGTGCCACAAGTGCAAAAATGTTGTGTTGACAGAGTTCCAGCAACGAGTTATGGTTATCATGATCTGTCACAAGTGCCAAATGTTATGTCGACATGGAGTGCCAGAAAAGATTATGGCCATCACGTTCAGTGCCACAGGTGCAAAAATGTTATGTTGACAGAGTTCCAGCAACGAGTTATGGTTATCTTCTTCTGGTCACAAGTGCCAAATGTTATGTCGACATGGAGTGCCAGAAAAAAATTATGGCCATCACGTTCAGTGCCACAAGTGAAAAAATATTATGTTGGCAGAGTTCCAGCAACGAGTTATGGTTATCATGTTCTGGTCACAAGTGCAAAATGTTATGTCAACATGGAGTGCAAGCAAAAGGTTATGGCTATCACGTTCTGTGCCACAAATGCAAAATGTTATGTTAATAATAATTCATGGTGTTTAACGCCCTGAAACCACGATATGAATATGAGAGATGTCGCAGTGCAGAGCTCCGCAAATTTTCACCACCTGGGGTTCTTTAACGTGCCTCTAAATCTAAATACACGGGCCTCGAGAATTTTCCCGTATGTGTGTGATACAATAAAAGATATGAACTGTTTTTATGCATACTTTATTTTTTTCTACGAATAACAATTTGTATTATAGACAATACCTGTTAGGTACATACTGCATGCACAGGGATGAAAAAAAAAACAACGGCGGCCATCACACTACATGAAGGTGCTTGACGAGCGGAGATCGATAAAAAAATGTGTTTCAGTCCCTATTCAATTAAGCGTAAGCTCTCTTAAAGTATTTCAGTTCAGTGGTATCATGGTAATTGCGTATTTTTCTGCGGTGTGTGCGTGGAGACGGTCGTCATATTGCATAGTTTGCATAGCTATTATATTTTCAGGGGGCATGACGTTGACGAAGGCAGCAGTCGGCCGGTAAACGGAAAGTCAGATTACAGCAAAGCACACAGGCGTTGATAGCGGCAAGTGCAGCATCGGCCGCGGAAAAGGTGCTCATCGTTCGGACGCGCCGTCTTTTATACATCACGCATCGAACTTTCCAGCCTGCACTGGTGGCCGCGCAAGCTCTGAAATAAGCTTGACTGTTCGCGTCTTGCGCGCAATCTTAAAGGGACACTAAAGGCAAATATTAAGTCGACGTTGATTGTTGAAATAGCGGTCCAGAAACCTCGTAGCGCTGCTTTTGTGCCAAGGAAGTGCTTATTTTGAAATAAAATCACGTTTTTAGTGGTCCGCATCGCGTTAGCGCGCTTCAAATCTCCCGCCTGAAAATACGACTCTCATACGTCACTGCTGCCGTGCCCAACGTTGCCCGCTTTTACTGCGCGGCCGCCGACACTAGTAGCAGCCGAGCGGAAGTAGCGGG
This sequence comes from Rhipicephalus sanguineus, assembly GCF_013339695.2. NCBI lineage: Eukaryota > Metazoa > Arthropoda > Arachnida > Ixodida > Ixodidae > Rhipicephalus > Rhipicephalus sanguineus. The sequence continues at coordinate 30,187,831 of NC_051181.1, read as the reverse complement.
ACCCACAGTAGCAACAACGGCGCTGCGGCAAAGACTTGCTCGGATGGGCACATTCAAAGCCGTCACCAAGTTGCGGTTCGTCTCGTAATCCTCAGTACGAAAGTGCAGCGAGCACACACGCAGAGGTTTTGACTGTTTAGCACATTGGCGCAATGGTATGACACTAAGCCACTTCGAGCGTAAGGGTTCATTCCGCGGCACCCAGTGAAAAGACACACCGGTTTCCTTGCTGCAGCGCTGGCGTTGTGCACCATTCGGGCATCCGGCAATATCACACGCATGCGGCATTTTGTCGAACTTCCTGTCAGAGCGACTTTCACGAGCGCGCAAAACACGCACGGCAGTACGCGATCCCGAAACTACCACTTAGATGCGACCGCGTGAGCGAAGCAGGGCGCCAGGCGAAGCGCAGTTCGGCGAAAACGGAACCTTTGAACCACGCGCGCCGTTCCCCATGGCAACGCCACGGAGTTTTTGTTTTCCATGAATCAAGCGGAAACGAAAAACAGCATTTTATTACGTCTTTTGATGCTCGGAATGTTCTTTTTTTTACTGCTGCTAGTTTGATTACTAGTGATTTATTGTAGGCCGACTTCCCTACGTCATCGGGATCACTTCGAAAATGTCCCACTCGTGGCGCTCATCATGTGATACGTTTAGCTTAATTTCTCGGTAAGTAGGGCACTGCTGTTGATAATATTGCCGTTTTAGAAGTTGTCATACATTGGGCTTTCACTCTGACATAAATTGTTATTTGCCTTTAGTGTCCCTTTAACAACGATCTACAATTGTGAGGCTTCTCGAACACTGAGGCGCAGTCTGCGCCGATCATTGCTGACAGTCTTTGTGGGCGTAAACCGAATACAGCAAAACTGAAACAAGACAGGCCCGTGGCAGGATCGTGCCGCAACCGGCCTTCCAAGTCACCTGTACCAGGGCTCGATACTGTAAACCTTAACATTCGATCACGTGTGGCGCGTACCCGTATATACTGGGCTGCCACACTTTTTGTTGACTGAACACGGAATCTAAACTTCAGTTATAAAGGCTGAATAATGGTGGAAAAACGTTCTGAACATAGGAAAATTTTACATGTACCAGTATATATACAGCACAGTAACTTGCTACATGTGTGTACTCTCATCATAGTCTGACGTTCCCATTTTGCATGCACACATTTTGCTAAACACACTAGCACTGCGAGCATGCGAAAACCGAAACTGGAACTGAAATCGGCTGCAAGCTGCCGGACTACTTGCGTAGTAACACAAATGTGCGGAGAGCCCGCCGTAGCCTTTGCTCCAATGTCAAGAAAAGCTGTCGCCGAGTTTTTTTAAATGCGAAGCATTTCTTAGCGAACTTCTGCGAGTTTGAGCGTATCTATCTATCTATCTATCTATCTATCTATCTATCTATCTATCTATCTATCTATCTATCTATCTATCTATCTATCTATCTATCTATCTATCTATCTATCTATCTATCTATCTATCTATCTATCTATCTATCTATCTATCTATCTATCTATCTATCTATCTAGCCGCCTACGACTTTGTGCTCTCGTGGCCGTTTCGTTAATCGGATGTATACCAAAATTCGTATGGAATAACATGACCATATTACGAACACAAATGGCAGGTCATAACATGAAAATCATGACATGCATGTCATGAACAGCATGATTTACATTCCACGGCCTTGGGGCTCTTGCGGCCATTCCGTTAATTTCATATATACCAAAACTGGTATGACATGACAAGAGTTCATGGCGAACACAGTGACAGGTCTTAACGTGCAAATCATGACACGCATGTCATGTGCGACATTATTTATATGACATGGTCTCGGGGCGCTCGCGGCCGTTTAAATGAATGTATATATACGAAAACTGCTATGACGAGACATTTCGACATGACGAACATAACTTACACGTGGTAACATGAAAATCATGACACGCGTGTCATGCACGTCATGATTTACATGTCACGCTCATGAAGCACTCGCGCCCGTTTCGCTGGGTTGATATACACCAAAATTGGTATTGCGCGATGTGACTGTATGAAGAACACGAATAACAGGTGGTAACATGAAAACCATGACATGCATGTCATGTATGTCATGATTTACATGCCACGCTCATGGTGAATTCGCGGCCGTTTCGCGGGCTTGATATAGACCAAAATTGGTATTGCACGACGCAACTGTATGACGAACGTAAATTAGAGGTCGTAACATGAAAATCGCGACAGGCAAGTCATGTGCGACATGATTTACATGCCACGCTCATGATGCGCTCGCGGCCGTTTCGCTAGCTTGATATACACCAAAACTGGTATTACGTGACGCGAATGTATGGACAACATAAATGACAGGTGGTAACATGAAAGCCATGACATGCATGTCATGTATGGCATGATTTACATGCCACACTCATGGTGGACTCGCGGCCTTTTCGCTTGTTTGATATACACCAAAATTGGTATTGTGCGATGTGACTGTATGACGAACATAAATGACAGGTCCTAACATGCGAATTATGTTATGCGTGTCATGTACGGTATGCTTTACATGACACTGTTATGGTGCGCTTCCGGCCGTTTAAATAACTGGATATATACCAAAATTGGTATGGCACGACACAAGTGCGTGATGAACATAAGTGACCGGTCATGCAGTGTATATACCAGAATATACGTTTCACTGGCATGGCATATACTAGAGCACTGCACGGGCCAGATTTTACGGCCCGGGCCCGGCCCGGGCCCACTTTATGAAGCCCGAGCCCAGCCCGGGCCCGTGGTTCCAAGCGCGGGCCCGGCCCGGGCCCGGGCGTACATGACCGAACCCAGCCCGAGCCCGACCCGGGCCCGGGCGTACTTGACCGTACCCAGCCTGAGCCCGGCCCGGGCCCGTCGTTCCAAGCCCGGGCCCGGGCGTTCATTACTAAACTAATCCAGGGCGCGCTTGTTCATGACCACTCCCGACCCGGGCCCGCTAGAGGATATTAGTTGTTGATGATGATTATTAATGATGCCGTGCGCTTTGTAGCGGGCGATCGGACAGAAAATCCGGTGTGTACATGCATCGAAATGTTGCTTTGCCCACGGTGGTAGCTCAGCGGTTAAGCTGTTTCGCTGTTAAGTCCTAGGACGCGGGTGCGATTCCCGAGGCCACGGCGGCCGGAATTTGGTGGGGGCGAAATGCAAGAACACCCGTGTATATACTTATCTTTAGGTGCACGTTAGAGAACTCGAGGTGGTCGAAATTGATCCGGTGCCACTACGGCGTGCCTCGTAATCATATCGTGGTTTTGGCACGTAATACCAAGGAATATAAATGAAATGTATCGTATGTGTCAACCTCGAATAAAAGACCGAAATCTTTATGCCTCCCATGGGAACAACCGTGACCTGGCCCATTGTTAGTGCTGTTAAATATATATATATATATATATATATATATATATATATATATATATACGTGTCACTTCAGCTTGGCACAGTATACCTTAGACCATGGAATGCATAACATTCACGTGTGCTCGAAGGCCCGACTTACGCCTTTTAGTGAGCGGGTCCGAGTCCGGCCCGGCCCGCAGCCTCAAGCCCGGGCCCGGCCCAGGCCCGCGGCTTCAAGCCCGGGCCCGGCCCGGGCCCGCACTTTCAAGCCCGAGCCCAGCCCGGGCCCGCCGGAAAACGCTTCGGACGGCCCGGCCCGGCCCGCGGGCCGGGCCCGGGCTTTCGGGCCGGCCCGGGCCCGGGCCCGTGCAGTGCTCTAGTATATACCACATTGTGCATGCACGCATGCATGACAAACATGCGATATATGGTGAACTAGATGCCATGGCATGAATGATTTCATTTGGCTGAAAAATAAACAAAGCGATGTATGCAGCTCTTTGCTGGCTGCTTCGCATTACATCGATTCCCACAGTGCGTGGGATCTGCCGGATTTTTTTATAGTACGTTTGCTGACAGCGTGGCTCAGGGACACGAAATGTGCGGGATGAAGCTCGCAGTCTGTCGATGTAGTCGATGGGGTCAGGGCATGATGGTGAAGCGGTAGGGCAGTAATGACCCAAGCCACTCTGACAAATATATTTTCCCGAATAGAAGGACGCGTATGGCATTTCATTTGTGGTGAAGCCTCAGCGGACCTGGCTATACTCTGTTTCACGCATCAAGTGAAGCGCTGTTGAAGCTATGCAAGAAGTTCGGTCAGCAAAATGTATAACTCCGCGCGTCTGTTTTAATTGGTTTTCGCAGTTGTGAATGCTCGCGTAGGTAGCACGAGCCTGCGCCTGAGGTGTCGCGACCGCCTTATATTCATGTATTACGCAGCCTAAAAATGAAAAAGAAATCATATTCGAGGCCGTAAAAAGCTGAACTATTTGTTTACTCCAAACGGCCGGCACTGGCCACTCGAGGCTTCCTGTGTTGCGCGCCCGCCTCGTCTCTCAGGCGGACACCTTTCTCTTCTTCGTCAGCAATACTGCTACAACGTCACGTCAGCAGCTTGTAGCCTGGACGAGCGCTCTTCTTTGTCCCCGAGGAGGACGCCAACCGATCCATGGCTCGGAGTTCAACAGCCGCGCCAAATCTTTCGTCCATCCGGTCTACGGTCAGTTCTTACGACGCCGAAGTCAGGTGTACAGCCTTTGCAAAGCAAGGCATGGTGACATTTTTTCGCAGGGGTATCGGAGACAGATTCAGCCGGCTGGCACCTCGCACGGGCAGTCTACACGGGCGCACGTATACGGATGCACTCCCTTGCCCTAAACATGGTGATTTCTCTCCCAGAATTCTCTGCATAATCAAAACTAACCAAAAGCCCACCGCTAGGTGGCGTATTTATGAAAGGGGTCTCATAGTGCAAACTCACTAAACTATTTCACATTCAAAGAAGCTGCTGCTTGGCGCCCACCGCATGAAACGCTTGACAGTCACATCGGCACTACGACAGTCACGAGTTGAACTCGGGCCTTTTCAGAAACAACGAGTCCGGAGGAATGCACCCTGACGCCGACTGCCTGTCTTCAGGACGACCAGGACGATGACTGCTTCTTGGGACCCATACGTGCCGACGACTTGGCTGAACGACAGCGAGCCGACCCGGAACACAGGGGCCTTATGGAATACATCTAAGGCAAGACCGCCGTTGTTCCGAAGGTATTCTAGCTAGTACTGGCGTCTATTTTTTTGGAAACGACATTCTCCTCAAAATCTTCTCGCCACTTCGACTGAACTGCATCCTCGTTATACGGTCAGCAATATGTCCAGAGGTTCTGGCAATCTGCATGACGACCCGATGGCTGGACACCTTGGATTTTCCCGCAGGCTCGCAAAAACACAAGAAAAGTATTACTGGCCCCGCCTCACTGCCGACGTCATCCTATTGCGTAAGGACTTGTCGAAGTGGTCAGCCATGGAAGACACCGCCGACTAGGCCCGCCGGACTTCTGCAGCCCATCGAGCCACATCGCAGACCTTTCGAGCAAATCGGGATGGACTTAATGGGGCCTTTCCCGACATTGACTTCCGGAAATAAATGAATCGTATCGACTATATCTCGGCCGACTATCTTGGTACAGACTGTATGGGTACCGACCTCGGCCCTGCCCAAAGGCAGGGTCGCCCAAGTAGCCATGTTCTTCGTTGAGAACATCGTCCTGCGCCATGGCGCCTCAGAGACCCTCATCACCGATGGAGGTGCGGCCTTTATCAGCTGAGTGAACTCAGGCGTTCTTTAGATACAACAAGACAAGCCACCGTCGGACCACCGCCTACCACCCGCAGACCAATGGCCTTACTGAACGTCTAAATAAGACCATCGCGGACATGCTGGCCGTGTACATCGACGTCGAACACAATACGTGGCATACCATACGTGACCTTGGCATACAGCACGGCAGTGGAAGAAATGATGGAGGTGACGCTAGGCAAATTGGTCTATAGAAGGAACCCGGCAACGACGCTTGACGCTACGCTGGCGAAGATCACCGACGAACAATACCTCGATGACGCTACTGACACGACAAGGTTACGTAGTGGTTATGGTACTCGACTGCTCATCCGAAGGTCGCGGGACGGAATCGCGGCCGCGGCGGCCTCATATCGATGAATGCGAAATGCTGAAGGCCCGTGGACCAAGCTTTAGGCGCAGGTTAAAGTGCCCAAGGTGGTCGAAATTTCCGGAGCTCTCCACTACGGCGTCCCAATGTGTGCCGTGACATTGCGGCATCGTCGTAACGACCTCGCTGATGATGCCGCCCACGAGGACGCCCAGACAGCCCCAATACACTTCTCAAGAATAGACGCTATAAACGGACTTCGTTTGCTGACGCAATGAGCAAATTTGGTTGCGGGATTCATGCGTCTAGAACCGTCGCCTACACAAGCTAGACCCATCGAGGCTGCAAATTCTGTCGCAGCTCTCCCGCTTCATTACTGTACCACCTGCGTTTAAGAGTGGCTTTCACAAAGGCGTACTCTTTTCGGATACCAATGGCAGACACCTGCAGAAGTAACTAGAGCACAAGTGACGAAACGATAAAACATCTGTGTTTCTGTGATCGTTTTGCGAGCGAACGCCACGTTCTGCGCTATGCGTTGAACAAACTAGACGACAGACAGTTTTCATAAGAGAAAATCCTCTGATCGTGTTCCTACGTGTCGCAAGCCAACAAAGTGACGCGGGTATTGCTACTGCTTTTAAAATTGACAGGTTTAGGCAATCGCTTGTAGGCATGTAAAGGACAGGCGCACATGTACCCTGATAGTGCTTTCTTCGTTCTTTTTTTCTTTTAATAAATTCATCCATTCCCCCAGTCTAGGGCAGCAAGCCGGACGCGCGTTTTCCTGACCTCCCCGCCTTTCCTCCCTCATCCTCCTCCTCCATCTGATCATCAAGTAATAAAGAGAACAGATAACGCAATAACCTACTCAGAATATTTGCATAAATAGCAAAGGCTGAACGTCAAGACTGGGTAAATGCAGTCGTGGAACACAATTTCCGGCCCCTTTTTGCAGGTGCGCAGCAGCGCTAGGCGATCCATCAGGACTGTGACGCAAAAGCTTGCGAGAAGGAAAAATATAGGAACTCATTATGCCGCCAGTGAGGTAAATGCGACAAGTAGTAGTTTGCTGTGCTCCCGATCCTAGACTGCACACTTTTTGGAGTCTTAGTTCTAGGCAACTTTCTTCTGGGGATGTACTTCTCTTTCCGGAAGAAACCTTTGCGTACTGCGAACACGTCGGTGGAGGTGGAGGTATTCCTTGGTAGCCGGGCATCGAAGATACTTCCCCTAGCAGCGTCATCCGCGGCATCGCTGTTTTCTTCGACGGGTCTTGTGGGCTTCACCGCTCACTACTACGCTTACGGGTGGCACCTTATGTGGGGTTTCGCGGGGCTTTTTCTGTGCCTTCCGATAGCCAGCCACGTTGTCATACCCGTTCTATACCGGCTGCGCATCACATCGATATTCGAGGTAAGTGAATCGCGATGTTAATGCACGTTGGTGTTGAAGTGTTGCATTATATTGTATAAGCTTCATAGAACGCCATGGGTGTGAGAAATATAGACCATATATGGTGCATGGATGAATGTTACGTACGGGTGGATATTATGATCGCCACCTTTGAAAACAAGCCGTGCGGATGCCACCAAGCTCATTACTTACGGCTCTATTGTGCGCCTACTTTAAGTATTGGGGACTCGCGCTTCGTATTTACTTTTAGGTATTGTGAAGTGCCTTCGGCTGAAGAAAAATGCGAGATAGACGGGACAGACGTTACTAACAGCTGTGAACATTTATTGGAAAATATCGCCGCAGTAGTGTGCGTATGAGCACAAGACCATCGGTAAATAGTAAAAAACAAAACAAAAAAAAAACAGTTGCGATAAACCCACATCACAACATAACGCTTGGCAAATGTATGAAAAAAAAGCGGTACATATTTGAAGCATAAGTACGGAATTGACTGTGCAAACCCGGCTAAGAAAAAAAGAAATGAACTGTAAAAAAAGTGGAAAGAACGAGCTCATACCCAGGAATTCGGGACATCGCTTTTAGTTCACCGTTTTTAACACCACGTGGCGTATGGACCTTCAACGTTCAAGATTCACTCTATAGCGCTTGCTGTAATCACGTGAATCGAGAAAAAAACAAGCACGACGATGATATCCGCTGCAACTGGCGAGCGCAGACCTCATTCGCCGAGTGATAACTGCAGCGCTTGCTAGGAGCGGCCGGTTGGGCTGCTCGACTGTAAATAAGCAGTGCCGTTGCATTGAAAAGGTGCTCACGTACAAGTCGCTTGGCTGTGCTTGGTAACGACGAACTCTCGAAAGCGCGTGCTGATTTTCTCATCCCCTACCTCTTCACTATACTTTGTCCGATCATATTGTTGCTGGCTCTCAAGGGTTTCTTAAAAGAAAGCAAGAACGTCCTTTAGCGCTGCTGTTTTTGTAACGTGAAAAAGCTAACTTCCAGAAAATCACACAAGCTTATGAGGCAGTGATGACGATCGCGCGTTTTAGATTGTGGAGGCAGAGGCTTGACATCCCTAATTAGTGTTGGCCTCAATTTATAAAATCAACATTTTGCGCTATTACGTGAAGACGGCTGGCCGTGTTATATTTGCTGCCACGAACATTTCTTTTGAAAGCTAAATAAGCAGCAGAAGTAAAGGAAGAACACGTTTGCAAACAGAATATTGTTCTTCAGAAAAACTGCGCGGCTGGACGAGACAACAAGAAAGAAATGACGAAAACTAGTGCAGTTCTTGGTGTCTCGTCCTGCTGCGCAGTTTTTCTAAGATGTTACCGTACCAACTTGTGCCACTTTCAACCCTTGTTAAGAATAGTGCTCAGTGATCCTCTTAAAAATAAATAACATAACTAAACACGTCGGAAAGCACTGACTTCATTATACGCATGACATGCTACCCAGGCCACGTTTTCCTCTCGGCAAAGTGTTGGTGAAAGAGTAATGAAACCGATTAGGAGTATCGTGAAACCCACCTTCTTGCTTTTTTACTGCCTGTGCTGGTCTGAAGAATTGTAAGAGGGCGCGGCCTGAAACTCGGCTCTTACAAAACAGGGCGTTTCTGTTTTTACATGCTAAAGTTCGTTAAAAGGTCCCTCGTCAGGATTCATTTATTATTTTGATTACGCGCTGAAATCTTTTGTTTACGTGGGTAAGGGACCTGGAACGTTCTCGTGAAGCCGTTTTATTTTAATTGCGATAGGAATTATATGGACACTCTTGGCTGATCTTCGCCGTCGCCGTCATGCCCCGGATATGTATATGTATGTATATATAAATAAAAGCCACAAATAAAAATAATTCAGAAGAAAAAGATTCCCAAGTGCTTGACCGGGGCTTCGAACCTGCGACCTCTCGCTCCGCAGCACGATGCCTTAGGCAATTACGCCATGCCGCATTCGTTCCCCAGGATACTAACGGCAGAATACAAACGCACGCGGCGTTGGGTGAAACGCACGGGACGCCACACGTGGCGAAATTGAAATTATGCGAGACGCGGGCCATGCTGCATCGTCGCCCGCGCTGCGTTTGCGTCATATTCCTGGTGAGCCACGCTAGTTTTCCATTTTAGGGCCACGCCACTTGTGGCTAGTCAGCCAGGAAAAAAGAAGAGCGTCCCGTGGCTCGTGGTGGCGCGAGCTAGTGGAAACGCCTTGGCTTTTGTAGACTTATGCTACACGAGGGAAGAAACGAGATGACTGAACCAGAATCACAGTATATATATTTCATGGCGACCAGAATCATTAGGCTAAATTTACAGCGCAAACGAACAAGACACCCACGAAGAAGAGAAGAATACGACACAAGCGCTGACTAATATCTGCTTTATTCTTTCATAACCAAAGCATAAAAACCCAAGGCAAACTTACCGCACATGCGCACCCAACAATAACTCTGAACTAAAATGTGTAACAAGGATGATAGTTTATTAGATACACGGAGACATTAAAATATATTCAGATGGGTTGCAGGGACAAAGAAGTAAAGAAGACGTAAGAAGGACAAAGAAGTGCCTTTGCGCTGTAATTTTAGCCTCAGGGGTATGTACCAACTAGAGCCAAATGATTTATCTTAGTGACGAGAATCGACGCCCGCAGGGAACACGGGCCGTGGCTTCAGGTGCCACTGCCAAGCGCCTTCTTTATTTTCTTCTCTTGAGGTCGTGCGCTCAGCGGCTTTGCCTCTCAAAGGAAGGCGCTGCAGGGTCTTCGAACAACGCGAGCGCAAGAGTCCGAGAGTGGATTGCGTTCTGCTCATCTGTCCTGGCGGCTCGCAAATTTCTTGGGTCCCCAACTCTAAAACCGTCTAGTGTTTCGCCGGAGTTGGGATGTGCGCCTTCGACTTGTGCTTTGGCACACAGGGCGTGGTAGACCGTGCTCGCGCGATCTCCTGAGGGGGAGTTTTGTGTGTCTTGTGCTTTCACCGCAAAGTTTGCGCTGGAGCTATAGACCGCACGAAGGCCACATTACTCGCTGCAGCGGCCGCGTTTCCGAAAGGAATGATCTGATAGCTAGAAGCGCCGAAGTGGGGGTTAGTTGAAGTAGCAACTGTGACAGTTCGCGCTCGTCCTATGTATACCTGTGCGTTCTTTCCGTGCCTCCTTCTTTGTGTTTGAGCAGCGCGCTGCAAGTGTCTAGTTGTGACAGCTAGGTCGCACTTGCCTTGTGTGTTTTTCCCTGCGTCCTTTGTGCTTTAGCAGCACCGAAGCAAGTTTATGGCTTCTTGCCACTCTTCCTGTGACATTCCAATTTCTTGGTATTGCATTCATTGCTTCGCCCTTGAGGCGAAACTGTGACTTTTATTCTGTGTGTCGTGTGTTTGTTTACCGTAAGGTAACGTAGCGCCTCATCAGGGGATGTTTGTCGAACCCTGGATTAAACTGAAAGTTGTTAGGGGCAAGCAACCTTTCACGAATGCCTTGTTTTAGTGAACTAGTTCAATGTTCACTATTGCAAGAGTTGCAAGGCATTGAACTGGCCTGTTACCGCGTCGCCAGAAGGTAAACATTGCTGTCAACTCAGGCCTTCTCCGCTGCGGTGGAACAGTGGTTATGGTTCTCGGCTGCTGACCCGGAGGCCGCGGGTTCGATCCCGGCCTAGGCGGTCGCATTTTGTTGAAGGCGAAACGTTACAGGCCCGTGTACTGTGGGATGTCAGCGCACGTTAGAGAATACCAGAAGGTCGAAGTTTCCAGAGCCCCCCCCCCCCCCAGCGCGCCTGATAATCATGTCGTTGTTTTGGGACGTGAAACACCAGATATCATTAACGCAGGTCTAACCTTTGTCACGACGACGGTCTGCAAGCGGAGTATTTTCTCTGACTTCCCTTACGTGCGTACCGTAGGCAATGTACCCTGTTTTGCTTACGTGACCAGCCCCACATTTTTAAATGCGAAGCATTTCTTAGCGAACTTCTGCGAGTTTGAGCGTATCTATCTATCTATCTATCTATCTATCTATCTATCTATCTATCTATCTATCTATCTATCTATCTATCTATCTATCTATCTATCTATCTATCTATCTATCTATCTATCTATCTATCTATCTATCTATCTATCTATCTATCTAGCCGCCTACGACTTTGTGCTCTCGTGGCCGTTTCGTTAATCGGATGTATACCAAAATTCGTATGGAATAACATGACCGTATTACGAACACAAATGACAGGTCATAACATGAAAATCATGACATGCATGTCATGAACAGCATGATTTACATTCCACGGCCTTGGGGCTCTTGCGGCCATTCCGTTAATTTCATATATACCAAAACTGGTATGACATGACAAGAGTTCATGGCGAACACAGTGACAGGTCTTAACGTGCAAATCATGACACGCATGTCATGTGCGGCATTATTTATATGACATGGTCTCGGGGCGCTCGCGGCCGTTTAAATGAATGTATATATACGAAAACTGGTATGACGAGACATTTCGACATGACGAACATAACTTACACGTGGTAACATGAAAATCATGACACGCGTGTCATGCACGTCATGATTTACATGTCACGCTCATGACGCACTCGCGCCCGTTTCGCTAGGTTGATATACACCAAAATTGGTATTGCGCGATGTGACTGTATGAAGAACACGAATAACAGGTGGTAACATGAAAACCATGACATGCATGTCATGTATGTCATGATTTACATGCCACGCTCATGGTGAATTCGCGGCCGTTTCGCGGGCTTGATATAGACCAAAATTGGTATTGCACGACGCAACTGTATGACGAACGTAAATTAGAGGTGGTAACATGAAAACCATGACATGCATGTCATGTATGTCATGATTTACATGCCACGCTCATGGTGCATTCGCGGCCGTTTCGCTGGCTTGATATAAACCAAAATTGGTATTCCGCGGCGCGACTGTATGACGAACGTAAATTAGAGGTCGTAACATGAAAATCATGACACGCGTGTCACGCACGACATCATTTACATGCTACGCTCATGACGCACTCGCGGCCGTTTCGCTAGGTTGATATACACTAAAATTGGTATTGCGCGATGTGACTGTATGAAGAACATGAATAACAGGTGGTAACATGAAAACCATGACATGCATGTCATGTATGTCATGATTTACATGCCACGCTCATGGTGCATTCGCGGACCTTTCACTAGCTTGATATACGCCAAAATTGGTATTGCGCGACGCGCCTGTATGACGAACGTAAATGAGAGGTGGTAACATGAAAATCGTGACAGGCAAGTCATGTGCGACATGATTTACATGCCACGCTCATGATGCGCTCGCGGCCGTTTCGCTCGCTTGATATACACTAAAATTGGTATTGCACAACGTGACTGTATGACAAACATATATGACAGGTGGTAACTTGAAAATTACGATATGCATATCATTTACGGTATGATTTACATGCCACGCTCAATGTGCGATCGCGGCCGTTTCGCTAGCTTGATATACACCAAAATTGGTATTACGTGACGCGAATGTATGGACAACATAAATGACAGGTGGTAACATGAAAGCCATGACATTCATGTCATGTATGGCATGATTTACATGCCACGCTCATGGTGGACTCGCGGCCTTTTCGCTTGTTTGATATACACCAAAATTGGTATTGTGCGATGTGGCTGTGTGACGAACATAAATGACAGGTCCTAACATGCGAATTATGTTATGCGTGTCATGTACGGTATGCTTTACATGACACTGTTATGGTGCGCTTCCGGCCGTTTAAATAACTGGATATATACCAAAATTGGTATGGCACGACACAAGTGCGTGATGAACATAAGTGACCGGTCATGCAGTGTATATACCAGAATATACGTTTCACTGGCATTGTATATACTAGAGCACTGCACGGGCCGGATTTTACGGCCCGGGCCCGGCCCGGGCCCGCTTTATGAAGCCCGAGCCCAGCCCGGGCCCGTGGTTCCAAGCGCGGGCCCGGCCCGGGCCCGGGCGTACTTGACCGTACCCAGCCTGAGCCCGGCCCGGGCCCGTCGTTCCAAGCCCGGGCCCGGGCGTTCATTACTAAACTAATCCAGAGCGCGCTTGTTCATGACCACTCCCGACCCGGGCCCGCTAGAGGATATTAGTTGTTGATGATGATTATTAATGATGCCGTGCGCTTTGTAGCGGGCGATCGGACAGAAAATCCGGTGTGTACGTGCATCGAAATGTTGCTTTGCCCACGGTGGTAGCTCAGCGGTTAAGCTGTTTCGCTGTTAAGTCCTAGGACGCGGGTGCGATTCCCGCGGCCACGGCGGCCGCAATTTGGTGGGGGCGAAATGCAAGAACACCCGTGTATATACTTATCTTTAGGTGCACGTTAGAGAACTCGAGGTGGTCGAAATTGATCCGGTGCCACTACGGCGTGCCTCGTAATCATATCGTGCTTTTGGCACGTAATACCAAGGAATATAAATGAAATGTATCGTATGTGTCAACCTCGAATAAAAGACCGAAATCTTTATGCCTCCCATGGGAACAACCGTGATCTGGCCCATTGTTAGTGCTGTTAAATATATATATATATATATATATATATATATTGTGAGCACAATATTCACATGCTTCCTTCATTCTCTTCACCTGTATGTAATCATCATCACTGTGAGCGTCATCTTCGTTCTGAGCGTTGGTCAGGCGGCTCTGGTGAATAAAAGGCGTCGAGACCACAACTGTGCTGCGGTCTTTCAAAGTGGTGGAGGCTGCTTTCGATCCCCAAGTCCTCTACGGCATCGAGTTCCCCTGGAGCTTCGTTCGGGTCGCCGCTTGCTCCGCCTATCCGCTGTCATGGCCCAAGACACGCTGGCTGGTCCATCCAGCATCCCCGCGCAGCCACCCGCCCCAGCATATACCGTCACCGCCCGGCAGCGGGACCCACCTATCTTCTCCGGTCTCCCACGCGACGATGTCGAAGTATGGCTGAAGGAGTACGACATGACAAGTGTGTATAACAACTGGGACAATCCTCAAAAACTTCGCCACGTCGCATTCTATCTGTCCGACGTAGCGAAAACGTGGTTTTTTAACCACGAGGACATCTTCGCTGATTGGCCTACCTTCGCTCAGCAAATCCGGAGAATTTTTGGGACACCCAACATTCATTCTGAAGTCTCGAAGAGAAAGCTCGACGGCCGCGTACAACACCCAGGGGAGACGTACACTTCGTACATCGAAGACGTCCTTGCCCTTTGCCGCCGCGTGGACTCGGCTATGACGGAGGCTGATCGTGTTCGACACATCCTCAAAGGGATAGGCCACGTCGCGTTCAACGCTCTGGCCGTCAAAAACCCCAGCACCGTCGAGGATGTCATCACGACTTGCCAGCATCTTGACGAACTACAAGCCATCCGTTTGCACCCAGACGCCTGTGACAGCCGACCTTCTTCGGATGCGGATTTGCGTACGCTGATTCGCACTCTGATTCGCGAAGAGCTTCAAGCGCAAGGACTGTTCTGTCCGCCCGCCTCTCAGCCTCACTCCTCGGCTACTAGCCTGCGCGACATCATCAAAGAGGAGCTGTCCTCAATGGCTTGCGCTATCACGCCTGACACTCCGACGCCACCAACTCCGCCCGCGACGTATGCGCAAATCGCGGCCATGCAACCTGCTTTGGTTCAGCGCGTGCATCCTGTGCCTGCTCAGACCAACTTAGCAGCATTTGCACCACGTTCACCTGTCCCACCTGCTCCTGCATTTTACACCCCCTGGCGCTCATCTCGCCCAATATGTTATTATTGTGGCATTCGAGGACACATCTCACGGTTTTGTCGCAAGCGCCAGCAGGACGAACGCCGCGGCTACGATGTTTACGAAAGGGATTCGACGTCCTCTCCTAACCAGTACGAGCGCCGCGCTCCAACACGTTCCTTCTCCCCGTCCTCTCCTCCCGACGCACCTCGAACCTACCGTCCAGGACGCCGCCGCTCCCCTTCTCCTCTGCGCCGCTCAACATCGCCTCTACAGCCGGTCACCCATGCCTCTGAATACCGCTCGGAAAACTAGGTAGTGCAGTTTTTGGAGGGAAAGCTGCATCGCTTGGACAAACACCAAAACCTCCAGAGGGCCCGGCCAATTTGTTATTAGTGTATGCTGAAGGGGTGCCTATTCAAGCATTGGTGGACACGGGAGCTGCTATTTCTGTTATTCATGCGGATTTGTGTCGTCGTCTACGTAAGGTTACTACACCTTATACTGGCACTTCCTTACGTAGCGCAAACGACTTTACGATACGGCCGTCAGCACAGTGCACCGTTCGTGTTTTTATTGATGGGATCCGGCACCATATTCAATTCGCCGTATTGACTTCCTGTGCTTATATGCTAATTTTGGGATGGGACTTTCTTTCTGGTGCTTCCGCCTTCATCTCTTGTCGACAACGCCTCGTACACATGCGAGAGACTGATGATACCGACGAGGAATCTTGGTCACGCCACCGTTTACGAACCGTCCAAGATTCCGTGGTGCCACCTCGCCACGAACAAGTACTCACGGTTGCTTCAGATATCATTGACCACGGTGATGTTCTAGTCGCTCCATCAGCCCGTTGTCTCTCCAAGGGGATTGCAATAGCGTCGAGTCTTCTTCGCTTCACCAACGGCACCGCCTGTCTCGCTGTACTCAACGTCACGAATGAGCCGATTCTTCTTCCTAAAGGCTCTGTTGTCGTTTGCGGCGTGGACACGCAACCTCTCTCTGTGGTGGCTACGAATACTGATGCGGCGCAACCACGCTCACTTACAGATACTAGTCCTGATACAGCTCTCGCCAATGCAATCAGCACGGATCTAACTCCGCCGCAAGCAGATGAGCTACTAGCGCTGTTGTCGAAGCATAAATCTTCCTTCGACATACATTCCCCTATTCTAGGGCAGACTTCGGTGACAGCTCATCGCATACACACTGATGGAACTTCAATTGTCCGCCGCCGACCATACCGTGTATCTACTAGCGAACGCGAGATCATCGACAAGCACGTTACCGATATGCTCAAGCAAAATATCATCCGCCCCTCCGCAAGCCCTTGGTCCTCACCTGTCGTTCTCGTGCGCAAGAAAGACGGCTCGGTGCGATTGTGCGTTGATTACCGTGCCTTGAACAAAATAACCAGAAAAGACGTATATCCCTTGCCTCGCATTGATGATGCCTTAGATTCGTTGCAAGGAGCGGAATATTTTTCAAGCCTTGACCTGCGCTCCGGTTACTGGCAAATTCCCATGCACGAGGATGATAAGGAGAAAACTGCCTTTGCCACACCTGACGGGCTTTACGAATTTAACGTCATGCCTTTTGGGCTCTGCAATGCGCCAGCAACCTTTGAACGAATGATGGACACTGTACTGCGGGGCCTTAAGTGGAAGACATGCTTATGTTACCTTGACGACGTAGTCATATTTTCTTCAACATTCGAACAACACTTGCAGCGCTTAGACGAAGTTCTGACGTGTTTCGCAGCTGCTGGTCTCCAGCTGAATACCAAAAAGTGCCACTTTGCAAGCAAAACCATTAAAGTACTAGGACATCTCGTCAGCAAAGACGGAATTCGGCCTGACCCCGACAAGATTGCCGCTGTTCTTCGCTTCCCCACGCCTCACCGTTCCAAAGAGCTTCGTAGCTTTCTTGGCCTCGCCTCTTACTTCCGGCGCTTCATACGCGACTTCGCCACCATTGCCGCGCCGCTTCACCAACTCCTTTCCTCGGGAACTTCATACGTATGGTCGGACGAGTGCCAAATGGCTTTTGACACGTTGAAACGTGCCCTCACGTCTGAGCCAGTGCTTTGTCATTTCGATGACACCGCGCCCACTCTCCTCCATACTGATGCCAGTGGTCATGGCGTCGGCGCTGTTCTTTTGCAACGACACGAAAGTTCGGGAGAACGTGTGATCGCATACGCAAGTCGGACCCTGACATCTGCCGAGAAAAACTACACGATCACTGAGCAGGAGTGTCTCGCCGTTGTCTGGGCCATTCAGAAATTTCGACCTTATCTCTACGGCCGCCACTTTACCGTTGTGACAGACCACCACGCTCTGTGCTGGCTGTCGACGTTAAAGAATTTGTCTGGACGTCTCGGTCGCTGGATACTTCGTCTTCAAGAATATCAATTTGACGTCACGTACAAATCCGGCAAGAAACATAACGATGCAGATGCCCTCAGCCGTTGTCCATTACCTCCATCGTCAGACATAACCGGCCTGTCGCCATCCGTGAGCGACCCCGTCAACGTGTCTTCGGCAGTTCTTTCACTCGCCGCTCTCAATGTGCTTCCTTCGTTCCGCAACGAGACGTTTGCGTCTCACCAACGCAGCGACGCTTACTGCCACTCCATTATGCAACGCCTTCACGGCTCTTCGCGTCCTCCTAACGCCCGCGCCCGTCGCCAGTTGCAGAATTTCAAGATTGAGAACTCAATCCTGTACCGCTATATCTTCCACCCCGAAGGACAGCGTTGGGTTCCCGTCGCTCCTCGCTCACTCAGAGCACAGATATTGACAGCATTTCACGACGACCCCAAGGCTGGTCATCTCGGCTTTCACAAGACCTATGAACGCATCCGCAGTCGCTTTGCTTGGCCTGGACTCTCCACCTGCGTAGCACGATACGTTGCTTCATGCTCGCTCTGCCAGCGCCGCAAACGACCCACTTCATCTCCCGCGGGACCCCTACAACCTCTTCCATGTCCTGACGCTCCATTCGAGGTCATTGGGATCGATCTCTACGGACCACTGCCAGTATCAGCAAGCGGTAAGCGATGGATTGTCACTGCAGTAGACCACTTGACAAGGTACGCCGAAACAGCTGCACTCCCTTCCGGATCAGCGGAGGACATTGCCACCTTCTTCTTGGAAGCTATATTTCTGCGACATGGCGTGCCGCGTGTGCTTTTGAGTGACCGCGGCAAGGCCTTTCTGTCGAAACTACTCGAGGACGTTCTTCACGCATGTAACACCATCCATAAGACGACTTCCAGCTACCATCCCCAGACTAATGGCCTCACAGAGCGCTTTCATCGAACTCTCTCCGATATGATCTCCATGTATATCAACGCCGACCACACCAACTGGGATACCATCTTGCCATTCGTGACCTTCGCGTACAATACCGCTACGCAGCGCACCACGGGCTACTCACCCTTCTTCCTTGTCTACGGCCGTCAACCGACATCTCCACTAGACGTCTCTTTTTTTGATGTCCCCGTTGGGTCGTCGGCGTCGTCGAGCGAGCACTTAATCTCTCGCCTTGCCGCTTCTCGCCACCGCGCCCGCCTCAATACCGAGGCGAGTCAACAGGATCGGAAGGCTCGCTACGATGACTTTCACCGCGTCGTTCACTTCAATCCCGGAGATGAAGTATTGCTGTCGACTCCTACGCGAGTTCCTGGCCTATGTGATAAGTTTCAGCCACGTTTTATCGGCCCCTATGCTATCGTCAAGCAAACTTCTCCCGTGAACTATCGGGTAACTCCCGTTGTCATGCCTTCCGACAGCCGTTGCCGCGGCACAGAGGTTGTCCACGTTTCCCGCTTAAAACCATTCCTACGACGTACACAACCGTCATAAACAGCGGCCAGGTTGGCCGCTTCCGCGCGAGGGGGAAATTAGTGTGAGCACAATATTCACAACATGCTTCCTTCATTCTCTTCACCTGTATGTAATCATCATCACTGTGAGCGTCATCTTCGTTCTGAGCGTTGGTCAGGCGGCTCTGGTGAATAAAAGGCGTCGAGACCACAACTGTGCTGCGGTCTTTCAATATATATATATATATATATATATATATATATATATATATATATATATATATATATATATATATATATATATATATATATATATATACGTGTCACTTCAGCTTGGCACAGTATACCTTAGACCATGGAATGCATAACATTCGCGTGTGCTCGAAGGCCCGACTTACGCCTTTTAGTGAGCGGGTCCGAGTCCGGCCCGGCCCGCAGCCTCAAGCCCGGGCCCGGCCCAGGCCCGCGGCTTCAAGCCCGGGCCCGGCCCGGGCCCGCACTTTCAAGCCCGAGCCCAGCCCGGGCCCGCCGGAAAACGCTTCGGACGGCCCGGCCCGGCCCGCGGGCCGGGCCCGAGCTTTCGGGCCGGCCCGGGCCCGGGCCCGTGCAGTGCTCTAGTATATACCACATTGTGCATGCACGCATGCATGACAAACATTCGATATATGGTGAACTAGATGCCATGGCATGAATGATTTCATTTGGCTCAAAAATAAACAAAGCGATGTATGCAGCTCTTTGCTGGCTGCTTCGCATTACATCGATTCCCACAGTGCGTGGGATCTGCCGGATTTTTTTCTGTTTTGCTTCGCGGTGCCTTTAGAGTGACCGCATTGAGCGCCTCGCAATGGGAGGTTAACTGAAGTCACATGCTGCAGTCAATGACGCTGAAGGTAGTGTGCTGCAATGCGCAACTCTCTAAAGTGCGGTGCCCTCTGAAAGGCACGGCCTACTTTTTGATTATTTTCATACTTTGTAGACGTGATCATTGCCTACTAATCTATGAACCGAATTTATCAGAAATCTTAGATGATGAAAATGCTCGGTTTCCGCAACTACCGTATTGTCATCGTCTCAATCACACAATAATGCCAATAAAAACTTCGTGGCGCTAGAGAGATAGAGAGAGATAATAATATTTAATGAAAATCTCGGAGAGGTTAGCCTGATTTGTCGCCTGGCTTGCTACCCCAGGTGTCGGGTGATGACTATGGTATATACAATGATCACATATACACACAAATAGTACGTACAGTCACAAACATACAATGGTGCTAAGCAACTATAATTCATTAAGGTGAGCGCGTTGTATGGCTCGTGATTTTAAAAGTTCGGTGTAGGGCGGCGTGAACACAATTGGTACCAACAATCGATTGGATCGATACCGGAGGCTGTGCAACAACGGGTGAGGTGCAGAATGCGTCAGGGTGAGGGTGGGACGAACGATACGATTGAATAAGAACATTAAAAAGTACTTTAATGAATGTGTCTCCAGAGGCTACTGTGGTCTCCTTAGCGTCACATAAAGGGGCTAAGTTTTATTTCAGCGTCGCCGACACAACGTTTACCCACCGTGAGAGCAGTTGGCAGATAAAGTGTGGCGTTTCTCAGCGCGAGGTCGCCGGTTCGATTCCCTGCCACGGCAGCCGTATTACGATGGGGACGAATTGCAAGAAAACCCGCTTACATAGATGGAGTTGCACGTTCAAAAACTCCAGGTGTTTAAACCTATTACAGAATCTGCCACTGCGGCTTGCACGATAATGACAATGTGGTTACCGCTCGTAAAATTCCTTAAATTAATATTATTCACGTAGGCCTCTAGGGGACAGCAAAAATACCCGACTATATCCACGAAGTGAATGATGTTAGAGGAGCTTGCTCGGGGATAATCGGGTAAACCATGAATGCTCCGTACAATTCCTCTACTCTCATATAAAGACGTGACACGTCGTTATAGTAGCGATTGTGGTCAGGTTGCTGTCGAACCACAAGCGGTCGAAGACCTTGCAGCTGTGGCTGAATGTGTGGTCGAGGAAATCGCGCTTGAAGCGCGCGTCGGTGCCACCAACTTCAGGCAGCGACCGCTTTCGGCGCTTGGCTGTTGCATCCCGCGCCCGAACCTCTTCGAGGTTCTCTTGTCATCTTCGTTCATGTTATTGGCATCGAAGCGCACGGACTGACGACTGTCGAAAGAGAAAGGAAGCGCGCAGTTGTGGCCCTCTAGTGGTCTCCTATCAAACTAGAGTACGTGCCGGAGTGTATCAAGCGCCGCATGCTAGATTTGGCTATGCTATATATGGTTTTGCATGCGTTAATACCATCATCAAGGTGATCGAAGAACAACAGGAAGAAGACTTCTCTTTCGCGCGAGCGTGCGCTGAGATGGTTATACTTTACCTGTGGTGAGCAATGAGAACTAGCGGCTACGGCGATGGACAAGCCCCGAGCGTAAGGAGCAAGCTCCTAAAATGATACGTGAAAAACAACCCCTTACGCACGCTTCATCACTAACGCGGTAGTGTCACACACCGAGTTTTGTCTAAATTAATTTTGTGCATGTTCTATCACGAGCATCTGCTTATCGGAAGTATCCATGTGAATGCGCACGTGGATACTTCGCAATTACAGATGCTCTTGCCGCGGGATAAAAAGAAATGCAGATATAAGGAAGAACGTTATGATAATCTTCCTCTAGTTTTGCTTTCTTTGATCGCTAGGCCGTTTTCTGGCGCTGCTGTCGCATCCTAAAAGCTAGAGCGCAGTGTGCGTGTAATTTCGCCGGGTACACGTGAAGAAATGGCGTTTTCGGGTGTGTAATTTTTTTCCAATTGCAAGTGGAGAAATCCGCAACACGGCTAGACGCGTAAGACAAGTGCGATGTAAACCGATGAACTGTGGAGAAAACATTCAACCAGGTTGAATATAAATGCTTCAAGTTTTCATTTTTGGTAATCCAATTTACATTAACCAACGCTCTACCAGTATCAAGCGTCAGTAATGTCAAGCGTTAATAGTCAAGTGTTAAGTTCACCGACGATTACGATACCGCCTAATGCGAATTCTGATCGCAGCTTCTTGTTGCGGCAGCGTCAACTATGTTTGAAGTTTTTGCTATCCGCAGTGGTAGCAATGTAACATTCGTGACATATGGCCACAGAAGCTGCCAGCACTCGAGTGCTACGCACACCACTCTATGCATTGCAGGCGCAGCGAACCAAGCGAAACGCCGACAGCCCGTTAAGACAAGCGAAGTCAGCCTCAGTGCACGTGCCAGCCCTGCATGCGCACGAGCTCCGACCGAGAGGCCAGCGCGCGTGACGGAGGAATAAAGCGAGGTTACAGCGCAGTGGCTCGTGATATCGACAGACTCCGCGTGTGCTCGTCTTTCGTCCTCGTTCGCTCTATTGGTTACGCCTCCGACGCCAACAGCGATGCCGCTCAAAGCAGGAACGGGCGCCTAAGAGCTGCGCTCTAAAATTGATGGTGTTTAACGTTCCAAAACTACGATATAGTTAGTAGGGACACAGTGGAGGGCTCCAGAATTATCGACCACCCGGGGTTTTTTAACGTGTGACTAAATCTAAGATTTCTTCCAGTATTTTGATATATGGTTCGTTGACGCCCTGATTCCGCAGTGCCTGCGTGACTGCTGATACCTCGACTGAGTCAACTGCCTTTTCGTAATCTACGAAGGCTCTATAGGTATAGTCGTTGGTTATATTCCGCGCATTTCTGTATCGCCTGACTGATAGTGTAAACATGATCTATTGTTGAGTAGCCGGCCTGTACGGAATCCTGCTTGGTCCTTTGGCTGATTGAATTCTAATGTTGTCCTAAGTCTATTAGCTATTATCTTTGTCAATAACTTGGAGACAATGGACGGCAAGCAGATCGGCCTGTAATTTTTCAGGTCCTTGACGTCCCCTTTCTTGTGGATTAAGATGATGTTACCATTCTTCCAAGATTGTGGCACCGTCAAGAGACACTTCCTATACAGTGTGACGAGCTTTTCTAACACAATCTCTCCACTGTCTTTCAACAGATCTGATGTTACCTGATCCTCACCAGCGCCTTTGACTCTTTGCATTCCCTCTAAGGTTTTCTTTACTTTTCATGTCGTTACTGGTGGGATGTCCCCTTCCTCTGAGCTACTACTACTTCTTATAGGACCACCAGCATTATCATGCTGGTTGTCCCGGCTACTGTACAGATATCTCTAAACTCCTCAGCTACTTTAACTATCCTATCCATATTGCTAATGACTTTGCCTTTTCTTGTTCTTTAGTGCAAGTGCATACACCTGGTTTTAAAGCGAAAGCTGTTATGAGATCACAACAAGGGCTGTTTTTGGCGCCGTAGTTTTCTGCCGCCGCCGCCGCCGCCGGTGTCCGTAGCCACTATCGCTCGAAATAAGAAAAAAAAATCACAGTTTCGCCGCAAGGGCGAAGCAATGAATGCGATAGCAAGAAACTAATGCTATACGAAGTGAGGCTCGCCAATTGATACTCTCAGTTTGAACAGCGCTCCTGTTACAAAGGCGGCCGAAGCAGCGAAGGAAACTAGCGTGCTTCAAGTGTCGAGCTGTGACACTTGATAGTTCGCGCTCATCTTCTGTTTGTTCGTTTAGCGGCGTCGTTTAGCGGCGCTCCGTAACATGAGCGCGGACATCACGGTTAAAGCTTGAAACATCCCTCTTGCCCTCATCACGAGAAAAACGCGCGAGCAGACAGCGGAAGGCCAAGGTTCTCCTTGCGCAAATATAAGAAGAAGCGAGCGAGCTCGCCGACGACTTTTAAATGCGCTCGTCGCGCTCCTAGCGCCATCTCGCTGGTAATGAAGAAACGCTTATGAGCGCCGGCCATCTCTGAGTTTGTCCAGCGGCAAAGGGTGTGTATATAACGCTCGCCGTTAGCTATGCGGAGGACCTGCGTTCCGTGGCGTAGTGGCTAGCGCCACTCGCTGCGGAGCAAGAGGTCCCTGGTTCGATTCCGCGCTTCGGAAGCATTTTTCTGAATTATTTTTCTTTGGGGCTTATATATATATATATATATATATATATATATATACGTACATACTTATACATATACGGTGCATGACGGCGACGGGGACGGACATTTTCCAGCCGAGACTGTCCATATAATTGCTATCGCAATAAAACGAAATAAGAATAAATATCCGGGATGGAACGAGGTTCGAACCTGGGCCCTCTGCGTGGGAGCCCAGTGTTCCACCACAGAGCCATGCCGATGCTTGCAAATCCTTTGCAAAACGACCCTTTACGGGCTTGATGTCGGGAAGGAACCACATCAACATATGTAATGTAGTGTGGTAGAAGACTAAATAACAACCAGGAGTCATACAACACGAATTCTGTAACCAGGCGTCACACAACGCGAATTGCGCAACGAGAGCGTTGTTAAATGCTTCCAAACCATTACAAAGGGATCTGCCATTAATTCTTCATCGTCAACAGCCACAGCATCAACAAAGTGCACATAATCCCTTACAGGTGTTTAGCAGGTACCACGGTTCTCCGCAGAATAACGAAAACATTCATAGTGGCTGCTTCCCTATTTCCTCAAGGGCGCAATAAAGTTAATTCCCTCTCTCTCAATCTTTCTCTCGTTAACCTATGTTATAAAGCGTGGTGGGAGTCACACAACGATCGGGCGTCACACAATGCGAATTACGTAACTAGTGCGTCTTTTAAAGCTTCCAACCCATTACAAAGGGCTCAGCCATAATTCTTCATCGTCATAAACCACCGCATCAACAAAGTTTCCATGATGCCTTACAGATGGTACCTCGCTTCTTATCAGAATGTCGAATAATGTCGTGGTGGGTGCTTCCCAAATTCACCAATATTACGATTTGTGGCGTCTGGGTACGTTGCTAGTGTACTTGTATTAGTAGCCACAAGAGAGTTTATAACGGGCTCTAGAACTGCTGCTCTGCCAGCTTTCGCTGTGACTGTGCTGCGCTATCCGCGCAGGCCTGGCGTTTTTAAAGACGATAGTCTTTCTTGGGATACTTAAACGGAGAAATTTTGGTCTGTCTTTCTGTCTGTCTTTCTGTTTGTCGGCACGTCCCTCGATTCAGCCACTCGGCCAAATTTGAACCACTTGCCCAAGGGCCAGCCATCTTGAACGGCTGACTAGGTTCATACTTGTGTACATTGTCGATCAAAAAGCAAACATTACGCATATCTGAGGCGCAACATCACTAGGTAAGTATTAGGTGGTGTGCTCCTTTAAAGGAGCACTGACACAAAAATTTTGCACCTTGTTTTTTTTTTTTTTTGTTGCAATAGATAGCTTATGATCCACTTATCACGGCTGCAAACCTCGTTTGCGCGAGTGCGCGACGGTTATTTATTTAGAGACGTTTTTAGAGCGCCCAGTCGCAGTTTCGGTTTCAAATAGCACCGAGCTAGGCAGCACTACTTCCGGAGGACGGGTAACGACAGCTGGCCACGTGAACACGCAAAATTGTCACGTAGGCGGCGCGCGAGCGTGAGTGCGGTAGGCGCCGAACCAGGTGAAGTGGCGCCAAGTGGTCAAGTGGAGGATTAGAAACAACTAACAAACGCGTAATCTATGTCCTCCGAGCATTCGGAAGCGCCCATCTCGACTGGCTAAGCTTAAAGCATCGATTATTTGACTATGGCTCTCAAAAACGGCGCCGAATCGGGACGAATACATTGCCGTCGAAGCTTAAGGACATGAATCTAAAGCAAATGGAAGCATCAGTGCGGAAGTTACACGTTACAGAGCACACGGCGGCCACTTGATAGATTCGAAGTGGACGACAACCGCTTTTGGCAGTGTTGCCATGTTTTTCGGAGGCGCGAATGCCTCGCCGGCGAAGCTTGCCGTGCAAGTTGGACAGCTGTCGCGCGTGCGGCGACGGCCGACGTTCTGCGGCACCGCGCCGTTGCGGCAGGCTTGCCGCTAGCGTGAGCGGGCCATAACATCTGCCAACGGGCACGACGAGCGAACAGCGGAAGAGAACACAACTAGAACACGCCAAGCCGCAGGCACGGAGGAAGAAATGGCAGGTAGCACGGCACAAGCGCAAGGGCACAACCAGCCACCAGCCAACACAAACTCGTGACGTAGGTTTGTTTACACATCCCCCGCGTTGATGTCGGCGTCGCGAAGCGCTCGCATCTCGCTCAGTCGCGCGGCATGCACTTTAAAATTGATTTTAAATATGTTCTATGCTATATTGGCCCTTGATATTTCGTAGACGTTGTGTACGGCTCCACGTACATCTATTTCACTCATTATCTCGACTTCGAAATTTTGTGTCAGTGCTCCTTTAATAGAAAATGCATACATACGTAATTCTAAAGACCCTAGTTTCTTAAGCTGCGCTGAAAATGCGACTGCGCTGAAACTCGCCTTGCTCCGTGCCCTCTGCACGAGCTCATGGTTGTGTTTCGGTTTCGATTCTGTATTGCACTGTACGAATGCCATGGGGCGCCGCTCTGACATTCCTGTTTTACCCATGCGACGTGTAAATAAAAATTACACCATTTGCCGCTAAAGGGGACCATGGGGCGATGCTAAGCCGGAGCACTTGCACGATCGCGTTCCGTTGGCGTTTTTTGGGCATGCTAGCGACCCCGCGTCGTGGAACGCGAAGAGGAACGCTACGCGCGTATTGTCTTTCCTCTAGCCTGGCCGTTAATTCTCACAGGGCGAGCGGGGAACGCAGTCGGCAGGCGTGCGAGAGGGGGGTAGCGTAGGAGAGGAGAGAGAGGGGGAGGGGATGCGCATGCGCTGGAGCTCATCGCGGTGTTGCGCAGGAGAGAATTTCGGCATGTCTATCCCGCGTTTCAGAGGAAAGGGGGAGGGGAAGTGGAGAGGGGAAAGAGGAAGTGGAGAGGGTGAGTGGTGAGGTTATGCGCATGCGCAGTAAGGGTGGGCACGCCGCACACCACCACCACCACCACCACCACCGGATTGAACTCCGCCATCAGATACTTCGCATCTAAAAGAGTGTGTGGAGAGTACTTGTTGAGTGCGGACGTTTCTTCTGCTTCAGCGCTTCGCGCCAAACCGCGTGTTCGGGCTGGCTGGCGTCCCCGCCGGTCGCGTTGGTCACCGCCGGTCTTCGCCTGCTGCTGCGCCGGGACTACCAGCCCGCAACACAGCACTCATGTTTCCCGACGTATTGCCAGATGGCGTCCATATCTCATTGTTACAAGCTGCCACCAGCGTCGCCGGCGCGAAGTCGGCGACGGGAATGACAGCAGGTTAGTTCGTTCCGTACGTAAGCAGAGAGTGAAGAGATCAGAGACGTGGGAAACAAACAAAACAACTTTACTCTAGTGATATTGCAGCACAAGGAACGGTAGCAGAACACTTATTAGAACTAACAAAATACATCAACACTTAATACGATTAACAAAATACATATGAAATCAATAAATCAGCTTACGAGAGAGAAGTATTACAAACTACACAAACTAACGAACACTAGAACTACAGATGAGAAAGTCCGAAGGGATAAGCAGGTGAAGGCATACGTGTGATGACCGGCAGCGTTGAGTCCGCGACGATCGGATGCGAGAAGTCGTCGGAGTTCTGGCACGACTGCGATGTCGGTGGTGTTGCAACGCTGGTGTTTCCGGGAGGCTAGTGCTTGAAGGCGATCTCGGGCAGGTTGAGCTAACCCGAGAGGAAGCTCCGATGTCTACGATGCGGACGTTAATTTCTCGTCACAACTAAACGAACGGCTAAGTTTAGGTGGCCAGCCGATACAGAGCCACACTAAAAACTTCTAGAAGGGATACTTGTTGATCTGCTTCTACAACATGTTGGTAAGCGACTAGACTGCTTAGCAGGGCAAAATCCTGCGCTTAAATCATCCTCGTGTCCCCTCATCCTTTTCCTGGGGGAACAAGGGACCTCTACCTGGGTCCAATCATGCGCGTTTCATTGTTCGAAACTCTGCCCTAAAATTACACTGACCACACCCCCTTTTAATTAGGAGAGGGTCCTCAACTGAGCGAGGGTGGCAATCTGTTGGGGTGCTGCCATACGGCTTGTCCACCAGAAGTTTTTTCCCGTGGGAACGGTCCGTTTGCTTGGCTCTCAGCTGGAGCGTCTTGAAGTCAAAAGCTTGCTCGCAGTACCTGGCGGCCTTTGCAAGATCCTGCCGCCGCCGCCGTAGGTACAAAGGATCAATCGTCCGCGGCGACGTCCGAAGAAGGACACCCCATTCAGCACTTCCCGGCTCTTTTCAAGAGTACGCGGTTCCCGCCGGTCAGCGGGGAAGAGCGGCGCCCGTTAATTCGCCGTGACGCCGGGTCGCAAAAATCGCAGTCCGTGACATTGCCCCCCACTTTCAGAATGTTATTCATAACATTTGCTCACACGGAGGGCAATTTTTCGACAACAAGGAACGGAACACCACCAGCAATGGAGAAATAAGGACTGTCCTTCTTACACAAGATAATAGGCAGAGCGCATCAAGTTAACAACAAAAAACAATTATTAGAGTACCAGCTTCAGTTACACACAACAATGTCAATGCGCCATACAAAGAAGAAAAAGAAATAGCCGTACACGCACCCATCAATACAGAATACACTCACGAATGTATACTACGAAACAAAACGGAACAATTGCGCTCCTCTACATTAGTGAAATCCTTCCATGTGCATTACAACATGTACGAACAACCAGTGCACCAAGCAAAAATATTAACTCAAGATACACTTCTTATACAATGAAATACGCACATACAAAAATATAACAACGACGAAAGGGGAAAAAATGCTAACATGCTCCCCAGACCTCAAAGAACTATATCCGGCTCAAGTAATCGGCTCCCACGTTTTCGCTGCCCTTAATATGCGTAATGGTGAACTGGTACTCTTGGAGTAGTAAACTCCACCGAAGTACTCGAGCGTTCAGCTGTTTTGTCTGTTGAATATAACTCAGGGCTGGTGATCTGTCTGAACACAGAAATGTACTCCTACAAGTACATGGAGAATTTCTGAATTCCCCATGCCAACGCGAGATATTCGCGTTCGACGGTACTATAGGCAGCCTCCCGTGGAAGCAGCTTTCGGCTGGCATAAGCTGTGGGGTGGAGCTTGGCTTCGTGGGCCTGCATGAGCACTGCTCCTATAGACTTGTGTTCGATGCATGTCGTTATGCAACCGCACAACGCTTTTCTCCAAAAGAAAAACATACAACGCCAAAAAATACACAAAACTCAAAACTAGTTATCTAACAATATCTCGTAACCAAGAACCCAAGAGAAAACATTCCAAAACCAAAATAAACAATCAAAACAGTAGTTCAAAATACAGTAATCCAATTCGGTAGCGACAGTTGTCAAGATTTCACGGCTGCCGTTTACTTTTGAGGCGTACACGCGGCGGTCGCGCCTTCTGGGCCTTTCTTGTGGGACGGGTACTACAACAATCGCGAAATCCATTCGCTTCGCCTCCGGACCCCACCAAGCTTTTCGCTGGAGGCCTGCGTTCTTCCCCTCGTTGGGCTACTTCTTGGGAACCACGGATTCTGCACTCCCGTGCCCCATCAAACGTGCCGTGGATAGAACGGCGGGAGAGCCGACCCCTTCCCAATGGCTGCATTGGCGCACAACCCGCCTTTCTTTTTCTTTTCGTCTGGCGGCGCAGACGCGTGGAAAACAATCTTGTCAAAGATGACAAACGCCTCACTCCGGCTACACTGCTCCAACGTTCCGAGTCTTTCTTTACACGCGTAGTGCTCTTTGCCGCCCTGCGCGCCCTACGGCGCCGCTTCCGTCTATGCCTCTTCTTGGGGCTCACCTTCGAGCATCCCGCTCGCATCTGATGCTCATCAACCTTCTCGAAGCCCTCGTCAGTTGTCTCACCCACGCAGTCTAAATGACTGACGAGCAAGTCATCGTCTTCTTTGCTCCGCAGACTGGCGGACAGCCTGAAGCGCTTAGGGACAATGCAGCTGCTTTCTTCCGACCAGCTTAGCTCGCATATTTGGGTGCTATCTACAACTGCATTCTACTGTCTGCTCTCTACTTTGGCGCCATCTAATGACCTTGCTCTGGTATTCTTGCCTAGCGGGTCGAAATCTCCTTGGACACCGCATGCAAAATCCAGCGCCGCGACACACTCACTTGGTGTTTGGGCCAGATTTCCCGCAACTCTATTAGTTGTTTCTGTAGCGTTCCACTGACACAGCACTTCGTCGCGCTGACTGTGGTCTTCGGCGGCCTCTACTATTAGCGCAGCATTTCTCGCAGCTTCCAACTTTGGTTCATTCTTGAACCTGCTGCTACCTTTACACGTGCTAGCCTTCTCTACGGCTCTGAATTGCACCGCACTCGACTGTTTCTGGCACATTCCGTGCGCTACATCTACGGATTCATCACTCCGCTGCTTTTTGTCTAGCTCGCGTTCCAGTCGTTCCCACTCGCGTTTCAATCTTTCACACTCCTCGTCTAATACTTGCATCCTCTTCCTGTGCTTTTCCTCCCGTTCTCTCTCCTTTTCATTTTCCTCCCGGGCCAGTGCCCGCTCTTCTCTGGCTAACGCCTGTGCCTGTTCCTGCTGTTCCTTAACCCATTGTCTCAGTTCGGCGCCCTCGAGGCTTAACTGTTTGCCGTACGCGATCCACTTATCAAAATCCATTACCTCAATACTACAAAGTATCACTATATTACCATTCTAAAAACAGTGCGCTCATAATACGCATGCAGGACGCAACCGCTTCAACTGCGCGGAATCTATCGCTACGGTGTCCGCACGGTTCTCGTTCCCCCTCACTGTCTTACTCTTGTACGGAACGTCCTCGTCGCGGACGCCAGTTTTGTTACAAGCTGCCACCAGCGTCGCCGGCGCGATGTCGGCGACGCGAATGACAGCAGGTTAGTTCGTTCCGTACGTAAGCAGAGACAGTGAGGAGATCAGAGACGTGGGAAACAAACAAAACAACTTTACTCTAGTAATATTGCAGCACAAGGAACGGTAGCAGAACACTTATTAGAACTAACAAAATACATCAACACTTAATACGATTAACAAAATACATATAAAATCAATAAATCAGCTTACGAGAGAGAAGTATTACAAACTACACAAACTAACGAACACTAGAACTACAGATGAGAAAGTCCGAAGGGATAAACAGGTGAAGGCATACGTGTGATGACCGGCAGCGTTGAGTCCGCGACGATCGGATGCGAGAAGTCGTCGGAGTTCTGGCACGACTGCGATGTCGGTGGTGTTGCAACGCTGGTGTTTCCGGTAGGCTAGTGCTTGAAGGCGATCTCGGGCAGGTTGAGCTAACCCGAGAGGAAGCTCCGATGTCTACGATGCGGACGTTAATTTCTCGTCACAACTAAACGAACGGCTAAGTTTAGGTGGCCAGCCGATACAGAGCCACACAAAAAACTTCTAGAAGGGATACTTGTTGATCTGCTTGTACACCATGTTGGTAAGCGACTAGACTGCTTAGCAGGGCAAAATCCTGCGCTTAAATCATCCTCGTGTCCCCTCATCCTTTTCCTGGGGGAACAAGAGACCTCTACCTGGGTCCAATCATGCGCGTTTCATTGTTCGAAACACCGCCCTAAAATTACACTGACCACACCCCCTTTTAATTAGGAGAGGGTCCTCAACTGAGCGAGGGTGGCAATCTGTTGGGGTGCTGCCATACGGCTTGTCCACCAGAAGTTTTTTCCCGTGGGAACGGTCAGTTTGCTTGGCTCTCAGCCGGAGCGTCTTGAAGTCAAAAGCTTGCTCGGACTACCTGGCGGCCTTTGCAAGATCCTGCCGCCGCCGCCGTAGGTACAAAGGATCAATCGTCCGCGGCGACGTCCGAAGAAGGACACCCCATTCAGCACTTCCCGGCTCTTTTCAAGAGTACGCGGTTCCCACCGGTCAGCGGGGTCGAGCGGCGCCCGTTAATTCGCCGTGACGCCGGGTCGCAAAAATCGCAGTCCGTGACACTCATGCAGCGCCTCTTCTATCGTCTTTAGACGACATTTGCAGTGAAGCATGCAGATACGCGGCCAATTTTTTGTATGTGCCCAGCTTTCTCTTCACCGCTTTGAGGCTTCGTCCGTTCTTGAGATGACAAATGAAAACATGGGACGAAGTCACTCGCGTGTGAGCCGGGCCGTGTGTTTGAGACCCCTGCCCTACAGCATAAATTAAATAAAACGCTACAACTCGGCTTCCTAGATGAAGTCCAGCAGCGACCTATGCAAGTCGCGGATCCATTTGGAATCAACATCAATCGACACCGTCCATGAGCACAAGGTGAGGTTTTGATCTTTAAAGAGTACTTAAGAGAGTATAGTCGGCGTTTACTAAAATAAAGTATACATCGATTAGACCGCGGGCGCGTCACTCGAACCATATATGTAACAAACCATAAGCTTTTATCGCCCTTCATTAGCACTAACTACACTTGTTGCATTTTAGAGATGCTGGTTATGCTTTCGCGTGTTGGCTCGCAGATGAACGCATACCGTAGACATGCAGAGTCGTGAGCAAGATGAGCAGGAAACACTGAATTACAGGCCATGGCGGCTAAACGCAGTAAGCAAGCGCAAGAGTGTTCATGGCACCAAATCCTCCGGTGGAAATTTATTTATGGCAATTCAGTACGTCACATTCACATCAGTGCATTACAAGTATTTGTACACTAAACATCAATTCGATGTTCGGCTCATATTGATGGCAACGGAACGTCTTGACGGCATCGGCACGCGATAACTCACATGCCGCTTAACTGGTACGTCCGATACACATACGCTCGGCAATACATGCAATGACTGCGCTATTCTTTTCACATTTTATGGATACAGATATAGGCAGATGTGCTTGGATATGTCTAGTCTTTTACGATGTAAGAATATTCAACAAGTGGCGGCGTGTCCCTTTCGTTTCGTGCTCCCACTGCGCCAACAAGCAGCGGGCGACCGAACTGCCGGCTTACTTGATGTACACAGTTTTCCCATGGTGCTCCACGCTCCCACGGGGCGTTCTGGGATTGCTTGAAAATGTTTATTAACAAGAATCTCCCAATGTCTTCACCCTGTCTTTATAGACTATCATCTTACGCTTTGTAATCATATCCCTGAATTAATGTTTATTATATATGTGCACTAGTTATTGTCTATAACAATGAGTATTATTAATTACTCTTTTTAAATTGCAGAAGGGTATTTTGATGGGTCAGTTGGTACATGTTACTGCGTTGAAAACAGCGCGAAAACGGGACGAAGGCTAAGGAACAAACAAAGACAAGCGCTGTTGCTTTGTTCTGTAGCCTTCGTGCCGTTTTCGCGCTGTTTTCAACACAGTAACATGTAGCAACTGGCCCTTCAAGGAACCCTTCTGCAATATGTTTGTCTTACATCAGGCTCTTTCGCACCCATTCTTTTGCATAACTCCTCAATGTGCCAGCGCTTGTGTTGTTTTTAAAGACGATAGTCTTTCTTGGGGAACTCAAACGCAGAAATTTTGGTCTGTCCAATTCAGCCACCCGGCCAATGTTTAAGCACTTGCTGAACGCCCAGCCATGTGGAACTGATAGCTGCGTTCATACTTGCGAACATTGTTGATCGAAAAGCAAATATCACGCATATCTGAGGCGCAACATCAATACGTAAGCATTAGGTGGTGTGTTCCTTTACTAGAAAATACATAGATACGTAATTCTAACGACCCTAGTGTTTTTAGGCTGCGCTGAAACGGCGCACAAACGACCGGCAGAAGACTATCGTCTTTCAACGACATTTGCAGTGTAGCACACAGATACGCGGCCAATTTTAAAGACGATAGTCTTTCTTGGGGAACGTAAACGCAGAAATTTCGGTCTGTCTGTCGGTTTTTCTGTTTGTCTGTCTGCCACCCGATTCGGCCACCTGGCCAAAGTTTAACTCCTTGCTGAACGCCCAGCCATCTTGAACTGGTAGCGGGTTCATACTTGTGGACATTGTCGATCAAAAAGCAAATATTACGCATATCTGATGCGCATCATCAATACGTAAATATTAAGTGGTGTGTTGCTTTAGTAGAAAATACATAGATACGTGATTCTAAAGACTTAGTGTTTCTTAGGTTGTTCCGAAAATGCTAGTGTTTTTTGTGCTGCGCTGAAAATGCGACGCGGTGACGCTATGAGCCAGATGCGGCGATTCAACATAGAGGAGGAGGAGGACTCATGTAGTACGGCCGGCACAAGACTATCGTCTTTCGACGACATTTGCAGCGAAGCACGCAGATACGCGGCCAATTTTTTTCCTTAGCCTTTGTCCCGTTTAGCGCTGTTTTCAACGCAGTAATACTTAAAATCGTGAACTCCCGTAAACGTTTCTTGTGGCAGATGAGGGTGATAAATGGAATATTTATTGAACGAATAATTGTCATTCATTACGAATTAATGGTATTTATCGCTTCTTATAATAAATGATATTCTACTATTTACCGACATCGTACTATGACTGCATAGATTGAGTTACTATATCTATCTTACTTATGTCCTGCACTGACAGCTTTCACCCCTAAATTTAAAATACCTTGCGTTCATTGTCGCCATTCACTAGTATTGCACTATATGTCAAGAAGCGAATGTACATCCACATTAGTAAGTTTGTGAATCCTGCTTGACTACGCTAATCTAAAAAAAAATCCACGCATCTTCATGAAGTGAATCATGACGAGTGGGTGAAGCTCTGGGTAACGTATGAGTGAGTAACCGTACGTCCCCCGAGCGTTCCCCATATAATGTAAATTGAGTGACATAAAGTGACATAAAGAGTCGACGACAAAGCTAGGACCTAATGTCCATAATGTCTACGTTGAAGTCGCCTACTAGTATATAGGATTTGTGCTTGTTGGTGTTTTATATTGTTTTGTGACAATTATGATTGATGTTCGTCTACTGTAAACCTTTTTTTTATTCACAAACACATATGTTTCCACTATAGCAACTGTTTTTGATATACCGTCACAGAGGACAGTGAGAGCCGACGACAAAGCTAGGTCCGAAGGTCCATAATGTGTACGATGAAGTCGCCGGCTAGTATAAAGGGCTTGTGCTTGTAGGTGTCTTATATTGTTCTGTCACAATTATGAACGATATTAGTCTATTTTTAAACCTGATGTTTCGATTTTACACGGTGCTGTGCCGTGCGCACGGTAGTGATGCAGAACTGTCTGTAAATTTACTATCGATAGTGTAAAGAAACTATCGATAGCACTACTATCGACAAACTATCGATAGTACAATCGGAAGTACCATCGCTAATTTTACTAGCGGTATTACTGCCACGCGTGTTTACGTATTCCAGCGCATCCCTGTACACGTCTTCGATCGCCAAGGCCGAGTGTTTCGCCATAGCATTGGCGATTAAAAATCGAGAGCGAAATGTCGGGCAGGCGTACATCACCATAATATCAGATTCGCAAGAGGCGTACCGACTCTTTACGAAATGCCGTTTCCCATTGAAAACTTGCAACCTCTCGGGAAACGGATTGAAAAACACATAGGTTGGTATGGTGCCTGGGACATGCAGGCCTAGAAGGTAACGAGAGGGCGGACGCTCTAGGTCGAGCGCTCACGAACCGAGCGGAGCACCAGCCTCCCTCCCAGTCACCACCACCCCACACTACACACGATGGCCTTCGCGAGAAAGAAGACAGTGACCCTGCTCGGATGGCTCCGCGAGAGCTTCTTGCTCATCAGCGATGCGCACGGCAGAAATATGGCGTCCCCCACAAACCTCCTAAAGAGAAAGACGCAATGGACCTCCGTAGAATTCAAACGGGGTTCTATCCAAATTTGTTGCAATTACACAGAATTTTTCCGACGTTGTATGGGCGTGATTGTCCGTGGTGTCGCGACTCGCCACCAACCCTCTACCACGTCCCACGGAGTAGCAGTAAAAGGCCAAATAAACTCAATTGCGTACAGCATAAGTACGGAATAGAACACCTTTTGGAGCAATGGGAGGTACTCCTCGCTAGCTCGGACCCGGAGGTGCAACTAGCGCTTCTGAACAATGTCCGGATGGCGGCAGAACCCAGTGGAGCCTTGGACATGGCGCCTCACCCATCTAGCTCCTAGACCCCTTTTCTTTCCCCGAATAAAAGTTATTTTTGTTCTTCAGGTTTCACGCACAAAGGCTGTTAGCAACGTTTGACACCGACCGCGCCGTAATGTTCACGCAGCTTCACGATTGCTTGAGATCGTCCTGTTAAGATTACGCGCCGGACGCGAATATTCAAGTTTATTTGAGAGCTTACGCGAGCACCAGCAATAACTCTGGAAGGTATATTAACGCTCGAAGGACTGATGTATAAAAGACGCCGCGTTCCATCGATGATCAGATTACTCGACGGCCGATGACTGCTGTCGCCGATATCAGTGCGCAGCGTCTATCGCTCGTATTATGAGCTTTGATTTTCTGGACACAAGTTCATCCAAATAAAGAGCTCCGCATTTCCCACTCTTGCTGTAGCATTCTTCACCGTTACAACCACGTGACAATACTATCGATAGTGGTGTAAATAATGTTGCTGGCCGGCCATATTGCCAAAATATTTGCGATAGCCTACTGTCAGCTTCGCTTAAGTTATTAGCAATTTTTGGAGAGAGAAATAAATTATTTCTGCAGCAAAATAGCGGAATATGTCCATTGATAAAGTCCCATCCAAAAGTAAGGAGTTGCGTCTTACAATTAATAAACGTACTTATTATTATATTTTTTTTTAAATTTTGAGATATTAAAATGCAACATAAATGTGAAGCCGCGCAGTTCCACCACATGTAACATTAAAGATGAGGGAGATGATTGCATATCTGAGCCGTCCGTCTGCCTTTTAGATTGTGAGCTACGTAAGCTTAACGAGTTCTTTGACTACAGGTAACCTCCGCGCATGCCTTGTTGGTTTTCTGGTGTTTGATTTTTCTTTCAATAAACTTCAGTTGTTAGACAGCGCTCGTCTTGTGTCCTCTTCTTTGTGCTCCGACCAGTTCGCACTGAAAGTTTTCAAGAATGCATCAGTTCCAACTCGCCCACCTTTCTACTTTACTGCACATGTAACGCCACCCTTTCCGCTACAGCTGAACAGTTTGACTTTTTGGTTCGTGTCCCATGCCTGCAAGGTTTGGCAACCTGCATGATGCGGAGAAATCTGGATCTCAATGCAAGCCTCGCCGTCACTTTCTGCAAGTTGTGCGACATATTCTGTAGATATGGGACAACCATACAACGTGCCTCTTCGGCGGGATGCCTCAAATGTTTACCACAGGCTCTTTATGGAGCTGGTGCCGCAGCGATTTCAGGAAAGCATGAAGGAGCATACTGGGAGAACCTGCCTGCTCCAACCTTGCTTCTTGGATACCGGATCTTTGGGCTCTTATAAGGTGAAGACACTAAAACGCATTTTCCCCGTGAATTGTGCTTCATTTTATCAAGTATGCACCATGTACTGGTAAAAAAATGTACTCTTTCGAAGTTTCTCTTTACTGTTCGGCCCTTACAATTAACAAGGCTTTCAGGTACTGTATTGTATTGCCATGCGCGCTCCTTCTCCAAATTTATGTAACTGGGCCGTTACACGTGTAACGCCTGCCTTGCGCAAACCGTGCGCGAATGTCTGGGAACCTTACCGATTGTTTTCGAATTTTGCAATAAGGTTACGCATACCACACGAACAATAGAGTTTATTCTGGAATTAACCCGGCGACCAATAATAAGGCTCGAATCTTCGATGCCACGTGCATGAATGCCGATGTGCCTTACCTCTGATCAGATTACTTAAGATTGTGCTCGAGGCTATCCTTGCACTGAGTGCGTCACTTCGTTTCTTTCTGGGCACAAGTTCGCCCAGTAAGGTGTTTCGTCCGTACCTGCTGGAGTTCTGCTTGCTTCACTGGCATCACTAAGTGACAATATCTGAATTTCGTTGTCTCCGATTAGGTTACGACGGTATCGTGGACTTGTGAAAGGAAATGTGATACGTTGAGAAAATGTGCCCCATCCTTTCTTGACTGCATGCAGCGCTGCGCAGGTTTTGCCGTCATCGGGAAGTGTATTGCTGCCTTACACATTGGTCTCAGACATTCTGTTCAGGCTTCGAGCGGTGTTCTTCGCAGTCTCAGTCTGGTCAAGGCACTTTACACTAGACATTTGCTGCCCTCTAGGACAGGCCCACGATGGCAGCAAAGTTCTTGAGTGCCTGCTGATTTAAGCGCATTCGTGCACTGAAAAAGCAGCGTATGTCTTTCTTGAAATTGTGGATGCAGAAGCCGTGGGCCTTCAGAGAAAACAAGCGCCCTATGTTTTTGGGCCACGTAAGTATTCCAGGGGTTCAAAAGAAATCTGTGCTGTGCCCTGAAGGCTATGTGAAGGGGCTGCGTCACATTAAAATATATCACACTGCGCCATCAGCATCTGCAGAACAAATGAACGTGAATTTGGCATTGAAGTCAAAATTTATATTGTCGAAGCTCCTTAGTATGATACCTCAGCAGAGCTCTAGCAGCAGATCTGGGCCCGAATTCACAAAGCTTTCTCTTGCCTACGGAATTTCTTAGCCAAGAATTCTCGTATCTCGAGGGATTACGATAGCAATGGTACGAATTTAACTTACCAGCCACTTTTGAGGGCAAGGAGGCAACGCGAAAGCCGATCAAACGACAAGGAAGGAAAGAAGTGCGCGCAGGTGACAGAGGGGCAGCATGCGAAGCGTCTAGCATCGAGGGTATACGATGATAGCCAATGTATTTTCGCTGCATGTC
Source organism: Rhipicephalus sanguineus (assembly GCF_013339695.2). Taxonomy (NCBI): domain Eukaryota; kingdom Metazoa; phylum Arthropoda; class Arachnida; order Ixodida; family Ixodidae; genus Rhipicephalus; species Rhipicephalus sanguineus. The sequence goes on along the minus strand of NC_051181.1, from coordinate 30,148,985 downwards.
AGCTTCCAGTTCCGGGCGTCTGCTACAGCTCTTACGCGTTGCCGCGTTGCCGCAGACGTCCTGGGGTCTTGCGCGAAGCCCAGTGCTGTGTTTCATCGATGACCATAGCTAACAAAAATCTAGTTGCTCGATGGCGTTAATAATCCGTGCGCTATCCCGCCAAGTGCAGGCGAACAACGCTCCAGACGCACTGCATCTTTAAACCGCGCGTAAACTGAAACATTGAAGGTTTGAAGATGCGACCGAAACGTCTCCCCCTGTTTACCACAACCAGTTTAGTTACATTTTCATGAAGCTGCGCTGCCACTAAACTAACTAGGCATGTTTGAGCACGGTATGGTGGTTGCCATTAGGGTGTTTTGTAGCTAGACGTAAAATGCTGCATTTCTTACGATCTCAGTACAAGACATAGGAGCGGCTTTTGAGCCTACGGAGAACTGTACAGAAATACAAAGCAGCAGTAAGAAAGGTATCATAGCGTAATGCCGCAGGTCCGATTCACCGCAGCATTTTGACAGGGCTGGAATGAGAGAGCAATCGTATACGCTTAGATATGTGCACGCGTAAGACAAGGAAGATTCGTCGGGAGGTTTCTACGTGCTAATGCTTTTCAGAAAGCACGGCGCAGTCACTTCGTCCTTGCATAGTTTGCGTGAGCAAACGTAAAAGAAGCGGTGTTGTCTCGGCCTGAAGTGACATGACTACACATGCGCCTGGATTCGCAGGGCGCGCGTGCTGCTCGTTCGCACGATTAATAATAAGAAGAAAAAAAAAAGAGACGGCGTTCGCGATACTTACTAACGTCTATGGGAGCGAAAGCCATACAAAAGCGAGCGAACGTGTGATTGTGCTTATATATGAGAATCGAAGCAAATTAAGTGAGTAGTGATTTGTTTAGTGAAAGTTTATTTAAACGACAATAATCGAAACACATTGAATATTCAATTAGTGAAAGTGTCATTAGTGACAGTCAATTAGCGATAGTTGATTAGTGATGCCGCACTCGATACAAAGTGCACGGTAATATAGCCCCATTTGATGGCTTTAACCTTCGAGTCACCTTAGGCGAATGCATTAGGATCCCGAGTTTTTTCTTCTTTTTTTGATCGACTTTCACCGGACTTCACGAATTACGTGTCTTTCGAGGGAAATATAATATATATACAATGAAGTAAGTGTTACAGTGGCCAGCTCTCTTCTGAAACACTGCAGCGGTGGTCGAGTCGTTACAGCGTCAGACTACAATGCGGGAGGTACTGGGTTCGATTCGCAGTGTCGCCAAGCACCCGCGTATTCTTTTTAATGGAAAAATGGATAGCACGGCCTGAGGTTATGTGTTCCGCGCACTCTTCTTGAGAAGGTGGCCTTTCCGCTCTCTTCTTTCACGCCCCTTTATACCCAAATGCGCTGCGCCGTGCTCCCTCACGGATCATAGAAATAAGAGTATCTTTTTTTTTTTTGCTCTAACCACTACTATCGCAAGGGTGCCCAGTCCCGAAACCCAATTATCATACCTGGGCATTACTTTTCACGACTCTGGCTATTCGACCGCCGGTCAGACATCGTGGTGTTTTCAAGAACATCAACAGACACGCGGCGGCCAAACTGCTTGCGGCCAAGATGACTGCCTTTGTCGGGACATGTTTCCGTGATAGTTGGGTGGCATTCATTCCACGCAGCAGCGCAAAACGACAGGAACAGAGAGAAAAGACACACACACAGTGATGTGTTTTCTGTCTCGGTCTCTGTCGTGTTGCGCAGCTCCGTGTAATGCCTCTGTCAGTAGTTATAAAGAACTCCAGCAGGCTATCGAGTTCTGAGGAGAGGGCAAGACAGTACGCCTGGGAAAACATTACGGCAAATTCATTTGCGTCATAAAGGGCTACTCTTCCCTTGGTAAGTACATGAAAATTTTAAACGCGAGTTTATTCTTTATCAACAGCAGTTACAGATAGATGACAGGTGAACAGACAAAAATCCGCATATTCAGCTTGACTAGTTTTGTGCCCTTAATAGTAATTGGCAACACGTATGACAATACGTAGAAATACCACGCACATATGTAAAAGTATGTACAGCCACGGGCGAAAGCTTGGTTCTGCTGGTTGAAGTCGACTAGTCTGTTGTACATATTCGACAAACGCAATGTGTAGAAGCAATGTTACACAGAGGAGCTGTCCTATAAACTTATTTTTGCTGGTTGGTTGCATAGTTCCCAACTTCTTGCTGGGAACTGTACGTTGTTAAGTGAAACATCTTGTTTGAATTCACACATTTTTTGTAACGTTACATTAATTTTTGCGCAGTAGAAAACATATTTGACAAATGAAAATGACATAGAAAAAGAACTAGAAATCAAATAGCAAAATTTTTATGAAAGTTACACTAAACAAAAAAACGTAATTTTTTTGTTTAAAAGATACATGCATTCATGCATGCATGCATGCATGCATACATACATACATACATACATACATACATACATACATACATACATTGAGTAGTAGTTAATAGGATGAACTGCTATAAAACAACAATGCTGATACACGCAGTCTTGAGCACATGAGGTTTCAAGGCAGTAACTTACGAGAGAAATCTCTCACCACTCTTATGTGCTAACTCGGCATTTCTCGAACCCTCTTGGAACAATTTCATGTATAGTTTCTGCTTCTGCCCACTCACAAGCAGTTTTTATACATTTTCGTGGGCGGCAGCCTACGACGATATATAAGAAAAGAGCCCCCGACAATGTGATGTCAAGGAATAACGCAATGCATCACATTTTGGTACATGTCTGCAAGATGACACATAGTTTATTTACATAGTCCGGCATATTGACAACACTATAACAAGCTATGTCAGGTAACGTGGGCTGGAAGATTGGCACAGCTCGGACAAATTCTGGACAATACATAAATAAAACAATTCACTGTTACAAAGCTCCTCGGTACAAATAATGCTGTTGTTGACATGTAAATACCCTATTGCTTCTTCTGAAAACACTCCTCAAAAAGGTTTCAAAATGTGCACATGTGCCGACTTCCTTCAATTGAGAGACTGCTGTATATCAGTCTCTCATTTCGCTTGAAAAAAATTTCAGTGCACTGCTGGGCAAGGAATGTGATGCAAAGATTCAGTACCTTGCATGTATATCTTGCTGCTGGCCTCAGATGCAATGTTGATCAGCACTAATGGGCAGAATAACATTTTATAATGTGCCACGACAAAGTAATTATGTTTCAGGTGCATGAAACATGCACAACAATAAAGGAATTTATGAACATTTACCTGGCACAGTTTACAGAATCTTAAATACATTTTCATGGAGCTATCACAGCTTGTCTGAATATAGTAGTAATGGTTATCAGCCTTAAAATTTGTTCGAAGTCGCCAGTTTCAAGTTTAGAGCACACCAGCAGCCCTCTTCAGGCTAAACCATTGCAGAGGCGCATCAAAAGGCATAAGTAAATGCATGCATAGTCACCATACAAAAAGCAATAAATACTTTCAGCAGTAATATGAGCAAAGCTGCATAGATGATAAACTATTTGCAGAGTGTACAAGTACATTATGGAGAAACATATGGCAGCAAACACTATATGAAAAAAAAATTAAAACTTACACAGTACATGCAGAAAGGCTGACCGTTGAAGAGGACAAGCATGCGATATTATAACATTACACAGGTGCTAAAGCCTGTTGGACGTACTAGGAATAGTGACGCTCCTTTTGCATCTAAATAATCCGTGGAAAATGACTGTCCAGAGCTTATATCTACATAAAATCATTCGTGCTATAATAATGCATGTATCCTGAACGCCTATATAGACGAAAAGCAAAACTACGCGCTTCAATGGTTTCATTCGTGCACTACCAAACATGAAAACACGGTTTTGGTTGCCGACCATGGCTCCTGTTTCTAATGGCAGTGAAATGCAGAGACACACATGCACTTTGAGTTACGTGCGTGTTAAAAATTCAAGGTAGCCGAAGTTAATTTGCACATTACCACTACAGTGTGATTTACATTAACGTCAAGGTTTGGTATATTAAATGCAGAATTTAATTAATTTTGAATCCTCCGGTGCAAGGAATTGCTTAATGATGCACTGCTCAATGATTAAACTGCAGCTGTGCGGATTCTCACCATACAATTCAAGCTGTTCCAACTATCACAATGCATTCTTTCTGTTGACGCGCACTCTGAACAGAAGGACACAGTCACTGGTAGTCGCTCTCTACTTGTTGGCCTTCTGTGTTTTGTCCGAGATATTACATGACAGTGGGGCACCTGATCCCATGGCACTGCTGGAACATAGAAAAATACAGATGATTGTTACAACCATCCTATGTGTAAAAATCGACAGCTGATATGTGCGAAAAAGTCGAGCTGTCGTATTTTCAGAATCCAATGACAAGTATGAAATATAATAAAAAACAAGGAAAAAAGGTCTGAACAAGAGCCACCAACAATGAAGACCTTGAAAAATTATTTTATGATATAAATGTATACCTACGATGTTCATTTTGAAGGCAACAAACTTCTGCCTAATAGTGAGACATCAGCCAATAAAGTATCTTCTATTTCGACTTTACACTAGGTGCAAGAAGCCGACCAAAAATGAGTTTACTATGCTACACTGTAAGAAAAAATCAAGTATTTGTGGTGTATTGCTACCCCACAACTATAACGTCATCCACCTCACGTACTTTCCTCGCGTTATCACCACGGTCCCGGGACTTCCGGGTCACGAATAACGCGCGTGTTATCAAAGTGACATAGCATTCTTGATAGAAAAGTGCCAAGAGCGGGGTTTTGAAAAAAAGGAAATGCGAGCAAGCAAGATTTTGATTATTTCTGTGTAGTAGAAATACTCCCAAATACACGATTTGTTCTTAGCGTGTACTTATGTATTTCTATGTTACAAGACAACAGCTATTGTTCATCACTTTAAAGTTATCTAACATAGCCACCTCATCATACAGTGTGAAGGAGCAATTTTGAAGACTTGAAAACACAAAGCATTATTGGATTATGTGTGTTTTTGTAGCTCGAAACGGTTTTTCCTAACAAAATTACACTTTGCAAAAAAATGCACTTGATTAGGAGAAATGACTGCGAGCAACAAACACACTCATAATCCATAAATGCATGTTAATGGGCTCTTATGGCTTCCACAAACACTCACCATCATTATCATTGATGTCACTGCCATGCCGGAAGGATACGCTGTGTCCTGCTCAGAACACCAAAGGTGCACTGTATGACTTGTCTTGCATGGGTGGGGGCTGCACTGCACTGCTGCTCAGCTGGGCCAGCCACGGACAGGAGGGTGAGCAGCCATGGCTCTCAGCCATAGCGAGAGTCACCTTCAGAGATCAACAAGCGAGTACTCGGGTCACATACGATTTGTAGAAATAACCGTGCCACTATGCAATTGTGCTGAGAACATGTACGGTGGAAATACAACGTGCCAGAACATTGAAAAAAGATAAGCTACGGCAGGTAAAATGCACATGTACTGCTCCTGTGTGGCCTGAGGTTTGAACTAGAGTTCTTTCTCCCTGCATGTTGCGAACAGCCAGGCGATTTTCTCACGCTTGCTATTTCCATGCAGAGCACTTGATACACTGTGAGTGACAAGCACAAGAGCTCAATAAGCAATAAAAGTACTTGTGCTATTTCAAAAGCACAACTTTCCAGTCTCACATGTATGGAGTAAAATTCATAAGCTGTAGACTTTACACTTTCGACATTGTCAATTCTATTATAATTTGCTTCTCTTTACACGTCCAATTAGCATCGCTGTGTGAAAATAATACAAGCATCCACTGTTAGTAACAATGTTTTGGTTGTGAAGGTGTGTACAATAACCGGTGTTTACTGTGGTTAAACACCTAAAACACCAAAAAAAAAAACTAACCTAGCAACCAGCCATTATGCAGTTTTCTACCCTTGAAGCTCCCAGGCAGAGCACAATCCATCCAGATGAGGCTGCCATGCGTGCTTCCAGGCCCCTTTGAGGTCGGCTGGATGATGACACCCCCACCGTTGCAAAAGACTTGTAGATTTAGGGAGCACAAGTCCTTCCTATTTCTGTACAGGTGCTCCAAGTCATAAGGTGGCTTGATTTGCCAGTGCTTGCAATCGATATATCCCACGACCTTACGAAAATCCGCAATCTGTGAAGAGGCCAAAAAGGATATATTAAAAAAAACCATCATTGAAAGCGCTCTTAATACATATTTGGCAGAAACACAAAAATTATCACTTAGTCATAGCTATCAAATATGCTTTATTCAATTTGAAACAAACTGAAGCCCCATGTAAGCTTTACATACTGTAATGTATATGTCCTGGTAAAGTATAGTGCTGCCACAGCGGTAATCTTCTATACAAGTAATTTTGCAATATAAAGGGAATTCCTGAAAAAGTGCTAAATGGCTCCTGGAAGATAAATTCACATCAAATATTTTTCTCTCAACTGTCAAGCGTGGTAAACAGACAGGCTCCTCCTAATAATCAGATAAAAGCCTGCTTAAGCAAAATCATAAAAACTGCTGGTGTACTTGCTCATATTGCAATATATGTATATTGGCCATATATACGTATATACAAAGCGGTAGTAGTACTTTTCGTACTGGAACTTAACATGGGGTGACAGTACATCTGCTGGGATGAAAAACTTACAAACGTACGTTATAGCACTACACGAATAGCAACGAAATTAGTTGCGCAAGTTCAACTCACCGATGGCACAACGATATTAGCAGCCGTCAGCGTCATCGGGAATGGAATGTGCTCTGCAGCCACAGGCAAAAGACGTCCGTGGACTGGAAGCTGCCGTTGACGTAGAAATGCAACGCTAGCAAGACGTGTACGTCCACTGGTGAAGCGTGAGAAATCGCCGTGGGCTGCTGTAGTCAAGGCTCTAGTGCCGTGCAAAACGATAGGACAGATGGGCTCAAAAACCTGTAGTTAGCAGGTGCTGGTCTACGACTTCATCCAAGGCAAAGCACCAGTGAGAATTGTGTTCTGTCCGGAGCGAAGCATGACGTCCACGTGCTTTAGCTGCCAGGTATAAGTCCAAGTTTTCACCGGAGAACGTCAAGGCATACTGCCAAAGCAGCCACATTTACAGCACAATGTCTTGGCGAGCGGCTTCGATTCGACACGTTATGACGTTCGAATTACGGTTATCACAAAAAGGAGAAGCAACGAGTTAAAAAAGAAAGCGCCAAGCCCTTCGTCAACTCCTTAAAGCCCTCATAAAGCACCATCGCAACTTCGTAGGACGAAACACGGTTATCAACGCTTTTAATCTTCTGTCACACGGGCACAGCCTCTTCACAAGTCTTGGAAATGTCAACACAGCACCACTGTTCACAACGCACATCGTTTCACTCCCGAACACTGCATTTGCCTGGACTGCTCACAAGAAAATAGAAGCGCACGGGCTAACCACTGGCGAAGCAAGAATCAAATACAGAGCGTAGTTCATGCGTTACCGTACGGAAACACGGAAGCACGGAATCACTCAAGTAACGTGCCAAAATGCTGTCAATTCGAAATGCCGCACTGCACCTTAATGAGACACAGGAAAGCGAAGCAAACGAACTGTTACCGACACTCAAACACACATTGCAGGCTCCTCCAGTGCCAGTTACCGTCGGTACACAGGCGCCGATCCCCGCTTCATAAACACTCCGTGGCACAGGCTTCGCTACGCTTCACGGCACACCAAGAGACACTGCCGTCGGTCTTCACACTGCTTGCGCGCACCGGAAAAGCAGCAGTATTCACAGCACATCCAGTCGAACGCTGAAGGAACTCATGCGTTTGCGAAAATCGGCGCCGACACCTATAGTTTACGGCGCCATGTTGTTCTTACAAACTGCGCAGCAGGGGGTAGGCGCTAAGACAACTTAGAAAAAGCTGTTTCGCGTTGGTCGCGAGAAGATAAAAAGTTCTCTTATGTGCGAGGGGGAAGATATGACGAACACGACAGGAGCGCGCGATGAAAGAAGTGTTTTGTCAACGTCATAAGATGGGCTGTTGTAGAGAGTACTGCTTCCCAACCAATCACGAGTTGCACCTCTCGCCCAAGCCGTCGTCTGCTATCGTTTGTCGTCTGCTACGATAGTAGCCTCCTGCGGGGGTTTCGCCTTATCTACGCGATGATTTCTAGGTCAAGCTGACGCTTCTGAGCACAAAATACATTTATGAGTGGGTGAAGCCACCTTCAATTGATATTCTCACGCCATGTTAAATGGCAGTTAGTAATCAAAGGGACGTGAATCCGGCAAAGGCTTGTTTATACTCGAGAATCGTGAGCATTCGCACATAGTTTTGGTGTCATTTCAAATTACTGGATCCATTTACTTCTGACTGCTCGCCGTATAAACGCGTTCCGTTTCGGTTTCCGAACAGTAAAGATCGAAAGGCTTGATTTATTTGAGATTTCATGCATAATCTCGCACATTTATAATATGCTGCGATTTGCAATGTACGAGCCCGCTCTGGATCGACCCAAAGCGCGTAGCGACAGCAGCGTTTCAGCGATCGTGCCTATTGGGCAGTTAAAGCCTATCCAACTAGACAAGTTGTGGAATCACATAATAGGCTTTAATAACGGCTAATTGAAATGCTCCGCTCAATTTTATTTCCAATAGCGTGCAGCTGATGTGCTCCTTGAACCTCTTTGGTGGTGGTTTCGATCAATGCTGCGTACATCATGATAAGTTGGACGTCTCATTGGAGGAAGTCGGACGCAACACAACAACATAACAAAAAAATGTTGACCAAATACCGCGCCGCTTTCGACTTCATCGACCATTCATGTAGACCTTTGGTTTTAATCCAACCACAAGTCTTTGCATGCATAATGTTTCGCCATTGACACCCAATAGGCTTCTTTAATTACTGCGACTCCCAGTTTATTGGACGACTACGAGCGCCAATACAGTCCATAGCGTACAAGCGAAACAACACACGAAATTCAAAGCGCCCAAATAAATTAAAACGCACCAGCAATCATCAAGAAGCCTTAAATGGCCGTGAATTAGCTCAAAATTAGCCACGGCACCCAGATACCCGCCGCAGTTACATGTTATAAACAGCCATATTGTTCGTAAGAGTGGTCCAGACCACTCTTGGGATTTTCTCGTAGCCACGCTGTTTCCGCGCATTTTTTTTGCTTCGTGAATCCACTTACGAGCCTTTTTCAGTGACGTCACCAAATATAGCAACTGCATCACCATCGCTGACATGTTCCTGGACAGTCACAGCGCGCTTTACCGCAGCGGCCGATGTGATAACGACGGCTCTTACGACGTTTTTTTCGCATCGTGAATCGACTTACGCGACAAAATTTCTCTTACGCGACAATTTGCTCGTAAGTGAGTTTTGTGAATTCGGCCCCTGATTCACGTCTTTTACGCGAAGCACTTGAGAGGCCACAATAATACTATTAAGGAAGAACGCTGATATTGCACTGTACCATCGGAAGTCGGTGTCTCGGTATACGAGGTTGATGATGCTCTGACGGCATGAGTGCACAACCTTCCCCTCAGTGAAGATATTTCATGCACATTCGGAAGGCAAAAGATTTGGTGAAAGCGCCATGAAAGACAATATGCTTGCATTAACTGCGGCATCGAAGAAACTATATATAGAACACGTTCTTTCTCGCTGTCCTCGCTACCGTGCGCGCAGGCTGCCGCTTACCGCTGTGTTGGCCCGCCTTGACGACACGCCCCTGTCGGAACTGTTAGCACTGAAATGCCGACCCAAGTGTCGTGGCACCGAATTAAGGCCTAATCGAACATTTTTGCGTGGCAGTCGCCTATTGGACAGGCTATAGTTCTCTCGCGCAGCACCTTCTGTTGTTGTTTTTTTGTTTCTTTGTCTTCGCGCACCTCCGCTCTTCCTTCCCTTAATGTAGGGTAGCAAACCGGAAGTAATAATTGTGGTTGATTTAGTGATATAGTTAGCGAAAGGCTAATTTTTTTACGTTTAAAGGCCGAGCGCTCGTCTGTGACGCCAAGGCGCACGATTTAGGAGCGCTTAGCGTTGTTTGTAGTACGGGGGCAAACATTGAGTCATCCTCAGGCGCATCGGTCGTCCTCAATATGCCTATGTATCATTCAGGAATCGCTCGCGAAGCAATTCTACTAGCAGTGTCACGTACTGACACTTACCTAAAGGTTCGTCCGCACTTCTGTGTTGTTCCTCAAATACGTTGCTCGCGATGCTATTTTATTAGCTTAGCGTAATATCGAGGAAGAGTTTTGTTCTTTTTGCTGGTCTGACCGTTTGATCAGCATTTGGACGGCACTTGCTTTGGCCAGAGTGGTTTGGCGCTGTGTTAATTCTCCGTAGTTCCAGTGAAGCGTTGCGGGGCCGTGAAAGTCACCACAGGTGGAATGAGCGGAACGGCCACAGTTGACAACGATCAACCAGCATCCCATCATCCGAGCTGCGTTGGACACCTCTGGATTCATTGTCTGGTGGCGGGGTTGCTGTTGTGCCAGAGGTCTTGCCCCTCGTGGAAAGCTTCTTCCCACGGGGAGATCGGCTAGCCGCCAGAGTTTCGGCGAAACTTTGTCTACCCCATTAACGCCATTTAGCTACGGTCCTGTGGAACAGGTCCACCTTCGACGGCTCTGCGCCGGCGTACGACTAACTGTTAGTGTCCCGACCGCGCAGGTGAAATTCCTCAGACTCTTGCCCGTGAGAATCAGACTGTCGTCGACAGTGCAGTGTAGTGGCGTGCATGCTTCGACGATCGGTCAAAGACCCGCCTGCGTATTTGGGCGTCCCAAAAGTGGGAGGGCGATGTGGACCACGCCCCAAGCGCCCTGGATGCGACGCGAAACAATGGACTAAATCTTTAAGGCCGTGCTGGCCCCTTCTAAAGGGTTAAGGGGTAAGTGTGATTACCGCTTAAAGAGTCGCCCCAGCAGACTTGGTCGTGCTGGCAGGCTCTGTACTGATGTAACATGCTACAGCTGCGATAAACGTTGTCACTGTTTTCTAAACGTTTGCCTCCTTGCTCTGCTCCTAAGCGAAAGTCCGATCTTCGGCTACATCGGCTCGCCAGCCTACCGGCTAACGACACGCAACCCCCATTCATTGCTACGTTAAGTCCTTGCTAACTACACGTTTGTCCCTGTTGTGTCGCCGCAGATGCCCGTGACCTATTATTTACGATAAACATGTTTGTTCATTTTTCAGCACTACGAGGGGGAGTTTTTCTCTAGAAATTCGTTAAAACCTGTGCCGTTCAGCTGTTTTCGGAATGCATGTTAAAATGCATGAGCCTCCCCTGCTTTCCAGTGCACAAGTCACATGCCCCAGTTTTCGCGTGCGCACCCGCTGAGCTAGCCTTCCGACATGCTTTTGATGTTCTACATCCCGGTTTCCACAACACCGAGTTTCTATGTTAGCCCACGGAGCATAACTTGGTACGATACGCCTCGTGCGACATATGTGCCGGGCCCCCATAGCACGTTATGTTTTATTAAGGCTACATTTTAACAGCACAGCTGTTGTAGCTGGACGTAGTTTGTCTGGTCTGGCGTTGCAATAAACTATCATCATCATGCCTACGCGCGCTCTCTTCGTCCTCTTCTTCATCTCCCCTAACAAGTGCGCCTGGCGCGCTCTCCCGCTGCGACGATTTGTCCCACGTGGGATGCCATAAATCGGATGGCCGAGAGAACGTGTAGAGAGAAAGAGAGAGAGACGAAAATGAAGAAATAGAAAGATAGAGAAAGACACACACACACACACACACACACACACACACACACACACACATATATATATATATATATATATATATATATATATATATTTATATATATATATATATATATATATATATATATATATATATATATATAAGTATGAGAGGTGGCACTTCAAGAAAACTTCATTTATTACGTCGACGTTTCGGTCAGAGCCTGTCTTGAGAAAGGTCAGGCTCTGACCGAAACGTCGACGTAATAAATGAAGTTTTCTTGAAGTGCCACCTCTCATACTTATACTTATACGGCAACCAAAGGCAACCACTCCTTCAACTATATATATATATATATATATATATATATATGTATATATATATATATATATAGCGATAGAAAGAAAGAGAGAGAGAGAAAGAAGAAAAAAAGAGGAGGGAAACGTTGCGTAAAATCACGTAACATTAGTCACGTGACGTGTCCAGCCAAAATTACGTAACACTAATCACGTGTTCCCGCCAAACGCATGTCGTTTAAGGTATGCAGCCAAGTCGAAAAATATTTTTTTTTTCAAAATGTGAATTTTTGGTATTTTGTACAATTAAATGCGCAATTTATCGCCTATCATTTTGCTGCACAAAGTTTCTGTGTACGCAGTTTCCTTCAAAAGAGACAAGCAAAAATGTTTTACACACCATCATATAAGAAACCGAAACTGAAAGTGCCAGTTTTGTGCGCATCATAAAGTTAGCTTGATATGCAGTATTTTGTTGGTTATTTAACAATCATATCAAGTATCTTTAATCATAAAAGTCATAAATTTCTAAACACGTGGACGCGCAACGCCGTACACCTCAAGGACACGTATGTGACCCTGTAAATCATCAAATGTGCTTTGTATGACGGTGTCTGTCATTTCAATAATGGCAACAGGAGCACATTCGATATTTTGAAGCAAGTTGGCATTGAGCCTGGCTTCTACACTGCAAACGCTTGCCTCACAAATGATCGTGTGATGATGTGCAGAAGAACACGACGAAGAAGGTGACCTGCGGCACGTGGCAGCATGCGGGAGACTGAACCAATGAGCACCATCCACGGGTGTTGGAAAAAAGAACAGTGGTGGAACGCGTCAGGCGTGGCTGGGAGAAGATGGCGTCCAGGGCGCGGGAGTAGCGGCCTGCCGAGTTCCTGGCTCAAGGTCGCTGCAGGCTCCCCCCTGGACGCACACACTACGTCAAGATTCTCCTCGTAGCCTGGCGTTGGCGCAACGACGTGCTACCCAAGCGGAACCAGCGTCTCCAGGATGACGACTGAGCTTTGGCTGGCGAACGCTGAAAGGGCGCTCGGCCATTGCCCTTCACTGTGTCGGCGTCGTCTACTGTCATCACCAGCGCAGTGCCAGTGCGGCCTAAGCGTTGCCTCCGCCGCGTGGGCCCCTCCAATTCTTAACAAAAGTTGGCCAAAACAGCAGAGCGGATGAGCGCTCCACTCCACCTCTTCGTCATTATTGATTTCCTGTGCTTCGAAAAAAATTTTTGGCGGCAAGACAAATTGCGGATCTCTTCTTTCCACTCATCAGGCAATAATATATAACATTCTGAGATAAATTTAAGAGGTCTACCAGCCATCGTTTGTTCGATCTTACGTGGAATCACCCAGCAACAATCGGAAAATTTTTAACATTCGTGGCAGTACTGCTTAAGAAAATAGGAATACAATTGTTTTTTAAATAAACCGATCGTAGAACATTGTTTCATGTGGGATGGTGATGAATTGCATATGGATAAAGCAAGAAAATAAGAAGTGTGACGACCATAATTATTACGGATAGACGATAATAAAAAATTTCCCTTTGAAGAAAATCTAGTTGGGTTACAGTTGCTAAGACCATCAGGACAAAAGACATGATGGTACAAGATGGATGAATGACTTGAATAGGGTAATGGTGAGACGGTATTTAATTTAACTGGCAATAGGAAGTATGTCAAAGTTGTGTAGTAATGATGATGCAATACTGCGATATGAACTGTAAGTTATTATTGTAATGGCTTGGTTCTGAATCTGCTGAATGGGAGATAAATGGGTTAGGAATGTCCTCCCCCATGTAGTGTTACAATCATTAATATGACCGTGAATGAAATCGTAATATAATTTGATTAAAGTCGAAGTGTTAAAATAGTCACGTACCCTGATTAAAACTAGTTTTATTCTAGAATAATGCTAGTTTTTTTCTTAAGTGGGTAACATAGGATATTTTAGGTTGTTGTCAAGAATAACTCCCAAGAAAGAGCATTCAATGTCAGGAGCAATAAGCATGTCGCTAGTTTGATGGTGACTTGGGATGAGTTATGTTCGGGGGACGATTTCCCCAGTACGGATCAACGGTGACTAATCGCAGACGGCGCATGACGGAAAAGGGGCGCTCGGAAGGGCCATTAGGCCGTTCGCCTCTACCCTCGCCTTTGTAGCCGAACCCCGCGACCTTTTGTCGACCGCTCCTTTCGCGGCGGAGTCACCCGTACGGCGGAAGCGATCTCACGGAGACTGACAACGTAACCAATGTGTCGCCGTCGCGACGGTCCTCACTGAAGGAGCACCGATGTGGTTTTGCAGTAATTGCTACAGGCGGCGGCATCTTGTCGCAGGCAAGGTTCGAGACGGCATAGTAAACTGGGCGCGGCACGTTGGTGTGGTGCATTTCAGTGTACGTTGACTGTGTATGTGATTGATGGCGTTTTAGTTGGCTTGCCGCATAGTGAGGGCAGCAAAACGTGGGAACGTGGAGGCGGAGACACGTCTCTGAGAGAAACAAAGTTCTCTGCTTCATTGGTGGAGTACCGAAAAGGGTTGGTCCCGTAAGGCGGTCTCAGACGAGACAGGGTGGATTTAAAGGAATAACTAGGAGAGGAGAGGAGGGAGCTTGGTGCTCGACGGAGAGATTGCGGAGGGGACAGAGGTCGTGCTTGGCGCCGACTCTGATCCAGGGACGAAGGACTTAGAGATATTCTCTTAAGGGCTTGAACGCTCGGTGCGGGCCCAGCCCAGTTGTTGTCGCGACAGCTGTTCAGTGGCCGCCCCGGCCTTTGTTTTGTCATACAGTGTCATCAAGTGTGTAAATAAACTCAAGTTTGCCAGGATCTGAACAACCGAGCCTGTCCAGTCCTTCAACGTGTCGCCACGATCATCCGAACCATCGGGATCACCTCCATCGACCCACTCCTAACTGGATGGAAGAAATTTGTTATTTGAGTGGAATATTATGAACTTAGTTTTTGTAGGATTAATACTGAGGGAGTTACAATGGCCCCAGCTTAACATTCTATTTATGTATTTCTTAAGTGGACGGGCGGATGGCCGCCGCGGTAGCTCAGTTGGTATCGGACGCGTTATTCGAAGGTCGCAGGTTCGGTCCCTGCCCGCTGCAAGTGATCTTTTCGTCCACTTTTCTTTCTTCACATTTACCTTACATTTACTACTAATAACATCCCCTATACTTTCCTTGGCATTATTGTCTGTTAGTGCTCATTAATATTGTCTATAACAAAAAAAAAACGAGCCCTTAAAATTAACACTTCTTTCCTCCATTCATAGCGAGGGTCTCGTTCTGGCAGACTTGATGCTTTCAGGTGGTATGCGAGGGATTATTGGTCAGCTGCCAGCTCGTAATAAGTTCGCGTTCTACGTGACCGCAACAGGCAGAAAAAGAGTGTTCCACACTCGCCGTCATGGCTACTGGCGGCGCTGACTGACGCTCCCGCGTTTAGATGTACTGTGCATATATACCCTTTAAAGTGGACGGGCGGACGGCCGCCGCGGCAGCTCAGTTGGTAGAACATCGGACGCGTTATTCGAAGGTCGCACGTTCGGTCCCTGCCCGCGGCAAATTATCTTTTCGTCTACTTTTCTTTCTTCACATTTACCTTACATTTACTACTAATAACATCCCCTATACTTTCCTTGGCATTATTGTCTGTTAGTGCTCATTAATGTTGTGTATAACAAAGAAAAAACGAGCCCTTAAAATTAACACTTCTTTCCTTGATTTATGTCTTCCTGTAATTTTAGCGTCAAAGAGTGAATGGATTTGTCAGAGGCAAGTATGGTAGTGTCATCAGCGTAAAGGTTCTGTTAGTAACTGCTTGAGGAAGGTCATTCATGTAAATAAAAAATAAAAGATGGCGAAGAATGGATCCTTGAGGAACGCTGTGATTGGTAGTCAAAATGTTTGATAATGTAGAGCGAACATGAGCAGCCTGTTGTCGATCGCATGGGTAGCTTTTAATTAGTGTTAATGCAGGCCCAACAATACCAATAGACTTAAGTTTGGTTTCCAGGATGCTGTGATTAAGGGAGTCAAAAGCTTTGGTTAAGTCAATGAACAATGCTCCAGCAAATTCACCAAAATCAATAGCTCTTTTAATCTTATCAGTAAAAGTTAGCACAGCAAGATTGGTAGAAAAAGTTGGTCGGAAGCCGAACTGATGAGAAGTTAAAATAGAAAAATTAGACAAGTAATTAGTGATGCGTTTCTCAATACACTTCTCTATTACTTTACTAAAAGCTGATAAAATAGCAATTGGGCGATAATTTGAAATGCATGTCCTGTCACCTTTCTTGAACACTGGAATGATTTTGGCCTTTTTTAACTGTAATGGAAATGACCCGGTCTTGAAAATTAGATTGATAACGCGGGATAGAGGGACGGCAATATGGTTAGCTATTAACCTGTTGTTGGACGAGTGAACTCCATCAAGTCCGGCAGTAGTGACTGAGTTTCCGAATAATGCGGATTATTTCGTTCGGATCTGTCGGAAAAAGGTAAAATGATTGTTAAGAACCTACTCAAGGTTGATTCAAGGTTATGGTGGAGTAGAACCTTGATTGCAAAAAAATGAATTGAATTCATTCGCAATGTCGACTGGCTGATCTAAGACGCGGTCTGAAGTTTGAAGTTCAGTAAGAGTTAATTGAGACGTGCTCTTGTTTAAGAAAGAATTAATAATTTGCCATTGTTCTTTAGAGTTGTTGCCAGCACACGTTATTTTGCCTTCGTAATAATTTTTTGGCTATTTTAACAGTATGTGGATTTAACAGTATGTAACAGTATGTGGATCACAAACTGCTCTTTGTTTAAAATTGTTTTTGTGAATCCTAAATCACGATTATGCATGAAACTTCCATATGAAAGGAAAACAGGATAATGATCAGTAATGTTCACCTTAAGGACACAGCAGTTTTCAGGTGAAAGGAAGTTAGAAATGACATGATCAATGAGTGTGCTACTGCGCCCAGGAATGCATCTAGTAGGAAGAGTGATTAACGATTCGTACCCAAAATCTTGAAAACAGTTTGCGTACTCAGTGCGATTAGTAGCATCATCGAGTAAATCAATGTTCATATACCCCAAAATAACTACATTCTTACGTTCAAGATATAAAGTTTGAAGGACAGCGTCGAAACTTCAACAAAACTGTAAGACTGACGATGAAGGTGAACGATAGATAGCGCCAAGAATAAGTTTATTAGTATTATCTGCTGATGATCTAGTTCTATCCAAACGGATTCGCAGCTATCGACAACAATATGAAGATCAGATCTACGCTTATAATGTAAAGTAGGAGAAATAAAGCTGGCTGTGCCAACGTGACTACACGATTTGCGATTGCAGTATTTTGACAAACATCCTTGTAAGCCGAACAAGTTTTAGATGCGAAAGCATCTTGTGCTCGGGGCAGTGTCTGCTCTGGGGCGTCCGCAACCATACTGCGCATGCGCCAACTCTGCCCCCACTCCTCGCGTGAAGGCGACGAGGTGGGATGGAGGAGGTGGCGTGAGCGCTGCCTCCGCTTCGTTTCTCTCTCTCCGCCACAGCTCTGCGCTCGTATACAATGCGGTGCGCTCTCGCTCCCGTTGCACTCTCCTTCGCAACGGCGCTATGGACGCTCGCGAAGCTGAACGTAAACGGCAACGCCGGCAAGCGAATCTCGAAGCTGTGAGGCCGCGAAAGCGCTCGCTCGCTGTGTTTCCGTCATTCTCCATCTGTGCAACGGTGTGCGAAACATCATGAACAACGTCAACGTCGGCACTAGTTGCAGCAACAGCGCCACCACCGCGAAGCAGAGGAAGGCTCGGGAAGCCGAACGTAAACGTAAGCGTCGGCAAGCGGTAATTCAAACGCCTCGACAACCACCGTCTCATAAGTCACATAAGAGAAACGGAAACTCGATGCGCACTCCCCGCGATGCTTTCGGATCCCACCATGGTTGCCCGTAGGGGGAGATGATGTGAAATTTTTATCTTCAGGTGAAAGCAATGTTTCGGACATGCAGACGAGGGAAAAGGAATTTTTGGAAGAATGTAGAAGTGCGTTGATTTCATCATGATTTCTTTTTAGACTACGCGCGTTAAAGTGAATTGCTGATAAGCTAGAATTGTACAAGAAGGAATCTGATTGACTAACTCTAAAGTAAGGCGACATGACGTAGTTAGACACAGTATTAATGTGAACTAACAGGCAATAATACCAAGAAAAGAATAGGCGACGTCATTTGTAATAATTGGAATATAAATGTGAAGAAAGTAAAGTGGACGAAAAGATAACTTCCCGCTGGCACGGACCGAACCTGCGACCTTCGAATAACGCGTCCGATGCACTACCACTTAGCTACGACGGCGGTCATGCCCCCGTCCACTTTATAGGGTATATATTGCTTTTAAAGCTAGAAGTGTTAGTCAGCGCCGATCGCAACCATGGCGGCGAGTGTGGAACACTCTTTCTTCTGCCTTTTGGCGTCACGTAGCACGTGATCTTTTTACGAGCTGGCAGCTGACCAATAATCCCTCGCATACTACATGAAGGCATCAAGCCTGCCAGAACGAGACCCTCGCTATGATTGAAGGAAAGAAGATGGCTTTTAAGGGCTCGTTTTTATTTGCTAGACACAGTATTAATGTGACCTAACAGACAATAATGACAACGAAACTCTTACGAATTTACAGTTAACTTATAAAAAAAGATGAATGATCCCTCCATCATACGAATTGATATAACAAGAATGTGAAACGTGTCGTCATAGAACTAAAGTGTTTATAGCGCATTGATGTCTGAGAGGTTGTACAATGTCTACTGTTCTTTGGCAGATACAGCACCGCTTGATGTGCATGCACCCACGTTGACGCCTAGTGGCACATATCCGTCCCGACGACTAACACCCATGATCATGATTTAACCCTTGCGGTAGCTAATGTGCATAACATATACGTGAACACCGCATACGGTACATCCCGCGCAAAGATGGCATCGATCACATAATAAACACTGATACTCGATATGCACTCCTTTAAAGCGCCATGAAACGCGAAGAGAAACGATACGTGCATCGTGTCTTCCCTCTGTCCTGGCCGTTAATTCTCACAGGGCGAGCAGGAAACGCGGTGCGACAGCCAGACGAGCGTCAGAGACCTATTTTTACAGCGAAAGCTGTTATGAGATCACAACAAGGGCCGTGTTTGGCGCCGTAGTTGTCCGCCGCCGCCGCCGCCGCCGCTGTCCGTAGCCACTGTGGCGCGAAATAAGAAAAAAACATGGTTGATTTCTCCAGCATAGGAATCTGAATAACGCGAAAGTAAAGCGTGCCCTTACAGAAGGAACTGAATGTTTACTGTACATTGATATACGAGAGTTTGCACAATGCATAGTGATGTCTGGCGGCTAATGGCACCGTTTAACGTGTACGTACCACTTTGATGATTGGTGGTACATCTCCATCCCGACGACTAACGTCCATGTTAAATGATTAAACAAACCCTTGTGGTAGCTGTAGTAGTTAACGGTGAAAGCGTAATCGGAGAACGAGGTGTGATAGCTAGAAAAGCGTCGCATATTGGACGCAGAACTAGGTGAATGCCTTAAAGCACCGCGAGGTGGCGACATTTGCCCAAGCGTCGTAAAAGCGTCGGCCTCGCTCATAGCATCACGCTAATAAAAACCTAAAATAGCTCTGCGACGCGCGCCTTCCGCACCTGGCTGTTACACCGCGTTCCCCTATCACGCACTCGCCCAGAGAAAAAATTGGCCGCGTATCTGCGTGCTCCGCTGCCATGGAGGAAAGAAAAAAAAATAGGAGGGAGCACGTCTAGCATCCACAAGCCAGCCTCCTCTGAAGCCGCTTGCTCCTCGCGTTCGAGGCTCATTTCCCATGATGCTCTTGTTTCATTTCCTTTCTTGGCGGGCTCATGAACAAAAACAAAATTTGACTAGCGCGCGCGCCTAGCGTGCACAAGCCAACCTCCTCGAACGCCGCTCCCCCCTCGTACTCCAAAACTCAATCACGTGAGTGTGCTCATTTCGCAGCATGCCCCTGTTACATTTTTTTGCTGGGCTTCAAAATTGTCACGTGATGCTCCCTCCTAGTTTTTTTTATTCCTCCATGTCCGCTGCAAATGCCGTTTAAAGACGATAGAGGTGGCGCTGCGTCTACGCTCCGTGAGATATGGACGCCATCTGGCAATACATCAGGAAACATGAGCTTGTGCAGAGGGTTTCCTTCCTCCGTGGCAGAGGGCGTTCGTCGGCGCGCATAGCATAACATTTTCAGCGCAGCCGCATTTCCTGCGCAGCCGCAGCCGCAGCTTAAGAAACTAGGGTCTTTAGAATTACGTATCTATGTATTTCTATTAAAGGAACACGCCATCTAATACTTACCTAGTGATGTTGCGCCTCAGATATGCGTAATATTTACTTTTTGATCGACAACGTTCACAAGTATGAACAGCCGTACCAGTTCAAGCTGGGTGGGCGGTAAGCAAGTGGTTCAACTTTGGCCGGGTGGCTGAATCGGGTGACAGAGAGACAAACAGACGGACAGACAGACCAAAATTTCTGCGTTTAAGTTCCCCAAGAAAGACTATCGTCTTTAAAAAAACTGAATAAGGAAAAATATCCGGGATAGAATGAGGTTCGAACCTAGGCCCCCTGCGTGTGAGCCCATTGTTCTACCTCAGAGCCATGCCGGTGCTTCAAACGGCTTTGCAAAAAGACCCTACACAGGCTTCATGCCATGAAGGAACCACATTAACATATGTAACGTTGTGTTGTAGAAGAGTAAAATAACAACCAGGCGTCACACAACGCGAATTCTGTAACCAGGCGTCGCACAATGCGAATCGTCATCAGCCACAGCATCAAAAAAGTAAACATTATGCCTTACACGTGTTTAGCGGGTACCATGGTTCTCCACAGAAAGACGAAAAATTGCATAGTGGCTGCTTCCCTACTTCACAGAAATTATGATGATTTATAGCGTAGTTGGTTCCTCACAAGTGCACTTCTGTTGGTTGCCAAGGAAGCCCATAAGGCTCCCATGATTCATTTCCTCAGGGTCTCAGTAAAGTTCTTTCCCTGTCTTTCTCTCTCTCTTTCTCACGTTTACTTATGTTATACAGCGTGGTGGGAGAGTGAAATAACGACCGGGCGTCACACGATGCGAATTTTGTAACTAGTTGGTTGTTTAAAGCTTCCAACCCATTACAAATGGGTCAGCCATAATTATTCATCGTCATCAACCGTCGCATCAAGAAAGTGTGCGTAATGCCTTACAGATGGTACTTCGCTTCTCTGCAGAATGACGAATAATATCGTGGTGGGTGCTTCTAACTTCCCAAAAATTATGATTTGTGGTGTATAATGGGTACGTTGCTAGTGCACTTGTATTAGTAGCCACAAGAGAGTTTATAACGGGCTCTAGAAATGCCGCTCTTCCAGCTTTCGCTGTGACTGTGCTGCGCTTTCCGCGCAGGCCTGGCGTTTTTATCACCGCCCTGTGTCAAACCCTCTTTGTTCCGGTCTAAATAAAGATTTTATTTCAGGGCATTTCCTGCGGAGCCAGAGGACAGGCTAAAAAAGCCTGACTAGGCCCCTGCCCCGTTCATTTCATACACCATTTACAATAACGTATACAGTAAGGTGAACATTATACAAAAATTGCGGTGTGCACTCAATGTAAAGCCGAAAAAAAGGTGATGTTTAATACATCAGGTAACAAATATGAGATGCATTACGTATGCACATAGATCACACAGATGCGCATAATTAAATGCGAAGCATTCCCTAACGAAGCAAAGTATGACCGTTTCTGTCTTTCTATCTGTCTAGCCGCCTACGTCAGGGCACTCTCGTGGTCGACTCTTCAACTTGACACATACTAAAATTTGCGTACGAGGATGTTAGTGTATGGTCATAACGTCAATAATGTGACATGGCTGTTGCGTACGTCATGGAACCCTTTCTCTCAGTCCCGTGTGGCTCATACCCGATTACGATGGCCCTTGGAAAGCGGGTATGGGCCATATACGATACACTGCGTATATCGACTAGGAAAGACGAGAACAGATATAGGTAATTAAAATGGGAGAGCATTAAGAAAATCCGGCTTCGGCAGCGTTGACCCGACGAATGCAAAGACTAAAAAGTCATAATACCAGCGGGAATAAAACCCAGGAATTCTGTATGGCAGACAAGTATTCTACCACTGAGCCAAATCAGGTCGTGAAACTGCTTTGGAAAGATATCCTGTGGAGGCGTCGTATCGGTGCAACGTCACTTGTGGTTGCAGTTGATGGCTACGTAATTTTTTACCAAGGCAGTAAACACTATCTACGTATTCCTATGAAAGAGGTGTCATGAATTGGGTTCCAGTGTTGGCTCCGCTTTTATAACAGCCTATTAAAGTTACATATGTATTCCTATGACTCAGCAAGCTATATTCAAGCGTGTATCTATTTCGGAGGAATACGCTAACGAATGCTACGTAGGATATTCACATCATCGCAGCGTAAAGTGCACTTCATTTCGATAATACTGACGTATGTGTTCTAACGTGAGTGCGGACGTTACGTCAGACCATAAGTTTCCCTTTAAATGCCAGTGTAGTGTTCGTGCCTGTTAAGCCCAGGATCTACAGAGGACTATTCGATTTACAACAGCACATCGTTCCACCTCATAACGCTTGGCTCAAAGCCAAGAAATGTAGTACAGACAGCTACTTGCTGACTGCTTCGCATGAAACCGATTCCCACAAGGTGTGGGACCTGCCGAATTTTTTTCCTTTTCTTTCTGTTTTGCTTCTCAGCGCGAATGCAGTGGCGGAAGTTCCTGAAACATCGATGCCATGTACCCTGGTCAGTGACCTTCAAGAAGCAGCATGCACAGGTGTGCGTGCAAATTTGCACTCTCGAAGCGCGTGCTTCCCCTTAAGAAAGGGCAGGTTGCTTTTCAAAACTCACACATTTCCTATGTATTCGCCTAAGAGGACTCGGAGGCAAAAGCCGCCATTTTGTTGTGATTTTCTTCTCAGTCGATTGCATGGATCCTCCCCCACCCCCTCAGTCGAAAGCTTTCCGCACCTTACTTGGTTTTGCACTGCCGCCTTTCACCAATCGAAGATATCGTGTGATTACATGTTGTGATGTTATAATGACATCATGGCTACGTCAAAATTTTTGACAGTCAGTGATGACGTCGCAGACTATCGCCGAGTCATGGCGATGCCATCTTATCTCGCATTTTTGATACTTTCGGTACGCCGTCGGCTCACATACATGCGCTTGGGTATCAGGTGACGTTTGAGCTAGTTGCATAAGTTTTTTTTTTTTGCACCTGTCACAAATTAGCGGGTTATAAAGCGCGCGCGAGGCCGCTTTCAAACTGCTACGAGACAGAACGGCGCGAACCGCTCGCCAAGAAGCGCGAAAAGACGAAAAAAAACAAGCATCAAAAGACGCCGGCGCGCCGCATCCTCCTCACCCAATCGAGCCAGGCGCAGACGACGCGATCAAACGCCCGGCAAATCCTGGATGTTTCTAGAAGGAAGGGGGGACGCATCCGCGAGCGATGCCGCCGCGATTCGAACCTACGAGAAAGCTCTCGCCCTTTCCCCAGGCTTAGCTGTACTGCACGCAGAAGAAACATCCCGACGCTTCTAGAAACCGGGGAAGAAGGGATAAAAGCGTGCAAACGACGAGAGTCGAGTAGTGCAGGCAGTGCAGTCAGTGAGAGTAGTGCAGTCGAGACAGGAGTGAGTCAGTCGGCCCGGTGATGGTGAAGTTATGCGAAGTGTGGCTTCGTTAGCCAAAGAAGACGTGTTTATGATGGTGTGCGGTCAGTCGCTCGTCGATCTGGAAGAATTGGATGACGACGCCGTGTGAGCCGTGACAAGTCACGACGACGGTTGAGCTACGACGATCAACGCTGGAGCTGGCGTGAGTGTTTCCTTGAACAGAAGCATTCGATTACCGTCCAAGTATTGCGGACTGGATACGCCATTGTTTATTCAGGACTTTAACGGTCATTGAATAGTTGTAATGCATGCGATTGCATTTGTAGCGTGTGATCTGTTTGTTTAGCTCCCGTTGTAAACACCATCTGAGTTATATTGTGAAGTTGTAACTGGTACCAGCCGAGTGTGCACGTGTTTGTGTTATTTGTATTGCCTTAACTGAGAATATATTTCGTTTCGTTTGTGTTGTCAACTCTCGGCTCTGACTCGGTCTTTGGACCACAACCGGCGTTCGCTGGCGCACCAAAGGACCAACTCTAAATTGTCCGCGCTTTCGTGGTGCGTTTTCGGAGGGCCTTGACGCCAGCCCTTAGAATCCGCCCAGCGATTGCCGTCCCGATTAACGGGATCAGTGACAATTATTCTGGCGTCCGCGACACAGGACCTTTTTGGTGCAAAAGTGTGTCCAAAGTAGGGAGAAAGAGCCTTGAGACGTTGATAGTGCTTGCGAACGATTTTTGAGTGTTGCACCGCGTTCTCGCTAACCTGTGTGCAGAGAGTGTACTGGTATTCGAAGTTAGGCAGAGGTATTGTGCACGCGGCTAGGTTTTGTTTGACGGGCATCATGGATCTCGAGAAGTTAGTTGCCCTTGGTGAGAAGATGGGTCTTTCTGGGGCCGAACTACGAAAGTGGGTGAGCCAAAAGGAAAAGGAGGCGGTTGAGAGGGCTAACAAAGAGAGAGAAGCAGAACTAGAGAAAGAGAGGTTGGCAGCTGAAAGGGCCAAGGAAGAGAGAGCAGCAGAGCTGGAGAGAGTGAGGCTAGCAGCTGAGAGGGAGAAAGAAGAGCGAGAGGCGAAGGAGCGACAGTTGAAGGAAGAAAGAGAGGCGCAAGAGAGACAGATGCAAGCTGAGATGGCTGAGAGAGAAAGGCAACGGCAGCACGAATTGGAACTCGAACGGCTCCGTTTGCAGCAGCGCACAGAGACTCCCGTGCAAGCTAGAGTGGAGAGCAGCGAAAGGGAAGATCATAGCTTCCGATTGAACCCAAGCAAACTGCTTGTGGCGTTTGATGAAAGGAAAGATGACCTTGATGCATACCTGCACAGGTTTGAGACAATAGCGAGAAGCCAAAATTGGCCGGAACAGCAATGGGCAACTGCTTTGAGCACTTGTTTGAGTGGCGAAGCGCTCAGTGTGTACGGTAGGATGACACCTTCCGATGCAGCTAATTACGGAAGAGTAAAAGCTGCTTTGCTGAAGCGATTTCGATTCACCGTGGAAGGCTTCCGAGATCGGTTCCGTACGGGAAAGCCAGCTGATGGCGAGACGGCAACGCAGTATGCCGCGCGACTAAGCCATTATTTTGACAGGTGGATCGAACTTTCAGAGACGGCACAGGAGTACGGTGAGCTTAGAGAGCTTCTAATCAGAGAGCAATTTCTCACCAGTTGCCACCCGAGCCTGTCGCTGTATCTGAAAGAGAGGAAAGCTAAATCGCTTGACGACATGCTTGAATTGGCCGATCAATTCTTGGAAGCGCAAGGTGGCACGAATCTGGCCAAAGTAAAAAAGGAAGTTCACGAGGAGTCGAAGAAATCGGCACTTGAAGAAAACAAGCGTGCACCAGAGAGTGTTCCGCGATGCTTTCTGTGTAACCGCGTGGGCCATCGCGCTAACAGTTGTCGGACTAACTTCTCACGCCCCAGTGTGATGAAGTGTTTTAAATGTGGACAGACTGGCCACAAAGCAGACGCATGTCGAATCGATGCGAGTAAAGCCCATCAAGCAGCTTGTGCGTATGCCCCGCCAAAAGAGGAAGCGGAAGGTATCAAAGATGAATTGTGCGATGTGAAAAGCGGGAAGAAGATGCATTTCATTGGTGCTGCGGTGACAACAGACACAAAGAAAGAAATGCCGACAGTTAAGGGGAAAGTTGGTGGAAAGGAAGCCACGGTATTAAGAGATAGTGGATGCACTACTGTGATCGTACGAAAGAAATTGGTCCGAGAGAGCGAATTCACAGGCAATACCCTACCGGTTCGCTTGCTTGATAGTTCCATTCGAATGCTTCCCGAAGCCAAGATTGAGGTTGAGACCCCTTACTTCAGCGGGAGAGTTACTGCCCTGTGCATGGATAACCCCCTGTTTGACCTAATCGTGGGAAACATCGACGGAGCTCGAGGGCCATACGATCCTGAACGTTTGGGAGAAGCCCCGAAGATGGAGCCCTCGTCAGTTCGGGAGCCGCGACAAAAAGAAACCGCGGAAGAGAATCTCAGGAAGGATGTCACCCGAGCTCATACTGAAGCCGAGGCGTCAGAGAACGGCAACAATGCGGCACCAATGGTCACTGTACCGCCTGTGAAGACGCGCCGAGCAGGTGACATTGCAACTGAGCGGCCACCATCATCTGCGGCTCAAAAGATGACGAAGGTGGTCGTCCAAGCAAAACACCACGGCGCGCAGAAGTGGACGAAACACCGAGAACGTTCTAATGAAAGCCACCACGCCTTGCTAGTGTCGAATGTGTCGACGGCAGCAGAGACGCCCCCTCCGGCACCGTCAAATGGAACGGCTCGCAAGAAAAAGAAGAGGGACAAAAAGAGAGCGAGCGAGCACCGAAAGAAGGGGCGCAAGCGCGAGTCTATTTGAGCAGGACAGGGTGTTGGAATTGAATTTGTTTGAAGTGTTTTGAGTTTGAAAGTGTTGAAGTGTTATTATTCCCTGTGTCATGTGTGTATGGCTAGTGAGCCCGAGTGTCGTTTACTTAACATTATGTGTACAATGCTATTGATATAATTGTATATGCATTATAGTTGCAGAGCTTTGTGCGTTCGCATTGTTTATATGAAAGCTATGTTGGTGTTTTGTACTTATGTACTTGTGTTATCTTTTGTATGTCGTGACATTGAAATGCCCTGTGAATTGTATTAAGAGTTCTATTATGAATGTGACGCGCATTGTGTGTGGACTGAGTTATGGACTCTGTATGTGGGACATTTTTGGATGTGTATGTGTGCGCTAATTTGTGTTGTTTGAATATTATGTGATAATATTCTTGAAGTGGGGGGCAGTGTCACAAATTAGCGGGTTATAAAGCGCGCGCGAGGCCGCTTTCAAACTGCTACGAGACAGAACGGCGCGAACCGCTCGCCAAGAAGCGCGAAAAGACGAAAAAAAAACAAGCATCAAAAGACGCCGGCGCGCCGCATCCTCCTCACCCAATCGAGCCAGGCGCAGACGACGCGATCAAACGCCCGGCAAATCCTGGATGTTTCTAGAAGGAAGGGGGGACGCATCCGCGAGCGATGCCGCCGCGATTCGAACCTACGAGAAAGCTCTCGCCCTTTCCCCAGGCTTAGCTGTACTGCACGCAGAAGAAACATCCCGACGCTTCTAGAAACCGGGGAAGAAGGGATAAAAGCGTGCAAACGACGAGAGTCGAGTAGTGCAGGCAGTGCAGTCAGTGAGAGTAGTGCAGTCGAGACAGGAGTGAGTCAGTCGGCCCGGTGATGGTGAAGTTATGCGAAGTGTGGCTTCGTTAGCCAAAGAAGACGTGTTTATGATGGTGTGCGGTCAGTCGCTCGTCGATCTGGAAGAATTGGATGACGACGCCGTGTGAGCCGTGACAAGTCACGACGACGGTTGAGCTACGACGATCAACGCTGGAGCTGGCGTGAGTGTTTCCTTGAAGAGAAGCATTCGATTACCGTCCAAGTATTGCGGACTGGATACGCCATTGTTTATTCAGGACTTTAACGGTCATTGAATAGTTGTAATGCATGCGATTGCATTTGTAGCGTGTGATCTGTTTGTTTAGCTCCCGTTGTAAACACCATCTGAGTTATATTGTGAAGTTGTAACTGGTACCAGCCGAGTGTGCACGTGTTTGTGTTATTTGTATTGCCTTAACTGAGAATATATTTCGTTTCGTTTGTGTTGTCAACTCTCGGCTCTGACTCGGTCTTTGGACCACAACCGGCGTTCGCTGGCGCACCAAAGGACCAACTCAATTGTCCGCGCTTTCGTGGTGCGTTTTCGGAGGGCCTTGACGCCAGCCCTTAGAATCCGCCCAGCGATTGCCGTCCCGATTAACGGGATCAGTGACAGCACCATTCGTATTGATGCCGCCATATCTGAATTTCATGACTAGATAAGACCTTCAAGACTCTTGCCTTAATGTTTTGACTACCTTCGCGCCGCAGCAAGTGATTCATACTTTGACGGCACGATCGCCACCGAGCGATCTACGCGCATCCTTTGCTTGCACATGGCCGCGCTGTATGGATCGCTGCGTTGGGAATTTGATGCAGCGTTGTCGTGCGCTGTATTGCTGAAACCTCGTAAGCTGCCCTTTAGCCAAATTCCAGTGCTGACACGCCGCTGACGTCATAATGCGAACCTTCTGCTATGAAGTGGAGCAAATGTGGTATTTGACTAGTTTTACGCTCTGTGATATACAACCAGAACAAAAACTGTTGCAGAACGCGTTTCAAAAAGCGCCAAATATATTGTTGCGCAAGCTCTGCAAACATACTGCCAACGCATTCATCCATCTGCGCTTTTAATGAGCTCGATTGTTAAACAAATGCTACAAAAAAGATCCATGTAAAAAAGGAAGAGAGGTTGTGCGCAGGCAACCCGGGTCGCAGTTGACATCTGTGTGGTACTATTGGCGTTTATTGAGCAGCGATGAGAGGTTTCAGTGAACAAGTAAAAGTGAGAAAAGAAAATTATGTAACGCGGTTCTAGCAGTTGAACTATTTACACGTTAGCTGTAGTTATGAAATGACTAAAAATGATAAAGCGACGAACCTGATCCTTAACATCCGTTTCTGTGAACTTGCTCATCGAAGTTATTAAGCAATGCTGTGCGCATAATCAAAAATATTTCTTGATGAAAGTCAGCGCTTCCTGGGTGGCAGGCATTTTGAAGGCATATTTGAAATTTTTTGATAATCTGGTGATAAAGGAAAGAGAGCGCGCATTTAACTAGTGAGAAGATTTCAGTAAATATCCAAGGCCAAACGCCACCTTTGCACAAGTACAGTTGTGGAACACCATTTCCTGCATCCTTTCATAGGCGCGCAGCAGCGTCAACAGATCCAGCTGTATGGCGAAACAAAAGCTTGCAATAAGGACGAAAGGTTCGGAGTCGTTATGGTACCAGTCTGCTGAAAGCGAAACGAACAAGTTCGCTATGCTCCCCATCCTAGACTGCACACTTTTCGGAGTTTTAGTGCTAGGCAACTTTATCCTGGGGATGTACTTCTCCTTGCGCAAGAGAACTTTGCCTGTTCAGAGCACGTCCGTGAAGTTGGAGATGTTTCTTGGAAGCCGGGCATTGAAGATACTTCCCCTAGCAGCGTCATCCGCGGCATCGCTGTTTTCTTCGACGGGTCTTGTTGGCTTCAGCGCTCACTACTACGCTTACGGGTGGCACCTTATTTGGGCTTTCGTGGGGCCTTTCCTGTGCCTGCCGATAGCCACCCACGTTTTCATACCCGTGCTGTACCGGCTGCGCATCACGTCGATATTCGAGGCAAGTGAATCACAAGTTAGTGCACGTTGGCGTTGAAGTATTGCATAAAACTGTACAAGCTTCATGGAAAGCGATAGGTGTGGGAAAAAAAGCGATATATGGTGCATCGATGAATGTTATGGATGAGTGGATATTATAATTTGGAAACAAGTTCTGGCCGATGCCACCAAGCTCGTTACTTGTAGCTCTGTTATGGGCCTACTTTGAAGTATAGGGTACTCACGCTTCGTATTTACTTTTTGGTATTGACGGTTTCACGTAAGCCGCATGGGCGCCACCACCTTAGGCCTGTTAAACGAATGTTATCACACGTTTGTATATAGCGACGTGAGTTCATAGGGTTCTGAAACGTCCAATGTGGCAACTCAGCCGTTGTAATGCGTATGTGCCTACCGCAGCACTGTTGCACTGTTGCAAGGAACAAAATAACAGGCAAGGCCACGGCCCAATATGGCGGCCCCGTAACCCATCCGTAAGACAGTCGATAGTGAAGGGCATTAGACGGGACGAAAATGCCAGACAGACGGAACAAGCGCTACTAAGAACAGTGTACACTTATTGGAAAACATGGCCGCAGCTATACACATTTCGTATGAGCACAAGACTCTCGGCAACCAGCAAAGGACATGGTTGATACCTCAGTTGTAGGAATCGGTATAACACGAAAGTGAAACGTGTCTTCACAGTAGCAGTTGAATGTTTATTGTGCATTGATAAATGAAAGCTTGCACAATGTCTGTTGGTCTTTGGCGGCTATAGCACCATTTGATGTGGATTTACCTACGTTGACGCCTGGTGGCACGCCTCAACGCCAATGACCATGATTAAACCTTCGTGGTAGCTGAAGTAGTTAAGATGCACCCGGACAGGGCATAGGATGAACCCGGGCAAAGATGGCGTCAACAAGCACATAATATACACTGCTACTCAATACGCGCTCATGGAAATTGTCGTCCTTTGAGGAGGGAAATGGCAAGGGGTGCGCTCCCCAGGAATTGGATAACGTACATTTCTGCTTGTGAATACAGCACCACACAGCGCTTCAGGAAAGAAAGAGGAAGTGCTCGTAGCTTTAGCCGTGAACGCGCGAACGTGTTCCGCGTCGTGCTGGCGTGTCTCTCTCCACCAAAGCACTCACTCGCGTGAGATTCGCACGTCAACGTCGTTGCCTTTATGCGGCGCTTGATGCAACAGTTGTTTTAGTCGGTGCCATCACACTCAAAATAGTAGACAGCTGAGAAATGCCGTCGCTGCATGTATAAGCTTTACTAGGCTTGAGACGAGGCGGCATACTCTGACACGACGCGAAAGACAATGTGGATAGCTGCGCAGTCACGGAATCTATCCCCCGCGAACTCTGTTGAAACGAAACGGGAGTTGAAATTAGTGCCAGCCAGCCTCCGCTGCGCTGGCACTAGCGAAGCGGTCCCTGTCGGCTCTCGTTAGTGTCGTGATGGAGTACTTCACTTTACTGCTCCTAGACGGAGACACCGCCCTTGCAATCCGAGTAGGCCGTCAGAGGGGGGTGTGAGATATATAAGGGGCGTTTGTGAGCCTTAAGCATGTGTACCGGTGGCGCAGTGGGTAGAGCGCCTGGCCCCTATTGTCATGGAGAGAGATTGAGTTCGGCTCCCACGTCATCCACATCAACGAAACTTTTTCTTCCGTTTTTATTTCTCGTCTATATTTTAGTGACGTATTTCCACGTCGGAAAAACGTCATTGAAGTCTTGGTGGACCCCGGCATGGACCAATTTCGTGTTAAAAAACAGAGGCAGGCGCGATAAAACCACATGACAACATAACACGTGACAAATGTATGCCCAAAAGGCAATAGCAATGTGAAGCGTGAGTACACAGTTAACTGTGCAAACCGGCTAAGAAAAAGTTGAAGAAACTAGAAGGAAGTGGAAGCAACTGTAGCTATCGATATGCATAGCGACGTGAGCAATATATCGATATATATCGCTATATTGAACTGTAGCTATCGATATATAGCGACGTTTCTTTATTTCAAAGAGAGAACGAAGCCACAGTGACGGACTTGTCATGTTGATAATCCTCGATTAAGACGGCTTCGAAAATCTCCCGCTCTAATTTGGTTTCTCCATGGCGCACCACATCAGCATTCATCAGGTTTGGGTAACAACCGCAACTTTCGCAGTTAAGGCGAGGTTCGACCCTTCTCGTGACTTCAAGCACCTATAGTGTTGTCGTAGTCTGTCATATATACGCTGTAGATTAAGGGAGTAACACCGCGAACACACACCCACAAGAGAGACGACACGGACACACAAGCGGACTGACAACTGGTTTTATTGGCAGAATGACACACCGTATCTCCGGCGTGCCGCGGGAGATACGCAGCCACGCCCCTTTTGTGTCGTCGCTTTCGAAGCCTGTTTTTCTGAGAAAATAAAGTAGTTCTTGCCCAGACTTCAAGGAGTGTAGGTGTTTGCTTCTCGCTGCTCCTTGGGGCGAGTACGCTACACGTTGTTGGCGCTGCGCGTGAGGCATGTTGACCGCGTATGCGCCGTGCGCCTCTGTGTAAGAATTGGTATGCGCACACAAATAAAAATGATCGCGGTCACCGGCATCAACGCCCGCTACAAGAGCCCCCCCCCCCCCCCCCCCAGACCGCGGAGCCTGGAAAAAAAACGAGCAAATGTTAGCAAAAACGAGTTAGTCCATGAGGTGAGCCGGTTTCACGCGGTCGAGAGAAACGACGTCCTCTCTGTCGCGAACACGAATGGTCACAGTTTTGTGCGAGCGCGACAGCACACGGAAGGGCCCGTCGTACGCCGGAGTCACCGGCGCTTTCACTGTGTCTCGTCGCACGAACACATGCGTTGCCGTATTCATCTCCGGGAACGAAAACACTCTTTGGTCGCGGCTGACGCGTGGCGCGTTGGGATGCAGGTGCTCCAACCAGGAATGTAGCCTTTCCATATGTTCTGAAGGTGTCGGCGCAGTGCTTTGTTTCCGATCCGCGCTATGTAGCGGATGTCCGTGGAAAATTCGGAAATGAAAGAAAGTTGGCGTAGTTCTCTTTCCGAATATGAGGAACTGTTGTTTTTGAACGCATATGTCAGCGGCTTGTGGTCCGTTAAAATGTGAAAAGTGCGACCTTCCAGGAAGAAACGGAAATGCTTTACGGAGCAATAAATGGCCAGCATCTCTCTTCCAAATGTGCTGTAGCGCACTTCAGCCTGTTTCAGACGTTTCGAAAAGAAACCTATCGGTTTCCAGTCCTTGCCATCGTATTCTTGCAGCACTGCTCCCACTGCTGTCGTTGAAGCGTCAACCATGAGTCGCGTTGGCGCGTCGGAAAGCGGGTGTATCAGAAGTGTTGCGGAGGCAAGCTGAGTTTTGGCGTCCTGGAAGGCTTTTTCGTGCTCCGCTGACCAGTGAAACTCGGGTGTTTTCTTGGTGTCCCGGCGCAGCAAGTCAGTTAGCGGCTGTAGAATGTATGCACAGGATGGGATGAAGCGCCTATGGAAGTTGATCAGCCCGAGAAACTCGCGCAACTTGCGGAAAGAGGTAGGCGTGGGAAATTCCCTAACGGCTTGTACCCGTGATTCGAGCGGCCAGATGCCTTGCGGGGTGATTCGATGGCCTAGGAAATCTAGTGCTTCAACACCAAATATGCACTTTTGGGGCTTCAAAACCAGACCGTGCTCGTCAAGACGCTTGAAGAGGAGCCGCAGGTGATTTTCGTGCTCTCCCGGCGTTTTGCTGGCGACCAAAATGTCGTCTAAGTAGACGAAGACAAAGAGCAGTCCGCGAGTGACCTCATCCATGAAACGCTGGAACGTTTGTGCCGCGTTCTTCAGTCCGTACGGCATACGAACAAATTCAAAGAGGCCGAAAGGTGTTGTCACGGCCGTCTTTGGGATGTCGATGGTTCTACTGGAATCTGGTGATAAGCGGCCATCAGATCCAGCTTAGTGAAGATGGCCGTTCCCGCGAGGCGAGCGCTGAAATCATGAATGTGAGGGAGAGGATATTGGTCTGCCGTTGTCGCAGCATTGAGAGCCCGATAATCACCGCAAGGCCGCCAGTCACCAGGCTCTTGTTTTGGCACCATGTGCAGCGCAGAAGACCAGTTGCTGGAAGAAGGTCGAATAATGCCGAGCTGGAGCATATGGTCGAACTCACGACGGGCGATTTCGTGTCTTTGTCCAGCGAGCCTTCTAGGTCTAGCGTTGACGGGCGGTCCGGCGGTGACAATGTGATACGTCACCTTGTGCTTGATTGGCAGTTCGGTGTTCCGAGGTTTGGTGATTTCAGGGAAATCAGCCAGAATCTTTTGAAAGTTGGACTCTGGGTGGAAAGTGCAAATGCCGCATGAGGACAGGTCAGACTTCAGTCCGACAACAGCGAGCGAAGTGACGTTGTCCTTGAGACGACGATCGCGAACGCTAACGTCAAGATTGAAGTGGCTCAGAAAGTCCGCTCCCAGGATGGCCATTCTGACGTCGGCCACAACGAAGAGCCATCGATATGTGCGCCTGAGTCCGACGTCTATCGTCATTGACTGAACTCCATATGATGCAATAGCAGTATTATTGACTGCAATTAGGCTGGAAATGGACTTGTCGCGTCGGCGATGTTGAGCTGTTGCTGGTAGAATAGATAGCTCAGCTACGGTATCGACAAGGAGGCGTGTGCCGGTGATGCGGTCGACAACGAAGAAGAAGGACGACGAACAATGCCGTGCAGGACGGTGTTTGTTAGACAGGGCGAGGTTTTCCACTGCTGCAGCCAGTCGGTCAACTCTGTCCTCTGAGCGACCTAACCGTCTTGCATGTTCGGACATTCCCGCTGCAGCAATAGGCATTTTTGATGGCTCGGTGCAGTCGGTGATGCGGTCGGCGAGTTGAGCCAGACGCTCGAGAGCCACGTCGTCCGAGCCAGCGAGTATCATCCGTGTTGACTGTGGCAGTCTCTGCAAAAACAACTCGCGAAGCAATGGCTGTTGACGCACCTCTGACGCTTGTTGGCCCAGCAGCTGACGCATTCGGTGGAGAAGTTGCGAGGGACGCTTGTCACCGAGCTCTTCATGAGACAGGAGTTGTTGCAGCCTGCTCTGTTCGGACATCTCAAGGCGTTTCAGGACGGTGCTTTTTAGTTCGTCGTAGGCCTTCTCCGATAGAGTGGAGGCGAGCACATCGTCTACGGCGTCAGCGATGTCAGGTGGCAGTGCTGCAACGACGTGGAGGTATTTCGACTTCTGCGATGTGATGCGTCGAAGCTGGAAGCGGGCCTCGACTTGGCTGAACCACACCGTGGGGTTTTTGGGCCAGAAATGAGGAAGCGTTGGTTGTGGTTGAGCTTGAAGTGCCTTCCTCGTCTGACATGGGTGCTGTTTTTCCAAACGTCGCGGGTCACCACTTTGTAGCGTACTCGCCCCAAGGAGCAGCGAGAAGCAAACACCTAGACTCCTTGAAGTGTGGGCAATAACTACTTTATTTTCTCAGAAAAACAGGCTTCGAAAGCGACGACACAAAAGGGGCGTGGCTGCGTATCTCCCGCGGCACGCCGGAGATAACGTGAGGCATGTTGACCGCGTATGCGCCGTGCGCCTCTGTGTAAGAATTGGTATGCGCACACAAATAAAAATGATCGCGGTCACCGGCATCAACGCCCGCTACAAACGCAAAACGGCTAACCAAAGAAAATTGCAGGAAAACGTGACCTAAGACCCGGCGGCCGCATATAGAAGATAAAACACACAGTCAATGAGGGCAAGAGATGGGGCGCTAACGCGCTTGTTATCAAGTTTCTTAATGTGACAGAATCGTTGTCCCTTCAAACCGGGCCACACATCCTGTGCACTTAATAACATGCGCAACTAAATGTGCGTACTTATCATCTAGCTTTTTCAATTTTTGTGCGTGTTTCCCCAAACGGTGGTTGACACAGCGCCCAGTTTCGCCAGCGTAGAACATCCCACATGACATGGGAATGCAATATACCACTCCAGTGGAACACTTGACGAACGGCGTTTGGTGGTTCTTCTGGCAACCACGTTTGCCGGTGTTGCAAATACGTGGGCACAGCTTTCCCAGCTTATTGGGGGCAGAGAAACAAGTTAGGAACCCCGTGCCTACTTGCCACCTTCTTAAGATTGTGGGAAAGCTTATTAACATATGGTACCACTTGAGGCCTAAGGGCCTTCCGGTGGTCCTCAGCCGCTGTAGGTCACATGTAGATGCGCATGTTATTAAGTGAACAGGTTGTGCGGCCCGGCTTGAAGGGAGAACGATTCTTGGTAGGAGTGAAAACAGGACTGCACGTACCAGTTTAGAAGCCTATCCCATCATATAAACCTGATTTTTTGTCCGCCTGGTTCTATGGTTTCGTAGAAAATTAATATGTTTCTAAACGTCTTTCTCATGTAGATATCAAATATTTCAAACAATAAACGCTGGTAGCGTGTTCTGAAAGTCGATTTATTTCTTAAGGCATATGTTTGCGAAGATATTACAAATATTTATGCCTGTGCAGCTAAGTATATTAAATGTGTATTTGTGAGACTCTTGTGCTGCCTTAAACGTACCAAACGAAAGTCCAGCGTCCATTGCGCACGATTGAAAGACACAAAAGTATAAAAATTCCCAGAAGTCGTAGTAGTAGTGCTTGTAAAATGAAATAGAGTTGACGCTATTTGACGTAGATCATTTACGCTATACCAAATCGGAATTTTGCGTACACAGTCATGTTCAGTGATTGTGAAATACGTTGCAATAAATAATTCGCATTGTTTGTTCGTCGATCATGTCGTGAGCATTATATAGCTGAAAGCAAGGTATGCTAACTTTCTTGCGGACTCCGTCGATAAGAAGTTTTCGGTTAACATGTTCGTCAAGTAAGACGACCGGGTATTTTATGGACTTGACACGTTCTTGCGCTGGTTTTGTTAGTACAAGAGAACGTGAATGTTCCTTTACAGTTTTGCGCGGTGAATTATAAACATTATACTTGATTTTTAGAGCGGACGCTCTGTTAGGCCATGGCTCCCAAGGTCATTCATCGCGTCGCAACCACCCTGAGCAATACAGTTTCGTACAATATTTACTAGAGGGAATTGTGACGCTGAAATTGTTCAGCCACCATGGGAATGATGAGTAGTACATGGATTTGCACAATATTCGTGCATGCGGCTGCAAACGCACGTGTGGCTTTGTTAATTGCTGTGTTTTGGCATTTGTTTCGGATAAAAGAACAGATCGTTGTGAACATCGTAACCCGATTTGAATTGGTGAGCATAAAAGGTCAAGTAGGTGAAGTGGAACTGCTCAACGTATCCTGAACTTCGTCTTTCGACAAAGCGGCTATAGGGGACACGAAGCCAAACGGAGCCGAAAGAACGAAGCTTAGACAAATTCATTTACTAACCATCATGCCCATGCTGGATGAAGCGCAATGCGTTGCAGCTCCCATAGGAACTATAACACCAGATTTCCTTCTAGTGCATTATTAGGAAACTGTATGCCTTGAGCCATAGAGTTTCCTAAAATTAACTAGAGGGGACTCTGGCGCTACGATCGTTCAGCCAACATGGGAATGATGGGTAGTACACGGATTTGCCTAGTCTTCGTACTTGCGCGCTTCGAACACACTTGTGGCTTTGTTTATTGTTGTGTTTTGGTTTTCTTTCAGATAAAAAAATGGATTGTTGTGAACTTTGTGACCAGATTTGAATTGGTGAGCCTAAAAAGGTTAAAGTAGTGAAGTGGAACTGCTGACTTTTGCTGAACTTCGTTTTGCAACGAAGCGGATACAGGCGACGCGGAGCCAAACGGAGCCGAAAGAACGAAGTTTAGACAAATGCGTCTACTACCCATCATTCCCATGCTGGCTGAAACGTCATGCGTTGCAGCTCCCATAGACACTAGCGCCAGAGTTCCCTCTAGTAAGTATTGTAGGAAACTCTATGCCTTGAGCCACCGGAGCGCAAGCGTGGCAGGCGTGGCGTCACGCCACACGATACACCGCGGATAGACATCGCAGCTCGGCTCGCTCGGAGCCTCGCTGTTACGGTACTACGTGACCAGGCGAATGTTAGCCGGCCCTTGGTCGCTCCGTCTCGCAATGGATAGCACGCCGGCTGGACCGTCCATGCATGCGCTTGAGTGGAAGTGACAGGCTGAATCCAGTCATCCAGCAGACAGAGCCATACGGCAGGCTGTGAAATCTCAAGAAAAGGCAAAGTTGCCTGCTGAAACATCAGGGCAAAGGGAGGCCAGATGAGCACGTTGCAGAGAAACTTATCAAGTGCGGAAGCGTGCCAAGATCAAAGCTGCTGCAGCCGCGGTCGTTAATGAACGCGTACAACGTGATTCATGATCGATGCAAGTGCGCGGCAAAAAACACTCTTCTACCTCGTGCATCGGGTGTACAAATTCTGTTTTCCATTGAACAGCCAACTTGTCTTTTTCCTGTTTCCTTTTCCTGTTTCAGTCATCTATATGCGGTAAGGGATAAATAAATCTTTTGTTGAAAGTCCGCGCTTGTCCCCGTCTACTTGTCCTCCGTGTTTTTTACCGCGCAGTCGCATTGATCGGTTAATGAATCACTGCGTGTATATTCTTTGGAAAACGAAGCCAAACATACGTTTCGCTGGTAATAACCAGGTTGACCAGAGTTAAACCATAGCGACATTTTGTCTGTATTTAGCGCCATCTTGTTCAAACAGAAAGATTTATGGACGTCTTTGAGTTCATAATTCGCACAAATGAAGTTTTGTACCGGTGTTACTGGGAAGTATATAACAGTGGTGCCTTCCGCATACATAAGTACTCGAACATTTTTTGTTTTGTTTTTTTGCTGCACGGGAAAAGTGGTTAGTATATAATGTGAAGGATACTGGTCACGGGACGGAGCCTTCGGGTACAGCTGTAGTTATTTCATAAAGCACAGTATGAGTAGAGGCTATTCCTACTGTCTGTTTCCGGTTTAATAGGTAATTTTGAAGAGATGTAGGCACCTTCCACGAAAGCCGTAACATTCTATTTCATTCAACAATATGCTATGGACATCAGAAGCAAAGGGTTTTTTTATATCGAGACAATACCTGTACCTGTTTTACTACCAATAAATCGATAATTAATAATCTCAGGTAAGGACATAACAGCTGTGTCATCGGCCGATACGTCTTCTAATATCATGTTGGCAGGGCGTTACACATAGGCGTAAATACCAGGGGTGCAAGACGGCCCCTGCACCGCCCTCCCTCCTCCTTCCCTCGGTGTTTTTGCTTCAACACAGCAATCACGTAATTATATAATGAATTTTTATAACGTATCTATTGTGCGCTTCTGCTGCTCTCACGACGACGCACTATAGGCTCTCTCGAATGCAAGCCGCGTATGCTACGCTTTAGCGCCTTGCGATCCAGCGTTACAGAGGATGCTACCGCTAAACAGGGACTCCATGACGTTTGAGCAGTCTGTCATACGTTCACTCTGTTCTGCCTGACCCAAAATTTACATCACAGGCGACGAAAATACGGGCGAGAACGATTAAACGTTTCATGGTCCGATCAAACGCTATTCCTTTTTCAGGAAATTCATTTGCGGCAATGCTATTCAAATCGAATAGCATCGCCGCTGTTATTTATCCCAGAAGCTGGGAGTCGATGAGTGTGCAGAAGTACTGAGTGTTTTAGTTGGGCCGAGCTGGGAGAGCTAAAGAAGGTTTGTGCCTTTGTCGCTGATTAGCATGCTTCGCCTTGCTTATCATATGGAAGCTTGCAACAAGGCCACGAATGAGGCAGTCGAGTCGAGCACAGCCCAGCTTTCAAGCTTGCCCCGCCACTTGATCGAGCGCACCTTGGAAATGGTCGTGGTCCCCAGTTTTCTGACCTAAGAAGACTGCCCGCACTGTCAACCATATTACATCTATACAGGTGTTTTTGATGTCTCTAACTCACCGTACACCGCAGGGAAAGGGCGTAACAAGCAGGAATACTCCCTTTTCATGGGCATACTTCGCCGACTTACACCCTTTATGCATCAATTTTCAAGGGTGTAATATGAAAACTACACCCTTAAGGCAACAGTGGAATGGGGTGTTTAAGCAAACATACACACTAACACCCATTCAAAAATATATAATTGTTGGGGTTTAACGTCCCAAAACCACGATATGATTATGAGACACGCCGTAGTGGAGGGCCCCGGAAATTTCGACCACCTGGGATTCTTTAACGTGCACCTAAATCTAAGCACACGGGCCTCTAGCATTTTGGCCTCCATCGAAAATGCGGCCGCCGCGGCCGGGATTCTATCCCGCAACATGCGGGTCAGCAGTTCATCACTATAACCACTAGACCACCGTTGCGGTTCCCTCTCAAAAATATAGAGTGGTTCCCCCCAACTCCCCCCCCCCTTTCCTCCTTTCCTTCTGAAGCACTGTAAAGCAAACCCATAGCCAGTTCTTCCAGGGGAGAACTATAGCTATAATTCACCACCCACTCTGGGAAAATACCAGATGCAACTGTGCTTATTTTGTGCATCCATGCTATATCGCAAAACGTTTTGGCAGTGGGTGTGCGCGCACAACGATCAGAATCGAGAGCAAAAAAAAAAGAAGAGAATGTCGCTGCTCGCAGCTTTAAATTGTAATTGAGGCCTAACAGCTTAAAACATTCGCCAAAGTAACATACCGAAACTTCTTCACAAAAATGTAGAGGTGCAATATCTCAAGAAACACCCTCACACCCTACTAGCTATTAGGGCGTTATATTTAAACATATGCCATTCATGCGCCCTTATTTGAAATAAGGGCGTGCAAAGGGCGTTTCTTTCGTATATACAACCTTTGAAAAAATTGTCAGGACTAAGGGTGTACAAAGGCTGTTTCAGTGTTCGAAACACCCTTCTGGGTGTGAAAAGGTTTACACTGCACTTGCGAAGGCTGCCACTTACTCTGTTTATTTCGCTCTCCCCCCCTCTCTCGGCAAAAAAGAATTCAGAGAGAGTTGTATACGTGGACTAACGGTACAACATCATTATACTACAACTGAATGTATTTATTGTACGCATATGAATCCATCTCGCCAGCTTCCATAAGTAGCCGGTGCCAAAGTGACTGGCGGGCTGGGAATGAGACACTTTCCCACTATCCGTTCATATTTGCGATGTCGCGTGAGAAGCAGGCGATATTATAGCACATCGTGAATTTTCGCTAGTAGCGAAAAACCGATGGCAAAAATGTGCAGTATTGAAATTCTTTTATTTGCCAACGTTTTAAGTAGTTGTGCATACGTCGTCACTACGCGATGGGTGATTTTTGCTGCATTTGTTGCATCGCTTTACGGGCAGGTTCTGTGGGCATTGTTGTGTAGGACAGGAGCGCGGCGTAACCCGCGGCAGGCCGACGGAGAGGCCGAACGACGGGAGGGCGCGCGGAGTGACGACGCAGAGACCAAGCTTCGGCGAGACTGACGGAAGACTGCTCTCCCGTGTTTATTGCAGGCGGTTTTAAGGAGCGAGAAGAAAGGTTATTGGTCCGCAAGGCACGGGTCACATGACCGGCACGGCCACGCCGGATTGGTGATAGCAAAGAGGCATGGGGGAGACCCAGCTCCACCCAGTGGCATGTACGGGGACCTTTGCTGCACAGGTGTTTCCGCGTGCCACGAGGGGTCGTACGACACAACAGGCATGACCCAGAAAAATTCGACCAATCATAAGCAGCTAGCGACCTATGCGGAAGCAAACAAAGCGGGGTAGCTTAAAGTTATATTCACCCACATATATTCAAATAAAATTTAAACTTACACCATTTGCATATGCGCATTTCCTTGGATGGGCAGGAGGGGGAGCAGTCAGGGGGCACTTGCTCTTTTTTGCCGCCCCCCTCCACCTCTGTTAAAAGTGGGAGGGCAAAGAACGACACCGAGTTCGTATATTCGTAGTCATTCATATTCTGATACAAGCCGCTCGTTGTGGTTTCCATTAAAATAACTCGACCGAACTTGCTCCTTTTCCCCAGAAAGGCTTTACATTAGAGAACTCTTACAA
This sequence comes from Rhipicephalus sanguineus, assembly GCF_013339695.2. Lineage (NCBI taxonomy): Eukaryota > Metazoa > Arthropoda > Arachnida > Ixodida > Ixodidae > Rhipicephalus > Rhipicephalus sanguineus. The sequence goes on along the minus strand of NC_051181.1, from coordinate 30,107,388 downwards.
GAAAAGGAAGACGACGAAGTGTCTTCTTGGCAGAACGCTTGTTTCTGTGCTCTCTGAATTTTTAGTGAAACCTTCGCTTTTTCGAGGTGCCTCGCCTCCCCGTCTTGCGGCCATGGACGCGGAGCAGGCCAGAGGCCCGTCTGGCCAGAAGTCACCGCGGCCGTCAATCGCAAGGAAGCGAGTTGGCTCTCCCAGTGACACTGAGGACACCGAGCTGTACTCTATGTCAGAAGACGACACATCAGACGACAGCTTCATACCCGTCCGGGGTAAGAGGGCGAAGAGGAAGATCATCAACGCACCGCCTTCGACGCCTGCGAGTACAGCGACTATGCAGTCAAGGCCTGCGCGCTGGCCGCATGTCATCATCTTCATGCCGGAGGATCCCTCAAGCAACCTACGACTGCTGAACAGGCAAGCCCTATCCGTTATTCTGGAACGTGCGGTGCCGGATCAAATTAAAGACATCAGAATTAATCCACGGAAGAACATCCTTGCCATAGACGTGAACAACGTGAGTGCTCTGGGGCAGCTTCAACAAATGACGGAGCTAGGCGGCATTAAAATGCGCCCCTTTATCCCGATGGATGATACATCTATAGCCGGTGTAATTTACGACATCGACATTGCCATTCCCAGTGCTGACTTACCTACCCTCATCAAGCCGGCAAACGAGGGCATTGTCATTACGCAAGTGCGTCGCCTTGGGAATACGCGCTGCGTAAAATTGATCTTCAAGGGGGATTGCATACCATCCCACGTGAAAGTCGGACATTTCCGCCATCCGGTTCGGCCATTCATACAGAAGCCGCTTCAGTGTCATCAGTGCTTCAGGCTAGGACACGTCAGAGGCGTGTGCCCCAACTCGTTACTCTGTCCCCGTTGCGCTGAACCTCATGCAGAAGACACCTGCCGTGCCACTACTCTGAAATGTGCCAACTGCAGCGGTCCTCACGCTGCCTCGTCGAAAGACTGTCCTCGCATCAAGAAGGAGCGTGAGGTTCTCAAGCAAATGGTTCGAGACAACTCGACCCACAGGGAGGCAGCCGAAGTTGTCAAGCGTCGGCGTCGACGTCGGCGTCATCGTACGTCTTCTAAGAACGCGCATGCCCGATATGACAGTGCCCACTCCGTGGCGGCACCACTCAGTCGCGCCGCGAAAGTGCCCACCAGTTCCACGAAGGCAGCGGATAAGCATCTTCCTCCAGAGGAATGGCCTACGCTTCCGACCCGGCCCCTTGACAAGGAACCTCGGAAGGTCGCCGCTCCACCGGAGCCATCTCCGGTCATGGATGGTATACCTAAAACAGATCGTCAAGTCATTTCGGTGCTGCGTTCCCTCATGGGAGCTATCCGAGCGATATTAGAGGACATGGGAACAACATCAGCTCGAAGCGCACTTAGAGTGCTGGACGCCTTAAGCCCAGTGCTTGAATCTCTCGAATAGAAAGATGGCTACCCACACCTCATCCTTCCGTCAAGAAGTCAAATCAGCGTCCATCATCCAATGGAACGCCAGAGGGCTTAAATCACGCCTTTCAGATTTTCGTCAGTTTGTGTATAGTAATGTGTTTCCACTGATCGTCATTTGTGAGCCCAATTTGTCGAAACCAACCAGATTGTCAGGGTACGAAGCTGTCATGTCTTCAACAAACGGTGCGTGCAGCAAGATCATCGTTTTTGTTCGTCGTGAACTCACCTATGTGGTGCAACCAATTGCGCCTCACGATGACAATCAATATGTATGCATCACCGTTAAAAAGCACAAACTCCTGTTTACTCTCATAGGCGTGTATATATCGCCTTCAAGCAATTTCGATTCACGAAGATTAGCGGATATCTTGAGTGTTTGTCCTCCTCCATGGGTTATCATAGGAGATTTCAATGCGCACCACCCTGCATGGGGAAGTCCAAGGACAAATGCAAGAGGACGAAGATTAGCAAGCGCCGCCTACCACTATGGCCTTACTCTCCTGAATGATGGTTGCCCCACTTTTCTTCGAGGCGTGACATACGGAAGCTGCCTCGACCTTGCTTTTGTCTCTAACTCTCTCGCCAGACGTGTCAAGTGGTTTCCAGATGTTGAGACACACGGGAGTGATCACATTCCCATCTACCTTAGCATCAAAGGCTTGTCAAGAGCTGGTCTACGGAGGACCATTCGAGCGACTCAATGGACCACCTTCAATCTGACATGGAAGATGCTTGCAGCGAGGGCCTACAATCTGGGTTACAGCAAACAATTAAGAGTACAATGCAAAAGGCCACTCGCACGTTGACAATCTCTTCCACGCGAAACGATTTCGACATAGAGTTGGAACGACTTCGAGCACTGCGGCGCCGGGCGGAGCGTCGATATCGGCGCACGAAATCAATTCACGACCTTAGGGCAGCCAGGAGGATGCAAAAGAAGATTCAGCGTCGCATGGATAAATTAGCGTCGGAACGTTGGACAAGGTTTTGCCAGACGCTAGACCCCCGCAAGCCACTTTCCCACATTTGGAAAACTGTGCAAGGTCTGCGTTGCCTTCCGGAGCAACGTTTTCCATTCAAAGCGCTCGCACTCTTTGAAGGGCGGCAAGACATCGATGTCGCAGAAGATTTTTGTGCGCGGATCGCCAACCAAACGACTCGTCCAGATTCTCCAGCCCGAGGTGACGTCCCCCAATCCCGTGACTGCCGCATGGACCTCCCTTTCACAATGGAGGAGCTCGAGGCGGCACTAGCTCTCTGCAGGCGTTCTACCACTCCGGGTCCAGATGGTATTCCATATCGAGCCTTGTGCAACCTGGGAGGAGCCGCAAGGAGAGAATTGCTGAGCCTCTACAACTCCTCATGGCAGGATGGCAATGTTCCCGACGACTGGAAAGTAAGCCGTTTGGTGCCTCTCTTGAAGCAGGGTAAATCGCCCCTCGAACTCGCCTCATACCGCCCAATTGCACTAGCCAGCTGCGTAGGAAAGATGATGGAAAGAATGATCCTTGGCCGCCTTGAGTGGTATCTTGAACACTACAAGATTTACCCGAATTCCATGGCTGGTTTCCGACGTGACCGCTCTTCCATCGACAATGTAGTTGATCTCGTTTCGTATGTTCAGCACGAAAAGTCCCGTAAGCGACTATCTGCAGCTTTGTTCCTAGATGTGAAAGGTGCATACGATAACGTATTACATGAGGCCATTCTCGATGCACTTGCGGCGGTTGGCCTCGGTGGTCGAATTTTTTCGTGGATTGCAAGTTACCTGGCTGCAAGGTCATTCTTTGTGTTAACAGACGATGGCCCAACTACACGACGCTATACCTCCAGGGGCGTTCCTCAAGGCGGAGTTCTCAGCCCGACGCTATTCAACCTCGCACTTATTGGGCTTGCTGACTACTTGCCAACTACCATCAAGGTTTCAATATACGCAGACGACATCTGTGTCTGGACTTCGGCAGTCACACGTCCTCAGATACGTGCGCGGCTTCAAAGAGCAGCAACTTTGACAGCTAGGTACTTGTGTAAACAAGGTCTCAGCATATCACCAGAAAAATGCGCACTGGTGGCATTCACTCGGAAACTAATGATACCTTATGTCATCTCAATCAACGGGCGGCCCATTCCTTATGCCAGAACTCACAGGTTTCTTGGCGTAATCATCGACAGGGACCTATGTTGGAGCCCGCACGTGGCCTACCTGAAGCAGCGCCTGACAGCAATTTCCCAGTTATTCAAGTTCTTGGCAGGAAAGACGTGGGGGATGTCAGTGGACGCAATGCTGGAACTCTACAGAGCGCTCTTTCTCGGTTTTCTTAGATATAGCCTGCCCGTGCTGAGTAATACTTGTAAGACCAATATTCGTGTTCTGCAGGCAGTACAAGCTCAAGCACTCAGAGCGTGCCTGGGTTTGCCCAGATGTACGTCAATAGAGGCAACTATTGCGATTGCTCGTGACCATCCAATGCAAACTCACATTACGGTGGAAGTCCTGAGAACGCACATCAGACATTTTGCACGTGCTCCCTGTCATCACCTTGCAACACTGCCTTCAGAGAGGCGCCACGCATCATTTTCTAAAACTATCGTCAAGTACAACGACAAACTTCCCTCGGGCTTCACCACTGCATCTAAACCACCGATGCCCCCTTGGTGTTTTATTCGACCCACAGTTCAACTCAGTGTACCAGGGATCCGGAAAAAATCTGAGCTGTCGTCACCTGTGTTGAAACAACTGTCTCTGCTTCTTTTGTACGAGAAGTATGCGGACAGTGTACATATATATACAGATGGTTCCACAAACATCCAGTGTTCGTCCGGTGCGGTGGTTGTCCCAGCAAGAGCTATTACCATCAGCTTTAGGACCGACCACTCCACGACGTCGACAGCTGCGGAACTAGCTGCTCTGCGCGCTGCACTTTGTTTTGTTAATCGGGAACCACCTCAACATTGGTCTATCTTCAGCGACTCAAAGGCAGCCCTACAATCTGTGCTATCTGCTCTGCGTCGCGGGCCATATGAACAGCTCGTTTTTGAAATTCGAGGTCTTCTCCACACTTCATATGAGAAAGGGCACCACGTGACGTTTCAATGGCTGCCAAGTCACTGCGGCGTCATAGGGAACGAACAGGCCGATAATGCCGCTCGGACAGCTCATGAAAGCACACAGGAAGATACCATCCCACTTTCAAGGTCTGACGCTGCCAGCAGTCTTCGAGGCCTTGCACAGGAGATCACGCTCGCTCTATGGTGCCCACCAAGCAGCCAAACCAACCGGACTAATCGTCAACGCCACCTGTCCTCTTTGATGCATATCTGTATGCCAACTGGACTCCGCCGAAGAGAGGCCACACTGCTTTATCGCTTGTGGCTAGGGGTGGCATTTACGAAATCCTATTGCTTTCGAATTGGAATGGCCGACAACGCTCTCTGCGATGCCTGTCGTTGCGAGGAGACGCTACACCACGTCCTGTGCGACTGTCCGGTATATAATGCTCAGAGACAGTCATTGGCGTCCGTTCTAGCGCGCCTTGATAGTAGACCAATGTCTGTTCAAACAATACTTGCAAGTTGTCAACAGAAGACATCACAACTGAAGGCGACGAAGGCACTGCTGAGGTTTTTGAGAGCGACTAACTTGGCCAAGCGCCTGTGACAGAAATGTCGCGTACCACGCAGGAGTGACCAACTACCACGCAAGAGTGACCGACTGTTTCTATGTGTGCTATGCTACCACGCAAGAGTGACCGACTGATTCTATGTGTGCTGTGTCGTGCTATCTTTTTATCTTTCTCTCTCTCTCTCTCTTTCCTCTTCATCTTTAAATCTCCCCCACCCTGTCCCCATGTGTAGGGTAGCAAACCGGTTGTCCTATACTGGTTAACCTCCCTGCCTTTCCTTCTCTACTATTTCTTCTCTCTCTTACAAGAAAAAACAAACAATTGTCTTACTTTTAGGACTCCTGCGAAGTCCTTTGCATTTAGTGGGCGCGCCTTTAGTGGGCTCGGCGGCACGTCAACGATGGCTCGTGCTTACCAACCACTGCTTTTCGCCATGCAGTTTCTTGGCCTGGCGTCCTTCGGTCTACCGGAGCTGGCCCTCGGCGGCCCTGCTGGATCCACCCCGCTACTCGGGTACCGTGGTGGCCTCGCATACTCCCTTGGGACTGCGCCCTGCTCCGAGCACCTGTATTCCCCGGCACGCGAGGCTGCGTGCGCCATGTGCGCACACGATCAAATCAACTCCTGTCAACTATCATCGACTATCTTCCTTCCACCCGGCTATCTTGGCACGGGTTTCGGTTCCGCATCGACAACGGCGACGCCCCTTCCGCCAGGATCGGATATATTGCCTCGCCATCGCCTGCGCGCCTTTAGTGGGCTCGGCGGCACGTCAACGATGGCTCGTGCTTACCAACCACTGCTTTTCGCCATGCAGGTAACCAATAGCGACTCCCTTTTTGCTAAGCGAACTAGTCATAGAGCGTTAGTCGTGCTGCCGAGCCCACATTCAATTTGCACCACTGTGTATGACTGCTCTTGTATACTGTGTGACTTATTATTATTGTCCGGTGATGTTGAATTGAACCCCGGTCCTAATGACAGTGTAAACTCTGAACTGCTCACCACGCTACGTCAGCTTCAGTCCGGGCAGTCAGCCATTCTAGACCAACTAAAATCTATTCAAGTAACCCTGACTGATCATGAGAAAAGATTTCTCGAAATAACTTCTAGGTTGGCCAAAATTGAATCTGAGTGCACCGAGTTTGTGGCTACCAAAACTGGAATTTCCACACTTCGTACGGCAACTGACGCTTGCATAGCACATGTGTCTGCCCTGACTGCCCGAGCTGACGACGCCGACAACAGGTCTCGTCGATGTAACCTTGTCTTTTATGGGTTAAAAGACACTCCTAATGAAAGCTGGCGTGAGTCCGAAAAACTAATCATTGATCACTGCATTCAGCATCTTCAGTCCCCCATTGATTCGCGTGAAATTGAACGCGCTCACAGACTCGGATCATATCGTAACGGCAGGTCAAGACCAGTCATTGTTAAGTTCGCACACTTCAAAGACAAAGATCGCATTCTTTCATTAGCGCACAAATTTAAAGGATCAAGTTTTGGCCTTTCTGAAGATTTTTCCCCTGCAACTCGACTAGCTCGTAAACACCTTATTGAATATGGAAAGACTAACAACCTCCAGTTCAAGCTACGTTACGATAAACTTCTCTCTGGCGGCAAAACCTTCGTCTACGACCACCAGGCCAACAAGGTAGTCGAGCGCAAATCCTAGCAGTTACCCCAGTCTAAACCTCAAACACCGCAACGCAATCGTTCTTCCATATCGTTCTTGCATACTAATATCCGTAGTGTAATTCCAAAACGTGACTCGTTATGTGGCCTCATCAGCTCATCTTCGTGTAATGTTGTTTTGCTTACTGAGACGTGGCTTAACACATCCATTCGCGATTCCGAGATCCTGCCCCTCTTTCCAGACTTCGATATATTTCGCAAAGATCGAGTCGACAATACCCGCGGTGGTGGCGTCCTTATCGCCACAAGCCATGAACTACGATGCATACCGATACTAATTCAATCCCCTCTTGAAATGCTATGGCTATGTTGCACTGCATCCTTCCCGCGCATCCTTCTTGGCATTTGCTATCGCCCTCCTTCTGCCGATGCCGCATTCTTGCCCGCTTTCCACGATGCGTTGGGCCAGATAACTAAGTCGTATCCGAACACGCCTGTCTTGCTCTTTGGTGATTTTAACTTCCCATCTATCGCTTGGTCAAATCTCGCTTCCACACTATCAAAAAGTAACATGGCCAGTGAATTCGTCAACACGTGTCTTACATTTGGGTAATCGCAAGTTGTCAACAATCCCACTCGCACTACTGACCATTCGGATAACATTTTAGACTTAATATTAACTTCACACCCTGAAAACCTTTCCGATATCGCGTACCTGAATGGTCTCAGTGATCATAAGATACTGCATGCTACTTTTTCATGTCACATGTCCAATCCAACAAGAATAAAAAAACACTCACGCTTTATGACAGGGGCGACTACAACAGCATGTCCCAAGATTTAACAACCTTTTATGATAACTTTGAGGCGGACTTTCACCACCGTTCACTTGAAACTAACTGGTTGCTGTTTAAATCTGAATTTCTGCGCCTAGTTAAAAGATACGTTCCCACCATAACAATCAGTGAACGGAAACAATCTCCGTGGTTTAACACAACACTAAAACGTCTGAACAATAAAAAGAAACGTCTCTTTCGTTCTGCTAACTCCTCTCAATCTGACTTTCAGTGGCAGAAATACCACGCTGCGGTCAAGCAGTATGAGAAGCACGTCGCAGACGCCAAACGTGGCTTTTTTTCAACCACGCTGCCCTCCATGTTGCACACCAACCCGAAACGCTTCTGGCAATGCATTAATCCCCAGGTGTCTAGCAGTGTTTTTCTCCGTGACAGTGCTGGCTGCCCTGTTCCGGAATCTGAGACTGCTCCGAAATTCCCGAAATTCTTCCTCATTTGCCACCGTCTAATTACCCCCCCATGGAAAACATCACTTTCGACGCGAACGGCATTGTTACAATTATTGAGTCATTAAAAAATTCATCTTCGTGTGGCATTGATGGCATAAACGCTAAGGTATTAAAAAACACCAAGCACATCACCAGTCTCTTCCTAAGGTTAATATTCCAGCAATCCCTCTGCACTGGATCTATCCCCTCTGACTGGAAAGTTGGTAAGATAATTCCCATTTTTAAAAAGGGCGACCGTACAAATCCTAGCAACTACCGTCCCATTTCCCTCACCAGCGTTTGTTCTAAACTAATGGAGCACATTCTACATTCACACATTGCCAATTTTCTGTCATCTCTCAACTTCTTTCATCCTAACCAGCACGGGTTTCGCAAAGCTCACTCTTGCAATACTCAGCTCGCATTATTCCTGCATGATGTACATTCTAACCTGGATTTGAACATCGCCACCGACGCTCTTTTTTTGGACTTCGAAAAAGCCTTCGATAAAGTATCGCACATTCTTCTCATGCATAAAGTTTCGCACCTAAACCTACACCCCGACACAGTTAATTGGATACGTGAATTCTTGACCGATCGCCTTCAATTTGTTTCCACCAACTCATTTTCCTCCTCTCTATCTCCTGTTTTATCTGGTGTGCCGCAAGGCTCCGTACTTGGACCGCTACTCTTTCTCATATATATTAATGACCTTCCTGTTAATGTATCATCTAATATACGCCTTTTTGCAGATGACTGTGTTCTGTATCGTCCAATAACAAATTCCATAGACTCTTCCTCTCTCCAGGATGACCTCGTTAAAATCCAGGCATGGTGCAACCAATGGTACATGTCCCTCAACGTCAGTAAGTGCTCCCACGTGTCCTTTCATCGTCGCCGTAACTATGTAGCTCCTTCTTACTCTCTCAACAACAACACATTAACCCAATGCAAGACATTTAAATACCTAGGAGTACATATATCTAGTGATCTGTCCTGGGCCCATCATATTCTCCAACTAACTAATTCCTTATTAGGTTATCTACGCCGTAACCTATCATCAGCATCCCCTGCAGTCAAACTACTAGCATATAAAACGTTGATTCGATCCAAACTAGAATATGCCTCTGCTATTTATGACAATCACCAAGTTAATATAAACAATTCCCTTGAATCAGTCCAGAACCGCGCTGCCAGGTTCATTCTTTCCGATTATTCCTACAGATCAAGTGTATCCGCCCTAAAATCCCAGCTCTGCCTCCCCTCACTTTCTTCTCGCCGCAAGACTGCTCGTCTAATATTATTTTTTAGGTTTTTCCATTCGCTGCCTCCAGGAAACCAAATCATCATTCCTGCACATCGTTCCTCTCGCCACTCGCACCAAAATGCTGTATATCTACCACGTGCTCATACGACCACCTACCAACGTTCATTTTTCCTTCATACTGCCGGAGAATGGAATGCCCTTCCATCCGATATCGCCCTCATCACCGACATTGCTCACTTCAAAGCTGCCATTGAAGACCATCTTTCAAGACATGAAACCTAACCAGACCCGCCAGTTTTTTCGTTCGCCCACCCCTCATGTAATGTCCCATGTGGGACCTTTGAGGTATTATGAATAAATGAATAAATGAATAAATAAATTTTCAACCACGTTTTGTTTAACATGTGAGAGCTTAAGGTATTAGAGGCATCGCGCATTTTTGTACTCTTTACATTTACAACGCCGAACTCCGGCTATGATGTTTGCAGATGGAATGCTCATATGAAAAACAGACTAAATGTGGCGCGGCTCGGGCCCAGGATATTAGGATTTTATTGCGATAGCAATGATATGGACAGTCTCGGCTGATTTTTGCCGTCGCCGTCGCAGCCGTCATGCTGCGTATATGTATAAGTATGTATATATACATCCCAACGAAAAATAAATCAGAAAAATGCTTCCGAAGCGCGGAATCGAACCAGCAACCTCTGAAGTCGCAGCGCTGTGCGCTAAGCACTACTCCACAAAGCGTACATCCCTCAGGCAGCTAACGGCGAGCGTTATATACACACCCTTTACCGTTTGCAGTCTTCCGAGACGGAGGCGCTTATAAGAGTTTCTTCATTACCAGCGAGATGGCGCTAGGAGCGCGACGGGTGCACTGGGTGCACTTAAGCGTCGGCCAGCTCTCTCGCCTCTTCTTATATTTGCGCAGGGAGAACCTTGCCCTTCCGCTGTCTGCTCGCGCGGGCGCTCGAACAAGCCACCGCAGTGTTCATGATTCTCAGCAGATGGAGCTACGTGGCAGCTCTCAACGCGCGTCGCGTACGTGCAGCTAAAAGCGTTTCAGATGTCGTGCACGTAAAGTACGTGTACTTTTCACGTTTGCGTATGAGAAGTCCCTACGTACGTGAAATTAAAACTGTCTAGTAGCTGCCGGGTAGTGATGGACGCACGGTAGTTGCAGCGCGTTCATCACGGGCCGCTTTTCTTGCTATCGCATTCATTGCTTCGCCCTTGCGGCGAAACTGTGACTTTTTTTTACAGCGGCGCTGTTCTACGCCAAAATCTGACCAAAAGAGTGCGTGCATTTACAGGGCGCGTACAAAGAAGTCGCGTCGACAAAATTCAGTCTAAGCACACGGGGCGAGTGCTGGGCCAGGGGCGAGGGGCGCTGACGAGAGAGCAAAGTGAGGTATTGGGCTAGTTGGTTTTTCATGATTACAAAAACTGCGCTACAGTTGCTGCGAAATACGAAGTTAGGGGGGGAGACACGAAACAAAGTGGACACTACAAGCGCAGTGTAGTGTCCACTTCGTTTCGTGTCTCCCCCTTACCTTCGTATTTCGCAGTAACTGTAGCGCAGTTTTTGAAATCCTTACGAGCGAGTGGCCATGAAGGCCCGACCATGCAACTGGCCACGTGTTTCCTCTATCACAGCGAATCACGCGCGCATCTGCGGGGGTCGGGTCATTCTTTCTCACTGCGACGTTGTCACCTTCATTTAGCGGCCGTGGTACGCTCGCGGAACAAAGAACTTGCGAGGAGAGACGTCGAGAGCAGCGAAGAAGAATGAGCCCGAGACGCCATCTTCTATTCGCAAGCGAATAGAAGATGGCAACGACGCCGCCGGTCCTTCCGCAGGGGCCAAAGAGAGGTTTCGGCGAGTCTTTCTTCGACGTAAAGGAAGAGGAGGGGGGCGCTTAAAACTGCGGTGCGATGCTTCCTCTGTGTGATGCTTTCAATCTTGCAGCGATACCACCGTGCCGCACGACACAGCTTCGCTGGTCGCGCACTTTCGCAGAGTGGAATGACTCCGAATTTTCTGTTTATAATTTTTATTAACAATATGGCAAGTAGTGATAACAACGCTAAATTTATAATCCATGAAGATAACGCTAGCTTACATCTCTGTGGAGAATCTAAATACAGATTTAGTAAGAAGGGCTAATGAGACACTGATTTGTGCAATTTGTGTTACGCAAGACCACTTAAAACGACCATACTGAAGCTAAGTCAGTATCGTTTCCATCGCAAAGAAAACACTACCGAGATGGTGCCGATTCAGCTAAATCACGTAGAACTACAGCTAGTTCATTAACAAAGGAATTAGAAATTTCCTTTGGAGAACAGATCTCTTGGACAGAACACGTCACCAATATGATTTGAATAAAACCTTTGTGTTTAACGTAAAATTTCTTAGGACTGGCGTACATCAACGAGCTTGTTTATAGGGCACGGTTTTTGCCAATTAAAGAACTCGAAGGACGCTTGAGCTTCGCTTCGAAGAGGAGAACGCGACAGCGTAATCGGGCCCCGTTCGCATCGCCTTCTCAAGCGCCAGCCTGGCTTCGTTGCTCGGTGGACACCTTAACCAGGCGGTAATGAAAGGAACGCCTTTGCGCGTAAGATTGGCTCTTCCAAACTATTCTAGAATGCCTAATTCAAGCACTACAGTCGCGAAGTGCCCCCTACGCCATAATTCTTTCTTTTGCGACCCGTAAGGCAACGAGCGCAAATGCGCAGGTACACACTTTGTTGATGCTGTTGCTCATAATGACGATTAATTATGCCTGTGCATTTGGGAAATGGTGGGCCTTTAAACCAACCACTCGCGGTGTAATTCAATAGTTTTGACGCTGGTGCGACTCTACGCTCCTGCCACGCAATATTACATGCGTTCAAGGGGTTCCTCGCACTGCATGACAATATTATAGGTTTTTTTTCCCGAAAAAGTTTCCAGCACGGGTGTGGCTCTGTGGAAGAACAACCTGTTTGCCACGTAGAAGTCCTGGGTTCGATTCCCGCTCGAACTGAAGATTATTATTAGTTATTTACTTCCATCCAGAACTTTCGCCCATGGACACCGCCGATTTTTCGCCGCTCACAACCAACGGCGCCGACACAAGAATTTCGGCAAAACGAGCTCATTAACGCTATCGCGTTAAAACAGATCACTCTTTTGTGGAATCCTTAGCCACCGATGAAATCACGCGCTGCGCCAAAAGCGCGTGATTGGTGTAATATCTATAGTAACATGCCACTTTCACATGAGTGACGCCTCTAATAAGAGAAGTTCTCGCTTTTTAGAAGAGACTTTGTGATGAACAGGTTAACAGCAATAATAATAATAATAATAATAATAATAATAGACTAAAAACACTACTTCGACTAGGAGCTAACGCGGCAATACATACCGTATTTATTCGAATAAAAGCCGATGTTTTTTTCGAAAGAGCGATGTGCGAAAGTGGGTGGTCAGCTTAGATTCGAGTGGAATGACTAACGTTTTTTCTTATGGCCTTGTGAATTTCGGGGGTCGGCTTAGAATCGGGGCCGGCCTATATTCGAGTAAATACGGTGATATACTCCCCTTTCTCGTTCCCCCAGCGAAGGGTAGCCAACGCCCTCTTTTGGGAGCCAGTCCCCTCTTTTTGGGCGCAATAAAGAACCGGGCAGGTGCCTTTTTGTGAAGTAGGGAAGCACCCACCACGACATTATTCGTCATTCTGCGGAGAAGCGAGCTAAAATCTGTAAGGCATTATGTGCACTTTGTTGATGCGACAGTTGATGACGTAGAATTATGGCTGAGCCTTTTGTAATGAGTTGGAAGCTTTAAACGACCCACTAGTTACGTAATACGCATTGTATGACACCAATCGGAACTTTTTGTGCTTCCTTGGCAACCAATACAAGTGCACTTGCGAGGAAACCACTATGCTATAAATAATTGTAATTTTTGAGAAGTAGGGAAGCAGGCACTATGCCATTTTTCGTCACTCTGCGGAGTGCCGCGGTACCTGCTAAAGGCATGTAAGGCATTATGCGCACTTTGTTGATGCTGTGCCTGATGATGATGAAGAATTATGGCTGAGCCCTTTGTAATGGGTTGGAAGCATTCAACAACCTACTCGTTGCGCATTTCGCTTTGTGTGACACCTGGTTACAGAATTCGCGTTGTGCGACGCTTGGCGCTTATTTTACTCTTCTACCACGCTATATTGCATATGTTAATGTGGTTCCTTCCCGGCATGAAGCCGGTATAGGGTCTTTTTGCAACGCAGTTTCAAGCACCGGCATGGATCAGAGGTTGAATACTGGGCTCCCTCGTAGACGGCCCAGGTTCGAACCTCGTTCCATCCTGGAATATTTTTCTTTCGTTTTTTTTTCTTATTTCGAGCGATAGTGGTTACGGACACCGGCGGCGGCGGCGGCGGCGGAAAACTACGGCGCCAAAAATGGCCGCTGAAATGATCTCATAATAGCTTTCGCTGTAAAACACTCGCCACAAAGAAAAAAAAAACGCATTTTCGTTAACTTTAGAGGTCCTTTGCTCACACAAAGAAAGGAAAACCTTTGAGCGCGTCGTACAAGTATTAAATGGGTACTAGCGAGGGACCATCTAACATGTGAAAACCGAACCACGTTTTCCTTGAGAAAGTAGCGCAATGAACGCTTTTCTTGAACAAGTATAGCGCAATGAAACAACGACACAAGTAGGAGCGAGGCAACCAGACGAGCGTAACTGCAAACTCGGTTGTACGCGTTCCTTGTTCAGAATAAAACTGCCCAATATAGCCGAGTCTCAAGCCAGGACCTGATGCCGTGGAGCAGACCAGCATAGCCAGTGAAACAAAGAGGCGGGTTTCATGGTCATAGACGTTAACCTAATTGGTTTCATTACGCTTTCACCAACTTAGCAGAGAGCCGAAGACGAGCGGTTTAGATTGTCATATGCATAATGAAATACGTTATTTCGGACGTCTTTTATCATGTGCCTGAGAAACGTAAGAAGCGCAGTTTAAATTACAGCACCTTACTAAAAATCGTTAAATTCAGAAGGTCATTGAGCAATCTCGTCTTTCTAATCAATTTACGCCTTTATTTCTGCTCCTCCTAAAAATGAATGTCTCTTGCAGCGAACATGACACGGCCGGGCGTCTTAACGCAATAGCGCAATATAATTCATTTGTAAACTGACGCCACAAAATACCAGGGATGTCAAGTATGCCTTTGCATATTATCAAAACGTGAGCACCACGTCATAAGCTTGTATTATTTTCTCGAAATCAGCTTTTTCAGATTACGTAAAAGGCAGCGATGAGAGGACGTCCTTGTATGCTTTCTTCACAAAACCCGCGGTAGCCGACGACGATTCAGTCGGACAAAATATATTGATAAAGGCGAGAGAAATTATAGCACGCTCTTTCGAGATTTTTTTCACCCACAGCCAAGTGGCTTGTATGCACACATTTATTGCAAACGAACTGCTGATTCACAACCACTCGTCGTGCGCGTTGCGCTTGTCAGTCGGCGATTGCGGTTCGCTGTCGGATCGCTCTTGTTTTTTTAACACGAAAGTGTTTTATGCCTGGATCCACCGAGTACATCCGTCGCGGATATGACGTTGATAAAATGGACGCCATCGGGTGAGAAAGAAAAGAAAACCAAGGAAAAGATCCCCCGCTGGGAATCGAACCCACAAGCTCGCGGTCGCGACGGCAAGCGCCCGACGCCCTACAGACTAAGCTAAAGGCCCGAACACACGTACGCATTGCAGCGCGTCAACGCGTGACTTTTTGACGCGGCGTCGCGCCCTCTCCCTATGGGGAGAGAGGGCGCGTGGCTACGCGAAGCTGCGCGCCCTCCCTCTCCACAGGGACAGGACGCGACGCCGCGTCAAAAAGTCACGCGTTGACGCGCTGCAACGCGTGCCTGTGTTCGGGCCTTAAATCGACAGATACAGGACGCCGCGCGAACGCGCTTTATGTCTTTCGCACATTCTCTTTCGCACGGTGCTCTCTGTTGGCGATGTAGGTAGGCGGGGCGGAGCGGGGCGGTGCCGCCGTCTGTGAGAGGTGAAAAGAAGTAATGGTTCACGATCGACATTTACTAGCGCTTAGTCCGAGATTGCGCGCGATATCGGAAGTCATGGTTAAAACGTCTCGGTGTGCGTCGGCGCGCTGGCATCGCCGATCGCCGAGGCACCCTTGATGCAGTTCGTTCTTTGCCTTTCGCTTCGTGTTAGCGTGCGTCGGCTCATCGGAGTAGTGCAGCTTCCACATGCACCAACGGGATTTCTCCGCCGCCGACTGCTTCGATTGCGAGAGCACCAACTAACAAAACTGCTGCAATACGCGTTGCAGAAAGGACGCGATTTCCACGGGCGAATGTCGTGCCTTGGTGGAGCGAGACCAGCGCCTGCGAGACAGCGACCAGCGGGACGCACGCGTTTGCGGCTCAGGCTACGAACCTCTACCTCCCGTGATGCTGAAGCGCAGTGTGTGGCAGTGTATGCATGAGCGCAGGCGTCAGTCACCCATTGCTAGAAAGCGCACCCCGTTCCGTTTCTCTCATTAATTGACGACGCTTTGAAGAAATGCATACCGGGTACCAGTGGGGCTCTTCGATTTTCGGACTTCTGGCAGTTCTCTGGCAGCCAAAGATAGCCAGAGGGTCAGCCAGCTAGTTCCGGTCGGGACAGGAAGCAGCGTCTTGGTCACGTGTGTGCGAAGCACGAGACAACCCGAAGCTGCCCCAAGATTACAAAATCGAACGCTGGGACAGCCAGCGTAAACGTAAACAAACGCTACCGCCGTGGCAGCAAACGAAACTTTGCGCCGCGTGCGCGTTGGTTTTTCTGCATTGCCCACTTGAAAATATGTGGCTAGGTTTGCTGAAGAGCTCAAGTGATATTCTCGAGCATACGGACTTGGGATACGATCACGTACGTTCGCAAAATCCTGCGCAGCTTGCCCCGTCCGCGAACAAAACAGCCAGCTGGCGCACGGCGCCACGAAAGCGATGCAAGGTGAGCTGCCGCGCCGCTAACGGCTTAACCAGCTCACGTCTGCTTAGTACGCATAACAGTCGCTGCACAACACGACGCGAAAATCTCGCGAAAGTGATCGTGTCCCCAAAAGAGCTCGAGGATCTATCGCGTACTACGTCGCACACACGCGTTGAGCAGCTTGCGTTTTGTCATAAAAATTTGAGACATGCGGCGGTATGGGTACCACGAGTGTGCGTTATATCTAAAATAAACTTCCGTGTGACGCGTCTTCGACTAGTTTTGGCAGATGTTGCCTGAGCCTCTTTTCCAGTCCTAAGTGGCACTCCAAAAATCTCATGTACTAGCTCAGCTTTTATTTGAGGTACTAGGTGATAACCGCGTACATACTGCATGGAATTATTACTAAGAGATGGAAAAAGACAAAGCCGACGATGAAATAAGCAACAGAAGGATGTATACATTTCTGAATTCATCTTCGTTTTTTCACATCGACGCGTCGTAGCATAACATAATACCATACCTCATATACTGGCCCGTAGATCGAAGTACGCTCGCACGCCATTCGCGACCAACGAGGATCAAACAAAAAACAATGTCGCGATCGCTTTTATTCAATCAGTGCATTTTATCAACATCGAAGACCTAGTTGAAATAATTAAGTTCTGACGGGGTTCACGCACGCAAACATACGACGGAGCAGGAGCGAAATAGCTAGTTCGATCATAATAGTCTCAGCTAAATGCACATAAAGCACACACAACACCACAATCGAATACTACTACGAAAAAATAAACTCGAAAGGGGTCTCCATGCGTTCGCACGAACGTGTACATAACTTTTGGGACATGTGCACAACGCAGTTAGAATGGTTAGAACGCGACAGTTCGCCGCGTAGTTTACGGAAGGAAACTTCACGGGACACATAAGAAAAGCAATAAACATAAGCTCCAAATGCTCGCCGCCACTCGTCATCGCGCCATCTCGCACGGCGGAACGGCGCCGAGCGGCCCAAAGGTGTAGCACGGCCGCTGGAAGTCCGCAAGCGCCCGCATTGCAATCCGTCGAGTCCTCACAAAGATGGCGGCGAGCGCGTATCGTCTCTTTTCGGCGTCTGCTAGCCCGAAACCTTCCAGAAAGCTTCCACGACTAAATTGTCCTGGAAGCTTCTGGCGACCCTCGGGCTCCCCGCGGGTCGCCAGAACCGTCCAACCCGAGAAAAACGAACGCCAACCGGAAGTGCGCCGCGGGGGGGTCGGAGCAACCCGAGAAAAACGAGCGCGCTCTGGCTGGCTCTGGCAGCCTGCGGGTAGCCAGAAGTGGAAAATCGAAGAGCCCCAGTGTTGATTATGAGATTGTTGATATCATCCTTACGCGGGATTCACGATTCGCTGTGTCCAAATATATGTTCACAACGTCAACTACCACAACGATTTAATCATGATCGTGGCCGTTAGTCGTCGCGATAGAGACGTGCCGTCAACGTGGGTGCATCCACGTCAAATGGCGCTATAGCGGCCAAACACGAATAGACATTGTACAAGCTCTCATATAACACTACACAATAAGCAATACTTCTGCGAAGACACGTTTCACTTTCGTGTTATACCGATTCCTATGACGGATGGATCAGCCATGTTTTTTTACACGTATTGTCGCTTCGTGTGCCGTACGGCATGTGCCTCATCGTGCCACTTTTGAAAGTTGAAGGCCCGTGCGCCACGTGGTGTGAAAAACGTCGAACTAAAAGGGATATCTCGAATTCCTGGGTATGAGTTGTTCAAGTCGTGAAACATTTCACGCACATATGAGACTACCTCACACATATGCCTCTTCGGCGGAATGCCTGCAGTGTCTAGCACAGACTGGCTGTGAAGTTAGTTTACACTGCAAACGGGTTTGAGCCTTTTAGGGAGTTTTGGGCTCGTTGCGCAGCGTGCATCCTAAAGGTACAACGCAAAACCCCATTCGAAAGGAGGTTCAAAAGGAGGTTCAAAAAGAGGGAGTGATTAGACGGAACTAAGGAGGTAAATTTGTGTTTTTATTGAACTCACTTTGAGGGCTTGAACGGAGCGCATTGGAAGATTTTCTGGTTCTTTTGAGAGCTTTCAAAGCCTCCTTTTGGAGGTAAAGTTGGTGTTTTTATGTAACCCATTTTGGGGGCTTGAACAGAGCGCATTGAGAGTTTGTCTGCTTCTTTTGGGAGCTGTTAAAGCCTCCTTTTATACGAGGCCCTAGAGCGGTCGCGAAATGGAAAAAAAGTATATTTTATGCACTATATTACGTTTACCGGCCAATTTCCGCTACTATTCATCACTAGGACATAATAGAAAACGGACATCAAAGTATTTATGCAGAACCTTGATATTTGCATACAAGGACGCACGACACAGGAATCGAACTCGCGACCACACGCACTTAAAGCAAGCACTATCCCCATTACACCACAGCGCCACCACTTGCAAGCTTGCTCTTTTCGTGGGCTTATATATGTACCAATGTATGTACAAAGCGGCTGGTGACCCATCGGCACAACTTCGAACTTCTGTTCTTGTACC
The DNA here is from genome assembly GCF_013339695.2 of Rhipicephalus sanguineus. Lineage (NCBI taxonomy): Eukaryota > Metazoa > Arthropoda > Arachnida > Ixodida > Ixodidae > Rhipicephalus > Rhipicephalus sanguineus. The sequence continues at coordinate 30,088,538 of NC_051181.1, read as the reverse complement.
ATCGGCATGTGTTTGCTCTTGGGGAAGGTCAATACATAACTTGTGGGGCGTCATTCAGGCCGAGCCGATCGACGTAAACACCCTCGGCTCCGAAATCTCCGGTTCACCGTGTCGTGCCACTATAAAAATTATAAACGTGTGCCCTCTTCGCACGCGCTAAATTCGTGAATACCAGCGTGACAAAGGTATCTTCAGATGAGCGAACGTATGTGCATTCCATGAGCGTATGCTGTGGAGCAATTTTCGTTATTTCTGCAGCCGCGAACTGCGCGCGTCCAGATGCGGCAGCGTGTTATGAGCGATTCGAAGACCGCCTGCGTTCTCATATGAAAGTTACACACGCAGATGCCCGACTTGGAAGAACATTGTAACGCGTCTACATTAAGTGCATTTAATCCGAGCGTACTGCCGCGAGCTGCACGCAGGGGCAGCAGCGCGCTATGAGCAGCTGAACAAAAATCTGTTTCCGCAATTAGCGCTTATTCGCAATGCACTATTTAGCGCGGACCGCCTGCGTTCGCATATGAAAATTACACACGCAGAAAATTCCAGAGTTACAAGGACACTGTAACGCGCCTACATAAAGTGCGTTGAATGCGTGCGTACAGCTGCGAGCTGCACCCTGCTAGCGGCAGCAGCGCCTTCTGAGCAGCTGAACGCTTATCTATTTCCGCAATTAGCGCTTAATCGCAATGCACACTTTAGCACGGCATTCAGTGATTCTCTATAACGCATATTCAGTATTTATTTGCTTTCATACTCGGATACTACCTACATTTCTTACTAATTAGCTTTTTTTGTTAAGCATCACGCCACCGCGTTAAAGCGAATGTCTAACGCGTGCCCAATGTCAAGGACAACCTCCCCAGTTTACCAGTGACAGGTCTCCCACAAAACAAAAAAGTTAATGTACTTGCACTTCTCTCTTGTGAACGTCCATGTGTACTTGGCCCTCCTCTCAGACAGATGATGCAGTACCCATTAAAAAAAAAGCATATACCCTCTTCCTCAATGGAACAGCTGTTCTTGAGAAAATATGGTTCTGTTGAATGACTTCACCACAGCAGCAGAGAGGTTGGCTTGTTTGCAATTCAGAATTTCACAATCGTAACACAGAAACACGAGGACTGTAGCAAATATGCAGAAAACTGGAAAAACTATCATATGTGCACTCCCTCGTCCACCTGCACACTACGTTAAACTTTATTTATACAACAGCAACCTTCAATTATGCTACTATTGATAAAAGATCACACACTCTGCGTTAGAACACAGTGATGACTTTTTGTCTAGCTTTCTGTTGCCTATCTTCTACAACGTGTCATAATCTGCGAATCATCTGTTCAATGTGTTTGGTAATAAAACACAAGCAGTTACATTGAGCAGGCAGTGTTTCAGCAATTTGTTTTGCAAGCACAAATTCATTTCTTCAATTTGCATGCCCGACAAGCAGTCATACTTCAATTGATACAAGAACCAGTGGTTGCAACATTTTATTGGAATCAAAACAGCAGCAGTTCTCATGTCAATGTAAGGATATTGGTATATATTTCCATGGTCGTGCACAGAACCTACTCCCAAAACTGAACACGCGGAACAACATATACAGTACAGCCTAAGCACTATACATAATTCACAGCAGCAAAGCAAAACGAAAGTAAGGTGTAAAATCTCATCATGATGCGCACTAACGTGTGCACTTCACCATGCCAGTATGTAAGTACAATCCAAAAAAGTAAGCTACCCAAGGAACTTGGTGTCAGCCTACACACGAAGGCAACTAATTAGTACAATAAGGCTAGCATCACTTTTGGGAAATATGAAACCGTGTAGACAGGCAGTTGTACAGTTTTTTATTGCATTAGTTTGCCCTATGGCATCAAAACATGTCGCACATGATTTTGGAGTTCAGCTTCCTACAAAAAAAGCCCAAAATAGACCTGTGGTGTTGACTGTAGGTCCATATACCAAGGTGCATAAAAGCATTCAGCCATGCCCACAAAATTACAAGGTTGCCTTCATATGTTCTGTACATATTTACTCACAGATACCTGGAAGCCATCGTAAATTTCTGGAAGTGTGCTTGGGAACTTGTCGGCATAATCACATGACTCCAATGTACCAATACTTCTAATATGCATAACAAGTACAACCATGCTTCAATGTTTTTATGCCAGCCAGTGCCATCTGTAACTCAAAAGTTCATCCTTAATTCCTCACTTGATGGCTTACGCATAATTACCACATTGAAAATAATCCAAGCACCATGGCTGCAACGTCAAATTGCAATTAGGCAATCACAGGCACTAAATAAAAAATTACTGTAAATAGTGACTGGTCGCTTTGCACATTGGATCCCAGGACTTGATATGCCATGAGGATGAATAAAAATTGACCACACATAATAGAGACTGTGAAACAGTCAGGAGTTCAGTTCATAGGTAAGGAAAACGTGAAAACGAAATCAGAACACATAGCAACAAAGGGGACGGAACGACACACTACTAACAACTGAAGTTGAACATGTGCTTGGCTTTTTTAGTCATGTGTGTTTATATCTTTCTCTGGTTTTGATTACACTTCAGTTACTAGTAGTGCATTGTCCTGTCTGCCCCCTTCATTCCTCTATGGATGTGTGATTGTTTAGTCTTGTAATTTTTTCGTACTGTGTGTTTACATCTTTCTGTGGTTTCGGTTAAACTTCAGTTGCTAGTAGCGCGTCATCCTGTCCCCTTCATTTTTCTGTGCTGTGATTTTTTTTGCACCCTCTTTAACTATGAATATACACCAACTCGCCCAACTGCCCCTGTTAAGACTTATGTTTGCTGAATAACACTGGGTGCACTCAGCGTCTTTTTAAACAATGCGAAATTTTCAAATGCACACGATATCAGAAAGGTTGCACGCAGTATTGCGCATAACACTCTGCATCAATACCAGTGTTGACCTAAATGTGGTAAGGTGTACGAGCTGTTCGACATTGTGTAAAGTGAGGCACATCAGGGTGTTCCCACATTCATGGGTGTCGGCAGGGGTTGGCACAAAGGGCACCTGCTGCCATCAAGACAAACCAGCACTTGACCCCACCCAAGCTACACCAATGCTCCCCTGCTCACCATGCCGACACGTTACGCCGCCTTGCACCCCCAAGACAAAATCCTGCCGACACTCATGCCCACAATACACTTGTCTTGAACACAGTCTGGTGGGCAAGCAACACTTGCTGCTTTGCCAGAAGTGTATTCCTGAAAATTACACAAAAAAGAAGTCCACTAAGATTTCTGTATACATAAAAATGAATGTCTTACCGAAGATTCGCACTTGACTATCCTTATTGCAGACATTTTGTCAAAACACGAAATAAATACAAAATTGAGATGCTGCTAAGTATTTCCTTGTGAGCGTTTCACTTCGTGTGCACAGGGCGAAAAACAAACGGATGTAAAAAAATGCGAAACACCACCAGAAGTGAACTCTTGCCATGTTTACCATTATGTGGGTAGTTTTTGATGTCACTAAAGTTATCATTATAAGTACACTTTAAAAGGGTTGCGAATGTTAGAAAGGTCTTGATTAACCGCACCTACTCTGTTTAGGAGCAAATATTGGGCAACATGGCACTGAACCATGGCAAAAATAAACAGCGCACTTCTAATGAGGATGCCCCGCCACGGTGGTCTAGTGGTTATGGCACTCGACTGCTGACCCGAAGGTCGCGGGATCGAATCCCGGCCGCGGCGGCTGCATTTTCGATGGAGGCGAAAATGTTTGAGGCCCGTGTACTTAGATTTAGGTGCACGTTAAAGAACCCCAGGTGGTCGAAATTTCCGGAGCCCTCCACTACGGCGTCTCTCATAATCAAATCGTGGTTTTGGGACGTTAAACCCCAGATATTATTATTATTATTATTCTAATGAGGATAAACTAACGCCTGGGCACAATAACAGCGCTTTCACCTTGTCAAATTTTGTCAACAGTCATGATACTATGTACTGACCTTGAAACATATGGCAACATAATGCAAAACAGCAAATTAACGAGAGGGAATAAACAAGATGATTCAACAATCTGGTTCAACAGACTCAACAGCTGACTTATGTCAATGCGATTAAATTAGCCTTGCACATCCTAATGGCTAAGAGTATGCACATGTAACCTTGGCAAATTCCACTGTTGATACGCGACCAATGAAGTTGCATTCCTTCAATGCCGTTGAATGGCCGTTCCTTCTTTTCTGTTTTCACTGTTTTCACTAGCGTAAATGTTTACCCTATTTGATTTTGTCACTTTGCAGATGGCGTAGGTGTTTGCCTTTGAATGTGCACGTCTGTTCTGCTTTGTCTTTCCTGTTTCTTTTTGTATGCGTATATGAGTTGCCTTTGAACGTGCACACGTTTCTGCTGCTCTGTCTCCCTCTTTGCTTTACTGGGCCTTGTGCACTTCTCAAGCTACCATTGTCGCTTTTCACTTGTGGCCCATTTTCTGTACTTTGCTGGAATAAACATTTATCCATTCATTCAGTACCATAAAACGCATGTGCTTCACAATACACACTACACTTAGCAGATGTCTGTCACATGATATGGCTGTCATTGTATAGCTTTAACATGATTTATTCGTTCTAGCTAAATGAATCCAAGCTAATGGTGTTAATGTACCTTGATATGCTATTTCACTGTTCCTTGATGCATATGTATGAAGGTACAGTGCTTATGTACCTTAATATGCTATTTCAGGAGACGGGCAGAGTGCGCAATGCAAAATTGTTGCCGAAAAGTCTTTTCATTTCCTGACAATCTGTGCTTCGGTGGGTTCTCACAGTTGCATGGCGGGAGAAAAATGTCCAGGGTAGTTGACTGCATCCAAGGTAGATGCTGCAAAATGAGAGCGCACGGTCTTGTCACATGTCAATGTGCGCAAATTGACACGATGATGAAAGATTAAAACAAACAAATGAAGTTGGAGAAAAGAATAAATCGAAAACAAAGTTGTCCTTTATGCACATTCCTTCATGTGACAATGTGATAACCGTGGCCTTTTGCTCTAATGTATATTCCCTGAAGGCATCATGCCTCATTCATGCTTTATCGCAGGCAAGAAAATTATATCGTGCAAACAACTTTATCAGGGCGCACTCCTGGGTCGATTGACTGGACGTATGAAGCATGAGTGATATTCACAGAAGTACCAAAACACGCATCACGCATCATTGCTATCTGAGTTTAACGACTTAAATGTGAAGCATTTGTCAAACACTTCTACGACTTTGAACGGATCTATCTACCTATCTATCTAAACGCCTACCAGTCATAGCTCGTGTGGTTGTTTCGTTAATGGGATGTATGCCAAAATTCGTGTGGAATGACATGACTGCATGAAGAACATGAATGATGGGTTGTAGTGTGCACGTATCTCACAGGCGTACGGCCACTAGCGTGGGTTCGGACTTAGCGAGCCACACGGCCGCGTCTGCCGTCGCCTCGCGTGAACTAGCGCGCCGCTGCACACGTACGTTCGAGCGCAAACAAGGCGCCGAGCGTAGCGCGGCAAATACACAGTACTGCTCTCGTAACCCGCAACACTTTATTGCCTGCGGCAACACCACAAAACGCAGTACAACGCCCGCTCCCAAAGGCGGCGGGAGAAGCAAAACAGGCTTAACCACGCCACGGGCGAAAGTACAACACAAAGGGTGCCGCGAGCACGTCTCCTCGGGCAAAAGGGCTCACGGCGACACGCCGCTGAGGGAAACGGATCCTCGCGACTATGCTGCGTACTCTTACGATCTGCGACCACAGGGCCCGATCGCTCGATCAAGGGCAAACTCCGCTCGCGTTGGCTTCGATAGGTACGGTTTCAGCGTAGTAAGACCACGCGCGAATGCACCGCACCGCTCTTCAGCCTAGCGTTCGGAAAGGACAACGTAAGGTAAGCGCTCGCCGCTGGCGCAAGGCACCGTTAGCGAACTCCGTCCGAGCGAGCCCAAAAAAACGAGCCGACGGACGGGAAAGAAAATACGTGCTTACCCTACGAGGTCCAGAGAGAGTGACTCCCCCGCCGCGCGCAACGTCTCGCGAGACTCGAACGTGGCGCCACCGTCGCGATCCGGCGCCGGGGTGAGGGGGTTTAACGTCACTTCCGCTTGCCCAGCGCCGTAGGACGGCGGAGGAGGTGAGCGACATGATCGGACATGAGTATGGCAGAAATAGGCGAAAAACCCGCGCAATGGCGACGGGCAAGCCTCAATCCCCACATCCCCCTCTCCTAAATTTGCCCTTTACCGGTCTGCAAAGGCAGCCGGCGGTCACCCATGCAGTTAAAATAACACTGCCATGACCAACCACTAGCCTCTCCTGACCCAGTTGCTGCTGCAAACAAAAAGAACATACACTTTTAAATACATAAAGAACATGAGCTTTATGCTCATTAGAAAAGGGGAGAAAAAGAAAAGGGAAGAAGGAAACACGAGGAGGGACACAAAAGGCACACGTGAGTTAAAAGTTAAAAAAAGTTCTCGCCGAGGTCAATGAGTAAGTCCCTGCTTGTTGCGTCGTTTGCGGACGGTGCAGCTGCGATAGCCGCGGGAAGCACTGGGCCGACGAGAGCCGCGAAGTCCGGACTTGCCAAGATGCGCTCGCGGCACAAGGCAGCCAGGTCCTGGTCGGGAAGCGCCGCAGGTGCTGCAGACTAGGTAGATGCCCGTCGACGTCTGCCATCTCGCGCCGCCTTGGTCTTGGCCACGTGCAGGCTCCCCTTGAAGTGGCTCTGGGAGTAGACGTTCACGCCACAGAGAGCGCACTCTTGTACCCCAGGTGGGTCCGGCAGCCGGGCGCCCTGGGAACGTACGTCGGCCTCCGTGACCGTGCGACCGCGAAACGGCCACGGCACGCGTTCAAGGGGCATTTCTCGTCGCACCCGCCGCTGCGCCTTCCACGGCAGGTCACTGACAAAGAACTTGGGCGCTTCCTGGCGGTCCTGGTGCGTCCAGGTAGCCACACTTCGCTGTTGCACCTTCGCCCGCGGCGGCGCCGGGACCGTGGGCTCAGGTTGCTGGTGTGGCTGTGTCTTCGGCGCCGACTTCGTTTCTTGCCGGCGGGCAGGCGACCGCTGCTTGCCGGCGGGCAGGCGACCGGAGTGCGGTGACCGAGAGCAGGCGCCGTCGATCCGAAACTTAGAGCACACAGAGTTCGCACGGCTCGTGGTCTTGCTTCGTAGCACGCCCGGGCTGTCGGCGAGGATGCTCCAATCACAGCGCGCACACTCACTCACGTCACTGCGCATCGCGCGCCTTCCCCAATCACGGCACCAGACCACAGTCCAATGTAACGGCGGTGCGCCGTCACGTGGTTTCATCACCACAGCGCGCTCGCTAGCGAACGTTCAGCGCGGAGCGCGCGGGAGAAAAAATAAAAAAACAAGAAAAAAAAGACGCGTACATGGAGAAGAGAAGCATTTCGGGCATTTGGCATAAGGCAATGCAGAAAATTAACACGAACACTCAATAATACAGCACTAGCAGCAATTGGCGGGGCCTTGAAGAAGCCAGCCTGAGACTAGAGAGTAGCTGAGGGCCTTCGGTTGCGGAAAACAGAGTCCGCCGTCCGGCGCGAAATCACAAAGGTGACCGCTTCCTCAGATTATAATGATGCGGGGTCCGAATGCGGTCCACCTTACCGGGTGTGCCCCGTTGCTTGCGCGAGGTGCCACAGGGCGTTGGCGCAAGCTCGTCAGACCGTGATGCAAAGGCTTTCAGGTCTGCGATATGGGCACGGCTGAGTTTTCCCGAAATGGGATATTTCAGCAAGTACGCGAGTGGAGTCCAAGCTTTCTCCACTCGGTACGGACCAAGCCACTTAGGAGCGAGCGAGGCTGAGAACCCCTTACTCGCGTCGCTAAGGGCGTGGTTGCGCTTCAGGACAAGATCGGCCACCTCAAATGCTAGGTTGCGATGCTTGCGGTCATATTGGGCCTTCTGCTGAGCCCTAGACGACGCCAAACTTTGCCTTGCTTTACAGAAAGCTCGACAAAGCCGGTCCCGCAGCTGTGACGCGTAAGCCGAACAGTCGGGCTGCGTCTCCTCGTCCCCGAACTGGCAATGAATGACACTGGTCACCGGATTTGCCAACTCCCTTCCAAAATTTAAGAAGGCGGGCGAGAAACCAGTCGAGCGACTCTCGGATGTTCGAATGGCGAACGCGAGCTCGCTCAAATGGTCTGCCCAGTCCCTTTGACTTTCGGCAAAGGCCGCCAACATTGGTTTGAGCGTACGACTGACGCGCTCCGTCAAATTGGACTGGGGATGGTAGGGTGAAGTGGTGCAGTGATCAATTCCAAGAGAACGGCACGTGACACCAAGCACCCGAGCGGTGAAATACGAAGCGTTGTCAGTGATTAGCCTTTCCGGAAAGCCGAACCGGCAAAACACTTCCTGCAGCTTCTCGAGCACCGCTCGCGCTGTCACCTTCCGAAGAGGGAACAATTCCACCCACTTCGAAAAGTGATCCACGACTACCATGAGGTGAATGAACCCCTGCATACTTCTGGGAAAAGGTCCCATTAGATCGCAGGTGGCCACTTGCCACGGACGCTCACTGACAATCGGTTTCATCAGACCAGGTGGCTTGCCACCCTTAGACTTCACCGTTTGACAGACGTGGCAGGAACGGCAATAGCGATAAACGTCACGCTTCATGCCGGGCCAGGTCACCGTCTTTCTCAGTTTTGCGAAAACTTCCAGCCACTCAGCCACTTAAATGTGAAGCATTTGTTAAACACTTCTACGACTTTGAACGGATCTATCTACCTATCTATCTAAACGCCTACGACTCATAGCTCGTGTGGTTGTTTCGTTAATGGGATGTATGCCAAAATTCGTGTGGAATGACATGACTGCATGAAGAACATGAATGATGGGTTGTAGTGTGCACGTATCTCACAGGAGTACGGCCACTAGCGTGGGTTCGGACTTAGCGAGCCACAGGGCCGCGTCTGCCGTCGCCTCGCGTGAACTAGCGCGCCGCTGCACACGTACGTTCGAGCGCAAACAAGGCGCCGAGCGTAGCGCGGCAAATACACAGTACTGCTCTCGTAACCCGCAACACTTTATTGCCTGCGGCAACACCACAAAACGCAGTACAACGCCCGCGCCCAAAGGCGGCGGGAGAAGCAAAACAGGCTTAACCACGCCACGGGCGAAATTGCAACACAAAGGGTGCCGCGAGCACGTCTCCGCGGGCAAAAGGGCTCACGGCGACACGCCGCTGAGGGAAACGGACCCTCGCGACTATGCTGCGTACTCTTACGATCTGCGACCACAGGGCCCGATCGCTCGATCAAGGGCAAACTCCGCTCGCGTTGGCTTCGATAGGTACGGTTTCGGCGTAGTAAGACCACGCGCGAATGCACCGCACCGCTCTTCAGCCTAGCGTTCGGAAAGGACAACGTAAGGTAAGCGCTCGCCGCTGGCGCAAGGCACCGTTAGGGAACTCCGTCCGAGCGAGCCCAAACAAAGGAGCCGACGGACGGGAAAGAAAATACGTGCTTATCCCACGAGGTCCAGAGAGAGTCTGACTCCCCCGCCGCGCGCAACGTCTCGCGAGACTCGAACGTGGCGCCACCGTCGCGATCCGGCGCCGGGGTGAGGAGGTTTAACGTCACCCCCGCTCGCCCAGCGCCGTAGGACGGCGGAGGAGGGGAGCGACATGATCGGACATGAGGATGGCAGAAATAGGCGAAAAACCCGCGCAATGGCGACGGGCAAGCCCCAATCCCCACAGGGTCTTAACTTGAAAATCATGCTATGCATTTCATTAACCACATGATTTACACGTCACTCCCTTGGTTCTCTTGCGACTGTTTCGTTAACTTGATTTTTACCAAAATAGGTATGGCGTCACAAGAGTGTATGACGCACATAAACGACAGTTTCTAACGTGCAAATCATGACACGCTTGTCATGTATGGCGTTATTTTGACAACATGGTCTCGGGGGCGCTAGTGACCATTTCGCCTGCTTCATATACACCAAAATTGGTATTGTGCAGTGTGACTGTACGTCCAACATAAATGACAGCTGGGAACATGAAATTAATGACATGCATGTCATGTACACACTGCACGCTCATGGTGCGCTCGCGGCCGGTTCACTAGCTTGACATACACCTAAATTGATATAGCGTGACCTGATTGTGCGACGAACATAAATGACATATAGTAACATGAAAATAACGACATGTATGTCATGTACGGCATGGAGCCTGGTGCACACGCGTCCGGTTCTCTAACTTGATATCATACCAAGATTGGTATAGCGTGACGTGGCTGTATGACGTACATAAATGACAGCTGGTAACATGGAAACAATGAATGACATGCGTGTAATGTACGGCATGGGTTACATGCCACGCTCATGGTGCGCTGGCGGGCATTTCGCAAGCTTGACATGCCGATTTTATTTTACTTTTTTTGCATTTCATTGCACTTTACAAGAGATGCAATGTGCAGAAGGTCATCTACAGGTGCATAAGCGACGATAAGGGCTCTCAAAGAGAGAAAACATCAGTATTACTTACCATTTTTGTTCCTGACTGTGCCGAGCACGCAGGGTGCCCATCATCTACTTGATAATGCACAGCGGCACGCTCGCTTGAGTCGACAGGCCGTCCCGATTATCGCACTCGCAGCGCAGCATGTCGCACTGTCGTCAAACCACGCATATCACATCCAACGGCGAGAAGACAGTGAGGCTGCAGGCACAAAAAGCGCACACACGACCGACACAGCTGATCACTTGAGAAGTGGCGTTCACAAGGCCTAGCCGGCCTAGCTACGACGATCGCGCCGCCGCGGGAACGACTCCCTCCTCGCGTTTCTTTCTTTTTTTTCTGTTTTTTTTCTTCGCGCGCGCATGCGGCGCGAAGCTTTGTCCCATTTCACTTAGGTAGCGCCTCGTCTGGCTTGCTTTTGGCCTGGCGGGGGCGGACCGCAGAAGGCTGCAGCCGCCAAGGCCAAAGGGCTTCCTCGCTTCCTCTCCAGCCGTTCGGACTTTTAGTGCGCTGAAGCATGCCGCCTCTTCCTTTTACTTTTTTCCCCTGCACAGCTGCATACATGCCCGCCAGCACTGAAGGCATTATGGAAAGCTTCGGAAAAAAAAGAGAAAACATGCCAGAGGAAATGAGATGGGAGTTTTTTGTTCTTGAACTCCATTCGACGAATGGCGTAAGATAGTGAAGTTACCTCCTTTATTCCACATAATTTCTTAACGAAGTAAAATTGAGGATGCAGAACTTTATTACACCCACCTCATTACACCCTAAGGGAGTACTGTCCAGATGAAGGTAGTATTAAGGAGGATTGCAGCCCTTAAAACGCTCAATTCGGCTAGTTTGCGTTTGCAGTGTAGCAGAGTTTCAGCGCCAGCTTGAAGCAGCGAACGGGGGAGACCTGCCTGCTGCAACCTTGCTTCAGGGAGACCGAAGCATTCGGCTGGCTTGCGTGGACGAGATTTTAAAACACTCTCTTGTCCCTTCTATTGCACTTCATGCTGCATAACAGATTGCTCTCATTCTGTTCAGGTTTCTAGCGGAAGCATTTGTGGTTTGTATCTGGTCCAGGCGTTTTGCAATACGCAGATCATCTGGAAAAGACCAGCGACGGCAGGAAGCTTTTCGAGTGTCTGCTTATCTGTGGTGATTTCTAACTTCGAAAAAGTAGGGTATGTCTTTCTTGAAATTGTGAATGTAGAAGCTCTCTACAGAGAAAACCAGCACCCTATGTTATTGGGCCACATAAGTATTCCAGGGGCCAAACAGAAAACTGCGCTATGCCCTGAAGGCCTGTGTTAAAGGGCTATGTCATATTAAAATGTCTAATACTCCGCCAGCGGCATCTGGAGAACTAACGAACATGAATTTGACACTGAAGTAGATTACCAAAACTAAATGTGTCAAAGCTCCTTAGTAAGAGACATCTACAACGCTTACACCGTGATGATTGTTCTTGGCATTGAATCACACCATACGCCACTCTTTGGCCCTGCACCACCTCAGCGCAGTAGGACCCTGTTGCCGAAATATTAGATATGTGAACGTCACAAACAAGATCATGTGCTTGTGCACAACACAGTCTACCCGCGAGCGCTTACTGTTTGAACCTCCAACTCTTCGGGTTTCCTTGCGCGTTACTATGCAAGTTCCAGGAAGTTAATATTGCTGTAAGAGCAATCGCTGACCTTTAGGAAATGAAATGTCATGTATCGGCTTGATCTGAGGCTCACATATCTTTTCCGACATTTTTGTAAAAAGCGGGGCTAGAATATCGTCTGTACTGCTCATACTTTACACGTCTCGTATACTTGGTGTCTAGCACTGTATCTTACTCTTCTTTCCTCCTACTGTATAAAATCTTTTCTCCGGTCATCAAGGGAGTATGAGTGGTGCCCATTTTGAAAGACAAATTGCTAGCTCTTTCTCTGTATCAGGCGTTTTTTATGTGTTTACATGACAAATAACAATAACAGCTACGAAGCCAGTAATAACGACAATATTATTAACTTAAAATTTTCACGGCTGCCTTTTTTCTCCATCCTTCCTACGCGCTATGCTTTGCGGCCTTGCTAACTACGCCTTTGGCCTCGTTGTGTCGCTGCACATGCCCTTGACCTGGTTTTTGCGATAAATGTCTTTGTTTATTTTTCAGCACTGTGAGGGGAAGTCTTTCTCTATAAGTTCGTTAAATGCTGTGCTGTTCAGCTGCTTTCTGACGCATGTTGTTTCGAGCCTTCCCTCTTGTCAAGGACAGCGAGCACATGCTATAGTTTTCGCCCCCTGAGCTAGCCTTCCGACATCCTCTCTATATTCCGGTTTCCACAACACCGAGTTTATATTTTACTTTTGAAGCAAAACTTCGTATCACACACCTCATTACACGTGGGTCCCATGCCCCCGTATAAGGGTGCGTCTCTCTTGAACTTCATTTCAAGCGCTTCTTCCTATTTCGAATTTATTAAAGTTTATTCCATATTTCCACTCGCTTGCGTTCCTATATGGCGCCCTCATCGCAGGCATTAAAAAACTCCAGAAAGGCCACTTTGCAATAATGAGGTTGAATTGCATAGTATATATCTATATATATATATATATATATATATATATATATATATATATATATATATATATATATATATATATATATATATATATATATTATAAAGGTGATTTATTGAGTGTGTAGCTGGTCGCTGGTCGCGCAATGCACCGAGAGCAGTTCGCTAGCTCGAGCCTCTGCTGCACACTCGATGATGCTGCCTCTGCGCCAGAGTACTTCCTCTTCGTTACAATTGCCCCGGTGAAAAAAAGGAGCCATCCTGGCGACTAGTCGTCTGCAGGGACCGTAGAACCATGATACGGCTTGAGTCTCTGAACGTGTACAACCTCGCGGTTACGACGTCGCAGGTCAGACGGCGGCGTGAGAGGCTCAATAAGGTAGTTCACTGGAGAAGTCTGCTCTAAAACGCGGTATGGCCCATCGTACTTAGGAAGAAGTTTGGAAGAGAGCCCTGGTGTGCGATGCGGCACTGAAAGCCACACAAGGGCACCCGGAAGAAAAACGGGAGTCGAGTTCTGGGCATCGTGGATTGCTTTTTGGCGGCTCTGGTCATCGGAGGTAAAGCGGCGGGCCAGCTGGCGACACTCTTCTGCGTGTCTGGCGGCGTCCAAGATCGGCGGGCATTCGGACGTGTCCGGTCGATAGGGCAGAATGGTGTCAATCGTGTGGGAAGGGTGACGACCGTAGAGGAGGTAAAAAGGGGAGAAACCAGTCGTAGCTTGCGTCGCGGTATTGTAGGCGTAGGTTATGAATGGAAGAACTAGGTCCCAATTAGAGTGATCAGGTGTGACGTACATAGCGAGCATGTCACCAAGAGTTCTATTAAAGCGCTCTGTAATGCCATTTGTTTGGGGATGATAAGCGGTGCATGTGCGATGTACAATAGCACACTCAGCGAGCAGTTTTTCAACGACCTCGGATAAGAAGGCACGGCCACGGTCGCTGAGGAGTTCTCGAGGACCTCCATGACGCAGCACAAAACGGCGCAGTATGAAAGTGGCGACATCCTGTGCTGTAGCACTTTGAAGAGCAGCAGTCTCGGCATAGCGTGTCAAGTGGTCGACTGCAGCTATTATCCACCTGTTGCCGGTAGGAGTCAATGGAAGCGGCCCATAAAAATCTATACCGACCCGATCGAAAGGTTGGGAAGGGCATGGCAGAGACTGTAGTTCACCGGCGGAGACGTGCGGTGGAGATTTTCGGCGCTGACATTCGCGGCAAGAGCGGACGAAGTTGCGGACGAAGGTATACATGCCACGCCAGTAGTAACGGTGTCGCAGTCTTTCGTACGTCTTGAAGACTCCTGCGTGGCCACACTGTGGGTCAGCGTGAAAAGAGGAACAGATCTCCGACCTCAAGGCTCGCGGGACGACGAGCAGCCACTTGCGACCTTCTAGTGCATAGTTGCGTCGATAGAGGAGCTTGTCGCGAATCGCAAAGTGCGGAACTTGGCGCCCGAGCGTTCGTGATGTTGGGACTTTAGAGGGGTCGGAGAGAAGGTCGAGAAGAGACGATGTCCACGGGTCATTGCGTTGCTCCACAGCAATGTTGTCGAAGTCAAGAGATGACAATGTGCTCTCACATGCGGAGTCAGCAGTGGCCGTCAGGGAGAGAGGGGAACGGGAAAGCGCGTCCGCGTCAGCATGCTTCCGTCCTGAACGATAAACCACGCGTATGTCATAGTCTTGGATTTTCAACGCCCAGCGAGCAAGGCGGCCAGAGGGGTCTTTTAACGTCGAAAGCCAGCACAGCGCATGGTGGTCGGTCACGACGTCAAAAGAACGGCCATATAAATATGGGCGAAACTTTCCAAGCGCCCATACGATGGCCAAACACTCCTTTTCTGTGACGCTGTAGTTGGTCTCTGCCTTGGTAAGTGTGCGACTCGCGTATGCCACAACGTACTCTGTGTGGCCAGGTTGACGCTGTGCGAGCACAGCACCCAGGCCTACACCGCTGGCATCGGTATGGAGCTCAGTTGGAGCTTGAGGGTCGAAATGGCGAAGAATGGGTGGCGTCGTGAGAAGCCGTCGCAAGGTGGTGAAAGCTTCGTCGCAGGCAGGGGACCACGATGATAGATCTTTACTGTCGCCGAGGAGTTGTGTGAGAGGTGATATGATGGACGCAAAGTTTCGAACGAATCGCCGGAAATAAGAGCATAAGCCAATGAAACTGCGCAGCTCTTTGATTGTAGTAGGTTTAGGAAACGCAGTGACAGCGCGCAATTTCTCGGGATCCGGGAGAATGCCGTCCTTGGATACAACGTGGCCTAGAATGGTGAGTTGACGCATGGCAAATCGACATTTTTTAAGGTTTAATTGCAAACCGGCGTTGGTCAAGCAAGTAAGGACTTGCTGAAGGCGGCGCAAGTGTGTTTCGAAGTCAGGGGCGAAGACCACGATGTCATCGAGGTAGCACAGGCAGATCTTCCATTTGAGACCACGCAGAACGTTGTCCATCATTCTTTCGAAAGTAGCAGGCGCGTTACAAAGTCCGAAAGGCATGACGGTGAATTCATACAATCCGTCTGGCGTAACAAAAGCGGTTTTTGGGCGATCGGCCTCCGCCATCGGCACCTGCCAGTAGCCTGACCGCAAATCTAACGAGGAAAAGAATTCGGCACCCTGTAAACAGTCCAGAGCATCGTCAATGCGCGGTAGTGGATAGACATCCTTCAGCGTGATCTTGTTCAATCGCCGGAAATCGACACAAAAACGGATAGAACCGTCTTTCTTTGTGACGAGTACTACCGGAGACGCCCATGGGCTCTGTGAAGGTCGAATGACGCCTCGGCGGAGCATGTCATCGACATGGTCGGCAATGACGCGGCGTTCCGTAGCGGAGACGCGATATGGACGTTGCCGCAGCGGTGAGTGAGAACCAGTGTTGATGTGGTGTTCGACTGCTACGGCACGACCTAGAGATGTTTGTGCAACGTCGAAAGAAGGGCGGTAGTGGTGAAGGATGGTGAGAAGCTGTGATCGCTGCGAAGGTGTCAAATCTTCGGCGATGAATGGTCGAAATACATCTGTAGATGCTGGGTCAGGCGCGGAGAGGGCACCCAGTTCACAGACGGCCGTAGAAGACACCTCATCGGGGACGGGAATGATTCGTGAGGAGTTGACCGTCTCGACGTGGCCAAGGCATTCGTGACAAAACAAGGACAGCGGTGATGAGTGATGATTATAAATGGGAATCGTGGTGAAACCTTCGACAAGGTCAAGAGCAGCAAAAGGCAACGGAAGGTCTCGTCGGGTAACGAAGATGTGGGATGGCGTGAAGAAGACCGTCCCGTCGGATATGGCGCTGCACGAGACTGGTACCAATGCCGAAGAGCCCGGAGGGATGTAGGTGTCGTCATGCACGACAAGTTTAGCGGTAGATTGAGGGTCAACGGAGGCTGGGTCATCGAGTTAGCATAATTCAACCTCAGCCCGAGCACAGTCGATTACGGCGTTGTGGCGCGACAGAAAGTCCCATCCTAAGATAATGGCATGGGAGCACGATGGAAGAACGATGAACTCTATTGTGTACAGAACGTCCTGAATGGTCACACGGGCTGTACAGACTGCGGTCGGTTGAATGGGCTGAGCGCTGGCTGTACGAAGCGACAGTCCGGAGAGAGGCGTCGTGACTTTACGAATTGCGCGGCAAAATCCAGCATCGATGACAGAAACAGCAGCACCGGTATCTACAAGAGCGACTGTAGCGACATCTTCTACAAATACATCAATAACATTGGCAGGACAAGAATGAGGACTTGGGCAAACCGAAACTTGCGCAGTTCTTGCCTCGGGAACTGCGTCGTCTAGTTTCCCTCGTCGGTAGGTGCGGGCCGTCGACGCATAGGAGAAAGCGAGCGGCGGCGGGGAGAGGGCGAGCGAAGATGTTCCATTCTGGCGCGGCGATCAGCCTGGTAGCGAGCTTGCGCTGGTGCGGAGGGAGCGTTATGCGAGTTCGAGTCAAATTGGAAGTAGGGCTCTCGGGGGTTGTCATCAGTGGCTTGAACCCGGCGGCGGCAGTACCTTGCGACGTGTCCGGGGCATCTACATGCGAAGCATATCGGACGATTGTCGAGCGTGCGCCACGGGTTGGCGGCGGCTGTACTGACCCAGTGAACAGGAGGTGGGTGGTAGTTCAGAGGATGCTGGAATGGTGGTGCAGGTGCTTTGCGAGTGGGCATGGCAGCAACCGCAGCGTATGTGAGTGGAGCAGCCACAAGGTTTTGCTCGCGGGCAGCTGGCAGCGCCTCAGCGACCTCTCCTTGAATAACGCCACGGAGGGACGATGGTAGTGTCGTGGTAGGTTCCTGAGTGAAGGGCACCAGAGAGAGCTGTCGCGCGACTTCTTCGCGGACAAAGGCTTTGATTTCAGCTATCAGCGACGTGTTGTCGTGGCCGTTGGTCAGAGTCGACAGTGATGCCAAATCGTGTGCGGGAGGACGTCTTGTCAGAGCTCGCTGCTTCCGCAATTCATCATAGCTCTGGCACAAGCTAATAACGTCGTTGACTGTGATCGGGTTCTTCACCAGCAGCATCTGAAAAGCGTCATCATCAATCCCTTTCATTATGTGCTTGATTTTGTCAGTTTCCGTCATGGCAGCGTTCACGCGTCTGCACAGGTCGACAACGTCTTCGATATAGCTGGTGAACGTTTCACCTGTCTCTTGTGCGCGTGTGCGCAAACGCTGCTCGGCTCGGAGTTTCGGACGGCGGGTCGGTCGAATACTGCCGTAATTGACGTTTTGAACAGCGGCCATGTTCTGACGTCTCCCTCGTGGTTCTTGAACCAAAGACTGGCCACGCCCGCGAGATAGAACGACACGCGTGTCAACTTGTCCGCGTCCGTCCATTTGTTTAGAGCGCTCACCCGTTCAAAGGTCGACAGCCAATCTTCAACGTCGTTGTCGTCTGTTCCGCTGAAGATTGGAGGCTCTCGCTGCGGAACAGTGCCAGGACAGGTGGCAGGTGGCGATGGAAGCGTCTGCTGGTTGGCGTCCGGCATAGCAGAAGGTAGCCGCCGAGAACGGAGATCCAGGATGGTAGGGGGACGGTAGAGGGAACGTTACCCCGCACCTGCACCAAATATAAAGGCGATTTATTGAGTGTGTAGCTGGTCGCTGGTATATATATATATATATATATATATATATATATATATATATATATATATATATATATATATATATATATATATAGATGGTATCGCTACGTGCAGAAGGTCGTTCGCTCCTGCCTCGATTGCCAACGCCGAAAACTTTCAATCCACGTGTCGCCAGCCGGTCTACAACCATTACCTTGCCCTAACCGTCCGTTTGCGCGCGTGGGAATTGATTTGTATGGACCACCTCCTCTGACGTCGGCTGGTGACCGTACGGCCATCGTCGCTGTTGACCATCTAACTGACACGCCGAAACCGCCGCCCTCTCAGCGGCTACAGCGTGCGATGTTGCATCCTTCCTGCTACACCGATTCATGCTGCGTCACGGTCCACCCCAGGAACTTCTCAGCGACCGAGGCCATGTCTTTTGTCAGAAGTCGTTGAAGCCATTCTCAAAGAGTGCCATGCTGTTCACCGCAGAACTACTGCTTACCACTCGCAGACGAATGGCCTAATCGAACGCTTTAACCGCACGCTCGGTGACATGCTCTCAATATGCGTCGCCGCCGATCACACAAACTGGGATGCCATTCTGCCCTTCGTCATCTACGCCTATAACACCGCCCCTCAGAGCACAACTGGTTTTTCACCCTTCTTACTGTACGGAAGGCACCCGTCGCACACCATCGACACGACACTTCCTTACAAGCCGGATCCATCGGAGTGTGCGCCTATTTCAGACACAGGCAGGCTTGCTGAAGAGTGTCACCAGCTTGCCAAGACCTTCACGACGCATGAACAAGAGCGGCAGAAGAGCGTTCGTGATGGCACCACCACTTCTGCGGCCACGTTCCTCCCTGGAGCGCTCGTATTGGCTCTCCGTCCCTACCACTGCAAGTGGGCTCTCGTCAAAACTGCTGCCGAAATACGAAGGCCCCTACCGCGTCGTCGAGCGCACATCCCCGGTCAACTACCTGATCGAACCCATCGAACCATCTTCAGACATGCCCCGTCGAGGGCGCGACATTGTCAACGTGGAGCGCCTCAAGGCCTACTATGGCCCGCTCATAGTGACCAGCTGTTAGGTCGCTGGGCGGCTCCCTTTTCGCACCCGGGGTAATTGTAGCGAAGCCTTGGAACATAGTAATGGGTTGCTCTCTCCAGCGCCTTCTAGTGGGTCGTCCTCTTTGGCTTCTGGAAGGTTGCCGCTCGCGCAGGGAGTTCGTGCCTTGCCGTGACTGGTAATTGGTCGGACCTCCAGCACTCATTCATATATTCGGTCATGGCCACCGCCGACTTTAGAACGAGGTTGCGCAACGTCTTGTTTGGGACCGCGTCAGGGCCGGCAGCCGTTGTTGTGCGCAGTTTTTGTAGTGCTATGCAAACCTCAGTTTCCGAAATGTCGACGTCCAACTGTTTGTTGGGGGTTCCTGTGTACTGGGTCAACTGCGCTGTGCTGCTTTGTTTTTGGGAGGTGTTGAAGTAGCGGATGAGGAGCTCCTCCAGCAGCTCCTCGTCGGAGTACTCCGGACATCATAGTGCAACACTCCTGCGTAGAGAGACTAAGGCTAAAACTTCCTGGCGAGATCTTAGCTCGAGCCGTAAGCGGGTGGAACGCGGGAAGGCGTTCCGTAGAGTTCCCTATAATAATGCGCTGAAACCACAGAATGACTCCTTGTCGGCAGTCCTTAGTGTAATCATGCACTATTTCACCGCTCCCAGTCAGAAGAAGAAGGTGTGAGAGTCATAAGGCGCGTTTGTAAAGCCTCGTGCATGTGCGTCGGTAGCGCCGGGGGTAGAGCGCCCGACACCTATCGTAGCGGACCGACGGGGAGTGGGTTTGACTCCCACGTCATCCAATTCAGCAAAAATTTTTCTTCTGGTTTTTCTTTGTCATCTATTCATGCGCATTTTACCGACGTCACATCCGTTACGAAAATGACATTACTGAAGGTTGGTGGACTCCGGCATAAAACACTTCGTGTTAAAAGAAACTTCTAATACACCTGGTAACAAATACGAAAAACATTACATATGCACAAGTTCACACAGATACACATTAAATATGCAGACTGTAGATAATAATAGTTCAGTCTAGGTTCATGTGATAAAAAAGATTAGTGGACCGTTTGATCGCATTACTATTATCCATTGAACCGTAATGCACCGGTAAATTATGCGTACAAAACAGAAAAAAGAAATAAAAGCCGGAAAGTTCTGAATGAACCGGAATTTAATGTAAAACTGCCTACAATACACCGGTTTTCATTACAATAACATCTTGTACATTGTTTTGAGTTTACCAGGATTATATTTCGAGTTTCTTATTATGTGTTTTATGTTGATTCAGACTCTGTATAGATTGATATAAATACCGAGGGTTTCCCGTAATTTGTCCTCATCTTCGGAAGCCTCCTCATGTGCTCCCTAACGCGTACTGATGTTCAACCACGGTATCGATATCTTCATATATGTTTCTTGTGTGTATATGCCGCACTAATTAATAAAAAAATAAATTTGCTAGACTATAAGAATGCTGTGTTTCACAAACAACTCCTTCGTGGGCAAGTCGTTGATATGTCCTGCATAATATTCATAAAATACCTAGCACTGACTATTGTACTGCGGTTAATTTATTATAGTTGTGCTGAGTGGTAGTACCTCATACTAGCGAACAATAGCAATCTTCGAGTATATTGAAGTTTAATAATGGGCTTGTCTTGAGCCGACGAGTTATTAATGCAGAAATTTTTCGAATGCATCCAACTGATCGATATCAATTACCAGATGGTGCACGTAAGATGACCATGCAAAAGACTCTTGGAAACAAACGCCTAGGAATTTGTATTCTGTTTTATGAATATTCTCTACTTGGCACACTTGGCGCACTTGAAGTTTTCTTCCCGGCTAAAACACATAAACCTGGCGTTCCCTTTAGAGCCATAGTTTCAGAAGTGAACACTTGGCAGCACGTAGTTTCGCAGTGGCTGCAGCTTCACCTGTCGGCTCTTACTTTTCATGACCCATTTGTTGTTCCGAATTCTGGCGCCTTGGTGAAATGTTTGAAAGAATGCAATCCGGGGATGCTACTTGTTTTAGTATTAATGTACAGGAGATGTATTATTCTTTACCACGCAATACGTTGATGCAGTGCATAAAAAGTTGTATTACTGATGAGAATGATGAACAGTTGTTCATTAACAAATGCCTTGTTTCCGTCGATAGTTTTATGGAAGTTTTGTCTTTCTATCAGAATTCTACATTTGTCGGCTGTAGTGTTATCGTTATCTCTGTTCGGGCCAAGCACTAGTGTGCAGCCTTGTGATGTCACTGGTGTAAAGTGATAAAAAGCGGCTGTTGAATAAGCATGGGCCTTCTTTTAGGTAGTGACATCGGACTGTCGTATCCGCTCTAAGCCGAGCGGTACGATCGCTTGAAAGAAAGACACCACTCCGATGTCACTACCGTCGGCGTGACGTGCTTGGCAGGATCACGTGGTCTCAGCGGCCGCGTCGGCTGCTTGTGGAGCGCTGCCGCGTGCTTTTTTTAAGCTTAAAGTTCCACATGCGCTGCGGTCTGTTCAAATACGGAAGTTTTCTCGCATTTTATACTCAATTGACACCATTGTAGTAGAGTGGCTGCCTCCGAAGGCGACGAACATGGGGCTCTACCGCTCGGTGCCGCAGTGCCGGGCGGTAGAGCCCCAAGGGGGCCCAGTGTCAGCCTGCACTGGTAGCCGCGGGACAAGAAACTGGGTGAAGCATGGGATGTAAAGCTAAGAACCGGCAAGTAGCCATCGGCTACGAATATTGTGTGCAACGAGCACTTCCGCGACGAAGACTTTCGCTACTGCGTCGGGCCTGCGATGTTCGTTAAATAGCAGGCAGCGCACACTGAGACGATGGCTCACGCGCGCTTCCCGCCGGCAAATGATGCTTATCTGCCACAGGATGGCGATACCATATCAGAACCATCTTTTTACCACGTGCGATACCATCTCAGAACCCTCGCGTGCGACCTCTTGATCGTCGACCCCGTGCTCAGCGTCCACAAAGTCGGCTGCAGATGCGCAAGTCATTGCTTAGATACGTTGACCGAAAAAACTCACAGGGTCCCTTATGCATTCGCCAAAGGTGACTGGAAGGCGAAAGCCATCTTCTTCTTCTTGCCAGTCGATGTATTGATTCTCCCGCGCCCCCCTCCAAAAGCGTTCTGCACCTAACGCGGTTTTGCACGGCCTACGTGACCGATCACGGAGGCAATGCCAAGCGACCTTGACGTGTGAATACGTCATCATGTGACGTCACGGTATGTGATGTCATAATGACGCTATATATTTAGGTAATATGTGACGTCATGATGACGTCATATGGTGACGCCAACACGTGACGATAATTTTTTGCATCACTCGTGTTGACGCCACCGACGCGGGACGCCGATGGGCAATCTTCCCGTTTGATGAGGCATCTAGGGCTTTCGCCTTCATAAGATACACGACGTTTTGCATTGCCTCCGTGACCGGCCCACCAATCACGGAGGCAATGCAAAGGGACCATGTCGTGTGAATACGTCATCATGTGACATCACGTTATGTCACGTCATGGTGATGTCATAGTTACAAATTTAGGAGATCTGCGACGTCATATGGTGACGTCATCACGTGACGATTATTTTTTGCGTCACTCGTCTTCACGCCGCCGACGGTCAATTTTCCCGTTTGAAGAGGCATCTAAGGCTTTCGCCTTCATAAGCTACGCGACATTTGCTGGCGGACGTACATACGAGAGAGAAATGCTGTGGCTGTGTGCTGCATTTGTGTTGGCAATAACATTTTTTCAGTAAAGCTTGCGCTCCCCTGGCGCAAACACTATCTGCTAAAAAGCCCAAATTTATTTGTGCCACTATCAAACTAACGTTCGGCCTCTCCATCCTAAGTATTTTAGGGGCGAAGCTCCTTAAAGCAGCACCCGTTCGTCCCCGTCGTAGTGCGTAACCAGTCTTAACGCTAGTACCAGATCGTGACCTCCAAGGTGGTGCCGGTGGGAGATTTCTCCTGTGCGTTGTTGAACAGTAAAAAATTCGCAGCGTGAGCGTTAACTAAAAGCCGGCTTCTTATGTCTCTCGTTCCCCATTAGCAGCCATTGGCATGTTCCAGTAGGAAACGTTAGTAGAAGTAGAAGTGTAAGTGTTAGCTAAAAGCCGACTTCTTCTGTCTCTCATTCCCCATTAGCAGCCATTGTTTACCTCCAAGGTAGTGCCTGGTGAGATTTCTCCTGTGCTTGATTAAACAATAAAAATTCACAGCGTACATGTGAAATTAAAGTGAGCTGCAAGTTGCAATGACTCTCATCGACCCTTCAGTATAAACCGGCCCGATCTCACGTCGTTGATGATGTACTGGGCGTGAAGGTGCGCGACGCCGCCGCCAAGATCCTGCCGTACGAGAGCTTCGCCACACACATCATCATTCACCCCGTGGATATGCTGTGGAATTTTTTTGGAG
The DNA here is from genome assembly GCF_013339695.2 of Rhipicephalus sanguineus. Lineage (NCBI taxonomy): Eukaryota > Metazoa > Arthropoda > Arachnida > Ixodida > Ixodidae > Rhipicephalus > Rhipicephalus sanguineus. Next base: position 30,064,831 of record NC_051181.1, on the reverse strand, counting down.
CCTCATTTATTTATGTGGGAAAGATGCAACCCTGTTGGCGTTAGATGCGACACTGCTGTCAACATTGCTGGGGTACTCGTCAAATATTTACTATCCTGCTTTGCGGCTGCTGGCAGCTGCAATAACTTCTATTTTATTCACCGCTATTTCAAGTTCACGTGGGTCCTAGTTCACAGCCGATGTTTGCATAATAAGTCCGGCGAACGTTACTGTATTTTCTTTCTTTTCCTCGGCGTTGCATGCTACTACATGCTAGGTCTCGTAAACTGCTTCTCCTTCCACCAGCAATCTTGAAGTGGTGAAGCTTTGGTCTATGAATTTGTTGATGACAGAGAGCGGCAAGTTCATTGGAATGCAAATGGAACGATAATTAAGGAGCATTAAAAAAAGGCGTCGCATTTGCTCACTTGTGTGGTAGCACCAAACTAAACGAATGCACTGAACAAAGAAATAGAAGCAGTGGCATTTGCCCGCTGAGAAGATCGATCAATATGCAGTGCGAGACAACTTGTCAAATTACATTGAAACGTACCCGAATTTAGACCGAAAAAAAGAACATTGAATCGTCGGGACGCAGATCACGAAGTTGCCATGCGCACCGAGACCGCGGTTGTAAGGAAATTGTTTTTGAACTGCTCTGATAGCGTCCGCGCTACAGTAGTTGTTTGTCTACTCGCAAATTCTCATATTTTGTGGCCTAAAGTTCACAGCCTGGTGCCAAAACGCGCTCGTAGCAAAAGCGAAACCATGAGTACGAATATACATGCAGACACTCATACATGCAGAGGCACCGTCAGTCGTCGCGAACCCGTGCGATCGCTGGCTTGAGACTTCTTACTGTTATGCTCCGTTCGGTTATACAGGCAGTCTACTCTAACGAGTTATTTCACAGAATTTGCACTCAGCGACTGCCTATACCTTTTACTCAAGAAGCCGGCTCAGGGGTCTTTATCGCGGTGATAGTGAAAAGCGGGCGCTCCGTTTTCTGCAAAGAAACAGCGACTGTAAATTATCTTGTGCTTTCTGTTCGTCGAAAATTATTTTTTTGACAGGAAAAAACATATTTCTTTTCGAAAGTGCCTGCAGAAATGTCCCGGTGGGCTTCCGCGAGGTGTTTTTGTAGAGCGCCGATAGCAAAACCTAACGGGAGCGCGCCGGCGCTATCCTACCTAGCACGCAATCGAGGCGCGTCCGATAGAAGGCGACTCCGTAACTCCTCGCCGCCAATATATAGGCGCGGCCCTCTCGCGGTCTCCTACCAAACTAGTGCACGCGCCGAGAATGAAGCTAGCACTGCCGCGCCATGTAGTGGGCGCCGTTCAAATTAAAGGAGAGCACAGCTGCACCGCTAGCGGGAGCGGCGAGTACTAGCGTGGCTACAACAGCGCGATGACGGACAAGCCTCGACCCTAAGGAGCTTCGTCCCCAAAACACGTCGATCCACCTCATACGCTTGGCTCAAAGCCCCCATGAAATGCAGCATAGAACTAATCGCTGACTGCTTCGAATGAAACCGATTCCCAAAACGCGGGGGATCTGCGGAATTTTTAACACGAAAGTGTTTTATGCCGGGGTCCACCAAGACTTCAGTGACATATTTCCGTGACGTCGAAAAAATTTACACTATCAGGTGGCAAAGAAAAATAAGTTCCGTCAACGGGCGTCGAACCCATGACCGCTCGGTCCGCAATAAAAGAGGCTTTGCATGCTATCCACTGCGCCACGGACACAGACCCTAGAGGCTATACAAATGCTCCTTTTATATCTACCACTCTCCCGGTCGGCGGGGTGGTGTTGCCCTCTGGGAGCGGTAAAGTAATACGTCATTACTGTGGCCTCCGCGATTAGCACCTGCAACGCGTTACACGTCCGTCCCATTCGGCGCGTTTTCAATAAAACTTCAATTTTGTCAATGACTTAACACACCGCGAGGCGACGACTTAGCCCAAGCATCGTAAAAGCGTCGGCCTCGCTCATAGCATCACGCTAATCCAAACCAAAAATAGCTCTGTGACGCGCGCCTCCCTCAACTGGCTGTAACACCGCGTTCCACGCTCACGCGCTCGCCCCGAGAAAAATCGCGACCGGGCTACCGGGGCGGCACGACGCGCGTTGCGTTTCCCTCTACTCCGGCCCAGGTGTTCAATCACATTTTAACATGCCGCGGGATGGCGACCAAGTTCAGCGACCAAGTTCTGTTCTTCTGGCTGTCACACCTCGTTTTCTGATTACGCTTTCACCTTTAGCTACTACAGCTGCCACAAGGGTTTGTTTAATAATTTAACATGGACGTTAGTCGGCGGGATGGAGATGTACCAACAATCATCAAAGTGGCTGCATCCACGTTAAACGGTGCTATTCGCCGCGAGATCGACCTATAGGAGGCAGCACCGTCGCCGCGTTAGTGTCGAGAGGCGGTCGGCGGCGCATATACAAATGCACACAGCGGCGCTAGTTGTGAGCTGTTTGAGCCGATTGTCGACGAATAAAATGCGTTGATTGCAGTTTACTGGTAATATATACGCTCTTCATTGTTGAATCGATGCACGAAGATAATCCAACGTTACTATTACTAGTGAGAGAAGCGCAATCTGCCGATTAAAGGTATGCTCGCCCTGGGCGACAGTCTGCGCTTACGCACTATACGACGTTTTTTGTTGTTTTCTCTGCACGTGTTTACCTTGTGTTCTGTGTACTACGCACTGCTGTAGCACGCCTGAACTACTTAAGTGTTTACTTCTTCTTCATTTGTATACCAGCCCCTATTCCTGTGCAATGAGTTCAATAGCACTGTCCGCGCGAATACGCATATGCATGTAAGAGTGTTTAGCACACAGTTTTCATCGATTGATTACGTGCACGACAGTGATGCTACAAATATCTGGTTATATTATGGAATTAGGGCTTTTTTTCTTAGACTAATCATGTCCGCTGCCTTACACCAATTTATACCAACTCCACACAAACGCTCAAGATAATGTAAAAAAAGGATGAAGTTTTGCGTGACATTATACGACAAAAAATCGGCAGATCCCACGCAGTGTGGGAATCGATGTAATACGAAGCAGCCAGCATAGAGCTGCATACATCGTCCTGTTTGTCATTGAGGCTAATGAAGTCATTCATGTCGTGACATCTAGTTCGCTATATATCGTGAGATTGTCATACATGCATGCGCGTAAAATCTGGCATATGCCACGCTAATGAAACATCTATTCTGCTACATATATACGATGCGTGACGTGCTATTTATGTTCGTCACGTACTCTTGTCATGCCATACCATTTTAAGTATATATCCAATCAACAAAATGGCCGCGAGTGCACCATGAGCGTGGCGTCTAAATCATACCCTACATGACGCGCATTTCATGATTTTCGTGTTACTGCCTGTTATTTATGTTCGTCAAAGAGTCACGTTGCGCAATACCAATTTTTATGTATATCAAGCTAGCGAAACGGACGCCAGACACCATGATCGTGGCACGTAAGTCATGCTGTACATGACATGCGTCTCATGATTTTGCTATTAACTCCTGTTATTTATGTTCGTCACACAGTCACATCGCGAGATACAAATTTTAGCGTATATAAATCTAGCGAAACGGCCGCCAGCGCACCATGAGCACGGCACGTAAGTCATGCTGTGCATGACATGCGTGTCATGATTTTCATGTTACCACCTGTCATTTGTGTTCGTCACACAGTCACGTCGCGCAATACCAATTTTGGTGTATATCCAGCTAGCGAAATGGCCGCCAGCGCACCATGAGCATGGCACGTAAGTCATGCCGTGCATGACATGCGTGTCATGATTTTCATATTAACTCCTGTTATTTATGTTCGTCACACAGTCACGTCGCGAGATACAAATTTTGGCGTATATCAATCTAGCGAAACGGCCGCCAGCGCACCATGAGCTTGGCACGTAAGTCATGCTGTGCATGACATGCGTGTCATGATTTTCATGTTACCACCTGTTATTTGTGTTCGTCACACAGTCACGTCGCACAATACCAATTTTGCTGTATATCCAGCTAGCGAAGTGGCCGCCAGCGCACCATGAGCATGGCACGTAAGTCATGGCGTGCATGACATGCGTGTCACGATTTTCATATTAACTCCTGTTATTTATGTTCGTCACACAGTCACGTCGCGAGATACAAATTTTGGCGTATATCAATCTAGCGAAACGGCCGCCAGCGCACCATGAGCATGACACGTAAGTCATGCTGTGCATGACATGCGTGTCATGATTTTCATGTTACCACTTGTTATTTGTGTTTCACACAGTCACGTCGCGAGATACAAATTTTAGCGTATATCAATCTAGCGAAACGGCCGCCAGCGCACCATGAGCGCCGTACGTAAGTCATGCTGTACATAACATGTGTGTCATGATTTGCACGTTAGGACCTGTCACTTATGTTCGTCATACACTCTTGTCACGCCATACCCATTTCGGTATATATCAAACTAACGAAACGGCCGCAAGAGCACCAAAACACTGGCATGTAAATCATGGCGTTCTTGACATGCATATCATGATTGTCACGTTATGACCTGTCATTTACGTTCGTCATAAGGTCATGTTACGCCATACCAATTTTGGTGTACATCCTATTAACGAAACGGCCAGGAGAGCACAAAGTCGTAGGCGGCGAGATAGATAGATAGATACGCTCAAAGTCGCAGAAGTTCGCTAAGAAATGCTTCGCATTTAAAAATGTAAGGCACGCCGTCGGTATTAATTTTAAACATCTGGGTTCTTCAAAGCGTACCTAAATCTAAGCACACAGGTGTTTCTGCATAAATTTCGCCCAAAGTTAAAATTGCGCGCTGTAACTCCGTTTTATGACTGCCGTGTCATTCTATTGTCTGTTTTTTTAGGAGACAGTTTGAGTACCGATGTATCACTTGATAGAAATATTTCGCTGTAGTGGGATCACGACTGTACAATAAAAGGACATCTTAAGCACAACTAAAGCTCATGAACTACAGTGCCGCAGTTATACACCTGACAACAACGCAAAAGTGCGTGAGCCTCGCTTTTTTTTACCACCGTGTCGCTAAAACGCGGCATTCACACTCTATTTAATGCTCCTTATGTTTCGGACTATGCCAAGCGCACTTTACGACGTGCTTGAACCAGAAAGCGGCACCAACACTTAATGATTCTGGCGAACGAAGGGCGCGACACCAATACATAGCCCTCTCCAAAGTCGCACTCACTGGTCTTATTACAATGCGCATGCAGCCGAGCAAGCCCATTTGCTTCTGTACACCATGTTAGGTATACGCACGAGCAGTTAAACTCGCGCTAAAATAAGAGAACAAACCACCCTTTGAGAACGTGCAGGCCGTACGCGCACATGCAAACACGACGTGGCTAGCAGACGACGCAGGGAGCAATCCACACTAGGCGCGCTTCAGCCAGTAGCCGCCAGGCGGCGACTCGGCTCGATCTCGCGGCCAATAGCTGCCAGACATCAATATACATTGTGCAAACTCGCTTATATCAATGTACAGTAAACATTCAGTTACTTCTGTACGGACAGGCTTTACTTTCGTGTTATTCCGATTCCTATGAGTGAGGGATCGACCATCTTTTTTTGTAAGCGACTTCGTCCCCCTGCAACTGTGAAGTTGAGGTTCAGATGCAATATAACTACTGAGTAACGATCAAATTGAAATTTCTAGAAGATTTATTTCTGACAGATGGCATGCACGTCTAGTGTGTGCATGTACTGCGTTGTTTTTAAAGAAATTCGTGCTCCAAACGATCATGTACTATTACAAGAAAACCTACAGGCTATTGGGGACTGGTGCATTCGATGGGACATGGAGTTAAACACAGAAAAAAGTGTACTTCTGCGTATTACAAGAAAGAAAATGCCTAGCACGCTCCCTTACTCTATTAACCAGCGTGATATAGAGGAGGTAGACAAATGTAGATATCTGGGTGTCACTATCAATAACAAACTCACCTGGTCAACACATATATCGGCTACTTGTAGCTCTGCGCTGCAGAAGTTGTGGTTTCTCAAAAGGAAACTGAAAACCGCACCTCCTAGAGTTAAGCTTCTGGCATATAACACCTTCGTCAGAACTAAATTAGAATATGCTTCAATTGTATGGGACCCCCACAACAAAAGTGATGTTCAAGAACTAGAACGTGTCCAAAGAAAAGCAGTGCGCTTCATATTTAATAAGTATAGGATGACTGACTCGCCTTCCTTACTAATGAAGCAATATAACATCCCTTCGTTAGAATCGCGCAGAAAGGTCAGTAGGTTGACTTTTCTTCAAAAGTGTCTTACCGGAAATACGAAAGTAACTATGCCTCATTGTGTACGTCCCCACTCAACTAGAAAAACTAGACACACCCACAGTAGGGCACTTGCCCCAATTTTCGCGAAAACAAAATCCCATAAATACAGCTTTTTTCCTAGAACTGTGTCTGAATGGAATGCCTTACCCTCCACTGTTGTTGATGCCAATGACTTTGTACTCGAACTGGAAAATTTGTATTTTGTGTCGTGATTGTAATCGATGTTTCTCTTGCGTTTCCTTCTTCTCATTGTTCTTATTTTTGTTTTCTCGCTGTGATTGCGATGTTCTTTATAATTTTGTAATCACTGTACAGCCCCTCCTGCATGGACCACACGGTGGTCTGCAGTATTGCTAAATAAATAAATAAATACTTAGTGTGCCAGTGTGAAACACAACCATAATGAAGGTCCTGTACACGTGCACTGAAATAAGGAAATTTCCTTGATATTCAATAATGATAGATGGTAGAGTGCCTAAAGTCACTCAAGTTGACGTTTAGAATTGCTCATCAGTTGAGGCTACTATTTTAACCAGGGTGTCGGAACGAAATGTTTTTCGTTGCGATTTTAGTTTCGTTCCACCGCAAAAAGTTCCGTTCCGATTCTGTTCCGGATCGAAAAAAGTGTTCCGTAAAGCTTTTTTATTGCGATAGCAATTATATGGACAGTCTCGGCTGAATTTTGCCGTCGCCGTCGTGATGCACCGTATATGTATAAGTATACATACATACATATATATATATATATATATATATATATATATATATGTATATATAAGCCCCAAAGAAAATTAATTCAGAAAAATGCTTCCGAAGCACGGAATCGAATCACGGAACTCTTGCTCCGCAGCGAGTGGCGCTAACCACTACGCCACGAAACGCAGATCCTCCACGTAGCTAACGGCGAGCGTTATATACACACCCTTTACCGCTGGATGGACTCAGAGACGCTAGGCGCTTATAAGCGTTTCTTCATTACCAGCGAGATGGCGCTAGGAGCGCGACGGGCGTAGGCTCCCTAGAAACGGCCGGTCATATAGGCTCCCTAGACGGGCGGATTTAAAAGTCGTCGGCGAGCTCGCTCCCTTCTTTTTATGTTTGCGCATGAAGAACCTTGCCCTTCCGCTGTCTGCTCGCGCGATTTTCTCGAGCTGAGGGGAAGAGGGATGTTTCACGCTTTCACCGTGATGTCCGCGCTCATGTTACTGAGCGTAGGAAAGTCACTCGAGCTCAAGGGACGCCGCTAAACAGACAAACAGAAGATGAGCGCGAACTATCAAGTGTCACAGCTCGACACTTGAAGCACTCTTAGTTTTCTTCGCTGCTTTGGCCGCCTTTGCAACAGGAGCGCTGTTCAAACTGAGAGTATCCATTGGCGAACCTCACTTCGTATAGCATTAGTTTCTTGATATCGCACATTGCTTCGCCCTTGCGGCGAAGCTGTGACTTTTTATCTGTGCCGGTGAGTAATACCCCTGTCACACGGGCACCCGTGAACTCCGTTTAACTCCCTCGTCTTTTCCTCAAGGGAGATGGGGTTCATGTCACACGGTCACCATTTCGCTGAGGAAGTTAAATGGAGCTTTTGGTGGAGGGAGTTCGGTAACGACCGTTTCGGCTCGATGGAGTACTCTCGTTCCCAGCCAGCTACTGCTACACTGAAAACCACACTAGCAAAATCGTCCTAATGAGCTCAATTATAATTTTAAAAAACTATGCTCATTTTGTGCGTAGCATTTCACGCGCCGTAGTGTAAGTTTTAGTTGTAGTTTTTCGGATATCAGCGCTTGTACTCTCCACACCAACGCCTCGCCAGCCGCTGTGAAGCGTCGCGCCATATTTGTTTCTGCACGTGTGAGGCGCACGCACAAGCACTGTGACAGCAATGGTGATTCCGAGCACTTCATCAACACACAAAAACACGTTTTCGTTGCTTTAAAGGCGACTGCGCAAGCAAAAAATGGGACGTTTCGACGAGCGCAGCAGCGCTGTTTCTGCCCCATGCGACAACCATCGAAAGCTTGCACCGAGCCGTGTAGCACGGCCACAACTCCATTCTGGTTAAGCTCCATTATGGTGTTCAATGCGGAACGGAGATAAATGGGTTTCGGTGGTGGCCGTGTGACAGAGGTATGATAAGTCTGAATCTGTAGCTGTCTAAGTGTGACCGCTTGTGCTCTATATTAAGTCTAATGTGAGGTGGCGCAAACTCTCTCCTTCCCAGGTAGTAATGTTCGGTTATTTCATCGTATGTCGTTGGCGTATACCTTTTTAGATTCTCCAATCCAGCGGAATCAAAGCCATGTGTAAAAGTGACTGCTATCGCGTGTGTAGGACCGCCGTCAAAACCGGACGCACGGTTCTTCTTTTTTTGTTTACTTGGTGCGGCCAGTTTGGGCGGTCACGCCGGTGGGGGTGCTTCGAGGTGCCTGTGCATCGCCCCGAAGAGCACTTAGACTCCGCAGATGGGTGAGCCCATGTCGCGGCCGGGACAAAGGTGCCCGGCCCCGCTCGCGGGCGGCGGCAGGAAAGGTTTGGAAACGCTGTTGTAATGACCTCCCTGTTCGCTCAGCGATGCCTTTCCGCGGCGTATGAATGGGCCGCCGCTTGGGCCGCCGTTTCCCGTTCGCGCGCTTCGCGGGCGCCATCCATGGAGGTAGCGGACCAGGCGGCCTGCTTTTTGGTGCATCGCGCGGTCGCCGGAGGCGTTCGTCATGTGTGGCGTACTTCAAGTGTCTCTAACGGCAGACAAGCTCTTGACGCTGAATGCGGGAACAACGAGGAGCGGGCCCCCGTCGTGGGGCGTCGAGCGCTCGGTCGGCACCTTTGTCAATTGTTTGCACGCTGGCCCCTCTTCGGCGTGGCATCCATTTCCGCACTTTGCTTACAGTCTTGTTCGGCAGACTAGCTGGAGCGGCAGCTGAGGAAATGAGCTTATAAGTGGTGCCACGTGCGACGTTGTCCGCGGAGGGGGGAGAAACTAAGTGGCCCGAGGGTGGTCGAAGCGGAGTGTCTTTTCGGCAAATGTATTTGACATACCACCAGGGTCGTTTTTCTCAGGCCCGTCTTTCTTTTCTTTGCTCGTCACCGCACGCGTACACTTAGCTCTAGACACGTGTAGCGTCAGCTGAGCCTGCCCTGGCCACAACAACTTTAGTTTACGTTGTTTTTATTTGCCTCTTGTTTGTGTGTTGCTTGGGGCGAGGAGCATGAGCCCTCATATGTGTAAGGAGGCGGTGACCTTGTCGCGAGTTTGTTGATTTGCTGCATGTACCGCCCAAATACAGGGCAAACAGGCGGCTATTCGCCGGCAGTAATGTAAAGGCGGAGCATCGGGTAATAAAAAGCGGCCCCGGTGTTCCGTCTGGCGTTCTGAACCGGGCTTAAGGTGTTAGGCACCGTCGGCTCCGCCGAATTCGTAGGGTCGCCCTACAGACGGTTCATTTCCAGTACTTGTTTTTCTTTATTTCTTTGTAACATTTATGCTTGTAACTCTTCTGTAAGTCTGTAAATATAAGTTGTCTTGATTTTTCTCTAAACTTCTCCAGCGTATCTCATTCTTCGAGCGACGAGCGAATCCAACGTTAATTTCTCCCACTTCGTTTATACCACCTCGGGTGGTGCGTCTCGGGCGCCGAGTGTGGAGCGTTGTTTTTTTTTACCTTCGAAGTTAATTCCGCCTCCCACTTCGTTTATATCACCTCGGGTGGTGCGTCTCGGGCGCCGAGTGTGGAGTGCGGTTTCTCGTCTTCAAAAGAACCTGAACTTTACTGCGTGATATAAGAAAAAAATTAAATAAGAAACAAATTTCTAGGATCGGATGGTATTTTAACCCGCGCCCTCTGCGTGGCAGTCGGGTCTTCTACCACAGAGCCACGCTGGTGCTTGTAACTCCTTCACAAAAACACACTATACAGACGTGATGTCGGGCAAGCAATCGCGTTAACATATCTAGCGTAATATCGCGTGGCAGAAGAGGAAAATAACATCCAGCCATCAGACAATGCTAATAGTGCAAAAAGTGTGTGCGTTAATGCTTCTCACCAGTGTTGCAGAGTTGCCCCACCAGAATTGGAATGACTCCGGAATCATTCCACATTTTCGCGACCCCGGAATGGAATGGGGACAAGGCTTGGAGGAATGGAATGAGAATGGAATTAAGCGCATTTTGCACGGAATGGGATGGGAATAGAATAAAGCCTTTTTCCGAAAATAGAGCACGTTTTTGTCTACGTCCTGTTTTTCAAACTTCAAACATTAGTAAGTCAGAGCCTCAAAATTAACAATAAAGCAGAATTTTTAAAATGGCTTGGCTAATTACAAGCAAGGTACATTTATGAGCAGTGTGCCAACTACAGACCGAGTCATTATTTAGTATACAAACAAATGCATTATCCCAGCAGATAGAGAAGGGAGAAAACACATTTCTGCGCGTTGGTTCCGGTTGATACCTCCGCACGAAAGTGGCGAATACTCTATGCACAGCCTGATCTTTATCTCAGGAGCAGTTCAGTACCTGACACACGTAAATAAACTTTGCGACAAGGAAGACACTGCATACCTGCGCACAGGCGAGTACAGACAGTTCTCTTCACCCCATCCATGCTTGAGAGGCGCGCTTGACAAGCGTCAGTGCTGACGAGCAGTGCGGCCCAGCGTTCCGTATTCGATGCAAAGGCACCAGGTGCCCGAGCGGTGCACTGTTCCAACTAATACCAGCAAATCTAGAGGGTTTTCTACCCATTAACCAAATCTTAGTTTCTCCATATTCCCGACAGCTCCAGACGCGTGGCAAAACTGCTTAGTCTTCTCGAATACTACTTTGGCCAGCAAGAAATACGCTATGTCGTCATTTCAGCATTAACACATTTAAGCTTAAACAATATTAAAACACCACCATTACTTCAAACACGCTGACCATGCAAATACTATAGGTAGCGGGAGAACTGCCCCTATGGGAATTAGTAGGGTGGTTGTACTGCACGAGATATGTCACCAAGCTACTATCCCTCGACCTTGGTAACGTGTTTTCCGTACTTTTACAGTTGTTAATGCATCTGACGACATTAGCTTTATGGGGTGTTCATTCTTAACTCGACGAAACTCTCAAGATGCCTTTCCTACGTTGAAGAATTGCCAGAATGGAATTGAGCTGCCCGGCCGTTCCCGAAGTCCGAATGGGCTAAGTTCTTCATTCCGAGGAATTGAAAGGAATGGAACTGCAGCAACTTCTAATTCCCCGGAATGGAATTGGAATGGAATGGAGGCGCCCATTCCGCAACACTGCTTCCCACCCACTGCAATGTGCCCAGCCATAATACTTCATCATCATCAGCCACAGCACAAAGTGCACATAATGCCTTAAAGATGTGTAGCGGGTACCATGATTCTTCGAAGAATGACGAAAAATGGCATAGCGGGAACTTCGCTATTTCAGAAAAATTGCGATGATTTATGGCGTAGTGGATATCTTGCATGGGTACTTGTATTAGTTGCCTCAATAGACTCTACAATTGGCTCTACAAAGTCCGCTCTTCCAGCTTGCGATATGACTGTGCTGCATGTTCCGCGCAGGCCTGGCTATCTTTTTATCAGAACAGCGGTCTCGCACATCAGAGAGTACACTCAATGACGTGCTGCTTCTGAGATCGAGCTCCCTCCCTTGACACAAAGCATTGAGCCCACAAAAAAAAATTCGTATTTGTCTTTTGAGCAAATAAATACTATGACATTGAAATTAATAATGGTTTGTGCTAGTTGGTAGGAATTCGTGGTACAGTTACTTCCTCTCCTCTGAAGAACGTGTTTTGCCCTTGTCCTACTTTCTTAAGAGGAGGGCAAGTAACTACATCACAAATGCAATGTTTTTTGTGATTAGCTTTACTTCAAATTTTTGCATACAAAAAAAAAGTCACAGCTTCGCCGCAAGGGCGAAGCAATAAATGCGATATCAAGAAACTAATGCTATACGAAGTGAGGTTCGCCAATGGATACTCTCAGTTTGAACAGCGCTCCTGTTGCAAAGGCGGCCAAAGCAGCGAAGAAAACTAAGAGCGCTTTAAGTGTCAAGCTGTGACACTTGATAGTTCGTGCTCATCTTCTGTTTGTCCGTTTAGCGGCGTTGCTTGAGCTCGAGTGACTTTCCTACGCTCAGTAACATGAGCGCGGACATCACGGTGAAAGCGTGAAACATCCCTCTTCCCCTCAGCTCGAGAAAATCGCGCGAGCAGACATCGGAAGGGCAAGGTTCTTCATGCGCAAACATAAAAAGAAGCGAGCGAGCTCGCCGACGACTTTTAAATCCGCCCGTTTAGGGAGCCTATATGACCGGCTGTTTCTAGGGAGCCTACGCCCGTCGCGCTCCTAGCGCCATCTCGCTGGTAATGAAAAAACGCTTATAAGCGCCTAGCGTCTCTGAGTCCATCCAGCGGTAAAGGGTGTGTATATAACGCTCGCCGTTGGCTACGTGGAGGATCTGCGTTTCGTGGCGTAGTGGTTAGCGCCACTCGCTGCGGAGCAAGAGGTCCCTGGTTCGATTCCGCGCTTCGGAAGCATTTTTCTGAATCAATTTTCTTTGGGGCTGTTGTGTATGTGTATATATATATATATATATATATATATATATACATATTTATACATATGCGGTGCATCACGACGGCGACGGCCAAATTCAGCCGAGACTGTCCATATAATTGCTATCGCAATAAAAAAAAAACGTTACGAACCGTTACGGAACATTTTTTTTCGATCCGGAACAGAAACGGAACGGAACTTTTTGCGGTGGAACAAAACTAAAATCGAAACGAAAAACATTTCGTTCCGACACCCTGGCCGTGGGCAGGCCAGTCCGTGCTGTCGAAGCGAGTAACAACAATTCGAAATTGCCCTTTCGTCACTGCCACTTCGGCCCCGTAGATTGCCTTGGTTTGAACGTGATGTATGCGACGAGGTGCGCAGTTAAACACCATGCACTTTTACATCGTCGAAGCATTAAATGCACTGACGCACATCCTGACCTTGCGCGCAACGATGCCGAGTGCAGTACCCAAACATTTGTCTCCTGCTCGCGTGGCAAGCTGTTGCTACGGGGTACACGCCACACAAGCCGCTGCTGGTAAATCGCCGCATGTGGGAAACTGTGCTGTAGTGTCGGCTACTGGAGGCCGCCCCTGCATGCAAAAGAAAAGTCACAGTTTCACCGCAAAGGCGAAGCAATGAATGCGATAGCAACAAATTGAAGTGAGGCTGACAGCTAACAGTTTTGTATTCGATCTCGCGTAACTACAAAACGCTGGTGTAAGATTATACGACCGCTCCAGGGAGCGATGCTCTCCGCATAGTCACTTCGCGGTGGGAGCTCAGCACGTAGAAGGGTAGACGAGCCGCCCGCCATGATGGCTTTCGAGATAGCGCGCGCACCAGCGATCGCGCCCGCGCCCTTAGATTCAAAGTTCAAAGTTGCTGCTCGCGCGACACTCGCCCCACCCCCCCCCTCGCGCCTTCGCGTCTTTTAGGGGCGAAGCTCCTTAAGGCGGCACCCGTTCGTCCCTCGTAGTCGTAGTAGTGCGTAACCAGTCGTAACGCTAGTACCAGATCTTGGCCTCCAAGGTGGTGCCGGTGGGAGATTTTTCCTGTGCGTTGTTGAACAATAAAAAATTTGCAGCGTGCGCGTTAACTAAAAGCCGAATTCTTCTGTCTCTCATTCCCCATTAGCAGCCATCGGCATGTTCCAGTAGGAAACGTTAGTAGAAGTAGAAGTGTAAGTGTTAGCTAAAAGCCGACTTCTTCTGTCTCTCATTCCCATTAGCAGCCATTGTTTAGCTCCAAGGTAGTGCCTGGTGAGATTTCTCCTGTGCATGATTAAACGATAAAAATTTTGTTCAAAACGCCGTTGATTGATGAGATAAACCAACGAAAGACGCCAGATGTTTTCTAAAAGCAAAACGAAAGAACGCCAGATGTTTCTAAAGCAAAACGAAAAGACGCCAGCTGCTTAACGAAAGACGCCAGATGTTTTCTAAAGCAATGGTTTTCTAAACAATGAAAATTCACAGCGTACATGTAAAATTAAAGTGAGCTGCAAGTCGTCATAACTCATCGAACCTTTAGTATAAACGCGCCCGATCTCACGTCGGTGATGATGTACTGGGCAGAATTCACGGAAGATACACGGTTTACCGATGAACCTCCGCAGCTTCGCCCACTCATCATCATTCACTCCGTGGATATGCTGTGATTTTTTTTCATGCTCGTTAAAGAAGGGCGTGGCCAGAGCCGTATATTCCCTTTGGGAGAGTTCGGCGCTCTTTTGATCTCGCCGCCAGTCTGGCAACTGCTGCACTACAGTCTGGCAACAGCGCGCTTCCGCGCCGCCGACGCCATTTCGTGCCGAGGTTTCTCGTGATGCTGTACCCGTGACGTCGCTGTCGGCATTTATGCTTCCTCTGTGACCGACCTGGTGTGTCTTTGCTGCTGTTCGTGCACGTGTCGGCTGCGTGGAACATCGTGGACCTGCACGGACGTCGCAATGGGGGCTTGCAGCGCAGTAGGCTGCTCTAAAGGCTCTGTTATACTCCGACGTGCGTTCGCGTCAGCCCGCGGCGGCGGGAGATGGCGACGCTAGGTTCGTTACGTTACGTTGACGCGAAAACAGAGCACTCTATTCTCCCACTTGCGCGACGCACTACGTCGCCTTGACGCATGCGCAATTGAGCGCACTCGGCGTCCCTTCTTCACGTAGAGACACAGACGCAGTTCAGTCTGGATAACGTCGCCGGCATGGAATGCAGCATGTCGCATCTCGCGCGCCGGCTGCAGCCGGGGCGCGTTGACGGACGCTGGGCGCGTCAGTCGCATCGCGCGTTGGCCTATAGAGTGCTGCACGTTTGTTGGCGTAGCGTCACTGTGCCGAGCGTGCGCGCGCGTCGACGTTACGCTGGAGTATATCAGCCCCTTAACTCGCTGAAGAAAGGGTTCGCCAGAGACGGAGCGTTACGGGCGCACGCCAACGCGAGCTTACAGTGCCGCGGCACAAAATGGCGGACAGCGCCGCCGCTAAATTTGGACGGTTGTTGGCTCCGCCCCTCCGCCGAACTCTCCGAAGGAATATACGGCTCTGGGCGTGGCGTTTCCTGTCTGCTTCGATGGCAGGCCTCTCGAGCGGGGTCATGTTATCGCATGCACCCTTCAAGCAATGGAAACGGGACGGCTCGTTTGATCTCTGCTTCGGCCGCGTTCGTCGTCCCCGCTCGCGCGCTTTTAGCCGCGGTAGAACATACGATGCGCGGGGGAATTTCATTGATTTGGACTTAATACCGGAAGGACATGACGGCGACGGCGACGGCAATAACCCGTCGATACTGTCCATATAATTGCTATCGCAATAAAAGCGCGGTGCAGCCTCGTGGGCGAAACCTATATTAATTATCACGGTGTAACCAACTACAGACGCGATCGAAACGCTCATCGCGTGCTCGCAAGGCGGAGGAAGAGGAGGAGAGATTGAAGATAGGAAAAGACGCTTGTGTTGCCCGCAGTCCGTGCCACAGAGAAAGGGAGCCGACGGTGGTTGTCTTTCTTTATGGCCACAGAGAAGCGGGCCCTTTAAAGCGCCCTAAGGACTTTTGCTCAATCTCACGAGTTTTTACTGAAGAAACCACTGCGACGCTAGAGCAGCTGAACTCAGACACCCGCGCATTGCCAACTCTAAATGATGTTTATAAATAGCTCGCAGCTTGCACGGAAGAGTACCTGGCCTAGCGGTCTAACGCGCTCCGCCGTGAAGCGAATGATAGGAGGTTCAAATCGGCGGTCACGCTCTTCAGAAAAAAAATCGAGCCAGTTTCACTTCGTAAAAGCAGTGGAAACAGCAAAGCTGGTGCCCTCGTTCATGAGGGTATCGTATTTCTTTGTTTTGCAAGTCTTTTGTATGCATTTCTGTGTTCCATTATTGCTTTTTATTTGTTACTCTGTGTTAAGCTATGTAGCTTTAGTAGTACTTTATTGTACTACTGCATCTGCTGTCGCCCTTTCTTTCAAGCATTACATTTTGCTCCAAAGTTTCGGTTGTTTACACTAAGGCCTTCTTCGTTGTTCAGGTTAAACCATATGGATCCCGCGCGACGAAATGCTCATTTACGGCCGCGCTTGAACGCCACGGTAGTGTTCCAGAGCGGCCGTGGCCCATTACACCCGGTCACTCACCGAAAACACGTATTACTATCACTGCTGCGTTGGCACGCAAGCAGCGTTGCAAGCCCAACTGCTGTGCATGAGATGCCGGCCTCTCCACGCAAGTTTTGCGAGGCGTCATTGCACTTATACACTCTCCCATCCGAGCGAGCGTAAAACTACGCCCCTCATCTCTCCCTCTGAGCGAGCCTCCCCCTCTCCACTCTCGGCGAGGCGAAGCCCTTTCACCTTCCCAGCGTGCCTCACTCTCGCTGCGGCACAAGGCCACGTGAGTCAGAGGAACCAGCGGGGGTGCCAGCTGCGCGCTCTGCATGACGACCATTACACTGCAGACGTGACTGAATAACGCAAAAAAAAAACCCGACAAGGTAGAGACGACAGACAGGACGGAGCGCATTACACCCCACGGACATGGCTAGCCCTTAAAAAGCTCAGCTGTTAAATTGTCTTCAGGACTTTTTTTGTTTGCGCGTTTCATATATTGTCACATGGTCGTGACGATGGAGGATGCAGAAAACAAAGCGTTGAAAGTCTAACAGTTCATTGGGCGAAGCTGTGCCCAACAAAGAAAGCGAATCACACTGCAAAACTATAGCCGCGAGTACAGTCGTCGGTATTCGGAAATACTTATCAGCGGGGAAATGCGTCAGCTTTTATGTGTGCACGACAGCACATTCTAGTGTTATCACTGAAGCTCGCGTACAATCTGGAAGATACTCAAGCATACGTGTCGGGCATGCAATGTTTGTATAACAGTCGGCGTTATTCGCGAAGCAGAATGCAAGTTTGACTGCGGCCTGCACCGAGCAATAAAGCGCGTCACAAGAAAGTGAAACAGGTGGTCCCCGTGAAATAAAAGAAAGCAAACACGCGTGTCAATATACTGTATACATTCTTGTGCATAAACGGAACATCACGGCGGCAGCAAGAAAGCGCCGAGAGTGTCCATAGAGGGTGCTCTAGCTAACTCTATCCAAAGTCTAGAGATACGCCAACACACTGTATGACGACGCGCATGTTGCTGACCTGAAGAGTAAGTCGGACAATTTTTGTGTTCTGCCTAATTGCTTACTTTGGCGAGAATAATTAACAAACTTTTGAAGCAATGAAGCTGGGCAAAATATTCCAAGCAGAAAGCTGAACAGCGGTTTGAACACATCTTATTAGACAGTGTCTCACTTTCTTTCTATTAAGTATGAGTGTTCTTTCGAGGACGTCGAAAGATGTTCCTCGACTGGTGGATCCCTGGCAGCCTAGCCTCGGGCACAATATCAACTGTTGGGCAAATAAAGTTTATTCAACTCAACTCAACGTCTGCTTACTACAAATGTCCGCGAATTTAGAAGATATACCTTGTGACATGCAATACGTCATGAAAGATAACATATTGTTACTCGAAGCACGCGCTCGAAGCACGCGCTAAAGCAGCAACCCACGGAGTCGGGCTGCGGTTTATCATAAATAAAGCCTTGTTTTACACATTGGAGGCTCGATTTTCTTCAAGTGGTGCCGAAACCCGGGATCGAACCAGGGACCTTTATATCACTTGAAGAAAATCGAGCCTCCAATGCGTAAAACAAGGGTTTATTTATGATAAACCGCAGCCCGACTCCGTGGGTTGCTACTTTAGCGCGTGCTTCGAGCTAACGTTCATCTTTCTCTTCGTCGATATTTTTCCAACATAGGCATTAGAATATACAAGCTGCCTATGTTCTTGTTTTGTTTCTTTTAGGTGCGAAGCTCACCTTAGGCGCTCGGCCTATCAGCGTCTCCTGCCGTCGTAGCCCGTGACGGTGTCTTCTGTCGTCGCCCGTCACGGTAAAGCAAGTGGCAAATAAGACGGCGCGTTCGCTCAAGAAAAGCTCGCGAGAACGCGCGCTTGCCCGCGAGAGACAACGCCACGTGCGCTTCTCCGAGCGGAAAATAAGACGGCGCGTTGGCTCGGGAAAAGCTCTGTTTCTGCGATGGATGCTGTCTGCGGCGCTGTCTATAGCAGTGAGAGGACACTGCCCTCTAATTGCTATTGGCGTGTCCCTATGAGAAACACCGATGCTTCGCACCTCCCCAGGTTTCACGTTAGTGGAGCTGCCTTGTATAGTATAGTGTAGCAAGGGGTGGGGAAGGGAAGTGAGGCTGAGGAGGAGGGAAGAGAGGAGGGCAACGCCACCACCCCCGCCTCTTCCTTAGTCTTCGCACTACGAGATCAGTATCGATATGTTTCTCGAATCCTCGTTCGAAATGCCCTTCAGAAATTGTCCATATATGAGATATGGGAAATGCATTCTTTCAAATGACAGTTTTAGGTGACGTTGTGGACACCCCCCCCCCCCCACTTTTTTTTTAAGTTTGTTCACTGTCCCGGCTGCGGCCCGCTAGCTGATGGGAGTTTGGGACCGCTGGTCTAGAATTATGCGTTTTAATACAAAAGGACACTCCTATGAAATTTCTTCGTTCGAGATGCAACTTTTTCAAATTTTGTTTTGGCGGCCAAGAATTACAACCTTCGTGCAATATCTGCAGAAGGCGTTGAAATATGTAAAACCAAATAAATCGCGCAATGGGCCATGCCAAAGAACAGTGGAAGCACAAATGTTGATGAATTCCTCATGTTTCGTGCTATATGTAATGCTCCCTACCCCAAGTTTTGAGAAAAATAGCATTAAGAATAAGTCGGACGCATATCTCGTAGAAGGATCTAGCAAAGCATAATTGTACAGAACAGGAGACCTTTTTTATCATAACGCATAGAATCTTGAGAGGGGTTTTACGCTCAGGGCATTCTTGGAGAAGAAGGTTTCACACGAGCTGTTCAATGCGAATGGTGCTAATATACTGTACCTATGACGTAGGATTTCTTTTCTGTTGCAGTACATCCGTCTACGCTTTAATGCTGCCATCTCCTTGACAACATGTGCCATCTATATTTTACTTACGGTGAGCAAGCATTATTTTTCTGCAAGCCAAAGCTTCGATCTTAATGTAATGTTTGTGCTTCCGACATATGCTGCATCAATTAATTATGACTATTCTACTCTTATGTTAACTTAATTCGGCCAGTATATGCGTGCTAATCTAAAAAAAAATGTTGCATACTTTTTGCCTGAGGCTGATAGCCTAAACTAAACCTGTCTCTTGCACGTTTCTGTCGTACTGTTCATGTTAGTATTGCTCGCTTTTAGAAAATGCTAAACTTCATTCATTCGACAGCTTCACTACAATCACTGGAGCACATTCCAAGGGATCCACGTTCCACAAAGAATATGCAGCAGATGAAGGGCTGGCCGCATGTATTTGCATTACGATCCCTTTGACGACATTGAAGTTAATTTATTTATGTGAAGCTTGAGCTCTGTAAAAAAATTAATAGCCGTGCCTGTAAGCGGGCCGCCATGAAATATGAAGGAAAGAGGATGCCCGTCTGATCAGACCACGTTCCTGGTTTCCTACATTTTAGCAACGTAATATGTGTAGCAACGTACAGACGGAATCACACTTGTCTAGAGCGACCAGCCGGCCGCTTCAGCTGCCGTTTTCTGCGGATATATGCGAAGACCGACTCCGCAATGTTACCCAACATAGTCATATTGCATGCTAGCTCCTTGTGCTATATTTCAAGCATGAACGGAAGCTTGTAGCTAACGTGAGGTATAGCAGCTGCGGACAAGAACAGCGTCCACAGCCACGCGCTCCACCGCTCTAGACAAGCGTGATTGCGTCTGTACAAATACTTTCGTGTATGTCGAAATTTGAAACAAATCGCGCTCGTTATGTCGCCACACAACAGTTCAGGCAAATTAATCAGATTAGTTATTATTTGTGAAATGCAGTATTTCGCTTAATATTACTTGATAATGAGGAAAGCTGCACATCTGAAAGCTATGTCTAGGCTATTACAGGACGTTAAATCGTGATCATGCACTTATCATTCAATCATGACCACATCGTCTTTTTCTTGTGCACCCGAATATCACACCACGTTAGCTCGCCCTAGGTCGAAAATATGCTAACGCCAGTCAGCGTAAAAAAAGAATCCTTCAACGAAGATCAGGGTAGTGGGCCATTGTAAATGCCTAAACACCGATGCTGGGAAATTAGTTTTCGGCGCTATTTACGCGTCGATTGAGCCACAAAAAAAAAAGTTTGGTTAAGTGTGCTTAAGTTAAGAAACAAGTATCTAGAGAGCCTTCAAAAGTAGGTATTAAATATTATTAGTAATCAATCAATCAATCAACCAATCAATCAATCAATCAATCAATCAACCAATCATTCAATCAATCAATCAATCAATCATTCAATCAATCAATCATTCAATCAATCATTTATTTAACGTGCCCAGGAACAACCGTAAGGTCTTTGTGCTGGCGCACGCAAAAAGAAAAACAATAAAAATAATAAATACAGACAGTCTGCAGAAATAACAAGAGCAAAAACACGTAGACAAAGAGAAATGAACACAAAGGGGGAGGAGGAAAATAAGACAACACGAGAAATATTGACGGGGAATAAAAAATTAGATTGCATATATACAACTATGTGGAAAGACTGAGAAGGGAAGACTTTGCACGTTGTGCCACACTATGTCAAAACAGTGCAAAGCTCGGATAAAAACAATGATTGTGGGCTATGAAAAACGTCAAGATCACGAAAATTAACATTATAGAGACTTTGTATTCTGTGAACGGTAGAGTGTTGGAAAAAGCAGGCGGGTACATGAAACGGTCTCTTCTCTCTAGTTAACTTACGCGGAATTCGAAAATTTACACAATTGAGAAGTACAGGGCAGGATATGATACCATACCGTGGACTAGCTTGTAAAGAAATAAGAGATCAGAGCGATTTCGTCGGCAGAGAAGTGATGGCAGTGATAATAATTCAGCAGTATTTGAACGAGATCCAGCCATTTTTAGCAAAGCGATGGTTATATATGCTGAGGAATTTTTTCTGGACTCGTTCAGTGGTGTTACCGCTGGATTGAGCAATGCCATTCCATATCACGGACGCATACTCAAGTTGCGGAAGACATATTGCCGTGTACAATTTGTGAAGCGCCATGGGAGACCTGAATTCTCGAGATATTCTACAAACAGATCCGAGAGAACGAAGGCCCTGCATAGCAGCACGCTTAACGTGAGAAGAAAAGTTTAACGCGCTGTCAACAACAACACGAAGATCACTGATTTCATAAACATTGCATAACGGCACAGAATTGACAGAGTATTGAAATGACACGCTAGATGTTTTGCGAGTGATAGACATGAATTTTGTCTTCGAGGTATTCAGAGAAAGGTTATTACCGTTGCACCATTCGGAAAAAGAGCGCAAGTCTGATTGCAGCAAGCGACAGTCGTTAACTGAATGAATTTCCTTAAAAATCTTGATGTCATCAGCATACAAGAGGAAAGAATCACGAATGGCAAAAGAAACATCATTAACGTAAATTAAAAGTAGGAGTGGGCCTAATACCGACCCTTGAGGGACCCCACTAGTCACTTTATGCAAAAAAGACGTTTGGCCATTTACGGCTACATAACAATATCTATTGAGCAGATGGCTGTGCAGGAGATTCACAACTGACAAGTCAACATCAAAGTGCGCAAGTTTAACCATAATCAGTGTGTGGCTGACTACGTCAAAAGCCTTGCTCAGGTCACAGTAAATTACGTCAACCTGTCCTCTCTGAGAAATAGGTGTGGAGATCTGCGTCATGAAACTAGCAAGATTTGTGGTAGTTGAGCGGCCAGGGAGAAAACCATGTTGATTAGGAATCAATGAGTTTTTCACACTAAAAGACAATATGTTGTGAAGAGCCAGCTCGAAGATCTTTGATGTGGCACATAGTAGAGAAATCGGGCGATAATTAGAAGCATCTGTTTTAGAGCCCGACTTAAATACTGGAAAAACACGAGCAGTTTTCCACATGCTAGGAAATGTGGAAGTGTCCAGACAGTTATTAAATATCGTAGTCAGTACTGGGATAAATATACTACCATAAGCTTTTAGTATGGCGGAGGGGATGCCATCTGGCCCACATGATAAGGATGGTTTTAAGCGCTTAATGCATGCGCAGATAAGATTTTCATCCAGCGACAAAGCACTGGATGAGCTAACCGCCTTGGGCTGTTGTCTGATATCAGTGCTAGAGATTGAGGCCTTATAAACGGATGAGAAATGCGTGGCAAAACAGTCAGCGACGGCATGCACTTCTACCCCATTTGAGTCCAGTAGTCTGAAGGACTCTCCGCTTTTGCTGGACCGTTTACGTACATACTTCCAAAACTCAGCCGGCCTGTCAGAGGCGCTTTTTTCTAAGAATTCAATATACGAACTATGATCCCGTTTATATAGGCGTTTAGAGAGAGTTCGAAAGAAGCTGAACTCTACCTTCCACTCGCTGGATGGAGAACATTTAGATTTCCTGTGTGCGTGATCTTTATGCTTCAATGCACTGATAAGTTCAGATGAGAACCAGTGGGGATATTTACTTTGTTTAGGTGTATACTGGGGAATAAAATTACGCATGCTGCTCAGTACAAGCTCCGTAAACCGATAAAGTAATAATAATAATAATAATAATAATAATAATAATAATAATAATAATAATAATAATAATAATAATAATTATTATATTTTATATTTTAAAGACACATAATAGGAGAGACGAAAAGGGAAATAAGGATGGAGCAGGGAACGACAACTACCGCAAGGAGGGAATGCTAACAGTAGTTAGAGAATTAGATATATTCGTTAGTTGTAGGCAATACAAAGAGTAGCACACCGAATTGTCCCCCTTGCTTTTACTGTACTTTCGCTTATTATGAGACTTGATGACTTCTGCGGCGCCAGTGAAAGCGGTGAAATCAATGTGTTATACGAGTATGTTTCAACTTGCTCCTGAAGTCGGTCCCCACGCCGACTGCCACGTCATGCACGAACAATTTCTGGCAGCCGACTTGGCTTATTATGTTGAGAGCGTTGATTGCTTGAGAATCAAGAATATATTGCGCATGCTTACGATGGCGTTACGATGAGCACAAAAAAAAGCAACATGTTTTTTTAAATGCGAAGCATTTCTTAGCGAACCTCTGGCACTTTGAGCGTTTCTATCTACGTATCTATCTATCTATCTAGCCGCCTACGTCTGGGTGCTCTCATAATCGCCTCCTTAACTTGGTGTTGGCCAAAATTTGCATGGGAGGGTAAGAGGATTTGACGAATATGACTGTCGGGTCATTACATTGATAACGTGAAAATCCTGTCGCGTACGTCGTCAAACCCTTTCCACTGGACAGGTGTGGCACATACCCGTTTACCACAGGCCGCGGTTTACGGGTATGCGCCACAGGTGATTGACAGTTTATATCTACCCAGGAACGGCGAGAACAGACATTGGTAGTTTAAATGCGAGAGCGTTAAGAAAAACCAACATCGGCAGCGTTGACCGGACGAATGGAAAGCATGAAAATTAGGATCCCAGCAGGAATCGAACCCAAGCATTCTGCGTGGCAGTCAGGCATTCTACCACAGAGCCACGCCAGGTCTATAAACTGGTTTGGAAAAACAGCCTACGCAGGCGTAATATCGATGCAACGCGTCAATTGTGGTTGTGGTGCTTGCTATCTAATTTTACAGAAAAGCAATAAACAATACGTGATACTCCTACGATGTGCACTCCTACGATACAGGCATCATATCAGATTAAAGTCTGTGGCTCCAGTGCTGGCTCCGCTTTTGTAGCAGTCTAATATACATTAAATTTGTATTCCTATGATTCCGCAAGCTATATTGAAGCATTGCTCGACCCCGGACGAATACATGAATGAAAGTTACGTATGATATGCACATCACCGCACCGTAAAGTGCACTTAGTCCGCCAGAACGACGCAGTGTCCTCTTCATTTCTTACGAGGCTGGGCGATGGCCTCATGCTAACCGAGGATGATGCCAGATTGATTGACAGCCGCCTTGTAGACTAGGCTACGTAGGCCACGTACGCCCAGGTAGAGTACGAATACGACAAGCGCAATCCACTGATGTTGGTCTACGTAGCACTATCCTGGCCTACAAGCCTCGACGGCCTATACCTAACCTACGCGAAGGGTGACTTCGGGTACCGAGATGTCGCCGGCTCTGTCGACAGACAATTTGTCGACAAAATGACCGACGCATCCATGAATTCCAACAGCTGTACCTCATACCTCATACTTCACTACACGTGGACCCCTCGTCACCGCGATTACGACCGGATCCTATAACAAGCCATGACCAGCTGCTGGTGCTCACTGATCACGGAGATGATGACCTTGTTCAAGAACTGTCAAGAAATTGTTCCACATATGCATACGGGCTCGTGAAACGTGCGTGCGTTATCCATCATAAGGGACAAGTATAAGCACTACATATCAGCTTACCGCTTCTGGTGTTGGTAATACCCACTTTGCCGTTGGCAGTGTTACCGAACCGTAAACAACTGGTTATATAACACATGTGCGGCTCTTGAACATATATATGTGCGTATGAAATTTATACAGATTTATAGCGTCATTTTGTAACTTGTCGCTCAGTAAAAAAATTACGCCCCAGTCACCTTCCCGCCGCATGCTTCGCATAACACCGACTCCCACGGTACGTGGGATCTGCCGTATTTTTGTTCGCTCGAACCATCGAAAAGACAGAGATTTCTGCAATTCTACTTGATTTCATGTGCAGCTGCCACACCGAGCGCTGTCCAATGACCTGCATAAAATGCAGTCTTAATTGGTATACTGTACTTTGCGTTTCGACAGTAGGGCAGAGCCATTTATATCTCTATGGGAAAACTCCCGCTTTCACCGTGCTTTCAGCCTAGATGTGTTATCTGCTGGTAGGTTGTAGCTTTCGGCTGCCGGTGTAAGGACCGATGTGGTTATTGTAACTTATGGTAACGACGCCATGAAAGGTTTCGGAGGTGGTATAGGGTAGAAAGGGCACAATGTACCGCAAGCTGAAAGCCACGTTTCGACTAGCCCTTCCGGCCCTGGCGTTGTCATTTGACACCACCACAGAACATTTCCTCTAGCACCTCGGAAATGAAAGCAAAACTGCTCATTCTTGGGGAAATACTTCTTCAATGATCCTCACTGCGATTGACAGCAAAGTTGCGACATGTTTGCTGAGCTGGAAGCCACAAAGAAGAAGAAGCTTGAGCGAATTTATGGGTGACGCTGAGGCGGGTCAGCTGAGGCGGCTAAGCGCCGTTTTCGGGACATCGTACAGAAGCTGTTTCAAGGAGTATCACACAGAAAAATTGCACGTGGTTCACATTTTGTGTGATCTAGTGAGTAGCAGAAATAAAGAAGTCATTTTCTTAATTTCACAACCACTGAACCCTGATGACCTAATTTTATTCCATGCTAATTAATCCATAAATACTTGCACCACTGGCTAGATTTTTCGTTTTTGGTCTTCTGAGGTCCTAACTATTATGAAAACATGCAGAAAAAAGGTCTCGGGCCAAAATAAAAAATACAGGGCTGAAAGGTCTTGAACCAGCATAAAACGTCACTCTATGTGTGCAATGTGAAAGGGTGCGCCAAATCCTGTCACCAGCCTTTACTTTAAATTTTCAAGTTGAATAACTTTTGTTTACCCCCATAATTTTCTAAAATTCCTTTCTTTTCCTTTATTTTGCGATGATAGAAACGACGCTTTATAGTGCGAAACCTGGCAGGTGAAATGTGCATGCAAGCTCCATTAGTGGCAGGAGGAAGATAAGCAAAACCGGATGCGACAGAGAGAAAAGCAGCTTATAAAGAAAATGAGCGGAACTATTTGTCGTGAACAATATGCGCAAGAGAGGATGTTAAAGCTGGTGCCTTCTCTATGAACAACGACGTGCCTTTCAGTTAACTGTGATGTAGTTAAACCACTCCTTCACGTGCTGGATGATAAATTTCTTTGTTTTTGCAGCAAACCATTGGTGCCATCTCCATCTCTGCAGCATCGCTGACTCTCTTCACTGGTAAAGCCCAACACGCTGTTTGGAATCTCGCATTTGCTGGGAATTCTGATTTATTTCTTGTTGCGAAAACATGCTCATTGTAACAAGAAGGCCTCGAATGCATTTTACATCTGCGTTAAAATGCGTTGGAGATGAAATACTCGCAGTATGTAATATTATTTGCATTTGAATTGAACTTTGTTTACCATAGGGTTTGAGGAGACCAAGGAAAAAAACTGCGTAAACAACCTGAGCGGACTTTGTCGCACGCAGCAGCAGAGCAGTGGTTAACAGGAAGAGTATCCTGTATGTTTCTGTATCCGTGTGTGCCGCACACAGATACAGAAGCAATTTTTTTGCGTATCATACATGCAATGAGAAGTGATTGAACAGGAAATGCCACTGGAGACAATGTTTCGATAATGGGACTTGCCTTCATCAAGGCAGCCTTGGCGAAGACAAGG
Organism: Rhipicephalus sanguineus; assembly: GCF_013339695.2. NCBI lineage: Eukaryota > Metazoa > Arthropoda > Arachnida > Ixodida > Ixodidae > Rhipicephalus > Rhipicephalus sanguineus. The sequence continues at coordinate 30,037,870 of NC_051181.1, read as the reverse complement.
CCACTTGTCGATACATCTTGCCCCAGTGGCATTCCCTGTTCGAAGACTCCTGATTACTTCAAGTTTTAACCTTTCCCAGAACATGTCTTGCTTGAATGTCATGTATGTAATTAGTACATATAAGTAGAACCTTAATACACTAAATATTTTAAGAATCTACAAAAATGTAATTCGAATGTTGGCATGGGGGATATGAACAAAACCGTAACTAATGTAATTCCTGAAGCTGCACTTAAAATTAAGGCATTTCTCTCAAATGCTCAACAAAGAAACACTAACTGATGAAAGTAACTATGGGGAGAGACGAAACAGACTCTCCTAACCTCTCAGAATTCATCAACAAGTGTAAACTTAGTGGCATGCGAAAGCATAACTCCAAAGAGGTAGACGCAACAGCAGAAAACAGCGGCAGCATCAAGGTAGCTACAAGAAAATGTATTGGAAGTAGACCTCTGCGCCGGTCCCAAAATCACCGGCGGCGGTGCGTGAACGGCGCGGGGCTCATCGCATCGGCGGCGGCGCGGCGCGAGGGGGAGGGGGGGGGGATAGATTCAAGAGTTGGTGGGGAGAGAAATTTGTCTCTTCAATTTTGAAAAAAAAAATCTGTTTCCCCGAAAGGACGAGGCGTGAATGCGATAGCAACATGTCGTAATGTTGCATCAACGAGCGCTAGCAGCTAACTATTTTTGATCCAGTCTCGCGTGACTCTACAAACACTAGTGTATGGCAATATGGCCGCTCTCGTGAGAGAAGCGGTTTTTGTGGAGTTTGTCGTATGAGTGGTCCGAGCGCGAAGCGGTGAGATCACAGCGCTCACAGCGCGTAGAACGTATACGAGCCGTTCGCTGATGTCTGCGAAATAGCGGGAGTGCCAGCACTCGCGATCGCGCCCTTATAGTCAAAGTTCACAGTTGCTGCTCGAGCCATGCAGTCCTCCTCCCCAGGCATCCCTTCCTGCTTCTTCACCCAGCAAATGGTGGGCGGGGCGTTTTCTTTCTGCTTGAGGAGCAATCGACGGCAGTCGTCGCACGCGGGTTGATGTTATTCCGTGTGACGGAGATGGCCAGCTTGTTTCGTCTCTGCTTTAGCCAGGTTCCTTGCCAGCGCTCGCAAGCTTTTAGTCGCGGGTAGAACATACGATGCGCGGAGCGATGTTATCGATTTGGAGTTTATGCGAAACGATGGCGACGGTGAAAACCTGTCCTGAGTGTCCATATAATTGTTATCGCAATAAAAAATATATAAAAACCGTCGAAGTGGTCACGCCTTTTTCCTGAAAAGCTGCATCCTCTCCGCTGTAAAGAGTTCGTCCGTTGGAATAATCGTGTAAACCGGCGCCTTTGCCATTGCTTTCCTTCTCGCCTTCACTACCCTTCTTATATTCTTATATGCGACATCCCTTCGCCGCTTATTTCTTCATAAAGCACGCGCACAATGTCAGCACTAAGCGTTGAACCTATCAGGATTTCGTGCTTCTCGGCTATAGTCTGCTATCTTTGCATGCGCAGTCACAAACGCACAAAATGGAGCGAAATCAGTTAATGACGCATGATAGTCATGCGAGACAAACAAGAATGGGCGTGTGCCTACATAGCAAAGCAGTGTGGGAGACAATTCACAACTGTTATTTCTCGTATATGGACCAGCCGCGAGCATGTACACCCTGATGATGTCACGTGATTCCCCGTTCTGGCGTCACGAAGTTCACCAAAAAGACAAGAAACGCCAAGAGAGAATAACGCGTTCGTTGTTTTGTATTGTCAGAGGCTGTTTTCGGGCCCTTTACAAAAACAGGGTGTGCCAACACGGACACAGGAGAGTAGTCAAGACACCAGAAACACCGCTAACAACTGAAAAATCACACAGCGGCGGAAAAGAAATAAGACAAAAATATTTATCTGTGCATTCCCACGCAAGAGGCCATACCTATCAGTCAAGTGCGTGTGGTGGTCTACGTGAGAGATAGCTGTTCACTCTCCTGACTTTCCTCCTGTGTCCGTGTTTCCACGTCCTGTCTTCCTAACATGAATACCTACCAACTAGCTGAGCTGTGTTCTCAGTTTTCCATTGTCTTTACTTCTGTATTTATTTATCGATTTACTGGAGTAAGAATGAAAGGAGAAAAGTGTACTAACGCATGGATATAATGCCACGCGCGCATCTTTTGTTATTTTTTTGTAACTGGTCCGTTGCTCGTGTGATCGCTGTCTTGCGCGGGCCGCGCCAGAATGTCTGAGAACATTCCAGATTGTAGTAGATGATTTAGTCAAGATTGCGCACATGACGGAATAGTCAAGGCTATTTCAGAGCTTGCGCAACCACCAGTGATAAGGCTGGAACGTTCGATGCATTATGTATAAAAGACGGCGCGTCCCAGCCATCATCAGTCTATCGACGGTCGACGCTCTGTTCGCCGCTATCAGTGTACAGTGTGTATTGCTGTTGACTTTCCGTTTCTCGGCCACAAGTTCGGCCAAATAAAGAGTTTCATGTTCTACATGCCGACTGCTGCCTTCGTCGACGTCACGACCCCGTGACAATATATAACTTATCTATTTTATTTATATATGCACACTGAAAATAGGTCCAAGACACCAAGTATCCGCTATGCAGCGAGTTGGGTCGTCGCCCTTTAAGGACGCGGCAGCGTTAAGGTCAGGCAATACTCCTGAGCCTTCTGGAGAAAAAGATACGACAACCTCCGGGGAGCGATTCTCAATGCGTTCATCCAAAAGAGATGTCCACAGTCCATTTCGGCAGAGCACATTCAGCTACTTGAAGAAGCGGTGAGCCGTGGTGTCACCTCGCTCTTGACCTCGCCTGCACATTCCGAGCGTAAGAAGAGAGCGGACGAAATGCACAGAAACAGGAACTTTTCAACTCTGAACTTGCATAAGAATGTGTCCCAGATGTTTGAGAACGATGCAGGGGATTCGTACCGGCCTTCACAGGTGCGTTAGACTGGTTGCCGCATTAAACCTAAATCGATGGCTCACACGGTCAAAAGCCCATACACAGCCTCCGACATTTGCACCCAAAATCGGATATCTGAGGGCTGCGTTCATTGCGTTGAAGCGCATTTCGTCCCTATCATTTGTCTCGAGAGCTCCGTGATGTCATGATGACGCTGCAGAACAAGAGCCGAAAACAGGGGGCGCGCTGCTCACCGAGCTCCCGCCAGTCAGCGGCGGCTGAAATGATCAGTCCATTACATGGGCACATCGAGAATAGCTCCACTGGCGAAGTGATGTATTTTATGTCCAGATTGCCCGTTCGGATTACAAAAAAAAGTATTAACGTCGGCGCGCCGCAGTTATGGCGCGGCGGCGGCGGTGGCGGTGGCGGCGTTAGACTTCGGCGGCGGCGCGAGCGGCGTGACCAAAAACAGGCGTCGGCGGCGTGGCGCGGCGGCGCACAGGTCTAATTGGAAGGAGGATGATACATGCCCCCAAGAATAAGCAACACAATATTGTTAACCATTCGTATTACATAGTGATGGTGGTTGAGGTGTTTTGCTGAGGACAGCACAGATCAAGTTTAAATCACCCTACTTTGAGTGAAAGCAAAATTGAACATAACACCCGAGTACTAAGCGTAACCGTCGATGAAGTTGGAAGGACCCTACAAGGCATGCCCCGCGCAAAAACGGCCAGAGAAGACAGTAGAATAACTGATTTGATGAAAAATGAAGGAGGCTTTATAATTAGCGATCTTGCTGCACTCTACACTTTGTGCCTTTAACATTCAAATGTACCAGCGTGTTGAAAAAGCGACGGTATTGTACTATTACACAGAAAGGGACACGTGAAAGACTTGAAGAACTACAGACCGAACAGCCTTCTTGCAGCATTGTGCAAAGCATTCTTGAATATTGTTTCGAATAGGATAAGTGGCACACTTGATCTTAATCAACGTTGAGAGCAAGCTGGCATCACGAACGAGTACTCTACCACTGGTCACTTTCGTGCGATTAATCAAATAACTCAGGACTCGACGGATTACAAAAACCCCTTTACATGGCATTCACAGACTAGGAAAAGGCACTCGACTCAGTAGAGCTGCCACCGGTCTTGGAGGCATTGCACAGACAAAGAGCACTTGAAACGTGCGTGTTTACCATAGCCAATATAAACGGAGATTCTAAAGCTACTCTGCTCAAGAAAAGCAGGAATATACAAATCCAGAAAGCGGTTTTTGAATAAGATACAATTTCTTCCCTGTTATTCATTGCTTGTTGACAAGAAGTATTAAAACTACCACGTCTGGAAGAATTAGTAATAAAGATTAACGAAAAAATTCGCCAGATCCCACTCATTCTCGGAATCCATGTGTTTCGAAGCAGTAGGCGAGTAGTGGCCTGTATCGCACTCTAACGCGATAGCGTTAAAGAGCTCGTTTCGCAGAAATTCCGGTGTCGGCGTAGGTGTCGTTGGTTGTGAGCGAAAAATCATCATCTTTTCCGTGACTGAAAAATCGAGAAAGATGCAAATAAAATAAATAATAAAAATCTTCGGTTCGCGTGAGAACCGAACACAGGCCGTCGGCGTGGCAAGAAGGTATTCTACCACAGAGCGATGCTATTGCTTCAAACTGCTTCGGAAGCAAGCACTACATGAATGTCATGTAGAGGAAGGAGTATCATTAACGCATGTAATATTGCGCGGCAGAAGCGTAGAATCGCGCCAAGCGTCAAGACATGTGGAGTGCGCAACGAGGGCGCGTGTTAAAGGCCCACCCATTACAAAGCGCTCAGACATGTTTAATCATCATCAGCAGCAAAAGCACAAAGAAAGTGAGCAGCTGCGTAGGCTCGCTTGTTGCCTTACGGACGCGTAATGGGTCCTTCGCTTAATCGCAAAAGGAAGAATTATGGCGTAGTGGGCACTTAACAACTGTACTTGCAGTAGGCATTACATGATAGTTTGAAACGGCCAATGTTACGCCCCCAGTAGTTCGTTTCCTTCTGGCACGGTTGAGGCATGCACTGAGGACCGAAGCTAGGCTAGCAATTGAGAAGGCGATGCGCACGTTGCCCGGTTACGCTGTCGCGTTCCACTCTTGCGTCCTCCGAAGCTCAAGCGTCCTCCGAGTCTTTTTTTATAGTTTTGAATCAAGCGTTGTGAAGCAGAATCGTGAGTTGGGCTAGTTGGTGGATATTCATCGTAAAGTAATTGACAGCGCAACGGGTTAAACACGGACAGAAAGAAGAAAAGCGTTGCGAGTTGGACCGACTTCGTTGTGCATTTTGATTAGTTACGTGTATACCGTGGGCAAGCCCGTAGCGAGGAATCTGTTTACTTTCTTTGGGGGGCGGTGTACTTGCGGAAGGCCTTCACTATTTCAAGAAAGCACTTAAAGAAAGCACCTATTTTAGGAAGAAATAATTGGGGGGTGGGGAGCTCTCCTCCCCCTAGCTACGGGATTGATCGTGAGCCTACGAGTCACGTCGACTACACTGACGCCCAAAGGGTCTCGTCTGTCCTCACGTTAGAGGACAGATGTCAATTTTATCGAAACGAACTGCACACTGAAGTTCGATGATGTGCATATCAGAAGAAGCTGTTTCGGCCGTATTCCTCCGTGTTGAGCAATGGTAGACCATAACTTGGCGTGTCACAGGATTTAATATGTAATTGTATTACATGTTACAAAAGCCGATAGCGAACACTGTAACCACAGTTGACGTTGCCGCGATATGACGCCATTAAACGGTCTTTTTCGTAAGCAGTATCCAGCACTGGCGTAGCTCTGTGTTAGAATACTTGAATGCCAAGCAGACTGTCTGGGTTCTATTCCTGCTCTAACCGTGATTTTCAATCTTTCTTTGCTTCTCCTTTTCCCTGACCTACAACGCTGCCGACACCTGCCCAGCATTTTCTGCGACACAAGCTCCATAGCGCGATCGCGTAAAGGTGTTTAAAATCTGTTATTGCCGTTCCTGGGTTGTTACAAACTGCGAATCGCCTGCGGCTCATACCCGCGCTCCATATGCCGTGGTATGCGGGTATGCGCCACACGTGATTGAAGGAAAAGGTTTCATGACGTACGCGACAAGTTATCTCGTGCATTTCATGTAGTGACCTGTTCATCATGTTTGTCATACATTAGTGCCCTCCCGTGAAAATTTTGGTATCTGACAAGAGCGCCCCGACGTAGGCGGCTAGATAGCTAGATATACGGATAGGTAGGTGGAAACGATCAAAGTGCCTTTGATTGGCTAAGAAATGCTTCGCATTTAAAATGGAGAATATCTCAGCAATTTAAGGTTGGAGACGACATTGTACTCTTCAGCAATGACGGCAACGAGCTGCAAAAAATTATTGAACATGTAACCCGAGAAAGCATCAAAGTTGGGTTGGAGATGAATGTGCAGAAGACAAAGGTAATGCTAGAGCAATAATTCATGATAGACAACCATAGCCTTGAATAAATACAAGAGTGTGTCTATGTATGGCAAATGCTAACAAAGAAGCTTGCACATGTGAAGAAAATCCATCGAAGAGTAAGGATGGGATGGAGCACCTATTGTAGACATTGCCGGTAACTTAGCTCTGCCATTAATATCGGCAGTGTACATTGGTTGCATTTTGCCAGTTCTAATATATGGGTCCGGCACCAGGAGAATAACAACGAAACTCATGATAGAGCACTGCACGGGCCCGGGCCAGCCCGAAAGCCCGGGCCCGGCCCGCGGGCCCGGGCTTTCGGGCAATATTACGTCTTTTCGTTTAATTTATTTATTTTGTTTATTGATGTTTGCAGTGTGTTCTTGAACTAATTGTAACGTCTCTTGTTTTCCTGCAATAATATCTTCATTACGAAGTATTCGTACAGAGCTTTGTATATCGTAATGTAGTGATGTATCAACCAAGTAGACCCTTTTTAGTCTCTACTACACAACTGTAAGTTTTTTCTCATGTGCATGACACACTTACATATCCTTTGTTACTTCCTGCAAATTATTATTTTGTATCGTGCTCGTTTGCTGCTTGTCTCCTTAGGGTGCCTGAGATTTGTTAAGCTATATTTTTTGTGGCTCTTATTTATCCACTTATTTCTTGGGGAGAAATAAAAGTATATTTGGTCGCTGATTGCTTTATCGATTTTATTGTAGTGAAAGAATATAAAAAATTTTTAATGGGCCCTGCAACAACTTCCTAAGTGATCATAATACGGCCTTATACTACCTTACTATCGGACACCACTCATTCACAACTCTATTGCCAGCATTTCTTTTTGAACCCGTGGTGCGCAAGTGGAGTCACAAGTTATGCAAGAAGGGGGCACTTTCTTACTCCTTTAGTAGGAACAAGCACGCCAAAAACGACACAGAAGGTGTATTGTGCCGAGGGTTAGGGGGTGGGGGGCATAACGGTGGCAAGCACGTTTTTGGAGCGATGAGTTTACTTATTAACTTTAAAGGAATAGCGTTCTAACAGTTATTAACCGTGGTGCGCGCTAGGCTTTACAATCAACTTGCTAATTATTTCCGTTTGATTTCTGTTAAAGCGACCTCAATGATGCGCCGTAAGTCACGCAGAATAGCTGACGAGGAACTCAAACAAAACCCCAGAAAAACCATGTAAAATGCAGCAGCTGTTTGTTCATGTAACATCTCAAATACATGGGGCAAGATCGTTTTCTATTGTCACGTGGTCGTGACGTCGACGAAGACAGCAGTCGGCATTTGTAGGATGAAACTGTTTATTTGGCCGAACTTGTGGCCGGAAAATGAGAACTAGAACTACAGCAATGCACGCTGTACAATGATAGCGGCGAACAGGGCGTCGTCCGTCGATCAACTGACAAGCGGTCACGCGCGTCGGCTTTTATACAGGCGCTATCGAACTTCCCAGCAATATCGCTGGTGGCGGCGTAATCTCTAGACAAAGCTGGAACATTCGCGTGCGGGGCGCAATCTTAACAAACCGATCTACTACAATCGCGATGCTTCTAGAACACTACTTCGCGGACAGCGTCGAGCGTTGATAACCGTCTCGGCCGGTCAAACCCGAATACATCAAAACAAGACAAGAAGTGGGCGTGGCAATGCCCCCCTCTGAAAAAGGATCGTCCCGATGCTTGTGAAAGAGCATAGAAGAGAAAAAAACAAGTGTATACACAAATAAATTACAATAACAAAGGAAAAAAAATAGAGTCCCCAGGCTCGCTAACGCGCGAAAAACGGCTTAAGGCGCACGACATGGACGACTTCAGGTCGCGCACGGCGCCGCTGAGAGTTCGTAATGCCGTCTGGGACAACCTCATAGTCGAGTGTGCCTAGGCGTCGAAGTACCCTGTACGGTCCGAAGTATCGTCGAAGAAGCTTCTCACTAAGTCCTCGTCGGCGTATTGGCGTCCATACCCATACACGCTCACCGGGTTGGTATACCATGTGGCGTCGTCGAAGGTTGTAGCGGCGGCTGTCAGTCGTCTGCTGGTTCTTTATCCGTAGGCGGGCGAGCTGTCGTGCTTCTTCGGCGCGCTGTAGGTACGTGGTCACTTCGATGTTATCCTCGTCGGTCACGTTTGGTAGCATGGCGTCGAGCGTCGTTGCCGGGCTCCGTCCGTAGACCAACTTGTATGGCGTCATCTGCGTCGTTTCCTGTACGGCCCTGTTGTATGCGAAGGTCACGTACGGAAGGATGGCGTCCCACGTCTTGTGTTCGACGTCGACGTACATGGCCAGCATGTCGGCGATGGTCTTATTTAGACACTCGGTGAGGCCGTTGGTCTGTGGGTGGTACGCGGTGGTGCGGCGGTGGCTTGTGTGGCTGTATTCAAAGATCGCCTGAGTCAGGTCAGCCGTGAACGCCGTACCTCTGTCGGTGATGAGAACCTCCGGGGCGCCGTGTCGAAGGACGATGTTCTCAACGAAGAACTTGGCTACCTCAGCGGCACTGCCTTTGGGCAGGGCTTTTGTTTCGGCGTAGCGGGTGAGGTAGTCGGTAGCCACGACGATCCATTTATTTCCGCAAGTCGACGTTGGGAACGGCCCCAGGAGGTCCATCCCGATCTGCTGGTATGGTCGCCGAAGAGGCTCGATCGGCTGAAGGAAGCCTGCTGGTCTTGTGGGCGGTGTCTTCCGTCGCTGACAGTCTCGGCACGTCCTTACGTAGCGAGTGACGTCGGCGGCAAGGCGCGGCCAGTAGTACTTTTCTTGTACTCGTGCGAGCGTTCGGGAAAGTCCGAGGTGTCTAGCCGTTGGGTCGTCGTGCAGGGCATGCAAAATTTCTGGTCGCAGTCCCGAAGGTACAAGGATAAGGTAGCTGGCTCGGGCCGGAGTGAAGTTCTTCTTTACGAGGACGTTGTTTTTCAAGGAAAATGATGCCAATCCTCGCCTCGCCTGAATACTTTTGGGACAACGACGGTCCTGCCCTCCAGGTATTCCACTAGACCCTTCAGTTCCGGGTCGGCTCGCTGTCGTTCGGCGAAGTCTTCGGTACTTATGGCTCCCAAGAAGCTGTCATCATCCTGGTCGTCGGGCGTTGGTGGGTCGACGGGGGCACGAGACAAGCAGTCGGCGTCGGAGTGTTTCCTTCCGGACTTGTAGACGACAGTAATGTCGAATTCTTGAAGTCTTGGGCTCCACCGTGCGAGGCGACCTGAAGGGTCCTTCAAGTTAGCTAGCCAACACAAGGCGTGATGGTCGCTCACAACTTTGAAGGGCCTGCCGTAGAGGTAGGGGCGAAACTTTGACGTAGCCCAGATGATGGCGAGGCACTCCTTTTCTGTTATGGAATAGTTGACCTCTGCTTTAGACAGCGACCGGCTAGCATAACTGATAACCCTTTCCAGTCCGCCCGTCCGCCGCACAAGGACGGCGCCGAGTCATATGCTGCTTGCATCGGTGTGAATCTCCGTATCGGCGTATTCGTCGAAATGCGCAAGTATCGGAGGTGTCTGCAGGCGTCGTTTAAGTTCATGAAATGCTTCGACTTGCGCTGTTTGCCACCTGAATTCGACGTCGGTCTTCGTGAGCTGCGTTAGTGGCTCGGCGATCCGTGAAAAGTCTTTGACAAAGCGTCTGTAATAGGCGCACAAGCCGAGAAATCGGCGCACGGCCTTCTTGTCGGTGGGTGGCGGGAAAGCGGCGATGGCAGCTGTTTTCTGCGGGTCTGGGAGCACTCCAGTCTTGCTGATCACGTGACCCAAAAACAAGAGCTCCTCGTACGCGAAGCGGCACTTTTCTGGCTTCAGGGTGAGCCCGGAGTTCTTGATTGCTTGAAGTACGGATTGAAGTCGCTGGAGGTGTTCGTCGAAGTTCGAGGAATACACAACGACGTCGTCCAAGCAAACAAGGCAAGTCCGCCACTTCAAGCCAGCTAACACAGTATCCATGACTCGTTGGAAAGTCGCAGGCGCCGAGCAAAGACCGAAAGGCATGACCTTGAACTCGAAGAGGCCGTCCGGTGTTATAAAGGCGGTCTTTTCTCGGTCTCTCTCGTCGACTTCAATTTGCCAGTAGCCGGTCTTGAGGTCCATCGACGAAAAGTAATTCGCGTTGTGGAGTCGATCCAGGGTGTCGTCTATCCGTGGGAGAGGGTACACGTCCTTCTTTGTGATTTTGTTCAGGCGACGATAATCGACGCAGAAACGTAGGGTCCCATCCTTCTTCTTCACTAACACCACGGGAGACGCCCACGGGCTGTTGGACGGCTGGATGATGTCGTCGCGTAGCATTTCATCGACTTGTTTCTTAACGGCCTCCCGTTCCCGCGTCGAAACCCGGTAGGGACTCTGACGGAGTGGTCGAGCATTTTCTTCTGTTATGATGCGGTGCTTAGCAAGGGGCGTTTGTCGGACCCGCGATGACGACGAGAAACAGTCCCTGTATTCCTGCAGAAGGCGTCGGAGCTGTTGCTGTTGGCGAGCGGAAAGACTTGGGTTTACGTCGAAGGGTGGCTCAGGGATCGTCGTCGTAGCTTCGTCAGAATCTGAAAAGGCAAACGCATCGCTGACGGCCAAGATTTCTTCGATGTATGCAATCGTCGTGCCCCTGCTCAGGTGTCTGTATTCCTGGCTGAAGTTCGTTAGCATCACGCTTCCTTTTCCTTCATGCAACCGAGCAATGCCCCTTGCGACGCAAATGTCACGGTCTAGCAGCAAACGCTGATCGCTCTCGATGACACCTTCGATGTCTTCAGCTTTTTCGGTGCCGACGAAAATAATGACGCTGGAACGCGGCGGAATGGTCACCTGTTCTTCTATCACATTCAATGCATGGTTCCCTGGCGTCGCGCGTGGCGGGAGCGCTTTATCTGGGGTTAGTGTTATCGACTCGGACCTCAGGTCGATGACGGCGCCGTGTTCACTTAGGAAGTGTATTCCAAGAATTGCATCCCTGGAGCAGTTTTGTAGGATTACAAAGCTCGCAGGATAAGTCCGGTTATTGATGGTGACTCTCGCCGTGCAAACACCAATCGGCGTTATCAGATGGCCTCCAGCGGTGCGGATTTCGGGGCCTTCCCAAGCGGTCTTAACTTTCTTCAACTTCGTGGCGAAGAGCCCACTGATGACGCAACAGTCGGCTCCAGTATCGACGAGAGCGGTGACGTTGTGGCCGTCGATGAGAACGTCGAGGTCGCTAGTTCGTCGTCTTGCGTTGCGGTTGGGTCTCGGCGTCGGGTCACGGCTGCGTCGGTTTGTTCCGCTGCTTCCATGTTGCGTCGTCGGGTCTTCTTTGGTCCGCAAGATCTCGTCGTCAGGGGTCTGTCTGGTTCGCGTCGTGTTCTGAAGGTTTCGTCGCGACGTCGTCGTCGTCGGCGGAGGATCTTCGGTAGTTCGTTGTACAGCAACCGCACCTCCATCGGTTGCTGCCCTTAGTTTTCCGGATACGGGCTAGGCGACCGGCCCCGGTTTGGGCCAGTGTACGGCCGGCTGTGCGGTGACATGTAGCGGCCGGGCGACGGCGAGCGTGAAGGACATCGTTCTTGCCACTGCGTTCCGGTTAGGTAGTCGTCGATGTCGCGAGGCCGTTCGCCTGGCTGCGGTCGCGGCGCGTTGATGGCGAATCCTCGTAGTCCCATCTGTCGGTACTGGCAGCGGCGGTACGTGTGGCCGGCCTCCCCGCAATGGTAGCAGAGCGGGCGGTTGTCAGGGGCGCGCCAGACATCGGTCTTCCTCGGGGTGTAGCGCTGGCCGACAGGTGGGCGGTAGGGCGTCGGTGGCGGCGGCGGCGTATGGCCGAGAGGTGGACGGTAGGGCATCGGTGGCGGCGGCGGCGTCTGGCGACGGTACTGCGGCGGTGTATCGTCTTGGCGTGGGCGTGGAGGAGGAGCATGACGGCGGGCTGCAGCAGCATAGCTCATAGCTTGCGGCTGCGGCTCTACTAGCTGAGGCGCACCGAGTGAATGCTGGATCTCCTGGCGCACGAGGTCGGCGATGGAATCTACTTGAGGTTGCGACGAAGGTAGAAGTTTTCGCAGCTCCTCTTGCACGATTGCTCGAATCGTCTCACGCAGGTCGGCGGATCCTAGCGCTTGAACGTCGGCGTAGCTTGTGGTCGAGAGGCTGCGGTTGTATTGCCGTGTTCGCATCTCAAGCGTTTTCTCGATTGTTGTTGCTTCGGAGACAAATTCTTGGACGGTATTCGGCGGATTCCTCATAAGGCCAGCGAAGAGCTGTTCCTTTACTCCTAGCATGAGGAAACGAACCTTCTTTTCTTCAGGCATGTTGGGGTCAGCGTGGCGGAACAGCCGGGTCATTTCTTCCGCGAAGATGCTCACGTTTTCGTTCGGGAGCTGAACCCGTGTCTCCAGCAAGGATGCGGCCCTTTCCTTTCGAACGACGCTCGTGAACGTCTCCAAAAAAGCACTACGAAAGAGATCCCAGGTTCGAAGCGTGGACTCCCGGTTCTCGAGCCATGTCCTTGCTGCTTCTTCCAGGTAGAAGTACACGTGGCGCAGCTTGTCGTCGGCGTTCCAGTTGTTAAATGTTGCGACCCTTTCGAACGTCTCCAGCCAGGTTTTGGGGTCTTCACATGGCGAACCACGAAATGTCGGCGGCTCCCTCGGCGGCTGCATCACTATCGCGGCAGGGTTCGCTGCGGCCGTCATCGTGCCTGTTGTTCTTGTCGCCGTGGCTTTTGGCTTATCCGGTAGAAGTCCGTATTGGGGGGGGTAGTGCTTTCTGCCGGCGGCTGGTTCGAGGATCCGGGTTGTCCTTAGAGTCGTCTTCTTCGCGGCTTGGGCTTGGGTCAGCGCTCCACGGTGGCGTCCGGATCATGAAGCAGCACCTCCACCAGATGTCACGTGGTCGTGACGTCGACGAAGACAGCAGTCGGCGTTTGTAGGATGAAACTGTTTATTTGGCCGAACTTGTGGCCGGAAAATGAGAACTAGAACTACAGCAATGCACGCTGTACAATGATAGCGGCGAGCAGGGCGTCGTCCGTCGATCAACTGACAAGCGGTCACGCGCGTCGGCTTTTATACAGGCGCTTTCGAACTTTCCAGCAATATCGCTGGTGGCGGCGTAATCTCTAGACAAAGCTGGAACATTCGCGTGCGGGGCGCAATCTTAACAAACCGATCTACTACAATCGCGATGCTTCTAGAACACTACTTCGCGGACAGCGTCGAGCGTTGATAACCGTCTCTGCCGGTCAAACCCGAATACACCAAAACAAGACAAGAAGTGGGCGTGGCACTATCATATTCGCGATTCTTTGAAATAGCTATTGCAATCGGCGCTCCCCACCAGCCGAGTGTTCTTCTCATGAGGTGCAGCCCATGGATAATGGGCTGCACCTCGTGAGTCGATGGGTACCTGCCATTATTTCGCAAGAGTGTGTTACGGGCGTAATTAACCGGAAGTATACACAGTACCAGTGAAAGTCGTGACACTGAAAGAAGTTCCTAAATTAATCTCTAGAAAATATCTTGTGTGCGGCAGACATCTTCACAATAACCGAAGGTTAGACAGTGCCTCCTTTATGCTCAAGGCATAACTAGCTGAAACGGGTCGGGCCGGGCCGGGCCGGGCCGGGCCCAAACCTTTCGGGCCCGGGCCGGGTACGGGCCACATTTAAGAACACCGGGCCGGGCTCGGGCGGGCCGGAGCATGGCGTTTTCGGGGCGGGCCGGGCCCGGGCCGGAAAAATCGGCCCGTGCAGTGCTCTAGAAGCGGCTCAGGACCACCCAGCGTTCACTGGAACAAAAAATGCATGCAGTTGCGCTCAACATGAAAGATGTAAGATGTGGGGAGCAGTTTCACCCGCCCTTCAGCGACGCTTGTGTTCACGTGCAAGCGCGCGCTGGCGTTCCAAACGTGCAGTAGCGTCTCGGCGTCCATGGCGGCAAAAGAAACCTTCATTTGTCATGCAGTGACGCCCTCTCCTCTCCTTCTTTCCCTCCTCCTCCCCCTCACTTTCCTTTTCCACCCCGTCGCTATAATATTGGCCTCGAGGCCCACCACTGGAAACGTCGGCGCCACCGTCGGCGTGACGTGCTTGGCAGGATCACGTCGTCTCAGCGGCCGCGTCGGCTGCTTGTGGCGCACTGCCGCGTGCTTTGAAAACGAGTTTCAAGTCCCACATGCGCTGCGGTCTGTTCAAATTCGGAAGTTTTCTCTCATTTTCTACTCAATTGAAACCATTGTAATAGAGTGGCTGCCTCCGAAGGCGACGAACATGGGGCTCTACGGCTCGGTTCCGCAGTGCCGCGCTTACGCAAAGGAGCCCAGTGTCAGCCTGCACTGGTAACCGCGGGACAAGAAACAGCGTGAAGCATGGGTTGTAAAGCTAAGAACCGGCAAGTAGCCATCCGCTACGAGTCTTGTGTGCAACAAGCACTTCCGCGACGAAGACTTTTGTTATACTGCGTCGGGCCTGCAATGTTCGGTGAGTAGCAAACAGCGCGCACTGAGACAATGGCCCGCGCGCGCTTCCCGCCGGCAAATGATGCTTATCTGCCACGTGATGGTAAAAGCGCTACCTCTTACCACGTGCGATGCCATCTCACCCTCCAATGCGACCTCTTGATCGTCGGCCCCGTGCTCAGCGTCCACAAAATCGGCTGCAGATGCGCAAGTCATTGTTTAGAAACGTTGAATGAAAAAAAACGCACAGGGTCCCTTATGCATTAGTTAAAGATGACTGGCAGGCGCAAGCCATCTTCTTCTTGTGAGTAGTTGTACTGATTCTCTCGCGCCCCCCTCCTAAAGCATTCTGCACCTAACGTGGTATTGCACGGCCTCCGTAACCGATCACGGAGGCAATGCAAAGCGACCATGACGTGCGAATACGTCATCATGTGACGTCACATTATGTGACGTCATAATGACGCTGCATATTTTGGCGATCTGTGACGTCATATGATGACACCATCACGTGACGATTACTTTTTGCATCACTCGTGTTGACGCCGCCGACGGGCAACCTTGCCATTTGATGAGGCATGCATTGCTACATAAGCTACATAAATTTTGCATTGCCTCCGTGATCGGCCCACCGATGATCGGCCCACCAGCCAACCCCATGTATTTTCTTGGAGCCTCATTTATTTACGTGGGAAAGATGCCACGCTGTTGGCGTTAGACACGACACTGCTGCCAAAATTGCTGGGGTACACGCCAAATAATTACTATCCTGTTTTGCGGCTGCTGGTAGCTGCAATACCTTCTATTTTATTCACCGCTATTTCAAGTTCATGTGGGTCCTAGTTCACAGCCGACGTTTGCAGAACAAGTCCGGCAAACGTTACTGTATTTTCTTTTCCTAGGCGTCGCATGCTACTACATGCTCGGTCACGTAGAATGGTTCTCCTTCAACCAGCAAATTCGAAGTGGTGAAGCTTTGGTCTATGAATTTGTTGATGATAGAGAGCGGCAAGATCACTGGAATGCAAACGGAACGATAATTAGGGACATTAAAAAAATGCGTCGCATTTGCTCACGTTTCGTGTGAGCACCAAACGAAACGAATGCGCTGAATAAAGAAACAGAAGCAGCGGCATTCGCCCGCTGAGAAGACCGATCAATACGCAGTGCGAGACAACTTGTTAAATGACATTGAAACGTACCCGAATTTAGACCGAAAAAGAAAAAAAAAACATTGAATCGTCGGGACGGCAGATCACAAAGTTGCCATGCGCACCGAGACCGCAGTTGTAAGGAAACTGTTTTTGAACTGCTCTGATAGCGTCCGCGCAACAGTAGTTGTTTGTTTACTCACAAATTCTCATATTTTGCGGCCTAAAGTTCACAGCGCGGTGCCAAAACGCGTTCGTAGCAAAAGCGAAACCATCAGTACGAACATACATGCAGGCACTCATGCATGCAGAGGCAACGTCAGTCATCGCGAACCCGTGCGATCGCTGGCTTGAGGCTTCTTTCTGTTATGCTCCGTTTGGTTATACAGGCAGTCTACTCGAACGAGATATTTCACATAGTTCGCACTCAGCGAGTGACTACCTTTCACGCAAGAAGCCGGTTCAGGGGTCTCCAACGCAGTGACAGCGTGAAGCGGGTGCTCGGTTTTCTGCAAAGAGACAGCGACTGTAGACTATCTTGTGCTTTCAGTTCGTCGAAAATGATTATTTTGACAGTAAAGAACACAGTTCATTTCTAAAGTACTTACAGAAATGCCCTGGAGGACTTCCGCGAGGTGTTTTTGTAGAGCGCCGACAGCAAAACCTATGGGGAGAGCGCCGGCGGTATCCTGCCTACACTCTAAGAAAAAAAAGAGTATGCGTGACTCTTTTCGGAGAGTTCTGACTTGCCACGTATAGGACTCTCTTTAAATAGTCACGGTGACTCTCTTGGTGGGTCAGGGTCGGCTCGCTCTAGGAGAGTTCCCTGACCCTCTAGGAAGAGTGCAAAGACTCTCATCGGGAGGATCACGTTACCACTCATAGGGAGTCAGACGACTCTCGCCGGTAACGCTCCTAGGGGGGTCAAGGGACCCACACCCAAGCATCAAGTGACTCCACAAGTATTTTAAGCTACTCATTTGATCCTTGCTCTACTTTTGCACGACTACTGTTGAAAATAGTGGAGTATTCATTTTAAGCAAGTCCAATAATACTTGCCGTTCTGCCCAACGACTGTAAAAAAAAGAATACTTCAGTTTTAGCATTATTTTAATAAAACTCAAAACAACACATATTTTCCAACAAAGTTATATAGAAAGCGCGAAAAGATGGTCTGTGATTTCCAATCAAGAAGTTTGGGTATTCCTCATTTACATGCTTCTATGAGTATAGCCAACTAAAATGTGTGACTGTGATATGCACAGTGTCCTATGGTGCTAAGTGAACAGCAGAAATCACCATCATGTTTCCATATTTATTCCTTGTGATGAAGAATAAATCAAAAAGTGGTGACGGCTTCAGGCATCAGACTTGTGGCTTGCTAGGTTGTCGCTCCTGTCCAGCGTGAGCACCATGAAAAACAGTATCTGAAAAGCAGAACGTGATATTATGATGAGAAAATGAAATTGCAGTAAAGGTTTGCAAAACCTACACAATAAGAGGTTCACACAGACATAATAAAGGCTAATAACAAGACAACAAAGCACATCCTCCGGCAGCCAGGGGCATGTCGTGAGCGATTATTGACCGCACGTTTTACAAGCGTAAAACGAACACACCCAGCGCGTGCGTACGCCGTCTACGTCGAGATCAGACATGTCATATGCTAGAATTAGCGCACATAACTCCCACAATCACGTGCACTCACTCGATTCTGTTATAGCGCCCAACGTCATGGCAGTGTATGCAAACCACGAAAACAGCAAACAGAAACGAGGGAAAAGAGTGCACGCCGGCGGTCGCAACAACGCGCGCCGTCGAAAGTCTAGAGCTTTTTCACTTTACCGGCGAGGCGTGTCCAACTTGAATGACTACCGCGTACATTCTGGAAGCCACCGTACTATATCTGCACCTCAAACTACCGTCTTTAAGCCAACAAAAACCATTACATATAGTGCGTCTGAGAGTTCTGTACACAGGCTTTTTTTTTTTTTCACGTTCCCACGCGTGGAAGCACGCCGCACACTCAAGGTCGATGGAAATGTTATTATGAAGTAGACTAAAGTGCATCTCAAAACGACATCTTGCACCTTCAGTAGTGCAGACACGACGTGCGATCAGCAAGAAATGACCCTCGATTATTGTTTGCATCGCTCACTTTATGGGAGCTTGTACACCAACGCGCACAACGGTGGCAACTCGTTAATTGACAGCTTTAGTTGGGCATCCGCAACAGCCCCGCGGATACAGGCTACTGTTGGAAATGGCTGGCAGATTCCGCAGAGCTGCTGCAGATGCCCAGCTAAAGCTGTATAATTAGTACCTACGAAAGCAGTACACTCACCGTTAACTGGCACCCGTTGTTCCTGTTCGCAGCTCCAGGAATATTCCGTCCTCCAAGCGTGACCGCGTCACTTCGTGCACGGAGCCGGCGTCAATACAACCGAAGACGCGCAACCAACTCATCCACGCAACGCATTCAATAGACCAGGAGACTGAGACAACTGAGACACTGAGACGACTGAGAGAGGAGAGCGGCGCGCCACCCCGGCGCCAACCCCGTCTACGTTGCCGGGGGGGGGGGGGAGCAAGGCGCCACAACGGCGCCAAAGGGCGAGCGTGCGACATGTGTGGCGTATACGGCGGCTCTTCCGTATACCGAAGCCAATCGAAACGCGTTTCAGGAGGGTCCAGTGACTCCTTTCCAAATGCGAACTCTTTTTTTCTGCCTGTACCTTCCAAAAGGGGTCAGATGGACACCTGAAGAGAGTCACGGTTCCATGACCCTCTTTTGACTCTCTTTTTTCTTAGAGTGTAGCACGCAATCGAGGCGCGTCCCATAGAGGGCGACTCCGTAACTCCTCGGAGGCCAATACAACACACGGCTATGCTACGCTTCACCATCTCCGTCCTCCTTTCCATCCTCCTCAACCTCACTTCCCTTTCTGAGCCCTAAGCTGTACTGTACTACACACGGCTATACTATGCTGTACCCTCAACCTCCTTCTTTCCTTCTTCCTCACCATCACTTCTCTTTCCCTTTGCTATACTGTTTTACACCTGGCTATGCTATGCTTGTACCTTCCCTGTCCTACTTTCCCTCCTCCTCAACCTCACATCATTGTCCCTCACCTTCACTTCCTTTTCCCACCCTTTGTACTGGATGCTATTCTCGCGGCAGCACTGACGATCAAACCAGAAAATAGCCACTTCGGATTTCGCGAGCTCCAGTTACTCGGGCACATTGTTAGTGTTGAAGGTGTCTGCTCAGACCCTGAAAAAGTCACGGTGGTCAAAAACTTCCCAAATCCACGAGCCAAAACCCCATCACACGTTTCCTGGGGCTGTGTGCTTACTACAGGCGCTTCGTTAAAACTTCTCCAAGATGGATCTACCACCTCATGTGCTTCCGCCGCAGCCTTTGTCATTCTGCAAATGACCGTCGCTCGACGTTTCAAGTTAGTCAAGGCGGCGATGCGGGCTTGTTGGTTTGAATCGCTTGTAATCACATTTGAAGCGCAAAAAACAAGACGCAGACACCAGTAAGGAACACATACACAGGGCGGCACACATACAACACATATACCGTCCTGTGTATGTATTCCTTACTTGGGTGCGCGTGACAGAAAACAGTGCGCGTGACAGGACAAGAAAAACGAGAATACACGCGTGCGCATTTGCGCAAGACAAAAGGAATAAAAGAGTAAAAAATGATTAAAAAAGGAGTAAAAAATGGTGAAGCCACATAACATGTGTGTCACCGGCACAAACATCAATCCCACGTCATAGGTACAACTGCGAGTAAGTTATCGATAAATATAAACGCGGGCTAACATCATGTCATGATGCGACAACAAAGCTGAAACAGAGAACTAATCTATCTGCGTGAAAGCATAGCCGAAATAATAGCGGGGGTAGTCAAGAGCGTTTAAGAAACTAAATGGGTAAAAATGAAAGTTTGCCAGCGCTTTCATTCATACCACAAGTGACGGCTTTAAATTAATAGATTAAATACGATTCTGGAAGCTCTCTTTCGTGTTGGGAACCGATACCAGATTGAAGGACTGTAGCTGTCATATTCTCAAATGAGTGGCCAAGGACGTGCACGTGTTTTGATAGAGGAAAGTTAGGAATGTTGGCAGCATGACACTTGTGGTTGTTAAATCGGTACCTGAAGGGCGTTTCGGTTTGTCCAATGTACTGTAATTTGCAGACGTAACATTCGAGCAAATTGACGCAATTGTAAGTGTCACACGTGAAATTTCCCTTAATTTTATAGAAGAAATCAGAAGCAGTGCTTTTAGCCATGTGTAATACCGTCATAGGCGGGCAAACCTTGCATCGTGGTTGTTTGCAAGGTCGACAACCGACATTATCAGGAACCCTTGCCTTCAATGAAGTTAGGATGTCATGCAGGTTGCGAGACCGTCTGAAGACTACCCGAGGTGGCAATGAAAAGATTACTTTAAGATGTGCACTCTGCGCTAGTATGTTGAAATGTGTTTTGAGAATTGAGGAAACGTTTGGCACCGATTCTGATTGTGTTAGAACCAGATTACTTCGTTTGTATAAAACTCTGACTGCTCAGAGCCAATTCTCTTAAAGCGGAGCGCCTGACTGTACGACGAGGGTTGCAACGTTGGCTTGTTGGTTACTCACATGAAAGGTTTTTGGTGTAGCGCGAAGGTAACACTTACACGAGAAGGCACATAGGAACACCACACAGCGCTACTTGCAACTACATGTTTATTTTCAAAAACCAGACCGCTTATATACCATCAAAACTTGGCAGACCGCTGAACACGTGCGATCAGTCAGATGATGCACAAAAAAAAAAAAAACACTTCACCAAAGCAAAATTGCGACGGCATAAAACTGTAAATCAACGCTTGCGCAAAAAACCCACCTCCTTTGGTGACAATGTGTGAGCACTTCTCGTAGATTTCTTGTACAACGGGCCACTTTTCACAACATTTCTCGCACAACGGGCCGCTTTCTTTATCTTCATCAAGACCCAGGCTGGATTGTAGCCTTCATCGCCAGCGCGACACGCAAGGCACGTTCACTGAGTTTCTGTATCCGCGCGGGTATTCTTCCGGATGACGTCCTTGCGATTTTCGCAGGCAAAGAAGTGTCTTTGAAGAAAGTAAAAGCAAACGCTATTCATTTGTGCAAAAGATGAAAGTCCTTGGAACTCTTAAGGGTATTCAAAAGAGTAAGAAAGACAGCTTGGACGTATTTTTTTAGCGCGAAGACTCACAAGGTGGGCATAGCGTTTCCAGTAATTGTTTTGGAAATATAGTACCTGGCAAAAGGAACTTGCTACATTTCTCTTGGACAAGCTGAATATTCTCGAGGTTCGTGACCCATTTTTAGTAAAAAGTTCAGACAATATTTTAGACTTCATGGGAGCTCACGAAAATGAAGGGCTAAAAGCCTTTTCTATTGATGTCACTGACTTATACTAATCCCTCCCCCACGCACAATTCCTAAAATGTGTTGAAACCAGCATTGATGAAATCGGCGTGGTCAAATTCTTTACTGAGTCGGGCGTATCTGCTGATGATTTTGTTATCTTGTTACATTTTATCTGACTTCGGCATTCATTAAATGGAACAATGAGATACTTTTGCAAGAAAAGGGTATTTGTATAGGCTCATGTATGACGCCTGTGTTAAGCAATCTTTTTCTAGCAGAACGTGACAGGTGTGTGGCAGATCGTATCGAGGGGACAAATGTTAAGAAAGTGTTTCGTTATGTAGATGATTTTGTTATTTTTACTGACAGCTCGTGGTCCAATTTTGAAAGTGAGAGTGCCAATGTGTTGGATGTGTCTCGCGAAGGTCTTAACCCCCTAGAAGGGACAGTTGAATGGCCGAGCGAAGGGCGTGAGGTTTTTAGACTTGGGTCTCGTTTGTTCTGACAACCAGCTATGCTGAAGCTACGAATCACGTGCTCGAAAAGCTTTACTCCCATTTCATTCAAATCATTCGAAACTAACCAAGACAGCTATCGCGACGATGTACCTCAGTAACGCATTGAACAAATCTTTTGCCAACCTAACGAAGCATAGCTTCCAGAACCAGATTCCTCGCCTGAAGGAATCCGGCTATCCAGATCATGTTTTAGTGTCTTTCGCTGAGAAGCAGTGAAAAAGAAGTCGCGGAACTTCAAGCCAGTGTAACGCACATGGCCGCGTAACGACAGAAACGAGATGCACCGCTGTAATCCCCTATGTTCACCAGCTCTCCCATAATCTTAAGAAGGTGGCACTTCGCGATAGTATTAGGGTAGTATTTTCAGTGCCCGATAAGCTCGGGAAACTGTGCGCCATGACAGATCTGGTTAGAGCAGAAAAAGTTGGTAGCACAAAAAAGCATGTAAACAAATTCGTTGATTGCAAGAGTTTTGCAATTTATCGTGTTCCGCTCTCCTGTGGAAAGCAATACGTCGGCCATGCAAGCAGGTGCGTCAATGAGCGATTAAGAGAGCACAAAAATCAAATAGACTGGCGCCTGGTAGGTTTCTATACTCAGCGGCAACTTATCTTGGCATTGGAGCGAAGGCTACGGAGGCGGAGCATCCGCACATTTGTGTTACGACGCAAGTAGTTCGGCATCTTGCAGCCGATTTCAGTTCCAGTTTCGGTTTCGCTTGCTCGCATCGCTAGAGCGTTTAGCAGCACGTATACATGCCGAATGGGACCATAACGAAATTGTGATCAGTGTGCGTAGATGCATCTACCTACTGTACTGTACATTGTCACGGGTTTGTTGCATTGACAAAGGCAGCAGTGGGCGTGTCGAAGATGAAACTCTTTATTTGGCCGAACTTGTGGGCGGGAAACGAGTTAGTCAGAGCGTCGTCCGTCAATAATTTGGGCAAGTGGTAAAGCGTGTCCGCTTTGATACATGTTCTATCGAATGTTTCAGCGTTATCGCTGGTGGACTATACGCGTACCGCGCGCATTCTTAACGGAAAGATCTAAAACAATCGTGACTACTCTGAAACATCGCATCGCGGTCTGCGCGGAGCATTCCAAACAGTCTTCGCGGGTGAAGCCCGAAGACAACAAAATAAGACACATGGCAATATGATGAACGCCACCAAGCGCACACCGCAGCCTGAATACGGTGTTTGCTCGATTGTAACGCGATCACGATGGTAACGCGGGGGGCGATTTTAGTAGCAAAAATTTGGCGAAAGAGCCCGCATTGCATTCGAATAAATACGGAATGGAAGTACCATGATGCCGCTGAATTCGGTTTAGATTTAAAGAGAGCTCACACTTAATTAAAAAGAGACTGAGGCAGATTATTTTATTAGATGTGAAACATCTTATGGCGGAGTTCAATCCGGTGGTGGTGATGGTGTGCGGCGTGACCACCCTTACTGCGCATGCGCAAACCCTCTCCACTTCTCTCTCCCTTCCCCTCTCCCCTTCCCCTCTCCACATCTCCTCTCCCCTTCCCTCTCCCCTCTCCACTTCCCCTCTCCCCTTTCCCCCTCACCACTCCACCTCTAGAACGCGGGCTCTACATGCCGAAACACCGCTTCGCATCGCCTCATGGTCCCCTTTAGCGGGAGATCCTCTCCCGTAAAGTGGAAGTGGGAGGGAAAGTGGAGAGGGGGAAAGGGGATGTGGCGAGGCGAAGTGGAGAGGGGTAGTGGAGATGGTATGCGCATGCGCAGTGGGAGAGTAGAAAGGGGGAGGGGAGAGGGGAAGTGGGAGGGAAAGTGGAGCCGACCTCGCGTCGTGGAACGCGAAGAGGAACGTTACGCGCGTCTTGTCTTCCCTTAGCCTGGCCGTTAATTCTCACAGGGCGAGCGGGGAACGCAGTCGGCAGGGGTTTGAGAGGGGGGCAGCGTAGCAGAGGAGAGAGAGGGGGAGGGGACGCGCATGCGCTGGTGCTCATCGCGGCGTTGCGCAGGAGAGAATTTCGGCATGTCTAGCCCGCGTTTCAGAGGAAGAGTGGAAAGGGGGAGGGGAGAAGTGGAGAGGGGGAAATGGGGGAGAAAGGAGAGTGAAAGTGGAGAGGGGGAAATGTGAGAAGGGGAGAGGGGGAGAGTGAAAGTGGAGAGGGGTTGTGGAGAGGGGGAGGGGAGAGAGTGAGTGGAGAGGGTATGCGCATGCGCAGTAAGGGCGGTCACGCCGCACACCACCACCACCACCGGATTGAACTCCGCCATAAGATACTTCGCAATCTAAAAATTCGGCAGATCCCACGCACTGTGGGAATCGACGTAATGCGAAGCAGCCAGCAAAGAGCTGCATACATCGCCTTGTTTGTCTTTGAGCCAAATGAAATCATTCATGCCATGGCATCTAGTCCACCATATATCGCATGTTTGCCATGCACGCATGCATGCACAATCTAGTGTACACCATGCCAATGAAACGCATATTCTGGTATATAAATGCATGACCTGTCGTTTATGTTCATCACACACTCGTGTCATGCCATACCAATTTTGGTATATATCACGTTAACCAAACGGCCGGAAGCGCACCATGACAGTGGCATGTAAATCATACCGCACATGACATTCATAACATGATTCGCATGCTAAGACCTCTCATTTATGTTCGTCATACAGTCACATCGCGCAATACCAATTTTGGTGTATATCAAAGGAGCGAAATGGCCGCGAGTGCACCATGAGTAGAGCATGTAAATCATGCCATACATGACATGAATATTATGGTTTTTCATGTTACCACCTGTCAATAATGTTCATCATACAGTCACATCGCGCAATACCAGTTCTGGTGTATATCAAGCTATCGAAACGGCCGCGAATGCACCATGAGCGTGGCATGTAAGTCATGACATACATGGCATGCATGTCATAGTTTTCATGTTACCACCTGTTATTCATGTTCTTCATACAGTCACATCACGCAATACCAATTTTGGTGCATATCAATCTAGCGAAACGGCCACGAGGGCGCCATGAGCATGGTATGTAAATCATGTCGTACATTTCATGCATGTCATGATTATCATGTTACCACCTTTTATTTACGTTCGTCATACAGTGGCGTCGCGCAATACCAATTTTGGTGTATACCAAGCTAGCGAAACGGCCGGGAATGCACAATGAGCGCGGCATGTAAATCCTGACATACATAACCTGCATGTCATGATTGCCATGTTACCAGCTCTCATTTACGTTCGTCATGCAGTCGCGTCGCGCAATACCAATTTTGGTGTATGTCAAGCAAGCGAAACGGCACGAGTGCATCATGAGCATGACATGTAAATCATGTCATGCATGTCATGATTGTCACGTTACCACGTCTCATTTACCTTCGTCGTACAGTCGCTTCGCGCAACACTAATCTTGGTGTACATCGAGCTAGCGAAGCGACCGCGAATGCACCATGTGCGTGGCAATTAAATCATGACATACATGACATGCATGTCAAGGTTTTCATCTTACCAACTGTCATTCATGTTTTTCATACAGTCACATCGCGCAATACCAATTTTGGTGTATATCAATCTACTGAAACTGCCGCTAGCGCATCATGAGCGTGGCATGTAAATGAGGTCGTACATGACTTGCATGTCACGATTTTCATGTTACCACGTCTCACTTACGTTCGTCATACAGTCGTGTCGCGTAACACCAATTTTGGTGTATATCACGCAAGCGAAACGGACGCGAATGCGCCATGAGCGTGGCATGTAAATCATGACATACATGACATGCATGTCATGGTTTTCATCTTACCAACTGGTATTTATGTTCTTCAAAAAGTCACATCGCACAATACCAATTTTGGTGTATATCAATCTAGCGAAACGGCAGCGAGTGCGCCATGAGCGTGGCATGTAAATCATGTAATACATGACATGCATATCATGATTTTCATGTTACCACGTGAGGGTTATGTTCGTCATACAGAAATGTCTCGTCATACCAGTTGTCGTATGTATCCCATGTCATGTAAATCATGCTGCACATGACATGCGCGTCATGATTTGCATGTTAGGACCTGTCATTATGTTCGTCATGAACTCTTGTCACGCCGTACCAATTTTGGTATATATGAAATTAACGGAACGACCGCAAGAGCCCAAAGGCCGTGGAATGTAAATCATGCTGTTCATGACATGCGCGTCATGATTTTAATGAAATGACCTGTCATTTATTTTCGTGAGAAGGCCATGTTATTACACAGCAATTTTGGTATATATCCGATTTACGGAACGGCCAGGGAGCCCAAAGGCCGTGGAATGTAAATCATGCTGTTCATGACATGCGTGTCATGATTTTCATGATATGACCAGTCGTTTATGTTCCTAATAAGGCCATGTTATGACACACCAATTTTGGTATACATCTGATTAACGAAACGGCCAGGACAGCACAAAGTCGTAGGCGGCTAGATAGATAGATAGATAGATAGATAGATAGATAGATAGATAGATAGATAGATAGATAGATAGATAGATAGATAGATAGATAGATAGATAGATAGATAGATAGATAGATAGATAGATAGATAGATACGCTCAAAGTCGCAGAAGTTCGCTAAGAAATGCTTCGCATTTAAAATATTTTGCTCCGAGAGCTCACTGTGACTCAGACTCACCAAACTTCCCTCATCCGGACTACCTAAACTTTTTCTCGACCAGACTCACTCGAGCTCAAACTTTCTTTATCTAAAGAGAAAAAAAATAACATGAGAAGGTAGGCTACATTAGAGCCAGCTATCTCACCAACAAGAAGAAAGAGGCCATAACAAGAAAAATGGATACAAACAAAAAGTAGAAAAAGAAAAACAATCAGCTGAACTACGCACATATGCAAATTGCGTCGTACAACTTAGCACTTGCAGAGTCCAAGGGCAGAGTCTAGCACATAGACGGTTGTGTCAAATAACACCTCAGATGCAGTCCACACAGCCAGTCTCCCATACAAGGACATATGCCATGACTAGAAAGTATTCTCAATAATACAATGCTATGACAGTAAAGAACCATGACTATCGTATGCAGTTCATTAAGTCTGTATCAATTAAAAAATACTAAAGAGCACTCGTAGCCCGTCTTTGATTGTCAGGATTTGGCCGTGGTCCAAACCTTGCAAATTTAGAGTGGTCGTTTGTCAAGTCTCTTGTGTCGATCACTAAGTCGAAAACGCTGTACTTCATCTTTCGGGCATTCTATAAGGAGATGCTCCACTGATGCATCAACATTATCACAATGGTCAATGGTATTGCTCGGCAGAATAACCATTTCTAATAAACAAATCTAAACACGCAAGAGTAGGAACACATTGATAACAAGGAAAGCCAGGGTAGAATAACTCAGTAAATGAGTAAATAAAACACAAAAATTACGTGTATCGCAATTTCAGGTCCCATTCTGAGGGAAATAAAACAAGGCAGCAAGCGCCATTGACATGAGATCAAAGAGAAAATGGAGCCTTATTTTGAACATTTCAAGTCTCAACTAAGCAATGTGGATCTCGCTGATGCAGCATATAACGTTAACATTCACGACCAAGATAATCACATCCCAGCCACCGTGATGGTACAGCGCTTACAGTACCTGGCTGCTGACAGAAAAGACTCATGTTTGAGCGTGTTGCATTTCAATGAACGGGAAATGCCAGATGCCCGTGTACTTATATTTGGGTGCACATTAAACATCCCCCAGAGGTTAAAATCTGTAGAACCTCAAGCACAGCATGCCTCATAATCACAACGCGGCTTTGGCACACAAAATCCCAGCAGTCATTATCACATCACGATAACGTAACCAGAACACGCACGAAGTGCAACGAAAGTGATCAGCAGATAAAATCACAATGAACTGAATAAGCGATAAAAATGTAAAGAAACAGCAGTGACCGGTAGTCCTTAGAAACAATACCGCAGTTTCTGGTTTGGTACATGCGCAATCATTTGCTCGAAGCATTGGCAAGGCACACATGGAGATGTCACGAATGTTCATCAATTCAAATCATGTCGGAGCTGCTCGACTCATCTGAAGAACTTGACTCTGTGCACAAAGAAATGATGAGACTTTCTGTTTGGCTGTCTATAATGTCATCACGCTCCCATGCCTCATCCTCAAGCCTGATCACGTGAGTGCAGTCATGGAGCCAGTTCTGTTGGGTCACACTTGCGATTCCTTCTTGCAGCAGCTTCTCGACAGATTCAATCTTGAAGTCTGTGTTCCTTGAAGCAACATAGCCTTTGACTTGGCTCCATAAAAGCTCTATAGGATTTAGCTCACAGTGGTAAGGAGGCAATCGCACAAGCTCATGCCCGGCAGCACTGGCAAGTTTGTCAACCTGGTAAGCAAGGAAAAGATGCTTATTCTGCTTAACGAGCTGCAGCAGTTCACTTTTCAGTTGGTCATCCAAAAAAGGAATATTTTTCGATATCAACCAGGACTAGATTTCCGCTTTTCTGGGTGATGAGCTTGGTAGCTTCTCAACCTGAGCACTGTGATATGACGCATTATTCATGGCGATCACACTGCGTGGCTTGATGTTCGGTAGCAGCTGTTCACCAAACCATTTCTGGAAACGCGAAGCATCCATTGCTGTGTGGTAATCATCAGCGCCCTTCTTGGTACGGAAAGCTAGGGCGCTTCCACCAACAAAGCCTTCTACACTTCCAGCATGCAAAACGATTAGGCGCCCTCCTTTACCGCTCGGTGCACGGAGGCCAGTTGAGAGCCCTTGACGAAACGCGTCTTGCCGAGTCATCACGCTGGTGTCTGTCCAAACTCTCCCCTTTGTACGGACGGCGTTTACCCAGGTCTCATCAAGGTAGTAGATGGTCCTGTAAAAGAGAAGGCAGTCTTATTGTTAACAGCGCACTTTCACTGCAAGGAGCTCATTAACAAAGCAGACAGCCTTCATCCAAGGTTATGCCTTTTGTTTAAGGGCAAAAAAAGTGCAATGACAAAACCTATGTGAATACATATAACATAGATAAGCTGGCAAAACTCTCTCTGTGAAAGACTGAAGCCAATGTTTAGGAAACTTGTTTCAGGCTGTCAGAAGCGTAGTCAGAGGGCAGCACTACGGGCCTGTGCCAACCCCCCCCCCCCCCGATTTTTTCTCTTCCACGAAATACAGAGCACAAAATGACACTCGACCACATAGTCTAACCCGGCCCCCAGCTCAGACGAAAGTGGTGCCCCTCCCCCCCCCCCCCTAAAAAAAAGTTCCGCCTACGCTCCTGCAGGCTGTACATCAAAGCTGACGCAACCACGTCCCCAATCCCCAATTACGTGCGCAGTCAGTAAGTCTTCTCAAACGGGAAATGTTGCAATACACAACGCTGAGTTAAACCTACACCACATGCAATGGAATCCTCGGCGAATAATATTATTTACCCTACAAGCGCAAGCATGAACAGACACCATATCGTAATGGGGAATTTCGCTACGACTTAAGCCAGGATTATGTAAGGCTTTCGATCACTCACGTCAATAGCACACGTTTGGCGATCACAAATGCAAAGCACACCTATCGTTTTCGCTAACCAGTAGGTACAGACGCATGCTCACCATTCGCGTCAACTTTTTTACCAACAATCAGGCGTAGTGAACAGAAAGTTTGCAGAAATAAAAAGTACGTAAGAACTTACCGTCGCTGCCTCCGCATTTCTCGTATGGTCCGGAGGTACTTTCGACGCCAAGCAATGATGTCGTCTCTCTCGAGCAACGCGGAATTCCTTGTTCTTTTTCGGAAGGCGAACCCCAAGTCGTTCAGCATTCTTTGGATCGTGCGAGTGCTGATGGTCGGCATGTCCATGTCAGGGTCGCTGATCACGTCGTTGCGTAGCTTCTCGGCCGTAGGTATTTCATTGCACA
Source organism: Rhipicephalus sanguineus (assembly GCF_013339695.2). Classification (NCBI taxonomy): domain Eukaryota; kingdom Metazoa; phylum Arthropoda; class Arachnida; order Ixodida; family Ixodidae; genus Rhipicephalus; species Rhipicephalus sanguineus. Next base: position 30,008,052 of record NC_051181.1, on the reverse strand, counting down.
TGAAGTAGCTGTGCACTTTGCGACGTAGTGCTGCCAACGCAAACGTGTCATAGCGCAGGAGCCGCATCTTGCTAGTGATGCGCTTCTCAGCTTGGCCCGAGAAATTCGATTTCTTGCGCTTTGGGGAGGCAAGTGGGGTTTGCAGAGCTTCAGCCTTGATCCGCTTTACTGTTCGCTCACTCACTCCGGTGAGCTCGGCAACATTCCAGCACACTGCATATGTAGACCTGTCAGGCTGACGGCGCCTCACTCCAGCGTAGACATTGCAGATAACTTGCTTGGTCTGTTTTGATGGCCACTTTTTGTCACATTTAGTGTACAGCTTCTTCGGAGAAGGAAACGGCGAATTTGCGGCCGCACACGGTTCAGCCGGCATCACGGACGCCATGTTTACTGAGAGAGCAGGCGTGAGGAAAACGTGGTGCTGTCCAAGAAATAAAAAAGAGAGAAACAAAATTGAAGTTTACAACAACTTTTTTTATGACCGGCTTCCCATACTCGTTCTCTTTTTATAATGAACAAATCTTTTTTTATTCGAGCTAGGTAACTTATCGAATTAGAAAATAAATATAGGTACTATTTCATGGCGCGCGCGCATGCAGGCACTTTGGCTCTGTACCTTCCACAGTGGTGCCAAGAAATTTGCCGCCGAGTATAGCACTCCACTTTCATGCATGCGGTTGTCGACCATTATTTCAGAACACCGTCATTGTTGGTCAACATAAAAAAGAGATCACCCGTCTGATAGTTGAAGTCGAGCTTATCGATGCGTTCGGTGAGATGTGTGTGAGCAAGCCATCGATAACATTGTCACTAAAGGAGTTGGGTTTTTTGCGCAAGCATTGCTTTACAGTTTTATCCCGTCACGATTCTGCTTTGGTGAAGTGCTTTTTTTTGTGCATCCTGTGAGTGATCCCACGTGTACAGCGGTCTGCCTGGTTTTGATGCTACATAAGCGGTCTGGTTCTTGAAAATAAACATGTTGTTGCTAGTAGCGCTGTGTGGTGTTGCTATGTGCATTCTCGTGTTTGTGTTTCCTTCGCGGTAGACCAAAAGGCTTTTACTCACTGTACGGTACACTGGTTTTCCAATGTTTTACATGTGAAGTTTTAAAGTGAAGATAACGGTGCCTGTCTCCAGGTTTCCTGTAAAGCCTTCTGGTTAGTTTGTTGTCAGAGATGCAAACTGTGACATCCTGAAAGTTAACGGCAGAAGGAGACTATTCATGCGACAACGATGTAGATTGGTGAGCAGTGTTGAAATCAACTATAAAGGATAAAAGTTCATTTTCACCATGGGGCCAGATCAAAAATATGTTATCTATAAATCGCTTATAATAAAAAGGCTGTAATGCGCGATTTCTTATACAGTCATTTTCTAGAACCGACATAAAAAGACTAGCGTAATTAGGTCCAATGCGAGTGCCCATTGATGTTCCTCTAACTTGAAGGCAGTGGGAGCCACCAAATTCAAAATTATTAAGCCGCAAGATTAATTTCAATAAGGTAGCTAATGTATCACTTCCAATGGGCTTTTCATCAGACAGTTCTTCGTACGCTTGAACTACTGCCTGGAGGCCATCGGTCGACGTATATTGGTATACAATGAAACCACATCTAATGTGACGAGCACGGAATTATCTAGTATCACGAGGTCATCAATGTCCAATAAAAAAATCCCACCATCTCCCGCTAAAGGGGACCATGAGGCGATGCGAAGCAGCGTTTCGGCATGTAGGGCCCGCGTTTCAGAGGAGGAGTGGAGAGGGGAGGGGAGAGAAGCAAAGGGGAGAGGGGGAAATGTGAGAGGAGAAGTGGAGAGGTGGAGGGGGTAATGTGAAGCGGAGAGGGGGAGGGGAGCGGAGAGGGAGAGGAGGAGTGTGGAGAGGGCTTGCGCATGCGCAGTAAGAGTGGTCACGCCGCACACCACCACCAGATTGAACTCCGCTATAAGATGCTTCACATATAAAAATGGTTTGTGTCTTTGAGACAGCACGAAAATTGACATGGAAGGCTACTGAAATTACATAAACGCAGCGGGAAAGTTGCTCCGTAACAGTGCCACTGCCCGAAACATTTGGGCGTCCACGAGAGTTTTATTTATGTATTGTGGGCAGCAAATAGAACCTGCCAGGGACAGGACTGAGCGGGACGAGGGAACGTACGGCCTTGTCGCCTAATTGATTAGCTTTTACGAGATCGTTGACGGTAACTTGGACAACGGCTTTACACTCTTCAGTTGGATCATAGTCTAGGTGCTTGTAAAATGTAGGATTGTTAAGCTGTTTATGGGCTTCGCTTATATAATCCGTTTTAATCATTGTATATCAGTGTACGTCATAGCGATGGCATCCAGGAAGTAGTTGAAGCGTACGAAGAATTGTCTGATGAAAAGCCATTTGGAAGTGATACATTAGCAACCTTATTGAAATTAATCTTGCAGCTTATTAACTTTGAATTTGATGGCTCCCACTACCTTCAAGTTAGAGGAACATCAATGGGCATTCGCATTGGACCTTTTTACGCTAGTTTCTTTATGTCGGTTCTGGAAAATGACTGTATAAGAAATCACGCGTTAAAGCCTCTTTATTATAGGCGATTTACAGATGACATTCTTTTTATGTGACCCCATGGTGAAAATGGACTTTTATATTTTATAGCTGATTTCAACAATGCTCACCAATCTACATCGTTTTCGCATGAATACTCTCATTCTACCGTTAACTTTCAGGACGTCACAGTTCGCACCTCTGACAACAAACTTACCACTGGGCTTTGCAGGAAACCTACAGACAGGCACTGTTATGTTCACTCTAAAAGGTCACATGTAAAAGACTGGAAAACCAGTATACCGTATAGTTAGGCACTCTGCTTTAAGAGAATTTCCTCTGAGCAGTCAGACTTATGCGAACTGCGCACAGCTCCGCGAATGTTTGATCCAGCAGGAATACCCAGCCCGCATTGTTGAGGGTAGCGTCAAAAGAGCCGATGCGCTGAATCGCAAGGATCTGTTTAGCGCTAAAAAGTAAGCATCCTTTTAGGCACAAAGTAATCTGGTTCTAACACAATGAGCATCAGTGCCAAACGTTTCCTCATTTCTCAAAAAACATTTGAACATACTAGCGCAGAGTGCACATCTTAAAGTAATCTTTTCATTGCCACCTCGGGTCTCGCAATCTGCATGACATCCTAACTTCATTGAAGGCAAGGGTTCCCGATAATGTCGGTTGTCGACCTTGCAAAAAACCACGATGCAAGGTTTGCGCGCCTATGACGGCGTCGCACATTGCTAAAAGCACTGCTTCTGATTTCTTCTATAAAATTAAGGGAAATTTCACGTGTGACACTTACAATTGCGTCAATTTGCTCGAATGTTCCGTCTGCAAATTACAGTACATTGGACAAACCGAAACGCCCTTCAGGTACCGATTTAACAACCAAAGGTGTCATGCTGCCACCATTCCTAACTTTCCACTATCAAAACACGTGCACATCCTTGGCCACTCATTTGAGAATATGACAGCTACAATCCTTCAATCTGGTATCGGTTCCCAACACGAAAGAGAGCTTCGCGAATCGTATTTAATCTATAAGTTTAAAGCCGTCACTTGTGGTATGAATGAAAGCGCTGGCAAACTTTCATTTTTACCCATTTAGTTTCTTAAACGCTCTTGACTACCCCCGCTATTATTTCGGCTACGCTTTCACGCACATTAGTTCTATGTTTCAGCTTTGTTGTCGGATCATGACATGATGTTAGCCCGCGTTTATATTTATCGAGAACTTACTCGCAGTTGTACCTATGACGTGGGATTGATGTTTGTGCCGGTGAAACACATGTTATGTGGCTTCATCATTTTTTACTCCTTTTTAATCATTTTTTACTCTTTTATTCCTTTTGTCTTGCGCAAATGCGCACGCGTGTATTCTCGTTCTTCTTGTCCTGTCACGCGCACTGTTTCCCCACGTGCCTTTAACAACCGCTTGTCAGCCATTAACAGTGCTATGATACGTCATTGGTAATTTTATATTACGTTATCGTCGCATGTTTGCATCACTCAGACGAAGGCCGGTCCCGCGGCTGAAACGTCAGTCCCTTACGGAACGATGAGACATAAACATGGGAAGTGAGAGAGGGGTCTTGGCACCCCCTCCCCTTTTGAACTAGTTGTTACGCAGCTGTAATATTGTAAAGTCGAGCGCCTCGGTCTTTCTTTAAAGGGCCACTAAACCACCAACAGACGCTCGCCTGCTCCTCTCCGTGCCATTGCTCTGTCGACAACAGCCGCCGTGACGTCACCTGTATGATTAAGTGACGTCGCGAGCAAGAGACGCTGTCAGTGGGCGAACAAGAGCGTGTTTTCTGCTAGCAGATGCGCGCGCTTCTTGCGTTTCCATCTCGGACGCCGAGGAAGGGCACTCGGAGAGGTAAATAGGCGAGCCGACGAACGCAGCCTAGCGAAGGAAAGAGCGAAACGTGAAAGCGCGTGCAACTCCGCCAGCGTTCGCTGTAGTCTCGTGCGCAACTGCGAAGCCACAACTAAACTTCGACCTCTGGTTGGTTTAAGGGCCCTTTAACATGGCGCATGACTCAGACTCAGGGAATAGCATTAGCCCGATAAAGTCCTATCGGTAGCCTTAAATACCATGGCCTTCGTAGATATACTGGGTATCATAACCTCGCGTACATAAAAAAAAAAATAAGCCAAGCACACTAAGAATCCTGGCATTGCTCTGACTGCGCATCTATAACAGGCACTTTGTACGTAAGAGGGCTAAAAGCGCTGTTCTTGTGTATCGTTTGTTACAGTATTCAGCGTCCCACCTGTCTGGTGCAACGTATTAATAGGCCTTTCTGGAACGATCTACACAGCACTGGTAAGGAGAATCATCACTACTATTTTTCTGTTGGCCTTTCTCTCGTGTCATACGGGATAATTGCGTGTCACGCCCGCACGATGTCGCAGTCTGTTCGTGACCGTTTTGCTTAGTGGACTGCTTCGGGGCCCTAAATGACCTGTCGTGACTGTTGGACAACCAATTCTCCAAAAGCAAACCGAGTTGAAGTATGCAGTAAGAAACCAGTATCGAAATATTTACGAAGTAACTTTTTTTATGCCAGGGCAGGTATCTCAAGAATGGCCTTAAAAATTGGTACAAAACACGAGCTTTACGCGCATATAAAGCGCATGTCGAGCACGATGTCGTACAGTGCCTCGGATAAAAGAAAACGTAGAGCAGAAACCCGAAACACACCCGTAATCGGCTTATGATGTACGCTGCAGTGCCCGAGCACGACATCATTCTGACTCACTGTTAACGTGCACCCGATGCGCCGTACGGGACAGTCTTGTCAATCAGTCTTGCACGCGTTGTCGCCTCCACGGCAGGGTAGGAAACTGCGGTGAAGACAGACGCCAAGAATGCTCCAGTTTGCGAGTGGCGCTCGTGCAATGACGTTAATATTTGGAATCAGCCCGAAATTCAGGTTCACTAGGAATCAAAACTCACAACGAATCTCATACTTTGGTCTTTCTGAAGCTCTCTTCCTTTATAACTAGCAAAGAGCCTGTCACTGCATTACGTGAACATTAACGCGCTTTCAGCCTCTTCTACACTAAGCACGAAGGGTGCTGCTCGATCGGGCGCGTTTTTCAGATTTTGGAAACGATATAAAATCGGCTTTACCTCTGTATTTGTGCATGTAAAACGACATCTATGTGAAATTTTTGCAAATACATATTGGTGCTGCCTTCTATGGGAAAGAAAAGTAGTTAAATCAGTGGTGAGTGGAACAACCGCTTCACCGTAATCCTGTGCCTGCTTTTCTTTTCTTTTTTTTTTTTGCTGGAACACTGCTTGTTCATTATTTGGTACATTTTTCCACAATGTCTCTGCAACTTGACAGTAAAAGTAATATCTGAGAATTTGATAAATATTGATAAATACAGTGTTAATTTGTATACATAATATGAACATTGGCCAATGCCAACTCATTAGGCACACCACATCCTCATTTTGGTTCAAGCAAAGTTATCCACATTTCCTAGATGATTGGCCCATATAATCACGGCCCCATGTATCCGGAGCTTTTATTTCAGCCTTGCTGCATGGACGGCTTGCCTAATGTTAGTAGGAATTGTGGTCAGTGTACTCGTCATGCCCACCAATACGGCAAAACAAATTAGATGTGTGCACGGGCTCCGGGTAGCCCGAAAGTCCGAGCCCGACCCGGCCCGCGGGCCGGGCTCGGGCGGCCCGATGTATTTTCACCTCGGGCCCAGGCCGGGCTCGGGCTACTTGGAGTTTTATCGGGCCGGGCTCGGGCCCGGCGCAAAGCCCGACTCAAGCCCGAAATATAGAGAATGAGCGGGAATTGTTTTCCAGCACGCATACAGCGCCTTTTCCGCGACCGCCCTTTACCGGTTTTCCTTTCCATTCGCTACTTTAAACAAAAAGAGCAGGTAAAGCACTGCCTCTGTTGCACTCCGACAAACAGGGAAGTAACATCACCTGAGCTAGTGACGGCGCCACGCGACTGTTCGCGTTAGATTTAAGGCCAAATCCCATATGAGTGAAAATGCACGCGACAGCGACCCGACGTAGATCGCCTTCGTGCAAGCTGACGCTTGCATGGGCATACACCATACACGTGACGGCTTTGGCGAGCGAACTCCATTGTTGCTGTCATGTGGCCGTCTGCTTGTAATTTGTAATCTGTGTAATAAAGACTGTTCGTCGTGTGTCGTTTGATCATACATAATATGCTCAATAAAATGCCATATTACCGGAAAACGATGTTTTGTTTTCGCAGCCAACCTTCAAAAAGCCGGGCCGGGCCCGGGATTATGTTTTAGTACGTCGGGCCGGGCCGGGCGGGCTCGCAGCCCTTTGCCGTCGGGCTCGTGCGGGCCTTCGACAAAGTCAGCGGGCCCGGGCCGGGCTCGGGCTCGGAAATACGGCCCGTGCACAGCTCTAAAACAAATCACCGTTCTGGTAGATTGCTGCCTTTGAGCAGCGTTTCCTTTTTAATTTTCTGCAACACTAGGATCAGTGATCTAAAATAATATGAAGTTGTCAATGACCACAATAATTTTATGCCTTGCTGCAGGTCCACATAAAAGATCATTTGTAGTCACGCACGAACATACGAAAGGCTACCTTGCCTTCACGGACACAAGAGAAAAGTCAACATTCGACAAACGCCCTGTCTCTTTAACATGAACACTTACCAACTAACTCAGCTCTCTCTTATTTTCATAGCTTGCTTTCATTGTGCGAATGGGAAGGCTGAAGTGCAGTTAAGCACAGAGTGCCAAAAATGGTTACAACCTTAAGATTGGCTGTGACGATCTATATTATATACTGTATAAAAAACATTACTCTGTTGCAATACCACCGGCAAAGCTATCGCAGATTTCAGAGTTGTTAAATAGAGTTAGCTGACGTGAAAATTAGTGTGTCTCTCTTTTGTAAACACTCAGGGTGGACTCCGAGGAGTGGTGTGGACAGACTGTGTACAGTGCATCTTTATCGTTATCGCTCCAATAGCACTTGTTGCGAAGGTCATATTGGATTCGCATTCCCCGAATTCCCAAGCAACATCATTAAGTGATCTCGATCTGCGGCAATACCTTTTTGAGTAAGTCAGCTATTTCACGATTTTCATTGCTCTTCCACTTATAAACCAAATCCTGACCGCTTTTCTAATACTGGTTGTATTTCGGCGACAAACACTTCCTCATATACATAAAGAAAATTTTAGGCACTCTGCACTCTCGCTCCCTAAAAAACTAACCTTACAGCTGATCATGTAAACAGAAGGCACGTGAGATTATTTAGCATCAATAAAAAACGCCACTTGGAGCGAAAAAGTACAGCGGAAAACATTTGCTTTAGTAGACTACAGCTTCTGCTCCATTTGACATAGCATCATAATGAACCTAACGTAAAGCATATTTAAACCCCAAGCTAAGCTAGAGTCGTAAAACATAAAAACTTGGTTTTTCCTCATGTTTGAACGTGGAATATTTTATTTCATTATAGATGGCTCATATCATTTTGTTTTCTCAACAGCTACCGCTTGGACTTCACCAGCGACGAAAATGTGTGGGCGTGCCTGTTCGGCACGTTGGCAGCGTCTATATTTCGGTTATGTCTGGATCAAATGGTTGCGCAAAGGCTGTTGGCATCACGAACACTTCAAGAAGCGAGAAGGTATTGCACTGCACTCGGGTATTTTAGAGCGCAGCTCTTAGGCGCCCGTTCCTGCGTTGAGCGGCGTCGCCGTCGGTGGCGTAACCAAGAGAAATGAAAAATAAAATGAGGAAAAAAATACCCAGCATCGAGTGAGATTTACAACCGAGCCCTTTGCGTGGCTGTCGAATATTCTACCACCGAGCCACGCTGGTGCTTGAAACTCACTTGCAAAAAGGCCCTATACATGCGTCATGTCGGGCAAACAATCGCGTTAACCTATGTAATACAGCGTGGAAGAAGAGTACAATAACAACCAGTCATCACACACTGCTAAGTGCGCAACTAGTGTATGGTTGAATGCTTCGCAGCCACTGCAAAACGCTCAGCTATAATTCTTCATCGTCATCAGCCACATGCGGCATCAACAAAGTGCACATTGTACCGCAACAATACCTTGGTTTGGGCGAGTTGGTCCATTAGTGAAAACTTGAAAATCGCGAACGACGAAGACGAAACACATACAACAGGACTTGCACTTAACTTGCAACTGGCGTGTATTGGGAACGAACGTCGTGATATACCACCGCATCAAGCTCATGCATATGCACTGATCATCCCACAAAAGATAGCGTGGGTCTATTTTGAAAACATGAAATTTGAAAACACATCTACGGTGTATCAATGTACGTCGAAAGAAAAGCCACTTCATTTTTCCTTTAACAGCAAAGATGGGCTGCTGACACACTTATCGCCTGCTTTCTTTATCAGGTAAGCCTCGACGATTTCGCGTTTTGTTTTTTGAACTGCCTTTTTTTAGAAAAGTGGTGTTGCAAAATAAAAGAGTACAAGCACATTGTTTGCAATGTTCTGCCAAGTGGCTACCGAATCCCATTCTCACATCGTTATTGTGCTGTCTCGCCCTGTCATTGAAGCGCTGACTAGTCTGTCCAATATAGACACGACCACAACTCAAAGGAATATGGTACACTACGTTTGCAGTACACACACTGTAGACAGTCCTATGATTGGTGTGACATTGCACCCGTTTCATGGTCCTTTGAAGGTTGCAGACAGCTGATAGTCTCCAATGCGCTGAAAAAACTAGATTGATATTTTGTCGGTTAGCTATCTTCAAGTTATGAGACACTTTGTGAAGGTATGGAATTGCATGCACAGGCCTTTTGTGAAGATGTTTTGTGGCCCGTTCCTTTGGCTGTTTTGATTTCTTGAGCAATGTCTCGCATACAGATGATACAACATGCACTGGAAATCCTGCCTTCCTTAACCTGCTAACTTGCTTGGACACGCTTGGCTCCATCTGGTGAACGCATGGTTTGCGCAAGGCATTAATAATACATGTAGAGGCTATGCCTCTTTTTATTAGCTTAGAGTGGGCACTATCGAAGGGTAAGACACTTTTCTTTGACCTAGGGTTATAACTCCAACAGGCATGACTAGATGATGAAAAAATAATCTGAAGGTATACAAACTGGATGGAATTTTCATTGGGCAATTAAACCGTAAACCTCAGCCCTTCAGAAAGGTTGGTGAACAATGCGAGACATTCTGCTACTGCATCGTCAAGGCAAAGGGCAGCTGATCGTTTTAAAACTATTAGTCATTGACGTACCTAAATATACGAATGATTGGCATTCCGGTTAGTTTCACATTTATACGTTTGTCGAGGGATGCCAAAAAAAATGTCACATAATATGGGGACTATTGATGAGCCGATACAGATGCCTGTCGAGGCTTACCTGATAAAGAAAGCAGGTGATAAGTGTGTCAGCAGCCCATCTTTGCTGTTAAAAGAAAATGAAGTGGCTTTTCTTTCGACGTACATTGATACACCGTAGATGTGTTTTCATATGTTATGTTTTCAAAATAGACCCACACTATCTTTTGTGGGATGATGAGTGCATATGCATGAGCTTGATGCGGTGGTATATCACGACGTTCGTTTCCAATAAACGCCAGTTGCAAGTTAAGTGCAAGTCCTGTTGTATGTGTTTCGTCTTCGTCGTTCGCGATTTTCAAGTTTGCACATTGTACGTTACAGATACGTGGCGGGTACCTCGCTTATCCGCAGAAAGACGAATAATGGCGCAGTGGGTGCAGTCCTACTTCACAAAAATTTATCATCTATAGCATAGTCGATGCCTTGCGGAAAGCCAAAGCTTCAAACACAGTTGGCCTTGCCCGAACACGAAGCTGCGTTCAGAATTCGCATTAGGCAGTATCGTAATCTTTGGTGAATTTCTTGTGATCTCTTCTCACACGTGTTTTCTCTTTTGACCCCTTCTCCTCGCCCCGTCTTGCGTATTGCGCAAGACGGTGCGAGGAGAAGGGGTCAAAAGAGATAAACCGATCGTGTTAAACCGATTCCTATGCCAGAGGGATCAACCATCTTTTTTGTACATTCGCCGGCGCCGGGTTTCTCGCGTACGATGCTGAAATATGTGAGTTAAGACGCTTTCTTCTTTTAATGAAGGAGCTGAAGTAAGCATTGGTCCGACAGGCTCGAACACCAGCTTTAACTAGATGATATGTGCGTTAAGGTGTTTATTTGACGGCGCTCAGCGGCAATACGGCAGTGGCGACACCCATCTCTCCAGCAGAGTGACCCAACAAAGAGAGGAATGGAAAGCCTACACAAGAGAGGCAAGAGTAAAAGAAAAGAATGGAAGACTTGTTAGTCAAGACGAGCTCATCGGAGATCCATTGTATCAAAACAGTTGTAAGTCAAGATGAAGAGAAACCGTAGTATGTAATCCAGAGAATTATGCCCTTGGAGGTGGCTTCGCTTGGTGGTGGGATCAAACTGTTACTTTTTATTTTCTATTTTTTCTTTTAATAGAAATTTTAGTACATTTTGTTCTTTTATCTAATTTATCGATTTTGGCCTGCGATACTTAGGTGGTGCAGGCAGGGCATAGTTTTTTTAATTTATATTTCATTTATTTTCGCCCAACTCCACTTTAAAGTAAAGTCAAGGCAAAAACACGGACTTTGGGCGCGAGCAGCGTTCTTTCACTAAGGAGCCGAAGAGGACGACCCACTGAAAGCCGCTGGAGAGCGCAACCAATCACACAGTACCAAGGCTTCGCTACACCTAACAGCTCGTCACTATGAGCGGGTCATAGTAGGCCTTGAGGCGCTCCACGGTGACAATGTCGCGCCCTCGACAGTGCATGTCCGAAGATGGCTGAATGGGTTCTATGAGATAGTTGACCGGCGATGTGCGTTCGACGACACGATAGGGGCCTTCGTATTTCGGCAGTAGTTTTGTAGAGAGGGCAGTTGCAGTAGTAGGGACCGAGAGCCATTCGAGCGCTCCAGGGAAGGGAGGAACGTGGGCTCTGAAGTGCTGGTGTCACCGCGAATGCTTCTGTCGCTCTTGTTCATGCGTTTTAATGGTCTTGGCAAGCTCGCGACACTCTTCGGCAAGTCTGGCTGTGGTAGAAATAGGCGCACACTCATGTGGATCTGGTTTGTATGGAAGTATCGTGTCGATGGTGTGTGACGGATGCCTTCCGTACAAAAAGAATGATGACAAATCAGTACTACTCTGAGGGGCGGTATTGTAGGCGTAGGTGCCGAAGGGTAGAATGACATGCCAATATGTGTGATCGGCGGCGACGTACATCGAGAGCATGTCGCCGAGCGTGCGGTTAAAGCGTTCGGTTAGGCCATCCGTCTGCAGGTGGTAAGCAGTGATCTCGTTGAGCCGTCGGTGGTCGACACAGAACCGCACAGAACCGTCCTTCGCAACCAGAACTACAGGGGACGCCCATGGGCTGTGCGAGGTCGAATAACATCGCGTCGAAGTATATCGTCGACTTGGTCATCAATTACGCGACGTTCTGCGGGAGACACGCGATACGGACTTTGCCGCAGTGGTAGTTGGGCGCCAGTGTCTATGCGATGCGTAACAGCGGACGTGCGGCCGAGAGAAATTTGCACGACATCGAAAGAAGAACGAAATTCTTCCAACAAGCGCAGAAGCTGGTAACGCTGGACCAATTTGAGGTCAGCAATGGAGGAACCAAACACATCAGCAGGTGACGAATCGGACATGGAAACAACACTGAGCGTACGGGAACTGGGACAGTGCGTGCCATCGGATGCGCCCATAATTTGTGCGTCTTCGAGGGGTTCCACTCTGCCGAGGCATTCCCCTCGCACCAGCGTGACAATGTACGGAGATGAGTTGGTAACAAAAATAAAGGTGCTGCCCTGAGTGACCTGCACAGTCGCGAAAGGTACCAGCAAGGCTTTCATGGCAAACGTGGTCAGATGGCAAAATTAGTGCAATCGTGTCGGAGAGACCGGCGCAGTCGACTGACACAGCCGTCGATGAGTTTCAAGGCACTTTGGTATCGTATTTGACGACGATCTTGCTCGATGCCGATTAACTGTCTTTAGCGTCAAATCTGAGAACGGGGAGAGTTAGATTTCGGCTGGTGCGCGATGAATTACGGCGTCGTGGCGGGAGAGAAAATCGCATCTCAGGATGACGTCGTGAGAACACGCATAAATTATGATGAATTTCACCTCGTACAGAGCGTCCTGAATGACGAGGCGAGCTGCACATACTGCTATAGGATGAATAATCTGGGTGCCGGCTGTACGGAGGGACATCCCAGAAAGTGGCGTCGTCACTTTTTGTAGTAATCGTCAAAGTTTTTTGTCCGTAACGGATACGGCTGCTCCAGTGTCGACAAGGGCAGATGCGCGAACACCGTCCACAAGCACGTCTATCACGTTCGATGGGCTGCTCTGAGGGCTTTCGCAGTTCGATAGCGGCGCAGCCTTTGCCTCGTGGACTGCAACGACTAGTTTTCCTGGTCGCGTGCGACAGGACGTGGCCGCATCGGCGACAGTGAGCGACGTCGTGGAGACGGAGAGCGCCGAGTAGATGGAGCTTGACGTGACGTCGATGACAGAGGCGTAGGCGGGTCGTAAAATTGGCGGTTCGACTGGCTGGTGGCGGCAGAGGCGGCTCGAGGCGGCTGCACGAGATTACAATAACAGTCGACGATGTAGGTGCGCTTTGAAGACGCGGACAGGGAAGAGACAGGACACACACTGCGCAACTTTCAACTCAACAAGAAAGTTGCGCAGTGTGTGTCGCGTCTGTTCCCTGTCCGCGTCATCAAAACCACCCACATCGTCGACATGCAGAACCAACTAGCCCAATTAAGTGCGCTACAATAACGGGTCACATGACCGGCGTTACAGCATGCGAAGCATATGGGAGGTTGTCATATGAGGACTATCGGTTCGCAGGAGCACTGCCCGCCCATGGCGCAGGACGTGATTGACGGGCTGGCAATTGATACGACTGCATGGTGGGCTGCAGTCGTGGCCTATACATCACGTCGGCGTTGGTAGCTGGCACACCGGTTTCGATGGACTCAGGTATGGCGGCGGCTTCGGCGTAACTGTTTGCGGCAGCCGTAGGGATTACTGGGGGCGTCCTTGTGACAACTTGGGTGTAACTCAGTGGTGCAGGAGCAGGATGGTGCTGGTGGTTGTGATGTCATTGGGGCAGGACCGCTCCAGAAAGAATCAGACAGCACGCCAGTGCACAAAGACACGTCCCACATCCATTGCACCCTTCACGCATGAACAACACACACATTACGGCATTCCTAACAAAAAGCACGCGGACTAAGGTAAATGAATAAATGAATAAAGGGAACGTCCGGCCTACAGTTCAGGTCGTCGGGGTAGTCGCCTGGGCCGTCGATGATGCCCTGTCGGCACCTTTCAGTGGCGAAGTCGACGTTGCTGTGGCGCTGTCACCTGCAGTGGCGAAGTCAGAAGACGCAGGGTCGCCGCGTCGAACTGCGGTGGCTCTGCACCGCCTTCGACGAACTAGAGCCGACAACACACGTGTTCCCACGGCAGTGAGTTGTGTCTTCCAGCACCAGCGGTACGCCTCGGAAGCCCCATGCCAGCCCTCATAGAACAGCGGGGAAGGTGCAGGTTCAGGAACCTGGCGTCAGCTCTCCTAGACCGGTCTTCTAGCGGAGGCTGAGATGTCCGTTCAGCTGGTGCGAGTGTCCCGACGTGGCCGGGGTCGTACCTATGAGCAAGACGCCCAGCCAGTTAGTCCTTCCTCGAACAACGAACCTCGCGCAGTGCCGAAGGCACGGGTCACGCACCCTCGATGCCGCGCCTGGTGAGCTTCCGTTGTCTTCCACGTCGACACCGCATGGCACATACACGCACAAATCACATCCATTTTGCCAGCGCACGGCACACCATATAATCAATTTTCGGTTTCATTTTCTATCCGCGCACCCATATTATCACATAGGTACTCAGGCATGACCTTCGCGATTTCCTGTTCAATTGCTCGACGGAGGGAAGGCACAAGAGTAGTTGGCGGCTGTTGAACGTACTGAAGGTGAGCAAAGTCCAGCAAAGAGAAGTGGCGCGCGATTTCCTCGCGCTCGAATTACTTCAGTTCCAGCCTTGAAGAAGACAAGTCCACTTGTCGAAACGTCGACTCGAGCACCCACCCTCTGTTTACGGATTTTTTCATCGCAAGCTTCCATCTTCCTCTTCCTGCCGTTTTTTGTATTTCATCTCTGCGAGCAACGCGGAGTGGTCGGATATGGTCGACAAGCCAGCGAGCTCGGCGTCACGTGATGGAGAGCGACGGGTCATCGACCGCTGCCGGCGCAGTTCCTCATAGCTTTGGCAGAGCGTTATGACCTCTCCCACTGTGTGGTGGTTTTTGGCGAGCAGCATCGTGAAGGCGTCGTCGTCGGTGCCTTTCATAATGTGCCTCATCTTGTCAGATTCCGACATGGTGGCGTGGGCTTTCTTACACAAATCAAGGACGTCTTCGATGCAGCTGGTGAAGGATCGATCGGCCTGCTGAGCTCTTTCACGCAAACGCTGTTCGGCCTGCAGCTTACGAACGGCAGGGTGGTCTTGAAGTAGGACCACGTCGTAAAATCGGATGCGTGGTTGTTGTACCACAGGCCGGCCACACCCGCGAGGTAGAAAAGCAAGTTGGTAAGTTTTCTTGCCACGTCCCATATATTGGAGACATTCAGGCGCTCATAAATCGCGAGCCAGTCCTCCACGTCGGTCCCATCTGCGCGAGTGGTCGCGGATACGAGGGACACCGGGACATGAGGTCGGCGCAGGCGGAGACGCCTGCTGGGCGGCGTCTTGAGGCATGGTAGATGGCAGGGTACGGTCGAAGCGCCAGGGGCATCGAATGAGGACCGAAGTTGTTGTGACGGCACAGCAGTCTCCACCAATTTGTTAATGTGTTTTTTGATGGCACTCAGCGGCAATAGGCAGTGGCGACAGTCAAGGCAGAAGCACGGACATTGAGCGCGAGCAGCGTTGTTTCAGGAAGGAGCCGAAGAGGAGGACCCACTAAAAGCCGCTGCAGAGCGCAATCCATTACACAGTACCATGGCTTCGCTACATGTGTGAGATGATACTCAAGACGAGCACGGTAGTAACTGGTCTCTTAGAAGGGGCTAAAGTGATATATGGTGTGCATGAAACGGAGACGCCGAACATTATGTGCATGGTCAAATATTGTCAGTGGAGGCTCTTTTTTAACGCCATGCTTGCGTAACGCGTAAAGTTAGACAGGAGAAAACGCGTGGATGTTATGTGAGTAAGGTAGGCCTCGAAATGTACAACTATATTATAGCGTGTATTTGGCTCTTTTTGGGCGGTAATTTCACATGAGGTCGTATACTATCTCGAAAAGTAATGATTTTTTGTCTGCTGTAGTCAGCGTTTGAGGTAGCAGTGGCTTCGTGCACCTTCATATTATTCTGAAATACAGGCGTTGGGCTGGTAACACCGGAGTTTATGAAGCCAAGTAAAAGTGCGTAGACGAGTAGATGAATAATGGCAATGTTGATAGAGTTTGTAAACTGTTTCCTGAAGTTCCCCAGGAAGGTCCGTGTTTAAATTGTCGCTATTTCAAAATAACAGTTATGACTGTGCGGCGAAGATAACTTGCCGTTGCACAATGCAGATATATTTGATATAGCCCGTCGTATGTGAGTACTGTGCTCTGGTGGCGATTTAAAAATGAAAATGTCCTCGACTAAAACTAACATTCTTCATACTTTTTCCGTTTCACGCAGAACTGCCGTTATAAGCTCCTTCTTGCTTGTTCTCGTGTACGTCATGGCATTTGTCATGGCGCTAGCACTGACAGTGTGGTTTCGTGGATGTGATCCTAGCGTTCTAGGAGTGATCAACAGAGCTGATCAGGTGAGGAATGAGGATTGGTCTTCAGTTTATCACTTGTATTTTCCGTCCAAGCCGTGTCGTCCAAGAATATTTATGAAGCACGTAAGTGCACAGTGGTGCGTTATTCAATCATAGTAAGACTTCCTATAGCTTGAAAGGCGAGGCCTGGCTCACTAGTAGCTTGAGGCTAAATGACTGATTTGGCAATTTCGGAAGTGTTGTCCCGTTATGAGCCATATTTCAACCATTTTACTACAAGACGTCATCAGACATCCTCCCGCCACATTTCATTGTCAAATTACTATAAAAGTATGGCATGGAAAAATGAAATTATAAATATACGTGGACGCTAATGTACACACTGACAAGCAGGCCTGGGCAAAGATACTTTGAAATTGTATCGCGATACGATACAAGATACTCGGGCAAAAAGTATTTGAGATACAGATACAAGATACTCGCGAATAATTGTATCCGATACGATACTTCCCGATTGTATCTTAAGATACTTCGATACATATGCAAATTTGCTGTTATAGATCTCTATAATGAAGCAGCAAAGGCCTATGCAGAAATGTGTTTACTTGAAGAAAATTTCTTAACTGCTACCAGCTTTGTTTGACTTTAAAAAAAAAACTTGTTTGTGTCACAAGATACAAACTTTCTTGCTCAAGGCGTATTAGTATCATTTCTAAACGACTTATTGGGATTTGTTTGGCTGCTTAACAAGACAGCTCTTTAACTGCTGCGCTGTTGTTTTTGCTTCACACTTCTGCAGTTTATTGATGTCGCTGCCCTACTTGGCGACCACCTAGCTGGTTACCATCTACTTGCAAGTGCCTCCGCACGATGGCGCAAATACCGCTGTGCAGTCTCACCTTGTTCATTGTTTTCGTAATACCGCATCCACCGACAGGTGTACAGCAGCAACAACGTTGGTAGCGGTATTGTTTGTGACGCGTCGTGTAAAGACGATGAATACATAGTCGGCGCTCACAATTGATTGATGGCATAAAACTGCAGTGATTTTTCATATTTTACTTATCTGCTGGTGTAAAGCGTTCGTTAGCAACATATTCACTGACGTGCAATATTTTACAATTTGTTCTCCGAGAGAACCTGAGCCGCCAGGAAACGTTTCAGACGTATTCTAGCGGCACAAAACGCCGCAGGTTTTCACTGCTATTCACACTATTGCCACTTCTAGCTCTGCTTACCAGCGGATTTGTAACAATAAGAATGCTTTAAGGAGACCTAAAAAAAGGAAAACGAATATATTGCTACGAAGCGCTACCGAAGATGAAGAGGGAGACGTGATGAAAGAGGACGACGTTCCCTGATTCCGCGCGGACTTGGCTCCATCTTGTATGCCTGGCTTTGTCCTTGTATATACCTTGTAAATATAACCTTCAACGCCTTTTTCTCACCGTAACAATATTTAAGTCAAATAGCAAGGTAGTTCCGTATTAAACAATCAAAGTGAATAAGTATACAGTTTGTTTCACGTAAGTAGAACCCAATATTCAAAAAAACAAGTGGTTAACCGCCGCTGAATGAAACCAAAAGTATTTGGTTTGCCGTTATGTGGCACTCGTTATGGTATGTTTTGTACTAAGCTTAACTGGTTAATTAAATAAGGTCAATTATGCGACATTCCGACGTTTTTAATATTCACTTTAGGGCAAACTGCGCTTCGACACATCGTTGAGCGAATTTAAAAACGACCGACCCTACTTTTTTGGTAGCGTACTCGCTGCGTGGTGAATATTTTCGGGCTTTTAGAGAAAGACCGCGAAATATGAAATAAAACCATGTTCGCAGACAGTTAAAAAATAAAAATAAAGCAGAGAACGTATTTTAGCAGCAGGTTACAAAAGACGTATTACAATAAACAGACGGGCGAAAAACTATGCAGAGGACTA
Organism: Rhipicephalus sanguineus; assembly: GCF_013339695.2. Taxonomy (NCBI): domain Eukaryota; kingdom Metazoa; phylum Arthropoda; class Arachnida; order Ixodida; family Ixodidae; genus Rhipicephalus; species Rhipicephalus sanguineus. Next base: position 29,989,688 of record NC_051181.1, on the reverse strand, counting down.
GGTAATGTATCGGATGCAAAACGAGGACTAGGTAATGTATGGGATGCAAAGCCCATGGATTACGAGAGAGATCATACAACTGAAAAGAAAAGTGGCAAGGGGTAGGGCACTTTATAAGCGTACACGCGATTCCGCTGTTCATGATGACATGTCAAACTTAAGTAAACAGTTAAAATTAATGATGAAGGAATCTAAGGACAAGTATTATGGTGTCACTATGGATACATTTCTACGCGAATCACCTCAAAAGTTTTGGAGACACCTGGCTCCAACTAAGAAGGCAGTCACTAAAATATGCACAGAACAAGGAACTATTGAGGATAAATGTGATATAGCAGGCGCCTTCAATGACTTTTTTGCTAGTGTCTTCACCAATGATGATGGAAAGCAGTCAAAATTTGAGGTACATCAACAGCTTCCAGTTGCAGAGGAATTGCGGTTAACATATGAAGGAGTATTAAATTTGCTGCTGAACCTAAATACAAAGAAATCGGCAGGTCCTGATGAGATACCAAATTTGTTTTTAAAGAGGTATGCTGAATGGACTGCGAAGTACCTCTTCATTATCTTCACGAAGTCACTACGGTCAGGTACACTTCCTGAAGAATGGAAAATGAGTAAAGTTATACCCGTATTTAAAGACGGTGACACCACGTCTACTGCCAATTATAGGCCCATTGCGCTAACGTCAGGCTGCTGTAAGGTGTTAGAACATATAGTTTCTAAGTACATTCGGCTGTTTTTGTCACAGAACAAAATTCTTAGTAACTATCAACATGGGTTTCGCGAGGGTTTGTCAACCGTTACACAATTACTAGAAAGTGTTCACGATTTTAGTAAAGTTATTGATGGCAAGGGACAAATAGATCTGATCTTTCTCGACTTCAAGAAGGCCTTTGATAAGGTTAATCATAGAAAACTATTAATTAAACTAAAGGCTATTTTAGGAGATACAGATGTAGTCAAATGGGTGGAAGACTTTCTTACTGATCGCCGACAGTTCGTCAGTATGGATGAAAATAAGCCCGGGGTCTGTGACGTAAGATCAGGGGTGCCTCAAGGTTCAGTTCTTGGGCCGGTGTTGTTCCTGGTATACATTAACGACCTGATCGAAGAATCGGCCACAGTTACAGCGAGGTTATTCGCATATGACTGTGTCATATATACAGAGGTGAAATCTATTAGTGACCAGATACTCTTAAATAACTTATTAGGAAAAGTTCAACAATGGTGCGACATGTGGCAGATGTCTCTTAACCCAGCAAAGACAGTATGTATGACCATCACACACAAACATGAACCTCTGTCATTCACATACACTCTACAAGGCGAACCACTTCATCACGTAACAGAGTACAAATATCTCGGAATTTTAATAACATCTGACCTTAGTTGGACACCACACATTAAAGAAGTAGTAGGGAAAGCCAACCAGAGATTAGGTTATATTCGACGTGTCCTTAAACTGGCTTCTCCAGCCACGAAATTGACTGCTTATAAAGTGCTCGTGCGCCCAATATTAGATTATGCATGTGAAGTGTGGGATCCGTATTTGAAAGACTCAGAGTCAAAACTAGAGCAAGTTCAAAGACGTGCATTGCGGTTTATTTATTCCCGATACCGTCGGCAAGACGCCGTAACACCACTTTACGCGAGGGCAAACCTGCCTGCCCCTACTTAACGTCAGGAGGAAGGAGAAACGACTTAGCTTTTTCTATTTAATCATTAATGAGCTGCTACTTGTTGATAAGTCTCGCTACATAAATGAATCTAAGACCCGCATAGTGCGAAACAAACATAGTAGGCACGTTAAGGAAAATAGATTTCACAAGAATTGCTACAAATACTCATTCTTCCTTTCGACAGCACGTGACTGGAATTGTCTCCCTGCAAACATTGTAAACGCAGGGACTCGTGATCAGTTTTCTGCACTTGTGTCCGAATATTTTCAACAATAGGGCGTATATCACTGTATCGCTGTATTCTATTGTTCCTTTGACTGCTTACTGTATGTTGATGTATTGTTACCACTCCTGTCTTGGTCCTGATGTGGACCGACAGTATCTGTAAATAAATAAATAAAATAAATAAGACAGCAAAGAAGGCACTTGTACAAACGATCAAATAATTTAGCATGAAGAACAAAGATACAGTACGTCAAAGTATTTCCTGTTACGTAAATGCTTGTTCTATTGCATCTAACGTCAGCACTGATAGTGGGACGGTTGTTAGAATCTCCTTTGCATGTAAGTCGATCTCATCGTACTACGCAAGTCAAGCTTGCATCCAGAAGATGTTTCAAATCGCTGATGTGTGAAAGACGCGAGACGCCAAGCGGCCCCATTTTTGCATTCTTGAGACATTTCAACGAAGCATCACGCAAGACAACCTTCGATGGCGACAGTATAGCGGCATCAGAATTTGTGCAAAAGACGCCGCACGCATTGGAGTACGCAGCAGGGTGCAGGGTCTATGAACAAGTGTCATGACATCAACACAACTAAAAAGAAAGAAAACATCTAGAAAAAAAGGTAGGCTGCGCGTAGACGTTCGCACGCTTGTTTTTGTCGCGATGGCTCGAGCGCCATCACGTGACTCTGCTCCACCAATAGGGACTCTTAAACATCACCACCTGTGCTCGCTGGATCGCTCCGGCGGAAATATACAAGGATGTTACTGTCGTTAGTTTTATTCAGGTGGCTTAGTGGCAGCAATATCAGCTTGAGAACCGGAATTCCGGTCGACGTTTATTGTTTCGCATGGTGGTGTTTCTATAGCAGTATCTTGGATCAAGAAGGGAGCCGACGGATGGATACACGTTATAGCTTCAAAACAGGAGAAAGTGCCTCAGATCAGGCTGGCCGACGTTTCGATAGGGGACCTATCTTTGTCAAAGGCGCCTTGTCATCCCTGGCGTGTTAGTTTTAAGGGGTTAGTGATGACGTCATGTCCAGCGGTGGCGCGTCTGTTGCTGTTGGTAATTTCTGCCTGGAAAGAGAGAAACTCGAAAGCAGAGGAGTGTAGCCCATGCCACATTTCAAGAGAGTTTGCAAACACGTTCGGGTCTGCCATGTCACAGTTAAAAGAAGCTTCTTTTAACTCTGACATGGCAGACCCGAACGTGTTTGCAAACTCTCCTGAAATGTGGCATGGGCTACACTCCTCTGCTTTCGAGTTTCTCTCTTTCCAGGCAGAAATTACCAACAGCAACAGACGCGCCACCGCTGGACATGACGTCATCACTAACCCCATAAAACTAACACGCCAGGGATGACAAGGCGCCTTTGACAAAGATAGGTCCCCTATCGAAACGTCGGCCAGCCTGATCTGAGGCACTTTCTCCTGTTTTGAAACCTATAGCAGTATCTTGTATCTTAAGATACACGATACATTATTGAATGTATCGGAAATACGGATACAGATACTCGTTTTGCAAGACGTATCGCGATACGGATACAAGATACCCAAAGAGTATCTAAGATAGTATCGAAGATACATGTATCTTCGATACTGCCCAGCACTGCTGACAAGCAATATGTGCGACACGGTTGTTTGGTTAGAGTATGATGTTTAATATCCCAAAGGGACTTCGGCTATGAGAGGTGCCGTTGTGGAGGGCTCCGGATAATTTCGACCACCTGTGGTTCTTTAACGTGCACTGACACCTCAAGATACACGGGCCTCTAGCGTTTCGCCTCCATCGAAATGAGATTGCCGCGGCCAGGATCGCACCGGCGTATTTCAGGTGCACCGTAACCGCTGATCCAACGCGGCGGCGCCTTAGTGCTACATGATTGAATAGGGAACAAATGCACGTTATAGACTATGCTACTGATGGATTTTGGTGCCGCATATTGGGCACCAATAAGGCGTTTTGTATCTTAAACAACTAAACAAACAGCGCTACGGTACACGCATACGCATGAAAACTGGGGGGTTGTTGCATTCTACCTTTTATCCACTTGGTAATATCAAGTCACGACATAGGCAAATAAGAAAACATTCGTTTACAGCCTAATATGGCCACTCTTATGTGTCGTGAAAGTGAAATCATCTACAGATGCAGTATTGTACTCACATAGTATACATGAAGCCACAGAATATCAGGTCGCCACGCATCGCTACAAGAAAAAAAGTTTCGCCGCAAGGGCGAAGCAATGAATGCGATAGCAAGAAATTGGAATGTTATATGAAGTAATGCTTGCAGCTAACTATTTTGGTTCTGGTCTCGCGCAACTCTACAAAGTGCTGGCGTAAGCGAATACGGCCGCTCCAGGGAGCGAAGCGGCTTGCGTGCTGTCTGTCGTCACAGCGTTGAGAGCACAGCACGCATACGAGTCGTCTGTCGAGATAACGAGCTCCAGCGCCGGGTCCTTATGATCAAAGTTCACAGTTGCTGCTCGAGCAACGCAGCGAATTCCGGCCAAATTTCGAAGCAAGTATTGACTCCCTGGGGTTCTTGAACGTGCACCTAAATGTAAGTACACGTGCCTCCAGAATTTCGCCTCCATCAAAATGCGACCGCCGCGGCCGGGTTTAAACCCATGTCCTTCATGTCAGCAGCCGAGCACCGTAACCACTGTAACATCGCGACGGCAAGGACAGGCAGCATTTTTGCGTTTTAGGAGCTGGCTCTCCAGGTTCTTAAGCTGGTGTAAAGTGCCGCGTCGTAAGCGTAACCTTTGTTCCAGAGGCGGCCGCTACAGGCACAGCTTGCGCGAAAGGAAAGTCTTCTTCCTCTTGTTCTTCAAGAGCCTTGATGGTGACAATAACTCAGGCAAAACCCGATTATCTCCGATCCAGCTCCTCAATCATCATTCACTTCGTGGATATGGCGTGCTCCGCCACGGTGGTCTAGTAGTTATGGCGCTCGACTGCTGACCCGAAGGTCGCGGGATCGAATCCCGGCCGCGGCGGCTGCATTTTCGATGGAGGCGAAAATGTTTGAGGCCCGTGTACTTAGATTTAGGTGCACGTTAAAGAACCCCAGGTGGTCGAAATTTCCGGAGTCCTCCACTACGGCGTCTCTCATAATCATATCGTGGTTTTTGGGACGTTAAACCCCAGACATTATTATTATGGATATGGCGTTGTTTTTTGGCGTAGTGCAGCACATCGTGCTGCCGTAGTCGAAGTTCGCCGAGTCTCAGGTCCGGTAACTTAGTACAACCTCTCTATGAATTTGCCTTTCTCTGAATTTGTTTCTGCACTCCGGTGAAAAACACCGCGTCAAAGAAAGTGCAACAGTGGGACTACGAAATATGTTAAACGAAACAAAAAATTTTCCCTTCCATCACCAAACTTTTGCGTTGATATCATTACAGATACTGCCATATTATGTCCGAACATACTTGGTGCAAATTCCTGGACTTGTTGGACTATTCCTTGCTGGCATCGTGAGTGCGGCGACAAGGTGCGTATAATGTTACGTAGCTAGCTTCCATTATGAATTAAGCAGTCAACGTTTGGCCATTTTAAAGGGACACTAAAAATTAGTTTTAAATGATTAGCGATTGTTTTAGGAACTCTACTGTCATTCTCTTCACCATCAGAACGCCATGCTTCAATAAATTACGGCGTTTTATTTTTGAATTTCGCGCCGGAATCTCAGCATAAAGTTGTAACGACGCAAATTTCAGTCATTGTTTTCAATGTATTGCCACATTCGCTCAATAAAATTTGCTTAAACTTGCTATGTAACTCATATCGCTTTCTTAGAACACAGTGTAGTTCATTTTTGCCGAGAAAATTGTTGAGGGTGTCTTAGAAGACGGCAGATTTATGAGGTCGCGGTGAGATGGTGTGCGCACCTTAATGGCGGGCTTCTATTCTCTTTTTGCATCTTTTAACATGAAAGTGTTTTATGCCGGGGTTCACAAAGATTTTCACGACGTATTTCCGTCACGGAAATACGTCAGCAAAATGAATGCCATCAAATGGCAAAGAAAAAACTAAGAAGTTCCGTTGAACAGGAGGCGGACCCATGACTTCTCCCTCCGCGACGACGGCTGGCGGGCGTTTAGCCCACTGAGCTACCGCGAAACACATAACGGAGGCTACATGAACATGCCTTTTACCTTTCACACTTTCCCCTCACAGTGCTCTTGCATAGATGGACGGATGGATGCTACAAGGGTCCCCTTTATAACGAGGTGGTGATATATATGCCACCAGGCTCGAAAGAAACCCCCCTCCCCCCCCCCCCCCGAAAAAAAAAACGCGCCGTTGCTATGACCGTCCCATTCGGCGCGTTTCCAATAGAAGTGTAATTTCGTTTAACACACCTCGATGTGGTGGCATCAGCCGAAGCCTCGCTCATAGCGTCCATCCATATAAAAAATCACACCATCTCCGCTAAAGGGGACCATGAGGCAATGCGAAGCAGCGTTTCGGCATGTCGAGTCCGCGTTTCAGAGGGGAAGTGAAGAGGGGGAGGATATGTGGAGAGGAAGATAGTGGGAGAATGGGAAGTGGAGAGGGAAAGGGGGTAGTGGGAGAGGGGAAGGGGAGAGGGAAAGTGCTGAGGAGGAGGGGAAGTGGAGGAGGGGTAAGTGGGAGAGGAGGTTTGTGGAGAGGGTTTGCGCATGCGCAGTAACGGTGGTCACGCCGCACACCACCACCACCACCACCACCGGTTCGAACTCCACCATAAGATGCTTCGCATCTAAAAAATTGCTCTCCGACGCTCGCCTAGCTGTCTTACCGCGTTCCCAACTCGGCCTGTGAGAATTAACTGCCAGGGAAGACACAACGCGCGTAGCGTTTCTCTTCGCGTTTCACGATGCTTTGGAGGAGTGCATACCGAGTATCACTGTTTATTATGTGCTTGTTGTTGCCATATTTGCGCTAGATTCACCATATGCGGTGTCCACGTATATATATGTTAAGAACTTCAGCTACCGCGAGGGTTAGATCATGATCATGGGAGTTCGTCGTCTGTACGGAGATGTGTCACTAGGCGTCAACCTGAGCGCCCACATCAGGCGGTGCCACATCTGCCAAACAACAATGGTTTATTGCAGTGGTATATCAGAGCTTGTATAATGTCCAATCAACTTCTTCTGTGACAACACGTTTCACTTTCGTGTTATACAGATTCCTATGCCAGAGGGATCAACCATTTTTTTGCCATACTTGCCTTTTCATAGTGACGACAGCGGCTGTATGATATGGCGAAAGAGTAATTCACTAATAGGGCAGAGATCGTTCCTTTCTTTAGTGTTCCATTAAGCCCTAATAAGTGCGGTGTCGGCATGCACTGCAAATGAGAGTTACATATTTTGTCCAACGAAGCACTGATACCTTTTCAGTAATGTACCAGCTTGAAGTCTAATTTTTTATAAGCTAAATTTATTTTGAGGGAGTATTCAGTATAGTTAACCTATTATACGTATACGGACAGATACACCAACGTAACTGTACGTTTAAAGAGTGTAAAGATATTCTAAATGCGAAGCATTTCTTATCGAACATTTGGTACTTGGAGTGTCTCTATCTACGTTTCTATCAATCTAGCCGCCTAGGTCTGGGTGCTCTCATGATCGCCTCCTTAACTTGGTGTAGACCAAAATTGGCATGGGAGGGTAAGAGGACTTGACGAATATGACTGTCGAGTCGTGACATGAATAACTTGAAAATTCTGTCGCGTACGTCGTCAAACCCTTTCCTCCAGACACGTGTGGCACATATGCGCATACCACTGGCCGCGGTATACGGGTATGCGCCACAGGTGATTGACAGTTTATATCTACCTAGGCGTGGTGAGAACAGACATTGGTAATTTGAATGCGAGAGCGTTAAGAAAAACCGACATCGACAGCGTTGACCCGACCAATGCAAAGCATACAAAAAATTACACCATCTCCCGCTAAAGGGGACCATGAGGCGATGCGAAGCCGGAGCACTTGCACGATCGTGTTGCGTTGGCGTTCGTTGGGCATGCTACCGACCTCGCGTCGTGGAACGCGAAGAGGGACGCTACGCGCGTTATATCTTCCATCTAGTCTGGCGTTAACTCTCACAGGGCGAGCGGGGAACGTGGTCGACAGGCGGGCGAGAGGGGGGAAGCGTAGGAGTGGAGAGAGAAGGGGAGGGGACGCGCATGCGCTCGAGCTCATCGCGGCGTTGCGCAGGAGACAATTTCGGCATGTCTAGCCCGCATTTGAGAGGAAGAGTGGAGAGAGGGAGGGCAAGTGGATAGGGGTATGGGAGAGGGGTAGGGGTGAGGCAAAGTGGAGAGGGGAAGGGGAGAGGGTGAGGGGAGAGGGGAAGTGGAGAGGAGGTGTGTGGAGACGGTAGGCGCATGCACAGTAAGGGTGGCCACACCGCACACCACCACCACCACCACCACCGGATTGAGCTCCGCCTTAAGATACTTCGCATCTAATAGGATTCCAGCAGGAATCAAACCCCACACGAGTGACATGGTTCTTAGAAAGCCACGACAAATTTCCCCAAGAAATGAACGGGTTCCGCCAAGGCAGGGCAGCTATCGACAATGTCATCACCCTCGTCTTTTCACTCGAAGAGGGCCTCTTTGCTGGACGCATACCGATAGCTGTCTTCCTAGACATCAAAGCAGCTTTTGACTCAGTCTTTCACCATGCCATTCTTACAGCCATGTACAGCCTTGGCCTCGGAGGAAGGTTGTACAAATGGATTGAGAGCTACCTAAAAGGACAGAAGATATATATGAGCACTCCAAACGGTCCCACACAGTTCTACTCAGTAGAGAAGGGCGTACCCCAGGGTGCTGTGCTCAGTCCGCTACTTTCCAACCTCACCCTGATACATATAACAAGGATATTGCCGCGAGGAGTGCATATCACGATTTACGCCGATGATATCTGTATCTGGAGCGCTTCAACTTCGCGTTACATCACCAAACAACGCCTTCAAAAAGCATTACGGAACCTCTCCACGTATTAGGCTCCCGGAGGTCTACACATTCTTCCAGAAAAGAGCACAGCCATCGCTTTCACGAGAAAGAAAATGACCAAGTATCCGCTCCTCCTCGGTGGACGGCCGCTGACCTATGTACGGTCTCAGCGATTTCTTGGAATAGTCATCGACAGAAATCTTTCCTGGTCTCCTCAGGTGAAGAAACTTCGAGCGAGGATAGTTGCAGCAACGCAACTCTTTAAATTCATGGCGGGGACACGATGGGGGTGCAATTGCCGCTCAATAGTACTACTTGAGAAAGCGTACATTGAAGGTACCTTGCGCTATTGCCTACCGGTGCTTCACACCAGCAAACAAGAGAACTTTAGAAGCCGCACGAAACAATTGCCTACGAATCTGTCTAGGCCTCCCGAAGAGCTCATCAACCTCGGGAACTGTAGCGGAAGCAGGACGTCTTCCGCTGGAAGTTATCGCTACTCAAGAAACCATGCGCATTCATTTTCGACATCTCATACAAGGGAAGAAGAATTTTCTGTACCGCGCACATCTTACCCACAGCAATTCTGCATTCGGACAAGCCGTGCAAAAGCTGCAACTTGCTGCTATTCGACAGCCACTGCAAACAATGCCTCCGAGATTTCCTCCTTTGACACTTTCGCCTCTTGATATAAAACCATTTGTACCAGGCATCAACGGAGCAAAGAGACGCATCTCACAGACCGCACTGCTGCAGACTACTCTCCTCTACTTAGCCGAGCACTATACCCAGCACACTCATATTTATACTGACGCCTCCACCACTCAGGAGACGTCATCCTATGGCCTCTATGTCCCCTCCACAAGACAAATGCTATCTTATCGGCTACAGAGGAGGACATCCTCGACGACAGCAGAACTTCATGGCATCAAAGAAGCTGTCCTCTATATTCTACGTCAAACGCCGAACCGATGGGTGGTCCTCACCGACTCCAAGGCAGCTCTCCAGGCACTGTTCAACCTCTTAAAGAATACAAATCATCATCCGATTTCATTTGATATAGCGTACTTACACCACTTGGCTGTTACCACAGGTAACTTTATCACATTTCAGTGGATACCAGCTCATTGCGGTATTCTGGCCAACGAAAAAGCGGATGAAGCGGCACGCAAAGGACTTCAAAACCAAAATTATAGGCGAACCTATTTCACTAAGTCTGATGCTTCCCAGCTGGCTAAGAGACTTGCTTCCGAAGAAAACAAGAGGCTCTTGAACATTTCGACACATCATTATGCTTTCCTCTACTCTATCGACCCACATCTAAGAACAAGACTCCCATGCAGAATTCCTCGACACCTCGAAACTCTGTACCATCGTCTCGACTAAACAGTGCTTATGTAAACAGTTTACGGCACCGCTTCGGTCAAACCGAAAGTCCGTACTGTAATAACTGTGGCTCTATAGAAACTGTCGAGCATATTTTGTTGGAGTACCGAGCGTATGCCGAAGAGCGTGCGCTCTATGAACATTGCATGCATATGCTGACCGAAAGAACTTTATAAATTGACTGTGTCTTGGGCCCTTTACCCTACGCCACGCAACAGAGGCAAGCGATGAAACTACTCTTCAGATATTTAGAGAGCATTGGTCAGCTCGACAAACTTTAATGACACCTTGAGAGCACGTAATGTCACTGTCAGCACACGTCCCTGCCCAAGATACAAAAAACTCAGTTTGTGTTTTTACCTCTTTTTTATTCTATTTTAACTTTTTATATTTTTTTCTATATCCCTCTCTCTATTTGTGTCTTTCAGTCCCCAATCCCCTTCTCCACGCAGAGTAGCAAGTCAGCGAATTTACACACGCCGGCTAAATTCTCTGCATTTCAATAAAGAGCTCTCTCTCTCTCTCTCAAACCCGAGCATTCTGCGTGGCAATCAGGCATTCTACCACAGAGCAACGCCAGGCATATAAAGAGGTTTGGAAAAATCACACCATCTCCCGCTAAAGGGGACCATGAGGCGATGCGAAGCAGCGTTTCGGCATGTGGAGCCCGCGTTTTAGAGGGGGAGTGGAGCGGGGAAAGGGGGGGAGAGGAAAAGAAAAATGGGAGAGGTGGCGGGGAGAGGGAAATAGGAGCGGGTGGAGAAAAGGGGGAGATGGGAAGTGGAGAGGGAGAGGGGAGAGGGTTTGCGCATGCGCAGTAACGGTGGTCACGCCGCACACCACCACCACCGATTTTAACTCCGCCTAAGATGCTCCGCATCTAAAACAGCCTATGCAGGTGTACTGTCGGTGTGAAGTCGATTGTGGTTGTGGCGCTGGCTATCTAATTTTACAAGAAAGCAGTGAACACTACATATGTACGTACTTCACGATACAGGAGTCATATTAGATTAGCTTCTGTGGTTCCAGTGTTTTCTCCGCTTTTATATCAGTCTAATAAACATTACATTTTATTCCTCTGATTCAGCAAGCTCTATTGAAGCGTTGCTCGACCCAGGAGGACCGAAAGTTACGTATGATGTTCACATGACTGCACGATAAAGGGCACTTAGTTTCGATAATACTGACGTATGTACTTTAACGTGTAGGCTGACGTTACGTCGCACCATAAGTTACCCTTTAAACGCTAGTGTTGTCGACGTGCCTGATAAGCCCACGACGTGCATACAGCTACTACACTTACAAAAACACGTCGATCCACCTCGTAATGCTTGGCTCAAAGCCATAAATAGGGCAACGTGTTTTCGGTTTTATGCGAAAAAATTCAATAAACATTCGCTGGTAAAATTTTTGACAATTCGGATTTATCCGATAAACTCCGATTTCAAAGGCCAATATAACCTGGTTCCGTTCTTTATCGAACGGGCAAATTCTAAGCGCTGATTGATGCATCTTCTGTAATATAATATCTGGGGTTTTATGTCCCAAAACCTCGATGATTATGAGGGACGCCGTAGTGGAGGGCTCCGGAAATTTTGACCATCTGGTGTTATTTAATGTGCACCTAAATCCAAATACACGAGCCTCCGCCATTTCGCGATAAATCTTCTGGTTTGACCGATTTACAGTTTACCGCGCGTAGCTGTATTAGGCGACGTAGCTGTATTGTGCTCCGACTCAGCTTTCTACATGAAGAAGCTTCACAAGGACTTGCAAATATCTAACGTCGAATTCAAGGAGCTTCACTTCAATGATCCTTGCCACCTACTCAACAACGCTTTGGAGGATAGAATCAGTACGAGCTCGTTTAACGTCATTCACGATTTTGTTGTGCACTTTCCTGCCAAGTTGAAGTCGTTGCGGGAGCTGCGCCGTAAGTTTGGTCTTGTGTGCTTGGCCATGGGCATGACCATCAAGTCGCTGTAGACCTTAAATCCGTCGAGGTGGTTCTCTTTTTATGAAGCTCTTGAAGATTTTTTGGACAACTGGCGCGCCCTTTTGTCTTTCTTGAGGAGCGACGAAGCCAAGGAAACGAAGTGCGAGAAGCTCAAGAGTCTTATTTCAACGCCTAAAGGTGTGGAGGATTTGCTCGTTAAGATGAGGTTTCTGAAGACGAATTCCTGCGCCGTGCTCTCAATCATTAAGGAATTTGAGGCAGAGAGTACCTTTGTACACCAAGTTTATGCCATACTCGGAGTTCGTTTGCACGCACTCATCAGTCAATGGCGTGATCCAACCGAGGTCTTCGCATCAGATGTCCCAAGTCTGTTGGACCTCCTTGACGAGAATGACCGCTTAACAACTACAGGTGTTTTGTGTTCAAGTATTTCGCTTGTGCGTATACATTTTTTTGCATTCAAACCTAAAAAAATAATAGTGTTTCGTGTCTTTTGATGTTTTAATATTCAGATATGAACTGATCTAAGATTTCGGGGTTTTGAGAATATTGCAAAACTCCGAATATCGGAGAATTGGGGATTTACGAGAAATAAACTCCGATAAACGGCGAATTCCCGCCAAAAATATAAAATCTGATAAACATCCGCCGATTTTCAGGAAAAATAAACACCAAAAACACGGAGCCCTAGCCATAAAATGCACCACAGAAGTACTCGCTGATTGCTTCGCATGAAACCAATTCCCACAATGCGTGGGATCTGTCGAGTTTTTGTCTTCACTCTACTTGCTCATGAATGCGTCTGTGCTCTGGTAAGACGCATGAAAACCCTGTTTCTGATAATAAGGGGTTTTTTATAAGCCACGATTGTATTATATAAACGTGAACCTGGATACTGCACAAATATTACTTTGGAACAGTTCGATAATATGTCATACATTCCCATATAACAAACCAGGAATGATTTTCTGCGAAGACTTCTGTGGTTTCCGCAAACTTAGTTTCCATATCTTTGCCGGAAGGTACATCGTAATGTTACACAGAAACAAGCTCTAAAAAGACTGGGCGAGGATAGAGGCTAGACAAACGAAGCGCTTGTTTCCGTTGTTATCGAAAGAACTAGCCCGCAAGTCGTCCTTACCAGATTAAACAACGAACCCTCAAAATAATGGAGCTTATGAACTTTCGAGGTATCTTTCCGTGTATGTTATTTTTCATAGATACGGATGAGATAAAAGATTTATTTTGCAAAACATTTTGATGTACCGGCGAGTCGCTGGCAACTCACGGTGACGCCAGGATTATATAACCACTGTTGACACATATTCATTACTGTTTTTTTTTTTGAGCTCCTCTCTATGTTTCCTTGAGGCCTCTAGAATAGAATGTATTTGACATGTGCATGGCTGGTCTCAATTTCGCTTACCGTCCTCTTTGATTAACATTAGTTTCCGCTACATTGAGCTGCTGGTAGCACGAAATTGCCAAAATATAAATTCTGTGGTTTTGCTTCGGAAGACCGGACAAATCGGTGCACGTTGATGATGATGATGATGATGATGACATTTTGCTGATGGCGCTCACCCACAAAGGGCGAGTGGCCAAGAACCGGGCAGCAAGATCTTTGAGTTAAATACTTATGTAGCTAAAGACAAGCGCTGTAACTTTACACTAAACGAGAAAAAAACATAGCTAATACTTGAACATTCCATAGAGCAAACAATCAGATGTGATCTTTGACGGATGTAACAACTGGTTGTAATTAATAATGAAAATAAGCCAATATACACTAGCATGGTAATCTTTTTGTTTGCTGTATGTAATCAAACACCGCAGAGTGGACCTCCCTGTGGCTATAACCTAATGTAATGCCACCAAATGATAAAATTTGCACAACATTGATTTGTAATCCTAACTTTTGAAGGGGAGCGGCGAGGCATCTTTTTTTTTCCTGATTAGAATACCGGTGACAGAATAAAAAGAGATGCTCTATTGTCTCTATTTCACCGCAAAACTGGCATAACGGTGACGCGCTGAGTCCAGCTTTATGTAAGTAATAATTGAACTTCAAAATCCTGCAGCGTAGTGTGGTGAAAGTAACTTCTAATTGACGTGATAGAGGACACTGCTTATTCCAGCAAAATCTTGGATGTGCGAAGTCGCTGAACTGATCCAATGAAAATTTGCCTATTTCGTAATGCAGACACGCATTTCGAAACCTTATTGCTGTCGCGTAAGCAGTACCGGGTACAATCGGTGTAATGGGTCCGTTTAGAGATATTGTGGCTAATGAGTAAGCCGTCTCATTTAAATAAATTCCACGGTGGCCTGGTACCCATAACAGCTGAAGTTTTCGCAAGTTAGCCGGAATTAAATGATGAAACCTATTAATGAGCGGTAAGTTTGTCGCCGAAGAGAGCGCCGAACATACTGAAAGAGCATCTATAATTATAACTGCTTCTGATTCGCTTGAAGGAAGTTTTCATAGAGCCAGAACAATAGCAAATAATTCTGCAATGAAGATAGGTGTTCAATCTGGAAGTCGAACAGGAAAAGACCAGTCAAGAGAGTGAGAGAAGATGCCTACCCAGCCTTTTCGTTTGATACGGATGCGTATTCTAAGAGCGAAACAGAAGAAGAAGAAGAGGACGAACATGAAGAAGATAACGAAGAGAGTGCGCGCCGGTTCAAGAAGATGATAGTTTTCTTTCTACGCCACACGGCAAACTATACTTCCTATACTATACTATAAATGACTATGCTTTCTCTCCGCTCTTTCTATCTTCATTTTTAGGGGCGAAGCTCCTTAAGGCGGCACCCGTTCGTCCCTCGTAGTCGTCGTCATCGTAGTAGTCCGTAACAAGTCTTACGCTTTGACCTCCAAGGTGGTGCCGGTGGGAGATTTCTCCTGTGCGTTGTTGAACAATAAAAAATTCGCAGCGTGCGCGTTAACTAAAAGCCGAATTCTTCTGTCTCTCATTCCCCATTAGCAGCCATTGGCATGTTCCAGTAGGAAACGTTAGTAGAAGTAGAAGTGTAAGTGTTAGCTAAAAGCCGACTTCTTCTGTCTCTCATTCCCATTAGCAGCCATTGTTTACCTCCAAGGTAGTGCCTGGTGAGATTTCTCCTGTGCGTGATTAAACAATAAAAATTTTGTTCAAAACGCCGTTGATTGATGAAATAAACCAACGAAAGACGCCAGATGTTTTGTAAAAGCAGAACGAAAGAACGCCAGATGTTTTTCTTAAAGTGTAGTAGTAGTAGTTGTATGTAGCCACCTCGCCCGATCGTCAACGGGCGAGGTGGACCGGCAACGGCGCGAGGACCCTGCCGTACGAGAGTTAAATCACACTAAAAGACATACTTTGCGGGCGATACACTCTAGTGAGCTTTCAAC
This sequence comes from Rhipicephalus sanguineus, assembly GCF_013339695.2. Taxonomy (NCBI): domain Eukaryota; kingdom Metazoa; phylum Arthropoda; class Arachnida; order Ixodida; family Ixodidae; genus Rhipicephalus; species Rhipicephalus sanguineus. The sequence goes on along the minus strand of NC_051181.1, from coordinate 29,974,070 downwards.
TTTTCGTCTTAATGTACATGATAAAGAAATTATTTCTACGAAAACCGCAAGGCACACCTTGAGCAATATATTTGGTTTTGGGACGCTAAATGGAACCATGAGGCGATGCGAAGCCGGAGCACTTGCACGATCGCGTTCCGTTGGCTTTCGTTGGGCATGCTACCGACCTCGCGTCGTGGAACGCGCGTCCTGTCTTCCCTCTAGCCTTGCCTTTAATTCGCACAGGGCGAGCGGGGAATGCGGTCGCTCTTGGCGCTCTTTCGCTCGGGAGCGGACTTCTTCCTTGCATTTCACCGATCACAAGTGATAATGAAGGGACCACGTAAACCAACAGTACAATAAAAGTTTGATGTTTAATATATACACGATGTTTCACACTCTTTATATTATGTACTGGGCGCATTTCACGGAAGAGTTTCACGGTTTACAGATGATTCCCTCCGTAGCTTCGCCCCACTCATCATCATTCACCCCGTGGATATGCTGTGATTTTTTTTGTTTTCTGTAACAGTTGCAAATCTATTCCACCCTTCGGACATGTAGTAAACAAGCACTTGCTCACGGTTCCTGGCTTTTATAACCCCAGCCGTAACGAAGTCCTTATTTTTGTGTTTGTTTTGCTTTCTATCTCATTCTCTCTCTGTCTATGTTTTTTCTCTGTCTTTCTGTCTTTTTCGCTCTGTCTTCCCTTTCTTTACCATATTTCTCTTTCTTTCTATGTCTTTGTACGTCCAACTCTCTCTTTCTGTAATAGGTCTCTCGCCTTCTTTTTCTCTGTTTTTTTCCTTTCTCATTTCTTTCTCTATCTCTCTCTCTCTATAGCCGGTCTCGTCCCTTCTATATTTTTCTCGGTTTCTTCCCATTTTTCTATCTACTTCTCTCTTTCTATTTTGTTCCACACCTTTCCTTTCTCTTTCTCTATCTGTACTCGTTCTTCCCTCCTTCTTTCCTTCTTCTCAACCCTACCATCTCTTCTCCTGACACTCGCTTCACTTTTCCTCTCCCTCGCCGTATTATACTATACAAGGCTATGCTATGCTCTGCCAGCGTGCTTGGATAGCCGAGTGGTTAGGACCAGGGTGTCGAAACGAAATGTTTTTCGTTTCGGTTTTAGTTTCGTTCTATCGCAAGAAGTTCCGTTCCGTTTCTGTACCACAACGAAAAAAAAAATGTTCCGTCACGGTTCGTAACGTTTTTTTTTTTGTATGCAAAAATTTGAAGTTAATGTAGTCATTGAAAAAAAACATTGGATTTGTGATGTAGTTACTTGCCCTCCTCTTGAAGGGGTACTGAGACAAAATTTCGTGGCCGAGATAGCCCGCGGGATCGAGTCCCGCGAACATGCATATATCATCTGCAAAATATCAACAGCAAATATGGTTTGAAAGCCCTTTTCAGTGAATTTTGAAGTTTGTGTGAGCGATCGACACCCTCGGGCTGTTGACACCCTCGAAGGTGACCCTTGGTGACCCCCTACTTCCCTCACGTGACCACGGTGCAACAAGTTATGATGACGTTATAGCCGCTATTTTTTGCCGCTTTCGCTCAGCAGCCTACTTCTGGGCGACTGCTCGCGAACCGCGCGGAAGGGCGTCACAGTTCTGTGTGCTGACGTGATCAAGCCCTGCACCCGCTAGGTGGTGATAGTTGCACCCGGAGGCTTGTCGTTTTTGAAACCAAAACCGACACTGGTCGATAATGACGAGCCTGTAATTAATTATCTGTCAGGCGCTACAGGAAACGGTGTGCCGTGTTATGACTAACAGGCCCCCAGTAACACGTTGCAGCAGAAAAAGGCGAGGCCAAAATTTGTGCCAGTACCCCAATAAGAAAGTGGGACAGGGGGGTGTGTCCAGATAAGATCGAACACGAGGTCCCGGTCACCATTCCAGATTGTGATGAAATTTACTGTAGGTCTAGGCATTACACCCCGAACGATGGTTTCGCAGTTAGTTTTGCGAAAAAAAATTTGTTCGCCTGAAAAAGAAATATGTAAATTTTGGCCGCAAAAAACGCTTTTCCGCCAATTTCGCGATTTCTGAATTTTGAGCGCACCTAGGAAAAAAACGGTGCACTTCTTCGTCACAATATTTATTCCCCTTAAAGAACATGTGAAATACAATCTCATGAGTCTATTATTTTCCTTGCTTATCGAAGGACTTTTGAAGAAAAAAAATCACAAACTTGGCAAATCGCACAAAATACCTCTATTTCAGGAATTTATTGCTGCAAGCAAGTTAAAGTGAGGACAATGAAAATCGGTACATATTAACTTTGGTACTTTCCCTCTCTTTTAAAATAATTTGCGTGGTTTTATCGCGCTCCGTTTTACTCGATAATTGGGCTGAAACGTAAGTGATTTACCAAAAACGCCGAACTTTGAAAATGATTTTCTCAAAAAGGCCATTTTTTATTTTTTTTAAAAACCCTCTGATTGAATTCAAGGACGTCATCTACCATTGTGCAGAAAAAAACGTTGCATTATTTTGGTTGCTAACAAGTTATAGTGTGTCAAATGTGACCATGCCAGCCTAGCGGCTGCGTCGTTCGTTATGGGCTGAAACTCGGATATAAGTTGCTAAAAATACTTGTACGTGACATAATCACAAATCAGCAGCTCCACACCAACAAATGCGCAGCCCGGTGTCCTGGTTAAGCAAGCTTTGTCTTGTGATCAGCCACTTGACAAACCCGCAGCAGCGGCCGCTCGATGCTGCAGGCTCTCACATTACATGAGTACCTCTTCGACTGCGGATGTGGATGAGCTCCGCTTGCGCGCCAAACTACGCTCAGAGGACAAACTAGAGAAGGAATGCATCACTGTGAAAGTTAAAGGCCGTTAAATGCCAACAAATGTCATAATACGCAACGAAAACTCTGCTGGCGATTTCCCAGTGAGCGCCTCCAGTAGTGCGCTCATGTGTTTCTTTCTCTCTTCGGATGGCCTAAATATAATTAGGTTCATTCTATGAGCAACATATGGCACAAAAGAAAGCCATTGACATCTAAAGAAAGCTGTCATACGTGCTTCCGATGGTCGAGCAACTCAAACTGCAGTTGTTCATCTCGTGCCGGAACACTTGTGTCAGCCGGTTGTGAAAATAAGTGTGTCCAAGTCCATTACTTCATTAAAGAACCGCTTTTACAATACTGTATTGTCGGGCGTCCGCGCATAGAATATTCAACACAAGTCGAGCGTTTATCACGATATTATGCACCTTCGGGTATAACAGCAGAGAAAAAAAATACATCCGTGCTGTATTGAAGGCGCTCACTGGGAAATTGCCGGAAGAGTTTTCGTTGCATATTATGACATTTGTTGGCACTTAACGGCCTTTAACTTTCACAGTGATGCATTCCTTCTCTCTTTTGTCCTCTGAGCGTAGTTTGGCGCGCCAGCGGAGCTCATCCACATCCGCAGTCGCAGCGGTACTCATGTAATGTGAGAGCCTGCAGCATCGAGCGGCCGCTGCTGCGGGTTTGTCAAGCGGCTGATCCCAAGACAAAGCTTGCTTAACCATGACACCGGGCTGCGCATTTGTTGGTGTGGAGCTGCTGATTGGTGATTATATCACGTACAAGTATTTTTAGCAACTTATATCCGACTTTCAGCCCATAACGAACGACGCGGCCGCTAGGCTGGCATGGTCACATTTGACGCAGTATAACTTGTTAGCAACCAAAATAATGCAACGTTTTTTTCTGCACAATGGTAGATGACGTCCTTGAATTCAATCAGAGGGTTTTTTAAAAAAATAAAAAAATGGCCTTTTTGAGAAAATCATTTTCAAAGTTCGGCGTTTTTGGTAAATCACTTACGTTTCAGCCCAATTATCGAGTAAAACAGAGCGCGATAAAACCGCGCGAATTATTTTAAAAGAGATCGAAAGTATCAAAGTTAATATGTATCGATTTTCATTATCCTCACTTTAACCTGCTTGCAGCAATAAATTCCTGAAATAGAGGTATTTTGTGCGATTTGCCAAGTTTGTGACTTTTTTCTTCAAAAGTGCTTCGATAAGCAAGCAAAATAATAGACTCATAAGATTGTATTTCACTTGTTCTTTAAAGGGAATAAATATTGTGACGAAGAAGTGCACCGTTTTTTTCCTAGGTGCGCTCAAAATTCAGAAATCGCGAAATTGGCGGAAAAGCGTTTTTTTGCGGCCAAAATTTATATCTTTTTTCAGGCGAACAAAATTTTTTTTCGCAAAACTAACTGCGAAACCATTGTTCTGGGTGTAATGCCTAGACCTACAGTAAATTTCATCACAATCGGTAATGGTGACCGGGACCTCGTGTTCGATCTTATCTGGACACACCCAGGGGTAAAACACGTTCTTCAGAGGAGCGGAAGTAACCATAGCACGAATTCCTACCGACTAGCACAAACCAGTATACCCTTCACAGTCATAGTATTTATTTTCTCAAACGTCAGTTACGATTTTTTTAGCGGGCTCAATGCTTTGTGTCAAGGGAGTGAGCACGGTCTCAGCACGTCATTGAGTGTACTCTCTGATGTGCGAGACCACTGTTTAAAAAAAAAATCGCCAGGCCTTCGCGGAACACGCGTCACAGTCACAGCGAGCGAAAGCTGGAAGAGCGGAATTTGTAGAGCCCGTTGTAGTTGCTTGGGGCAACAAATATAAGTACACATGCAAGGTACTCACTACGCCATAAACCATCGTAATTTTCCTGAAGCAGCGAAGCTCCCACTATGCCATTTTTCGTCATTCTTCGGAGAATTGTGAACCCACTACACACCTGTAAGGCATTATGTGTACTTTGTGCTGTGGCTGAGGACGATAAAGAATTATGGCTGAGCACTTTGCAGTGAGTGGGAAGCATTAAACTACACACTCTTTGCGCAATTAGCATTGTGTGATGAATGGTTGTTATTTTGCTCTTCTGTCATGCTATATTACATATGTTAACACGATTACTTGCCCGACACTAGGCCTGTATAGAGTATTTTTGCAAAGGAGCCACAAGCACCAGCGTGGCACTTGGGTGGAAGACTCGAATGCTACGCAGAGGGCGCGGGTTAAAATCCCAATCGATCCTAGAAATTGTTTTTTTATTTCACGCGATAGCGGTCCAGACACCGGCGGCGGCGGACAACTATGGCGCCAAAATTAGCTGTTCTAATCTCATAACAGCTTTCGCTGTTACAAACTTCAGCGCCGACAATGTCCTCTCTATTTTGGCCTGCGGGACAGGCGCGTAAAATTCTTTGCTTTGGAATTTCTGCCTGAGGTGCGCGCTAATACTGTACCCTGAGATGTGCTCACATAGCATGAGCTCAGTTGTTCCGGATTGCCAAGTTTCTCGTGAGCCGGAAAACGATTGAAAAAATGTCGGTTTCACTCCGGAACAAAGTAACAGAAAACGTTTCGGTTACGTTATCGTTCCGGTCAAAAACATCGTTTCTTTTTTTGTTTTTAGGTTTCGTTTTTCGTTCCGTTCCGACACACTGGTTTGGACGCACGCCTTCGGATCGTGGGTACGCGGGTTCGAACCTCGCCAAGAAATTCTCTATTTCTTCTTTTTCTCTATACCTTCCTCTTTCTTTCTTTCTCTCTCTCTATATATACTCGTCATCTTGCCCATCAGAGTTATTGCATACCTCGCAGGGTAAATTGGCGCATGCCTTCTAGAAGCGACGCCGAAGACGAAGAGAAAGGCGATGAAGACGACGAAGAGAGCTCGTGCCGCTTTATGACGATGATAATTTTCTATCTACGACACACGGCAAAGCTCGGCCATAACAGCTCTGCTGTAAAACTCCAGCCTTTCCACTTTCTTGTTTTACCTTCACAACAAACGTTTTAAGAATTGTATGCTTCCTGTTACTAATGTGTACTGTCCTATGCGTATTGTAGGCTAGTCTCTCTCTCTCTCTCTCATTTCCACCGATTTCGTTTCTTCAATATCCCAGCTGGTAAGGTCGCAATTTCTGAGTTTACCTTAGGTAAGGTGAAAACAAATCACAGCATATCCACGGAGTGAATGATGATGAGTGGGCGAAGCTGCGGAGGTTCATCGGTAAACCGTGAATATTCCGTGAATTCTGCCCAGTACATCATCACCGACGTGAGATCGGGCGCGTTTATACTAAAGGTTCGATGAGTTATGACGACTTGCAGCTCACTTTAATTTTACATGTACGCTGTGAATTTTCATTGTTCAGAAAACCATTGCTTTAGAAAACATCTGGCGTCTTTCGTTAAGCAGCTGGCGTCTTTTCGTTTTGCTTTAGAAACATCTGGCGTTCTTTCGTTTTGCTTTTAGAAAACATCTGGCGTCTTTCGTTGGTTTATTTCATCAATCAACGGCGTCTTGAACAAAATTTTTATTGTTTAATCACGCACAGGAGAAATCTCACCAGGCACTACCTTGGAGGTAAACAATGGCTGCTAATGGGAATGAGAGACAGAAGAAGTCGGCTTTTAGCTAACACTTACACTTCTATTCTACTAACGTTTCCTACTGGAACATGCCAATGGCTGCTAATGGGGAATTGCCAATTGAACATTGCCAATTGAACATGCCAATGGCTGCTAACGACCTTGCTGTCGGACAAGACCATCGTAGTCCTTCCGGCCGACAAAGGTAACAGCAAGGTCGTCATGGATCGCGCTGACTGTGAGAAGAGGGCAGGAGTACTTCTGAACGGGGAGGCTTACTCCAAGATCAAGAAAGATCCGACTCCTCAAACCCAAACCAATCTGAACAGACTTTTATCGCAAATTTTCACCAATCATTACGATTTCAAAAACCTCTACCTGAAATTGATTTGCAGAAACGGATCCGCCCCTAGTTTCTACGGCCTCCAAAGGTCCATAAAACAGGAATTCCTCTCCGACCCATCGTCGATTTCACCCGCTCCCCCCTACGGGCTCTGTCATCCTATCTTCACAGGATAATCGTGCCTCTGACCGGGTAGACGGACACATACATCCGACACTCGGGGCATTTCGTAGAACTGGCGTCCAACGCTGCGCTTGAGGAAACCGATCGTATGGTGTCTTTGGACGTGGTTTCCCTTTTCACCAGCGTGCCCGTGCCCCTCGGACTGACTGTGACGCACCGGGCCCTCGAAGACGACCCCACCCTGAACGACTGAACTCCACTTTCGGTAGACCACATATGCCAGCTGTTGGAATTTTGCCTCTCAAGCACTTACTTCTCTTTCAACAACGTGTTTTACAGACAGACCAGTGGGACAGCCATGGGGGCCTCGATATCGGCAACAGTGGCAGCTCTCGTAATGGAGGATATCGAAAAGCGAGCGCTTGTCGTGTGTGACCCCAAGCCCAAGTTGTTTGTTCGCTACGTAGATGATTGCTTCTGTGTGGTGAAATCCGGCGAGGCCAGCAACCTGCTCGCCCGTTTGAACTCCGTGAATCCCCACATTCAGTTCACAGCGGAAATGGAGATCCATTCAACCCTCCCGTTCCTGGATGTGTTGGTGAGAAGACAACGTCAGAGCCTCTCTTTCTCTATCTTCAGGAAACCAACACACACAGGGCGCTACCTCCACTTCAGCTCAAATCACCCCGCCTGCCGCAAGTTCTCCGTTGTACAAAGCCTCGTGAAAAGGGCCGAAAGAATCTGCTCGTCTCCACGACGGCAGAAGGAAGAAAAAATTGGGGGACCCTTAAGCTTCGCCTTTAAGAGTTGAACGCGATAGCGAAATCCGGCCCCCAGTGCGCACTTCAACCACTAAGTGCATACTTATTAATGTGTATTGTTACACACACACACACACGCACGCGCGCGCGCGAGTTGTACAGGCTTTCGATCTAAAGCAAGAGTCGCATGGCCTCCAAGATATACGCCGCGCGCCCGCCCTCTCGGATGCCACGAAAAGTCGAGACATATTTCTCACAATGCCTCACAGATGGCAGCGCATTATCTAGCGTTTGCTGCGTTGGCTTGATATGTTTTCCGCTAGATGGACATAGTTGTCCGTTTTTAGAGCTGTTTGAAAGTTCGTGTGTGTATTTAGCGGCGATGGCTGCACTACTATCCCGGCCTTTTTCGACGTAGTTTGATGGCCTCACGATTGCGCCTACAAATCGCCGTATGGGCTCGTTTTCGTCGTGACACCTGCCGAACAAAATGCGTTGAGACTCCTTTCACTTCATGACATTTATGTAGTGTTTTTTTCCGACGCAGCTGCAAGTAACATCGTGGCTTTGTGGTAAAACACCTGCCTGCCACGCGAACGGCCCGGGTTCGATCCTCATTGGGACCGAAGATTTTATCGTTTATTTTATTTGCTACTTTCTCGATTTTTCGCTCACGGATGATTTTTCGCTCACAACCAACGGTGCCGACGCCGACACCGGAATTTCTGCGACACGAGCTCTCTAACGCTATCGCGTTAAAAGGAAAAATAATCAGTGATCTCGGCGACAACGGCTATACAAAGGCGTTCATTCGGAAGGCCCTGCGCAGGAATAAGGGCGGAGAGGGGGGGGGGAGGCAGAGAGCCAGCCGTGCCGCCTCAGCGACGCCGTGTGCCGATGCCCTACATCACGGGAACCAGCGAAACATTAGCGCGCATTCTGGGAAAGGCGGGGGTCGGCGTGGCACACAAGCCAACCACCACCATCGGCCGTTTTTTCCCCCTTCCCAAAGATCGCGTCACACTGCCCCGCCGCGTACGTCGGGAAAACAAAGAACTTGCGCGAAAGAATGCGGCAGCATAAGAACGATCTGCGTCGGCTGAACAGCGAAAGGAGTGCAGTAGCGGAACACTGCGAAAAATGTGACCACCGCATTAGTCCTGACGATGCGGTGATCCTGGAACAGGAAAGCTGTTGGCGCCGGCGGCTTCTCCTCGAGTCGTGGCACATACAGCAAACAGCGGAAAACATCAACCGCACCACGGGGACCTTGCCCCCCCCCCCCTCTGTTGTCAAGGCTTGCGGCAACTGTCGGCAAGAAAGCGCATATAAGCGCCGTGCACCTCGGGCCATCTCGCCCCTGAAGAAGAAGGCGGTCAGGCTTTGAAACGTCGGGTTTCTTAAAATAAACCTTCTGGTTGCAGATTTCCCTTTTTGTCTTTAGTCTGTCACTCAACCAGGCAGACTGCTGCCGAATGTTTACCTTGAATTATTGGTGTACAGTCTAAGGTGGTCATTAAAACAAGACTGCTTTTTGAAGCGGGACTTATTGTATTTATGACAAGCAGATTGTGCGCAAACGTATACAAACAACACGAGACACACTTAAGTATGCGGCGCATCGCGGACACGCCGAGCCTATAAAAAAAAAAAAACGCCACACACGTTACTCAACACATAGAACAAAAACAATGAAAGTCACTCCTGTGTTGCTCGCATCAATCCCAGGTACAAGTAATTGCACGCGACTGGCCGAGATCGGTAGCACTGGATAGTCTTGTCTGAGGCTGCCGAGTGAGCGCGAAAGGGCGGCCGCTCTCCGCAGCACGGAGTCACGACGTAACTCGGCGTGCGAATGCGCGCGCGCGCAAGTCACGTGGTTGACGAGAAAAGTTTCTCCCTTGGCGCTTGCCGCAAGAGGGCGCGACGAGTAAATCGTCCGCAAAGGAGAAAGTCGCTGCCCCGAAGGAGGAACGGAGCCCGTTGCTCCATTCTCGCTCCCTTTTTTAGGGGCGAAGCTCCTTAAGGCGGCACCCGTTCGTCCCTCGTAGTCGTAGTATAGCGTAACCAGTCGTAACGCTAGTACCAGATCTTGACCTCCAAGGTGGTGCCGGTGGGAGATTTTTCCTGTGCGTTGTTGAACAATAAAAAATTCGCAGCGTGCGCGTTAACTAAAAGCCGGATTCTTCTGTCTCTCATTCCCCATTAGCAGAAATTGGCATGTTCCAGTGGGAAACGTTAGTAGAAGTAGAAATGTAAGTGTTAGCTAAAAGCCGACTTCTTCTGTCTCTCATTCCCATTAGCAGCCATTGTTTACCTCCAAGGTAGTGCCTGGTGAGATTTCTCGTGTGCGTGATTAAACAATAAAAATTTTGTTCAAACGCCGTTGATTGATGAAATAAACCAACGAAAGACGCCAGATGTTTTCTAAAAGCAAAACGAAAGAACGCCAGATGTTTCTAAAGCAAAACGAAAAGACGCCAGCTGCTTAACGAAAGACGCCAGATGTTTTCTAAAGCAATGGTTTTCTAAACAATGAAAATTCACAGCGTACATATAAAATTAAAGTGAGCTGCAAGTCGTCATAACTCATCGAACCTTTAGTATAAACGCGCCCGATCTCACGTCGGTGATGATGTACTGGGCAGAATAAACGGAATATTCACGGTTTACAGACGAACCTCCGCAGCTTCGCCGACTCATCATCATTCACTCCGTGGATATGCTGTGATTTTTTTAGAGCTTTGTTCACAAAATGTGAACAAGGCCCCCGTACGGGAGCCGAAACGTCTTTGTTGTTCTTTAAAGTTTTTGGCCGGCGTCTTCTTACTTTTGACCAGCGAGAAACTTGCTGCGCGCTTCTCAAGCACAAAGGACGCAGGAAAAGAAAACACACAACGCGAGTGCGAACTAACAACCGTCACAGCTCGACAATTGCAGCGCGCTGCTAAAAAAAATTACAGCATATCCACGGGTGAATGATGAAGAGCTTGGGCAAGCTCCTGAAGCAATCATGGTTACACCGTGAAATGTTCAGTGGTTTCGCCCAGCAGTAATCAAAGAGATACGCCGCGTTGATTATTTTTCCTTTTTCCTTTTTTTTCTTCTTTTTTATTTATTGTATTTTTATTTTTTTATTTTTGTTTCTTATTTATGCATTTTTTATTATTTTTTATTTTTTATTTTTTATTATATTTGTAATTTTTTATTTCTTAGTTTATTTTATATTTTCCTTTATTTTATTTTTTTTCTACCCTACGGGACAGCGCCATCTATTGAATGATGCGGGAGACGCGACGACGGGGGAACGCCGGATGGAGCGACGACCGACAAGGTGATGCTATGGCCTCGTGCGCTGCTGTTTCAAGTCGGACATGCAGCGCCACTGCGGCTGCTGCTGGCAAAATGTCCATGTTCCCTCCGCACAGCCGCGTTTGGCCGCAGCAGGTTGGCAATGGCCCCTAGCAGCGCAAGCGTGTGTACGCGGCGAAAAAAAAAAATTGACTTCTATCTGCTCTTGCGAGTTCGCATGTCATAACAGCTACAAGAACACGGCCGGGAAAATGCCGAAGGTGCAGTTTTATCATTTTCCATGGAAGTCGTACGATGCTGATCGGCGAAAATGTTGGAACGCAGCCGTTCGGCGCCCTCGATAAGCAAACGCGTCCTGTCTTCGCACGGTTTCTCTCGTTTTCTATGCAAGTCAGTGGCGTAACCAGGGGAATTCAAACCCCCTCACCCCCCCTCCCCGCCGAATTTTTAAAGTTTTTCATGTGTATTTATACACGCACACATGCGAACACACGGACTAACATACATAAAACATAGTTGAACCCCCACAAAAAAAAAAAAGAAATTCTGGGTACGCTACTGCTCCAGGTAATGTTGTCACATTGTTGGTTCCGTTGTTCCTGTTATTATTGTTAGCCCGAATGGAGCTTTGTGGCAACCATTTCGAGGCAAAACTGTTCTTTGAAGTGCCCACTTTGTCGGCTGTGCACGACTGTCGGGCTGAGGGGCCTGAGGATGGGCTTTATGATCGGAGGACTTGGACGGAAAACACAGTTGCATATGTTCAAAAAATGTAATTTAGCAAAGTGTTCGAGGTACTAACAGCGCTAGAAAACTAAGAGAAGGGCACTTCATGAGGTCCATATCTCTTTATCGTCGCTAATACGTCATATCAACTATCCCAGCTTTCTGCTAATGTGCACCGGTCATAGGACAAGCTGCGCGCGAGGCTGCCGATAAGGAGTATTTTTTTATGGTATTCCAAGAGAAAAGTTTACTCGTTTCTAAACACACGTTGTACTCCACGCTCTTTATTTGTGCGACGCATTTTCCGAATATTTCCGACAGACCTACGGCACTGTGAAGTTCTTATCTCACGCAGTAACCGTGATTAGCGGCATACAAATCGCCACGCCGAAGCGAACTGCTTCGTTTGAAGTATTGCTGAACGGTTGCTATTTGTCCGTAGCCGCAAAAAACAAGCGGGGCTCGTTTTGCGTTGGCATTTTCACGCATCGACGTTCGCCGCTGAAAACTGCGAGCTACGCGCGGGAAGGGAACAGGGACAAAATGCGCTAAGTGGCCGCATTGGTGCTGCGCACTCGGAGAGCGGTGGCGCCACCAAATGAGCGCACGAGGCCTATAAGGAGCTCCGCTCCTAAAAGGAAGAACGCACGAAAAGAACGCGCACGTATACATAGGACGAGCGCGAACTATCATAGTTGTTACTTCAACTAACCCCTACTTTGGCTCTTCTAGCTAGCAGCTCACTCCTTTCGCAAACGCGGCCGCTTCAGCGAGTAAATTGACCATCGTGCGTTCTATAGCTTTAGCGCAAACTTTGCGGTGAAAGCACAAGACGTACAAAACTTCCCCTCGACAGATAATCGCGCGAGCATGGTCGACCACGCCCTGAATGTCAAAGTACAAGTCGGAGGCGCACATCCCAACTCCGGCGAAGCACTAGAGAGTTTTTGAATTGGGGACCCAAGAAATTTGCGAGCCGCCAGGACGCATGCGCAGAGCGCAAGCCACCCTCGGCCTATCGCGCTCGCGTTTTCGCAAGACACCGCAGCGCCTTCCTTTGGGCGCCGAAGAAAACCGGAGAGCGCGCGATCTCGAGAGAAGAAAAAAAATTACAGCGCAAACGCACTTCTTTGTACTTCATACTTCTTTACTTCTTTATTCCTACACCCATCTGAATATGATTTCATGTCTCGCGCACATAATACACTATCATCCTTGCTACGCGTTTTCGTTTAGAGCTATTGTGGTCGCATGTGCGGTAAAGTTGCCTTGGGCTTATATATGCATCGGCGTATGAAAGAATAAAGCAGTTGTTAGTCAGTGCTCGTGTCGTACACTTCTTTTCTTCGTGGGTGTTTTGTGTGTATGCGCTGTAATTTTAGCCTCAGGGTTCTGGTCACGGTGTAAGAGATATACAGGGTGTTTCAAGAAATGTGTCCAACCTTCCCAAAAAATCAGGAAAATGCGATATTTGCTCAGGATTTTCAGAATTGCTTTTTCTGTAGTGGCAGGAATGTTAAGGTAGGTAAGGACATCATTTAGGAATGTAATTACGAAAGTTACATTAATTAACTTTTTAATTAGTGAAGTTAGGTGATTGTGTCAAATGGAAGAATTGATGTTCTTCATGCGAGGAACCGATCCGAGTTTTGAGATTTCGAAAAAAGCGTCCTCTAGTAATTGTTGTAGCGTAATGAAATTCAACGAAATGCAACGGCTTTCAACAGCGAAAGCCATCGAATTCGGTTGAATTTCATTACTTTGTAATTATTACTAGAGGCTGCTTTTTCGAAATCTCAATGTTGGGATGGGTTTCTGGCACGAAGAATTTCAATTCCCCAATTTGACACAGTCACCAAACTCCATTAATTAAAAAATTAATTAATTTAACTTTCTTAATTACTGTCTCAAGTCATGTCTCTAACCATCTTAAGATGCCTAGCTCTACAGAAAAAGTCATTCGCTAATTTTGGACGTCTCAGAAGAATATGGCAGTTGCGTTCTTCCATGTTTCTGTTTAGGTTTCGCCATTGAATTTGGTTGAATTTCATTACTTCGTAATTATTATTAGACGCAACTTTTTCGAAATCTCAAAGTTGGGTTGGGTTTCTGGCATGAAGAACTTCAATTCTCCCATTTGACACAACCACCTAACTCCACTAATTAAAAAGTTAATTAACTTAACTTTTTTAATCACAGTCCCAAATAAGTTCTTTAACCATCTTAAAATCCCTGCCACTACAGAAAAATCAATTCTGAAGGCAGCAATCAAATATCGCATTTTCCTGATTTTTTGAGAAGGTTGGACACATTTCTTGAAACACCCTGTATACTGTGATTCTGGTCGAGCAGTCTCGTTTCTTCGCTCCTGTGGCATAAGCTTACAAGAGCCAGTGTGGCGTCCCCTCGTTTGACCGAACGCCGCGTGTGTTTGTATTCTGCCGTTAGTATCCTGGAGAACGAATGAGGCCCAAGGCCGCGTGTTGGGGAACGAGGAGTCGCAGGTGCGATTCCCCGGTCGAGAGCTTCGGAATGTTTTCTTCTGAATTATTTTTTATTTGTGGCTTTTATTTCCATATACCTACATATACATATACGGGACACGACGGCGACGGAGAAAATCTGCCGAGAGGGTCCATATAATTGCTATCGCAATAATAGTAGCTCAGGCACGCACACACCGAGCTTCGGTTGCCGCCATTTTCTCGATAGAAGAAGGGATGACGTGTAAACATTGATATTGCTTGTACAGAGATGTTGCTTCAATTTCACCGGTGCGATAAGCCCGTGGAACTTATTAATTCAAATTTCATTGACAGATGTGTAACATTCAGCGCCCGATGTCTCGTTGGTCGCTACGAGACATCGGCCGCTGAACATCGATGACACATCGAGTGCTGGGCAGTATCGAAGATACATGTATCTTAGATACTCTTTGGGTATCATGTATCTGTATGGCGATACGTCTCGCAAGACGTGTATCAATATCTGTATTTCATTCAAGAATGTATCGTGTATCTTAAGATACAAGATATTGAGATCGCAGCAGCACCACCATGCGAAACAATAACGTTGGCGAAACTACGCTTGTCAAGCTGACACTGCTGCCACTAAGTCACTAGAATAAAACTAAAGGTAGTGACCTTATTTTATCTTTCCGCCAGGGTTTTCTAGCGAGGTTAGGTGGAGCGCTCTGAGCGTCCCTATTAGTGGAGCAGAGTCACGTGGTGGCGCTCGCGTCGTCTCGACAGACAAGCGCGCGAACGTCTATGCCCAGCCGACCTTTTGTTTTCTCGTTTTTTTTCTTTTTATTTGTGTTATTGCCATGACACTTGCCACTTAGTCACTGTCCTGTGCCGCGTACTCCATTGCGTGCGGCGTCGTTCGCACACATTCTGATGCCGCTGTAGTGCCGTTATCGAAGTTTCTCTTGCGTGGTACTTCGTTACGAAGTCTGAAGTATGTAAGAATGAGGGGTTGCTTTGCGTCTCGTGGTTTTCACACAACGGTGATTTGAAGAATCTCGTGGATTAAGTGTGGCTTACATGAAATGAGATTGACTTATATGCAAATGCAGCTATAGCACCACGATACCGAATCTGGATCTAACAGAACAAGCATTCACCTAACAGACTCTTGTGGTCTCTTTTTTCTTTCATTCAAAGAATTTTTAAGGTCATAATTTGTTTGTTAGCACAAGTTCCTTCTTAGCTGTCCTTCTTTTCCATCCCATACATTTCCTAGGTCTCCATATTGTTATTGTTTTTTTTTTGTCTGCTTACTCCACTATGTCTTAAACGTGCTGCCAAGGCAAGCTCTCTGCTTTGTTCTTACTTTTAACTGTCTGCGTCATTACTGCTACTGTTGACCTACTCATATTCCACTTGCAGTTACTGTTATGTAAAGGCGATGATGAGAACAAATATATATAATCAGGGCACACGTGGACTATAGAGTGATAAAAATTCTGCTTACTACTAAGTAAATGAGCGGAATTAAGTGCATTAAAATAACTTAAGTTATTAGGATCCATCTCAAAAATGTTAGCAAATATATTCGACAAACATTCTTACACTAAATGCTCCGTTGTTCGCACGAGCGTTCCAACTAGTCGTTTTATGCAATTTTCCAAAGACACTGAATTTAATTATCAGAGCTATTAGGGGTTACCCGTCGCGGTGGTCTATTGCTGAAGGTGATTGACTGCTGACCCGAAGGGCGCGGCGGCCGCATTTCGATGGTGAGAAAATGGTAGAAGCCCGTGTGTTTATATTTAGGTTTTAGAACCCCAGGTGGCCGAAATTTTCGAAGCCCTCCATTAGAGCGTCTCTCAATCATATCATGGTTTTGGGACTAAAACGAAACAATTATTATTAGCTCTTAAACGTGCTACCTCTATCGTGTTTCTATGTTTATTCGATGTGTTTTATATGGAACCGCTTTTCTATGTTATTTAGATATAGCTGTTTTCCTTGTTTAGGCTTCATATATTCTTTTACTGTTACTAATCGCCAGGTAATCGGAGCTATAAGTGGCAATAGTGCAAATAGCGGCGGTGTCCTGCGGCGCTTTATGCAACTGTGCAATAAATCTAAAACGTTTCTGGGCTGCACCTGCCCTTGGTGACGTAGACCTGTCCGGTGATCCGTTGTTGTGAAAACCGTAATACGTTTACGGGCAAGTTAGAACTCCACAGCGGTATTTGCACCATCGTGCGGAGGCTTCTTATTGAAGTTCTTGTGATTAGATAGCAACCCGCTAGCGGGTCGGCAAGCAGATCAGCGACTCCCATCAATTACAAAAGCGACAAGCAAAAACCGTTATCAGCGATGAAGCGATATCAGCGATATCAGCGACGAAGCGTTATCAGCGATATCACCGTTATCAGCGATAAAGAGCTGTCATGTTAAGCACCTAAGGCAACGCCATTAGGTCGTTTCGGAATGAAACTAAATACCGTGAGCAAGAAGTGCAAAACACTTGAGATACCAACAGATATTTCATTAAATTAAGCAAAATTGGTTGCAGCTAATAAATTTTCAAGCAAACACTTTTGTACATAGGCGTTTAGTGCTACATTATTTATTTATATAATAACAAATTTGGAAATGTTTTGAAGTATTCTAAGATACAATTGGAATGTATCATATCGGATACAATCAGTGTTGTAGTATCTTGTATCTGTATCTCAAATACTTCTTGCCTGAGTATCTTGTATCGTATCGCGATACAATTCCAAAGTATCAGCCCTGCCTACAAGCTTTCAGCTACTGACAGCCGCGCTGCAATGGAACGGTCTGTTTATTTTCTAACGTTCTTTATTAAACGTTAGTGAACGACCTTATCGATATACCTTGTATGCCCATTGTCATGATCAGCCTTTCTCACTTTGCACTGACGGTCCTCACATATTCGGCATCTTATTAGACCATCTTTTCTTTTGTAGCACTGTGTCCTCGGTGATTAATTCACAAGCTGCCATTTTATACGTCGACGTCATCTCCCCTCGATATAAGAATGGTGAATTGCACGTTGTGTGGATTACACGGGGTACAGGTAAGCGCTTCTAGAGCTCTTCATCTACAAGCAATGTGAATATCTTGTTTCGGAAATAGTTTCTCCTTATTTTTGCATCTTGGCTTTCTCAGAAATCTTAAAAATTTCCGTGCGCGTACTGGTATCGCGTGTACTTAAATAGCAATATAATTAAGACTGAAGGAGCGCGAAAAGCAGATACAAAAGCTAAACAGTTACTACAAGCGCCCGAAATGTGGCCAGAGCTTAACTTTAGGCTCGGCATTTACGCTTGCGGAAAAAGTTCGCATTGCTAGGACTCTTTCTAGGTTTGTTCCTGCCGACCAATGATCTAGGTGTATTGGATAGTATGTAGACGTTCTCGCTACTGCTTTGTGTAAACAGCGTAACGAAGGACTCTTGCGGCCACTCGTGGATTGCGCCGTTTGTAGCACGCATGTAGGGATGGACGAGTAGCAAGTTTGAGGCTCGAAGCCAATTCTAAGCTAATAACGATTTGGTCTAAGAATTTTGAATCGAATATTTCGAATAGGACATCAGATATTATTGAGAAAAATTAGCATTTTTTTGTCATGGACCAAATAACTTGCACATTGTTTTGAAGAATTTGAACTAGACATGTGTGAATGCCACTTCTTTTGGTTCGAAGGGAAGTGAAAGCAACTTTGAATAGTAGCAAGATTTCCATAGCAGTAGGAAGCAGGTTATAACTGGTACACTACAATACGTTAGTTTTAAAAACTACTACAGGTGGCGCACATAAGCCCGTATACCATGCTTCTAAACTTAACAAAAATTATTCATTGAGGCGAAGGTAATATGCACAATTAACCTTGAAGTGTGGCGTCGCGGCAGTGCGGATGTGCCCTGTTTGGGCGGTTCGACGTCATAGCACTCCGACGCTGTAGTGACACCACCTTTACAGGGTGTTGTATGCGCTCAAATACAGATATATTCTTAGATCTATGGCGCGCAAAAGAACGGTACCACAAGAAGTCCCTGCCGGTCCCTGCCGGCGGCAAGTCATCTTTTCGTCCACTTTACTTTCTTCACATTTATATTCTAAAATACTACAGATAACACCCCCTATACTTTCCTTGGCGTTATTGTCTGTTAGTTCTCATTAGTATTGTGTCTAACAAAGAAAACGAGCCCTTAAGAGTCATCTTCTTTCCTTCATTCATAGCAAGGGTCTCGTTCTGGCAGACTTGATGCCTTCAGGTAGTATGCGAGGGATTATTGGTCAGCTGCCAGCTCGTAAAAAGATCACGTGCTACGTGACGCCAGAAAGGCAGAAAAAGAGTGTTACACACTCGCCGCCATGGCTGCGATTGGCGCTAACACTCCAAGGTTTAAATGCACATATATACCCCATAAAGTGGACGGAAGGATGACCGCCGCCGTAGCTCAGTGGTAGAGCATCGGACGCGTTATTCGAAGGTCGCAGGTTCGGTCCCTGCCGGCGGCAAGTCATCTTTTCGTCCACTTTACTTTCTTCACATTTATATTCTAAAATACTACAGATAACACCCCCTATACTTTCCTTGGCGTTATTGTCTGTTAGTTCTCATTAGTATTGTGTCTAACAAAGAAAACGAGCCCTTAAGAGTCATCTTCTTTCCACCACAAGAAGAAGTCACACGGATCTAAGATGAGTTATCAACCCGACCAGTAGGCCGCCCTTCTGTAGATATATTCGTTTGTTTCGAATACTTAGAATAATCTAAATTCGCGTCGAAGCGAAATTGAATACTGTAATATTTGTTCGGATATTCGAAGCGCCCGAATATTCGCCCATCTGCAAGCTTAACATATTGACATAGGACAAAAAAACTTCTTTCGGTGTAGCTGCCCGTGGTCATATTAGCAGGATAAATCCTCTAATACCAGACGAACGAATGTTCACTTGACGAAATTGACAGTAAGATATTTAACCTAGCAGTCTGCCGTTTTAGGCTGTCCTCAGATGCTCTCTAGGGCTTATTTTGTAGCGTTAGCTACACTGGCCGAGGTGGAGCAATATCGCGTGGTAGTCCGACAGCTGTGCTGCGTATGCGCGAGGAGCAGCAACGTTACACTGCGCACAGCTGGCGTACCGGAGCCGCCGCCGCCGCCGCGCGCGCCTCGCCGGTCTGCGCCTTCCAGAGGAGTGACGTCATAGCCGCGGCAGACGCAGTGGCGCCGGCGCGCGCCCAGCTTTGCGCCTCCGTTGCGCTGTGGCCGTCTGACGCTGCGCCTCTCATTTTACGCGCATGCGCAGACGTATCAGTCGGGGTATACATATAGCGGGGACGAGGAGGAGGAAAATAAAAACGGAAGGACAGGGAGCTTAGCCAGTTGTGAGACCGCCTGGCTGGCGGTCTCAAATGCTGCTAAGCGGCGCAGAAAAGTGGAGAGGCCTGACAACCAGGAAAGCTAAGGATAATCAGGTGAACCTTAGCTAACGCTTCGTATATCCTGGCATAGCCGAGCTAAGCCACTGCAAATTTTTTGTTAGACCCGTTTTGGCAACGAAACTTGATTATATTAGGGAGCGATACCCAGGTGCATTTTCTGCGTTCAGCAATAATGTTAGAGGTATGTTTTTATTCGCTGACACATGGCAGTCTCTCAGCGACATGGGCGGAGCCACCAACTTGATTGGAGAGCTCGGCTCATGTTCATGATTTTCGTTCGGACGTTTCAATAAATGTTCTTGTCACTGTCGCATGGTAGGCTTTAAAGAAAGTGGAGAACATGTGTGATGACCAGTGGGTCGGAACGGAACGAAAACCGAAACCGAAAAACGAAAAAAATAATATTTTTGACCGGAACGATAACGTAACCAAAACGTCTCCTATTATTTCGTTCCGGAGTGAAACCGACATTTTTTCAATCGTTTTTCGGTTCACCAGAAAACATGGCAATCCGGAAAACTCAGCTCACGCAATGTGAGCCCATCTCAGGGTAGAGTATTAGCGCGCACCTCAGGCGAAATTCCAACGCAAAGATATGTTCAAATTTTGCGAGGAACGAAAGCAGTGGCAACCAGAGATGTATTTATTGACTAGTGAGGTCAACTTGTTGGCTAGTTGGTAAAGCATGATGAAACGGGAAACAGCGCGGTAAACGACGACAAAGAAACGTGTGGTGTGGTGTGTGTGTTCCTTCTTTGTCGTCGTTTACCGCGCTGTTTCCCGTTTCATCGTATTTATTGACGCCAGTAGACTTTTGCGCGCCTGTCCCGCAGGCCAAAGTGGAGAGGGCATTGTGGGCGCTGAAGTTTGTCAGAGCGAAAGCTGTTATGAGATCACAACAGCTGATTTTGGCGCCATAGTTGTCCGCCGCCGGTGTCCGTGACCGCTATCGCGTGAAATCAGAAAACAATTTCTAGGATCGAATGGGATT
Source organism: Rhipicephalus sanguineus (assembly GCF_013339695.2). Taxonomy (NCBI): domain Eukaryota; kingdom Metazoa; phylum Arthropoda; class Arachnida; order Ixodida; family Ixodidae; genus Rhipicephalus; species Rhipicephalus sanguineus. The sequence goes on along the minus strand of NC_051181.1, from coordinate 29,953,476 downwards.
TTAACCCGCGCCCTCTGCGTGGCAGTCGAGTCTGCCACCACAGTGCCACGCTGGCGTTTGCGGCTCCTTTGCAAAAATACTCTATACAGGCCTAGTGTCGGGCAAGTAATCGTGTTAACATATGTAATATAGCATGACAGAAGAGCAAAATAACAACCATTCATCACACAATGCTAATTGCGCAAAGAGTGTGTAGTTTAATGCTTCCCACTCACTGCAAAGTGCTCAGCCATAATTCTTCATCGTCCTCAGCCACAGCACAAAGTGCACATAATGCCTTACAGATGTGTAGCGGGTTCACGATTCTCCGAAGAATGACGAAAGATGGCATAGAGGGAGCTTCACTGCTTCAGAAAAATTACGATGGTTTATGGTGTAATGGGTACCTTGCATGTGTACTTATAGTTTTTGCCCCAAGAAACTCTACAAGGGGCTCTACAACTTCCGCTCTTCCAGCTTTCGCTGTGACTGTGATGCGTGTTCCGCGCAGGCCTGGCGATCTTTTTTTTATCAGAACAGCGGTCTCGCACATCAGAGAGTACACTCAATGACGTGCTGCTTCTGAGATCGTGCTCACTCCCTTGACACAAAGTATTCAGCCCGCTAAAAAATTGTAATTGACCTTTGAAAAAATAAATAATATGACTGTGAAGGGTATACTTGTTTGTGCTAGTCGGTTGCTTCCGCTCCTCTGAAGAACGTGTTTTACCCCTGTCCCACTTTCTTATTGGGGTACTGGCACAAATTTCGGCATCGCGTTTTTTTTTGCTGTAATGTGTTACTGGGGGCCTGTTAGTCATAACAAGGCACACCGTTTGCTGCAGCGCTTGACAGATAATTATTTACAGGCTCCTCATTATCGACCAGTGTTAGTTTCGGTTTCAAGAACGACAAGCCTCCGGGTGCAACTGTCACCACCTGGCGGGTGCAGCGCTTGATCACGTCAGCACGCAGAGCTGTGACGCACTTCCGCGCGGTTCGCGAGCAGTCGCCCTGAAGTAGGCTGCTGAGCGAACGCGGCAAAAAATGGCGGCTATGACGTCATCATAACTTGTTGCAGCGTGGGCACGTGAGGGAAGTAGGGGGTCACCAAGCGTCACCTTTGAGGGTGTCAACAGCCCGAGGGTGTCGATCGCTCATGCAAACTTCAAAATTCACTTAAAATACCTTTCAAGCCATATTCGCTATTGATATTTTGCAGATGATATACGCATGTTCCCGGGAAAGGATCCCGCAGGCTATCTCGACCGCGAAATTTTGTGTCAGTACCTCTTTAAGAGGGCAAGTAACTACATCACAAATCCAATGTTTTAAATGCGAAGCATTTCTTAGCGAACCTTTGGCACTTTGACCGTTTCTATCTACGTATCTATCTATCTAGCGGCCTACGTCTGGGTGCTCTCATGATCGCCTCCTTAACCTAGTGTAGACCAAAATTGGCATGGGAGGGTAAGATGATTTGACGAATATGACTGTCGGGTCATGACATGAATAATGTGAAAATCCTGCCGCGTACGTCGTCAAACCCTTTCCACTACACACGTGTGGCACATACCCGTTTGCTACGGGCCGCGGTGAACGGGTATGGGCCACAGGTGATTGACAGTTCATATCTACCCAGGAACGGCGAGAACATACATTGGTAACTTAAATGCGAGAGCGTTAAGAAAAACCAACATCGGCAGCGTTGACTTCACGAATGGAAAGAAAGAAAATTGGGATCCCAGCAGGAATCGAACCCAAGCTTTCTGCGTGGCAATCAGGTATGCTACCACTAAGCCGTGCCAGGTTTGGTTTGAAACTGGTTTGGAAAAACAGCTTACGCAGGCGTCATATCAGTGCAACGTCAATTGTGGTTGTGGTGCTTGCTATCTAATTTTACAAGAAAACCATGAGCACTATATGATACTCCTATGATGTGTACTCCTACGATACATGCGTCATATCATATTAACGTCTGTGGTTCCAGTGCTGGCTCCACTTTTATAGCAGTCTAATAAACATTACATTTGTATTCCTATGATTCAGCAAGCTATATTGAAGCATTGCCCGACCCCCGAGGAATACATTAACGAAAGTTAGATATGATATCCACATCACCGCACCGTAAAGTGCACTTCGTCCGCCAGAATGACGCAGTGTCCTCTTCATTTCTTACGAGGCTGGGCGACGGCCTCATGTTAACCGAGGATGATACCAGATTGATTGACAGGCGCTTTGTAAACTGGCAACGTAGGCCACATACGCCCAGGTAGTCTACGAATACGACAAGCGCCATCCATTGATGTTGGTCTACGTATAGCACTATCCAGGCCTACCAGCCTCGACGGCCTATACCTCATCAACGCGAAGGGTGGCTTCAGGTTCCGACATGTCGCCGGCTCTGTCAACTCACAATTTGTCGACGAAATGACCAAGGCATCCACGAATACTAACAGCCCTACTATACCACATACTTCACTACACACGGATCCCTCGTCACCGCCATCACGACCGGATCCTATAAAAGGTCATGACCAGCTGCTGGTGCTCACTGATCACGGTGATAATGACCTTATTCAAAAACTGTAAAGAACTTCTTCCACACCTGCACACGGGTTCTTGAAACGTGCGTGTGTTCTCCATCATAAGGGACAAGTATAAGCACTACATATCAGCTTACCGCTTCTGGTGTGTGTAATACCCACGTTGCCGTTGGCAGCGTTACCCAACCGTAAACAACTGGTTATGTAAGACATATGCGGCTATTCAACATACACGTGTGAGTATAAAATTTATACAAATTATTAGCGTCATTTTGTGACGTCTCTCAGTAAAAAAATTACGCCACAGTCACCTTCCCGTCGCATGCTTCGCATAACATCGACTCCCACGGTACGTGGTATCTGCCGAATTTTTTTTTATGACTATCTTAACTTCAAATTTTTGCATAAAAAACGTTACGAACCGTTACGGAACATTTTTTTTTCGTTGCGGCGTTGCGGAACAGAAACGGAACGGAACTTTTTGCGATGGAACGAAACTAAAACCGAAACGAAAAACATTTCGTTCCGACACCCTGGTGATGACAACGACGACGTATGTGTTACACTTGTTACTGAATAAAATTACACCATCTCCCGCTAAAGGGGACCATGAGGCAATGCGAAGCCGGAGCACTTGCACGATCGCGTTCCGTTGGCGTTCGTTGGGCATGCTACCGACCTCGCGTCGTGGAACGCGAAGAGGGACGCTACGCGCGTCGTATCTTCCATCTAGCCTGGCCGTTAATTCTCACAGGGCGAGCGGGGGACGCGGTCGACAGGCGGGCGAGAGGGGGGCAGCGTAGGAGAGGAGGGAGAAGGGGAGGGGACGCGCATGCGCTCGAGCTCATCACGGCGTTGCGCAGGAGAGAATTTCGGCATGTCTAGCCCGCGTTTCAGAGGAAGAGTGGAAAGGGGGAGGGGAGAGAGGTATGGGAGAGGGAAAGTTGAGAGGGGAAGGGGAGAAGGGAGGTGTAGAGGGGAGGGTGGGGAGATGGGTATGGGAGAGGGGGAGGGGAGAGGGAAAGTGGAGAGGGAAAGTGGAGAGGGGAAGAGGAGAGGGTAATTGGAGAGGGGAATGGGAGAGGAGGTGTGTGGAGAGGGTATGCGCATGCGCAGTAAGGGTGGTCACGCCGCACACCACCACCACCGGATTGAGCTCCGCCTTAAGTACTTCGCATCTAAAACGTTTACCTAAAGGAAGACCTTACACACGGAAGTCAGACGCGGATAGTACACTGCCCGCATGGCTCTTGATCACTCAGTTATACAGATGGGTGACACACCTTCCTGCAATCGACGTCATCCTCTCACGACCCACACGTGACACACGTGACACCCATTTCGATCAAAAAACAATTTAGATCGAGTAGAATATGAATCATGATGTGTAGAGCGCGAGAGGTTTATAAATCTTGGTAGGTCGGCGTGCACTAGGCGTAAGCAGTGGCGTAGCCATGGGGGGCGGCACACCGGGCCCGTGTCCCCCCCCCCCGCAATTTTTTTTTTGCCATGGCATACACAGCCCAAAATGACAGTCGACCGCATTTGCCTGCCCGCCCCCCACTTGGAATCAAGGAGGCCACCCCCCCTCCCCCCCGGAATAAAGTTTTTGGGCGTAAGGAAAGCTTACACGGCGTGTCTAGTTTGCGGGTCTTCAAGCTTAGCGGCTTCGACTATGGGCCCTGCATGGCGCTCGCAGACTAGTCCCAAATGAGGACTGCTCCAAGCCCTGTTGATTGACCCAAATTAACATCCACTTGCGTCAAGCCACCGCAGTGGCGCAGCGGTTACTGTGCTCGGCTGCTGATCCAGAAGGCCCGCGTTCGATCCCTGCCGCTGCAGTCGTATTTCGATGTAGGCGAAATGCTAGAGACCAGCAGACCTTCCCATTTCAGAGCACGTCAAAGAACTCCAGGTCGTCGAAATTATCCGGAACCCTCCACTATACATTCTCCATAGCTTGAGTCGCTTTGGGATGGTTAACCACATGAACCAAGCAACATTGCACTGTTATCACATCCTGGCCCCTGCTGTCGGTACTACAGCCTTGAAAGTTCGACTACATTAAAGGAGTTGTAGGCGATTTCCAAAATCGACATGCAGTCACGAGTACGCTCGTTCTGAAAGCGACGACGGGGCCATCTGGTTGGCGTTGCTGCCCTACGGTGTACTTGGCACAGGTCACAACTGTCATCCTTTCTTTCAATTGCTTTGTCAATTTCGGACTACCAAACGTGGCCTCTAGAAAGCATATTCATGGTCAGTGTTAAGCGCAGAACTTGCATGACGAAACAGGACAGGACAGAAGACAAACACAAGCGTTATCCCGTCCTGTCCCGTCCTCTTCTTGTCCCGTCTCGTCGCATGAGCTCTGCGCTTAACACTGACTATGTCGCACAAAGTAAACAGTCTACCCTGGCTATATTCATGTTACCTACGGGGTATGTCTGAGTGTTTCCGGATTAATTACGTGACTTCCCCAAAACACGTAGGCTATCCTGAACCGAGTACTCATTCCTCCAGTGCAGGGGTCGGAAACCTGCGGCCCCCGGCACGACGTCAAGAGACAACCCCCCCACCCCCTCTATCTAATCGATGAATGTCTCGCGACTAAGCGATGAATCCACGACTTTCTGCGTCTGTCGGGGCGAAACCTTGATGTAGACACTTGCGAGTTGGCTAAGAATTTTCAGCACCGAAAGTCGCATTGAAAGAGTGTTTTTTTTTTGTTGCTTGTAACCTATGGTTATAAACTGCAAACTTGGGCCATGCGTGCTGAAAGTAAACATCATTTCTATTCCAGTTTTTGCATATCAGTATTGTGAATTTGCCGATTTTTTACTTCACTTGCAAAGCCCCCCCCCCCCCCCCCCATTTGCCGTGCGGCCCACGCCGTGCCGGCTTCATGCAACTCAGTCCTCCGCCTCAAAAGGTTGCCGACCCCTGCTCTAGTGAAATGACTCCTTCCCTGTGAATCAGGCAAATGCTTCTCACCCCACAACACTTCCATGACGACCTTAAGAATTCAATCTTCCTTTTCAGCGCCACCGCTGAGGCGTTTAATAACGAGCGATATGATCCTGTTCACATGAATACGTCTGCCGCGTGGAATGACAATAATATTCAATGCGAAGCATTTCGCAGCGCACCAAAGGCACTCTGACCGTTTTTATAGCTGCCTACATATGGGCGTTGTCGTAGTGTTCGCCTTGAGACATACCAAAATTCGTATAGGAGGACATTAGTGCATGACGAACACGATTAGCAGGTCACTACATGAATAACGTGACTTCCTTGTCGCGTACTTTGAGAAACCCTTCCCACCAGTGAAGTGTGGCGCATAGCCGCATATCGCTGCCCGTGGTATTCGAATGTGCGCCACAGGTGGTTCCTAGTCTATATCAACCCATACTTTGGAAATTTTAAGGCGGTAGCGTGGAAGAACCCGTGTCGCAGAAAATGCGGTTTGTCGACGAGGGGAAAGTGCCGATGGAAGCAAAAAATAAAAACCACGGATAGAGCTGGAAGCGAACCCAGGCATTCTTGATGACAGTCAAGTATGCTATGACAAAGACACGCCAGTGCGTCAACGGCTTCGGAAAGAAGACCTTATGTCGTGTCTGGAAAACGCCAAGTTTGGTATTAGTGTTGACTATCCCCTTTTAGAGAAATTTAATAACCATTTTATATGTGCACCTATGACTCAGCAAGCTAAAGTCAAGCGTTGCGCGAGTACGTCGCAACCGCTACTTGTCGTCGCAACCGCTACATCATCGCACTGTAGCATGCACGCCGTGGCGATAAAAGTGACGTTACTACTCTAACTTGGATGGCGACGTTACGTCACACCGTGAGCTGCTCTTTATGCGCCAGGGCAGCCGACATGCCTGGCAAGCCCACGATATGGGCACAACTACTCAATTTACACAATGACGTCGATCGACCTCGCAATGCTTGGCTCAAAGCGAGAAATCCGGCATAGGCTGCTACTGCCTCTCTGGTTCGCACGAAATCGATTCCCAGAATGCGTGGGATTTGCCTGATACTTCATTCTTCCGTATCCATCTTGCCCTCGATGGCACTCGGCTGAGCGGAAGAGTGGAGTACTGGGGTTTGTTATCGACACTGAAGGAGGGAACAAAATAGCACGCACGAAGATCATTCTGAAAACAAAGAACGCGTATAGAAGAATCAAAAGATTCGCAGGAAGGCACAGACGGATGAGGGGAGACCACCTCCTCCGACAGTACACTGCTTCGTCCGTAATCATATTGCCACGCCCGCTTCCTGTTTTATTTTGATGTATTCGGATTTGGCCAGCAAGGACGTTTATCAACGCTCGAAGCTGACCGCGCCGCAGTGTTCGAGAAGCTTCGCGATTGTAGCAGATCGTTTTGTTAAGATTGCGCGCAGGACGCGAATAGTCCAGATTATTCCAGTGCTTGCGCGACAACCAGTGTTAAGACTGGAAAGTTCGATGCATGATGTATAAAAGACGGCGCATCCCAGCCATGAGCAGTTTATCGACGGCCGACGCCCTGTTCGCCGCTAGAAGTGTACAGCGTGTATTGCTGTAGTTTGACTTTTCATTTCCCGGCCACATGTTCGGCCAAATAAACAGTTCCACCTTGAACACGCCGGCTGCTGTCTTCATCGACATCACGACCACGTGACATCTGGTGGAGGTGCTGTTTCTTTCATGATCCGCACGCCCCCGCGAAGCGCTGACCCAAGCTCAAGCCGCGACGAGGATGACGGCAAATAAAACCCGGATCGTCGAACGAGCCGCAGGCAGAAGGGACTGCGGCCGGAGTACGCGCTCCTTCCCTAAAAACCAGGCAGCCCCAGATCTCAACATCGACCGCAGGGACGATGACCGACCCCGTACAGCCTGCGCCGATCCTTCTCCGGCCACCCGAGGAGCCGCCAACCTTCCGCGGGCCGTCATTCGAAGACCCGGAAAGTTGGCTCGAAGCCTACGACCGAGTCGTCCTTTTCAATGGCTGGACCAGCGAAGACAAGCTGCGACATGCGTACTTTGCCTTGGAAGACGCCGCTCGTACCTGGTTCGAGAACCAAGAGCGAACCCTGACAACGTGGGACATTTTTCGCACCAGGTTCCTCGCGACATTCACGAGCGTCGTCCGGAAAGAGCGTGCTGAGGCTCTGCTCGAGACCCGCGTGCACATGCCGAACGAAAACGTGGCGCTCTTCACGGAAGAGATGACAAGGCTGTTCCGTCATACAGACCCTGTCATGCCCGCGGACAAGAAGGTCCGCTTTCTTATGCGAGGACTCATATAGGAGCTCTTCGCCGGGCTGATGCGGAACCCCCCATCGACAGTTCAAGAATTTGTCTCGGAAGCAACAACCATCGAGAAGACGCTCGAGATGCGCACCCGGCAGTACATTCGCCGCGCATTTCAAGACAACGCAGCTGTTCATGCGCTCGGCTCTGACGACTTGCGCGAAACGATCCGAGTCATTGTGCGAGAGGAGCTTCGACAGCTCGCACCTTTTGCACGGCCCGAAGTGACGTCGATTGCGGACGTTGTACTCGAGGAAATCCAACAGTCACTGGGTGTTCCTCAGCCGGCACCGCCGCAGCTGCAAGCAATGAGCTATGCTGCTGCAACCCGACGCAACGCCCCCCTCCTCGCCCACGTCAAGACGCCGCGCCGCCCCAGCAGTTACGCCGCCAGGCACCACCGCCGCCACCACCGACGTCATACCGCCCGCCAGTCGGCCAGCGATACACGCCGAGGAAGACCGACGTATGCCGCGCCCTCGACCATTGTCCACTCTGCTACCACTGCGTAGAAGCCGGCCACACCTACCGCCGCTGTCATTATCGACAGATGGGACTGCGCGTTTTCGCCATCGACGCGCCGCGTCCACAGCAGAGTGAACGACCACGTGACATCGCGGACTATCTGACAGGAGCGCAGTGGACCTCCCGAGGACCTTTCCGATCGCCGTCAACAGACCGCTACGCCTCTCCCCAACGCCGACGATACACTGGCTGAACCAGGGGCCGGTCACATAGCCCGCATCCGGAAAACTAAGGGCAGCAACCGATGGAGGTGCGGTTGCTGTACGACGAAATACCGAAGATCCTCTGCCGCCGACGACGACGCCACGACGAAACGTTCAGGACACAACGCGAAGCAGACAGAGCCCTGACGACGAAACCTCGCGGACCGAAGTAGACCTGGCGACGCAACGTGGAAGCAGCGGAACAAACCGACTTAGCCGTGACCCGGCGCCGCGACCTAACTGCAACGCAAGACGACGAACTAGTGACCTCGACGTTCTTATCGAAGGCCACAGCGTCACAGCCCTCGTCGACAAGGGAGCCGACAATTCTGTCATCAGTGGACCATTCGCCACGAAGCTGAAGAAAGTTAGGACAGCCTGGGAAGGCCCCGAAATCCGGATAGAGGGATGATGATGATATGTGGAGTTTAATGGCGCAAGGGCCATGCTCCGGATAGAGGGAGGTCACCTCGTAACGCCGGAGGGAATCTGCACAGTGAGACTCACCATTAACAACCGGATTTATCCCGCGAACTTCATAGTGCTGCAGCGTTGCTCGAGAGATGTCATCCTTGGTGTGGACTTCTTAGGCCTTCATGGTGCAGTCATCGACCTAAGGTCCAAGTCGATAACACTGTCCACGGAAAAGGCACTACCGCCGCACACTCCGCCAAGAAAGAACTCTTTGAATGTGCTGGAAGACCAGGTCACCATTCCCCCTCGCTCCAGCGTCACCATTTCGGTCGGTATTCAGGAATCAGCAGACCTGGAAGGCGTCGTTGAAGGTGAACAGCACCACTTTATTAACCGCAAGATTTGCGTCGCAAGAGTAGTAGCCGAGCTGTGGCAGGGAAAGCCACAGTTATGCTCACGAATTTCAGCAACGAGTACAAGCACGTGAGCGAACGCACGACGGTCGCCTACATCAAAGAAATCGTAGAAGCCAGCAATGCTTTCGGCGTCACCGATTCTCCCGAGCCTACTCCGACGAATAAAGCGCCGCGCCCAGCTTTCGACATCAATCCCAGCCTTCAGAAGCACAAACAAGAACAGCTCAAAACACTGCTTTTGCAATACAAGGACTGCTTTTCGTCGTCGTCAAGAATTCGGCAGACCTCCGTGGCAAAACATCACCTCATAACAGAGGAAAGTGCCAGACTACTCTCTCAGAGGCCGTACAGAGTTCCGACGCGAGAACGCGAGGCCGTGAAGAAACAGGTTGACGAAATGCTACGCGACGACATCATCCAGCGCTCGAAGAGTCCGTGGGTATCCCCAGTGGTGCTAGTGAAGAAGAAGGAAGGAACTCTACGTTTTTGCGTCGATTATCGTCGCCTGAACAAAGTCACGAAGAAGGACGTGTATCCCCTTCCCCGTATAGACGACACCCTAGATCGATTACACAGCGCAAAGTACTTTTCGTCGATGGACCTCAAGACCGGTTACTGGCAAATAGAAGTCGACGAGAGAGACCGAGAAAAGACTGCCTTTCTAACACCAGACGGCCTGTTCGAGTTCAAGGCCATGCCCTTTAGTCTTTGCTCGGTACCCGCAACTTTTCAACGGTTTATGGATACAGTACTGGCCGGCTTGAAGTGGCAGACGCTCCTCGTGTACTCGGACGACGTTATTGTGTTTGGTAGATGAAAGAGGAAATCAATGAGAAGGGTATGAAGCGCTAGGTTACATCCGAAAGATAACAGCCGATTCGTTTAAAAAGGTCGCCCAGGGGATTCCCCCGATGAGTAAAAGTACGCAAAGGAGTGCAACCGACGAAGATGTAGTACTAGAGGGTTTCAATTGGAAGAAGGCCGAAGGAAAAATTCCCAAGCGCACTACTCCGGGCTTAGATGGGGTGCCCGTCAGCCTCATTAACGAACTCGGACATAACACCAAAGAAGCACTGCTGAAAGCCGTAGAAAAGTGCTTACAGGAGAGGGAAAGTCCAAACAGTTGGCGAAAAAGTAGAATGAACTTAATCTATAAAGGCAGGGGAGAAAAGGATATCATTCGCTCGTATAGACCGCTAACCATTACATCGGTGCTATACAAGTTGGCGATGCAGGCAGTAAAATTAAAAATAGAAGCGTGGGTAGAACAAAAAATATTTTGGGAGAACTTCAGAATGGATTTCGAATCGACAGGCGGTTAGACGATAATCTGTTTGTTCTTACCCAGTGTATAGAAATATCGAAAATAGAAAACAGGCCCTTATACGTAGCTTATCTAGATATCACCGGGGCGTATGACAACGTTAATCAGGAAATTTTGTGGGATATATTGAAAGAAGTGGGCATAGGGGCCGACTGTATACAGCTTTTGAGGGAAATATACCGAGAAAATACAGTTTGTATAGAATGGGAAGGAATAAGTAGCAAGGACAGCGTTGAAATTAGCAAGGGGCGGAGACAGGGATGTCCTTTGTCCCCGCTGTTATTCATGCTGTACATGGTGAGTATGGAAAAAAGCGCTAGAAGGTAGCAAAATTGGATTTAATTTGTCGCACAAACAAGTCGGCACGATGGCTGAGCAGGAGCTTCCAGGTCTATTTTATGCTGATGATATTGTCTTATTTGCGGACAGTCAAGCTGATATACAGCGACTGGCAGATATATGCGGAAGGGAATGTGAGGCTCTAGGACTAGGATTTAGTGCAACAAAATGTGGATTGATGGTATTCAATGATCACGAAGACCATGCGGTCTACATACAGGGCCAAAAAATACCGAGGGTAAGCGAGTACAAGTACCTCGGAGTATGGGTAAATGAAAGGGGTAGATATATGGAGGTACAAGAGAAAGCACCGGTACCAAAGGGAAAGAGGAATGCTGCAATTATGAAGCACAGAGCTTTATGGGGTACAATAGGTACGAAGTGCTTCGAGGGCTGTGGAAGGGTGTGATGGTCCCGGGGATTACATTTGAGAACTCAGTGGTGTGCATGAAGTCAGAGGTACAATCAGGAATGGATGTAAATCAAAGGACGGTGGGCCGCCTCGCGTTGGGCGCTCACGGGAAGACGACAAATGAGGCGGTAAAGGGTGATATGGGATGGACAGGCTTTGAAGTGAGGGAAGCTCAGAGCAAAATGAGATTGGAAGAGAGGCTGAGGAAAATGAAGAAGAGTAGATGGGCAGAGAAGGTTTTCAGGTATTTGTATAGAAAAAGCGTTGACACGCAGTGGAAAAAAAGAACTAGGAGGCTCACCAGTAAATATACGGCTAGCAGTGCGGGCGATATGGCAACAAGGGGCATTAAGCGGAAGGTCAGAGAGGCGGAGAGGACTTATTGGATGACAGCGATGGAAAAGAAGCCGGCTCTGACTCTGAGTAACTACCGAAAGGGAAAAAACGAAATAAGGAGGGAAAGGTTTTATGATAATTCAAGGGGAAGCGCTTTACTATTTGAAGCAAGGTCGGGCTGCCTTAGAACGCGTAGTTATAAAGCGAGATTCAGTAACGAAGAAGAACAATGTACATGCTACGTGGGAACTAAGGAAACGATGGAACATGTACTGATTGAATGTGGCGATCTTCACCCAGTTATACGTGTGGGCACGAGTCTACAGGAAGCCTTGGGTTTTAGGGAAAACAATGGAAAGCTGAACACGTCCGCGATAGAAATAAGTAAGAGACGGTTAGAGTATTGGTGGCAGAAAGGTAGAGATAAAGTAAAAAAATAAATAATGGGGGAAAATAATGTCACTCTGCCTTAAGAGGCAGAGAGATGGACCGTGAATTTATATTTTTTTGGTATAATAACATAGATTTAATCAATGTGGATAAGGTATTAGGCCAACATAAAACAAGGAAGGTTTTCTTTTTTTCCTTTTTTTTTCTTCGAGCCTGGTGGCAGACATGTCACCGCCCCGTTATAAAGGGGACGCTCATAGCATCCATCCATCCATCCTTCACGAATAGGTGAGCGCGACATCGGTTCATGTTCGTGCGCTGCAGTTCGCCATGCGCCGCGGCTTGACATATCCCACTAATTGCCGCGAAGGGCGCGCCGCTTCTCAGTGTCAACTCATCTTACTTTGTAATAAGCATTGAACAAATCTGGGATGCATAATAATGTACAGTCTTGATATAAGCAAAAATCGAGGTACGCCTAAACAACAGGACTACATGTACAGTAATGCGAACGGCTCATTCGCGCGGTACAAAACCTTAAGGCCAGGTGACGCGACGTACCGGTTTTTGCTATTTTCAGACGCAGTTTAGAAATACAAATATTCTTCAAAGCTCATAAATACTCTCGCTTTAATGACAGTCTTTCCACTCCCATCAGTGTCTTGTGACACCTTCTGGCCGGTGGTCAGTCCCTTTAAACGCTAACTGCGGCTCGCATTCGGGTGGGCATCGTAAGGTTTGCAATTCTGAGCCAAGATTTTTCAGAACAGCGGTTTGCCCAAAAATGGCACAGCACATGAGATAATGGTGTTCCCCTTGTTAAAGAATGGTCACACCTACTTTAAGTCTTCTCCAGTGGCGCTAAAAGATGTGCCATTAGTTTTCTGGAGGTAGGGTAGTCTATGTGACTGGTGGTGTATGCGTAAACCTGATTTCTTTTTTATTTTGTTCAAGATTGTTGTCTTAAGGCAACCGCGCAGTTGTTTTATGTCGTCCTTATTTTTCATATTTCTTTCAGTAAACCTTCTAGTTGGCATATTTTCCTTAGTGAGAGTTATACAGCGATAAATTTTGCAACAAACACACAGAAAAACATGACAGGAGAGGCATATTTCTGCCTGCTTGTTCCAAAATTTAGCCATGGATAACTTTGATGAACGAAACTATACATCACCAACTACACCCCCGACGTGTTTTGTTTTTTTGCGGGAGCTTTCAGGTAGGCGCTTGGTGAGTCTGCCCAGCATTTCTCCCTGTTCGCGCTCCTTCAATCTTCCATGGCACCATAGCCGTAAGACCAGATGTCGAACTTGCCAAACAGCAGTAATGAGTACAGTGGCGTGCTTAGTATTAGAGGCAAAAAATTAAAGCATCAGTGATAGCGGACTCCAGCATGTCTTATAGAACGCCTCGCCCCCGTGTATCGTAAAATAGAAAATCTTACTGGTGTCAACGCTATCGTCCACCAGACAGCAGTGTCACATTGCGTATTGAAAAAAAAGAAAAAAAAATTACAGCATATCCACGGGTGAATGATGAAGAGCGTGGGCGAAGTTCCTGAAGCAATCATGGTCTCGGGATTCGCTTCTCGTTGAGCCCGTTTCGCAGCGGCGTCCTTGGCGCGCACCGTCACGGGATCCGCCTGGCTACCGCCAAGCGAGCGCCCGCCGCTGCGCATCGTCCATGCTCCGCCAACGATCCGACACGTACGGCGACGATCTAGGAGAATGAGAAAGGCGCTCGCTCCCCGCGCATCCCCGCGCAGCCCGCGCAGCAGCCAATCGGAAAGCAGCGGCACTTCTAGCGCCATCTAGTGTCGATTCACACAAGCGCCATATTGCACACAATTCTATTGAACCAACGCCATCTAGGAAATGAGACGAGAAGTGGTGATGACGACACAGATTGTGTACAGCGCCATCTAGAATATCGTCCCTGAACTGCAGTTTGTATGTACTTCTATGAGACAGCGCCATCTATTGCATCATACGGGAGATCCGTTTACGCCGGACAAGGGAGACGTGACAAGGTTAGACTAAGAGGAGCTACGCCCCTAAAAGAAACAGAAGAGAACGGTGTCTGCAAGAGTTACGAACTTGTGCTTAATATGCAAGCTACAGGTCGCATTCGTCTTCAAATGATTGCTACTCCTCTGTCATCGTACCGTGGCAGTGTGGCGCATTCCTGCATGGTCGACTACGCCGTGTCTTCTGACTGAGAGCGTTTCAACGCTTAACACAGCTTGCACTTGTTCTCAAGGTATGCACGCTCGCATATCCCATGCCCTGCCTTTCTTGTCATAATGCATCGCTTCTAATAAATGGCTCGTGAAACTACCCATACACTGAATCCAGAGTACGTGTTACCTACGCTATTAAGGCGAAAGCCTTAGATGCCTCACCAAGTGTGAAAAGTGACCGTGGATGTCGGCGTCAACACAAGTGATGCAAAAATGATCGCCATGTGATGGCGTCACGGGTCGCCAAAATTAGCGACCTCGTCATGACTTCACAATAACATCACATAAGCCGACTTCACACGATGACATTGTCGCATGACATCACTTGGTCGAGGGTGCGTCGATCCCGGAGGCAGTGCAAAAGTACTTTGGGTGTGGAAGCCTGTCGGGGAGTCAACACAATTGACCGAGAAGAAAAAAAAGATGGCCTTCTAGTGGTCTTAGGCAAATGCACAAGGGACCGTTCGAGTTTCATATATATGCCTTCTAACCCAACATAAAACGGTGACTACTTGTGGTGGCTATTAAAGACAAAGCTTAGCGGCTCCCACAATTCCCTCTAACTACATCGCGATGTTCAAGAATGAAGAGTGTAGGCGCCGTTACAAGCACACGAATACATATTTCCCAGTTGCTTGTTCCTAATGGCACGTTCTGGTGGTCGTTTTAGAGTGCTCTGAATACATTGTGCTCGTTCATTCGGATCACCACGCTTCCGCTCAAAGTGCTCTGAGGCGCTCTCTCTGCGACGTCGGAGCGCGACCGAGATCTGATCAGGTGACTATACCAGCTTTCTATCTGGCGTCACGTCAGCCGCGGCTTCAGGCGCGGCGCGCCTGCGCGTCTTTGTTTGCGACGGAAAGAGCAGTGACGTATATCCTCTTCCGGCCTCCGATTTCTTTAGCGTGTGGTTGCGCATTCGGTTTCGACGCAGTTACTGTGGCTCGAATCAAGACGGGGTGACGCAGTGTTGCGATTCGGGTAAGAGCGCGGTCGAGCCCAGCCGAATGTACCATAAGATATTGTGCTACGTGACATCTGCACTGGAATAGCCGTTCGGAATTTCCAGCAAATATGTAAGTGACGATGGTTGACGTTGAGGGTTTTAATACAAACAAGCGTACGTAAATATTGAATGTTGCAGGCTGAGAACTATCCTTTTTGGAAACGCTGGTAATCCATATTGTACAAGTGTTCGCCTTCTACCAGTGGTACACGCAGCAATTTTCCTATCCTTCTTTGTCAGGCGTTGTACGTTCTTCAAGAGTTTTCATTGTACATTATAAATAATCTGAGCTGGTGAGACACTTGTGAGCAGGGATTATCCCTGGACTTGACGAGAGCACATGCCTCCATCAGGGCAGTTACTGCCTTTGTTATGAACGTTTTTGTGTACGCCTTGCTCACTCTCCCCCAACCCCAAAGGCTGAGGGGATCTCTTCCCCCTCATCTTTCGGGGTTGGCGGACAGGGAGCATGGCACACACAAACACGTTCCCAAAGAAGGCAGCCACTGCGCTGACGAAGACAAGGCCTCTTGAAGAAGCGTTTCTTTTTTTCTTCGGCCATATTCTCTGCTAAACAATTTTTCAACACTTAAAGCCACCATCTTCCCCTGTAGTTCAGTTTTGATTACAAATGTTCTTAGTGATTATAAATGTTCCTTGAAATTAGTCAACTGAGTCAAATGTCTAGCATTGATCGTGACACCTGTTTTCTTTACAGCACTGCTTTTAGGAGTGACAATGACAATATACAGCACCGCATGCATATACATGGGATCAATAACAAGAGTAAGGCTTGCATATACTATATATTGCATATAGACTTCCTCTATATACAATAACTTCCATGTATCGCTATATTACTCAACTAATTTGAAAAGCCAAAGATCAACATTCAATTTGCTTTCAGAAAAAAACGCCATACAAGCGAATTTACTAGTTTTCACGAGAAAGGGAAATTCACAACCACCCGTTTCTAGCATCAAGTTACAAGGAAATTCATACACATTTCTCAGAAAAAAGACTCTTAAAAAATACGTAATAGTCCGGGGACCGAACCCGGGACCAACGCCTTTCTGGGGTGGTCGCTCTACCAACTGAGCTAACAAGGAAGCAAGCAAGTGGCAGCGACGATGAACTCATCGCCGACTCGCACTGCTTCCTGGTTAGCTCAATTGGTACAGCGCTAAATATAATTTGAAGCCGATGCTTTTGTGTGTCGTTGCATAAAGACTGGTGCTTGATGGATAATGTTGGCATGGCAGTTTAAGTTAGACGTTCTTCGTGCTCTTTGTAAATGAGAAGTTCTCAAAAAGCATACACTTTTATTCATTAAACATGGATATAGAATTTTTTTAATGATAGAATGCTTGAATTTCTTTTTTTAATATTGGTAATTACGGACTACAGAGCGCCATTTATATTTTAACTGGCATAAAAAATCCCACCACAAAGTAACCGAAGAGCATTTCCGCAAAACGTTTTTTTTTTAATTGCGCTGCCTCGTCTTTTCTTCCGACAGATATTTTTGATGGTCAACACCGGCTTGACGGCGCCGTTTGTTGGATTGTGCATTCTTGGTATTTTATTTCCGTTTGTACACTCGAAGGTGCGTATGGAAACATTTGATGCAAGTAGATTACTGTATCTAGCGCAGAAAAAAAAGCACGTTGACCAAAAGAACAAGGACCATTGGGTTTGTCTTCCGACTTTGGTACGATACCCGGGTTTTAAAAAAAGTCAGAAACTTCGTTTTTACTCTGTTGTGACACCGCTGCGAAAAACTGGAGGCTGGTTATCACAATAGACTCACAATTCCAGCCGCAATGCACAAATAATTCTGCGAGTACCCTTGAAATCTTACTTGCAGAAGCTTCGTGATGCAATACTAAAAGAAAAATCAACTAAGCATGCACGTTTTACAAAGTCCTGGCAGTTTGTCCTGACAGGAAAGCAAGGATGAGGTACATTTCCTATTCTGGCTGAGCTCACCACTGTGTTAAATCAACATTTACATATGCAAACAAGGGTTCGACGGGCTCCTTTTCTTGTTAGACACAACCTAATAACCAACTTGTAAGCAATCTAGCGGTTACAAATCATCTTCGCCATTAAATACAATTGGGAATGCAGCAGTATGCACGCACTAGCCGCAAGAAGCCGGCATGTTTCTATTGCCAAACCGCTTTCGCTTATTGTGAACAGTATTCGCAATGCCCACGAACTATAGGGTGGCGCACCGTGCGATTCAAGATGGCGCCAGGAGGAGGGTCTACCCGTTTGTTAGCATAGGAGCAGATAGTACGTGCGGACGTGCAGCCCGTGCAACTTTTACCGGATGAAGTCATGAGCTGCAATGAAATGGATATGAGACCAAAATACTTTCACAAACCATGGAAAGTGCTGAGTGGTCGCCACCTATTATTTGCTGTGGTGTGGAAGGATATATTCCAGCGCCGTTACCGTGCATCAACAATGCTTTGCGAAATCCTGTGCGTGCTGCAGAAAACTGCATGAACTATACTTGACGTATGAATTGAACGGCAGTCCGAGGTAGTACGTACCGAGCCTGCCTGACGGATTTGTCGCAGTAGTAGGCCGCTAAAGTCACTGTATCGGGAAAAGTACCGCGTTCTTTTTCTCTTCGCCGCCGCGCCTTTTCGGCGGCTTCGCCACACAAATGGTCCAGCTCGCTCGACTCGCTAGTGTATACCGGCCGGCAACGCAGGGCGCTTTGGAGGGCGATTGTTTTTATAGCCTCAGAAAATAGTGCAGGAACATTACGACATCCCGTATCGTTTTGACGCTTCGTCGCAAGCCTGTCGAGGCATCCAAGAATGCCTGGGTGCTGCGCTTGTGAGTGCACCAACCGGCGGGAAACGGGCAAAGCGCTCTTTGCTATTCCGAGCGGGGAAAAGGATGCCAAGCGACGGGCTTTGTGGCTGCACAGAACACGGCGGGAAAATTTGTTCCCGCGACTGATGCGCGCCTTTGTGAGGCAAGCATTTCATTAAGAGTTCGCATATGTTGTTTCGGGGAATGTTTGCGTCTCCCCTGCATTAGTGCCGCTTGTTTCGCGTGGTTGCCGAATGAAATTCATGCACAATAGCATTGCCGGGCAGCTTTTAATTATGTTTGGCGTAAAATTGACGCCTTTGGACTCACATACAACGATCAGCGCGCCATGAAAACTGACTGCTACAGATTGGTAGTGCGTGACGTGACTATATGACGAACATAAATATCAGGTGGTAACATGAAAATAATGGCATATGTAAGACATGATTTACATGCCAAGCTCATTGTGCACTCGCGGCCGGTTCGTTGGCTTCATATAAGCCAAAATCGGTATTGCGTGATGTACGTGAATGTATGACGAACATAAATAACAGGTGGTAACATTAAAATAGTGGCAAGCATGTCATGAAGACATGATTTACATGTCATGCTCATGATGCTTTCGCGGCCGGTTCGCTGGCTTGATATACACCAAGATTGGTATTGTGTGACGTGACTGTATGACGACCATAAATACCAGGTGGTAACATGAAAATAATGGCACGCATGTCATGTAAGGCATGATTTACTTGTTACCACCTGTCACTCACGTTCGTCATACGGAAATGTCTCGTCATATTAATTTTGGTATATATGCATTTCATTAAATGACCGTGAGTGCCCCGAGACCATGCGATGTAAATCATTTTTTAGATGGGATGCCTGTCATTATTTGTGCGTTATAACCAGTAACTTGTGTTCGTCATACACTCTTGTCACGCCATACCAATTTTGGTGTGTATCAAGCTAGCGAAGCGGCCGCGAGCGCACCATGAGCGTGGCATGTAAATCATGCCGTAAATGGCATGCATGTTATTATTTTCATGTCACCACTTGTAATTTATATTCGTCATACAGTCATGTTATGCCATACCAGATTTGGTGTACATCCCATTAACGAAACGGCCAGGACAGCACAAAGTCGTGGGCGGCTAGATGGATGGATGGACGGACAGACGGACGGACGGGTATGTTCAAAGTCGCAGAAGTTCGCTAAGAAACGCTTCGCATTTAATAAATAATAACGACAGGCGAGCGCGTAAATGCCGCGCAGTTCGCATTTATTAATCGCGTTAGTGCGCGTGCGTGCGCGTGTAGGCAAGTGAAAACTGCCGCTATTTCTTTCCAAATCAGTTTGAGAACAACGGTATGCTTCATTCGGGGCTGCAAAAGCGCACGCAATGCGTAAAAAATGCGTCACTTCGCGTGAAATCAACACCGTGCCGCCGCAGCTGCTGCCGCGCTGGACCAAATATGGCGGCGGGCAGGACGGTCGCGGTACTTTTCCCGTTCCAGTGACTTTATAGGCCGCTAGCGAGTAGCGCCCTCGCTGCTGCACGGGGCCGCATGTTTAACGTGGTGATGGTTAGCAAACATATATTACACCGTCGTCATTACTTGCGCATTCAGGAAGGCGGAGTTACTTCTTCAACGCAACGGAAGCGTGCAACATCCCATTCAGTAGCGTTTGTGTCACAGCCACGCTCAGACTCTAGTCGTGTGCAATTCACTTCACTCGATCGGATGTTGCAAGTTCGATCAGCATGATGGAAACATGAATATCGAAAATAATGCACATGTATGTTTTTCGCAACGTCAAATTGCGAAAAATTCGTCGAACAACAATGCCGCTCGGAATATAACTGTGAAGTATAGGAGAAGTTAGCCGAGAGGCATCGATTGTGGCCTTGACTGCACGATTCATCGCTCTAACCATTTCGCTTCGCTGGTCGAGCTCGAGCATGTTGGCGGCGTGCGGCGCTCCATAATACCCACAATAACTGCGCTACGTGCAATGTACAAGAAGATCCATGCTTTTATTTTGATCTCGCTCAAGGATATTATACATTAAGCACAATCAAATTGACTTACGAGCGTGAAAAGACATTAATGTACGAGGGGACGTGAAGTTCAACTCGCTCCTCGTGAGCTAGCAGCTGATCGTTCGTCGTCGCTGTCACTCTCGGTGCTTCCACAGCCTTCAACGCCCAGTGAAAAATCCTCGTCGTCAAGATGGTTTCTTTCAAAATCGCTGCTGAAAGCAAACTAAAGAATATCCTCCGCCAAACGAATTTGACCACTCCGCGTCACCATGTTTACAAATACGTCCGGGCGCCCCGGAGAACATTTTGATCTCAAACGGGACACCAATCAAATCGCTTAGAGTGCCTGGATGCGCGCGCCCCCGCGGAGCGCGTGGGCATCAAGGCACCCTAAAATCGCTTGCAGTGTGCTGCCACCTATCAAAAAACATACGAAAACAAGCGGCGCAGCGCCGGCTATGAAACCAATGCACTGGTGAACGCGACGGCGTTGAGGACGTTCGCTAGACGAAAGGCGTGGAGCGGATGCGTCCTCCAATGACTGAAGCGTCGCTCGCACGGTTCATAACAGCGCTTTACTGACCAAGGATAGAGGCCCTATTATAATATATCGCTAACTTGAGATTGCTGAGTTATAGAAGAGCACATCGCGAGCCCGCCCGACCTCCCGCGTACAATGAGATGGGATTCATGCACTACAAAAACACTGATGAATGCTAAAACCGGGTGTGTTTCAACTGAAAATCTAAGCCGATAACATTTAACTAACCTACGTGACTATAGAAAACCTCGCGAAGCGGATATGTGTACGTTGTGGGCTATCACTGAACGCGCGAGTTGCCACGTATTTTCACGATAACTACGCGTCTCGTGAAGTCAGAATCATATGTCTCGTGTCACAGAGGACTCGGTTTGTTCACTGATGCAGGAAACACGCAAAGTCGTAGCGCTCTTTTCTTGCCAACGCGTTAACACTGAGGCTAGCACAGCCGAACAAGGAAGCGACCGCGTAATGCTGCCATTTTTTCGTCTACTAACCCTCCTCGAGACGACGCTCCTGAATTCCGCTTGGCGACGCGACAGTCTTCGGGCATTGAGAATAACGGCTACAACTCGTCGTGTTTTACTGCGGTACTTCTTTCTACTGCAAAATAGATATCGCGAGAAAGGAACAGAGATGAAACATACAGTATAGTTGGCGCTTCAGTCTTTTTCTCTTCCTTGTACTCTTTTCGCGATATGTATCCTGCACCAAAAAGAATTATACATTGTAAATCGAAGCACAGACATGGCCAAGAACTTGTTTCGGCATGTGTCTCTCGCCGTCTTGGTTACATGGCCGTTACACTAGCATCCATGTATTATCCGCAGGGCGCCGGCTTCGCGACGCTCATTACGGTTGTGCATCAGCTAAGCCATACGGCTAATATAATCGTTCAAGGGAAAAGACCATCGATGATGCCAGTGTCGCTTGACCACTGCCCGGGAAACCTCAGCATACGCACTGTACACCTGAACATCACCCGTCTGTTGGAGACTCCTTCGTAAGTGTTTCTGAATCCACAGATAGATACGTTCGGTTTTATGGCAAAAAAGAGAGAATGGCTATGCCACTCTTTGCGTATCATCATTTCATCATACGGGAGAATCGTGGCTATTAAAGGGTAAGCAGAAGAGCTGCATAAGCGTCGGTAGAACCTTCTGTGATCCGGTATCGAAGTGTGCATGCATGTCAATATGGTACTTCATAGACGAAGTGTTCGAGTACGCTGTCGCGCCTAACTTTCCTCGGATAAAGAAAACTCTTTTTTAAGATTTTGCAAAACGGCAGTTTTATTTGGGGTTCTGGCCCACAGAACATTTACCAGGTACAGGTGTTGCCCGAGTTGTGGAAATGTTACACCTAATAAAATGTTGCCAGCACGACTCGAACAGACAAAACGGATGGTTGCTCGAAGAAATTTGGACAGGGCGCTTTATGCCACAGTGTCCACAAGGAAACAGGACAGGAAAGCAAGGCTGCGGGACACGTCTCATGCGTGCACAGTTGACCTGATTTTTTTTAAAACATTCGAGCAGTATACAATAGTGCATGTTGCTGGGCGAGTCGGTCGTACATCATGAAACAAGGTGCTGCGCGAAGTAAACACGGACAAGGAAGTGAACGAAGACGGGCGCAGCTGCGCCCGTCTTCGTTCACTTCCTTGTCCGTGTTTACTTCGCGCAGCACCTTGTTTCATGAGCAGTATACAGACTGGTGTAAGTGTAACTGCAATATTTGTTCGACTTCATGGAAAAAATATGCCTTATATAACGCCTCCAATAACTAAAATCAGTTTGTGTCGGCTGCTATGAGATCTTCAATACTAATGAGGTGTCTCCACAACGAGCGGTCTAGGCTATATACGATGCCTTCGGGCGCTGCGAGTAGGGATGTCGTTACATTGATTTGTAGTTCCGTAACATTTCACGTCTACGGTGAAGCTAACGAGGACTTGTGATTTGGAGCAATTTTCGGAGCAGCAAAATTTTCATTTTGGAGCACTTTGAAGCAGCAGAAAGTTCCATCTTGGAGCACTTTGGAGCAGCTAATTTCGCATCTTGGAGCATGCTGGAGCAGCTAATTTCACATCCTGCAGTACACTGGAGAAGCATGTTGCATTTACATTCAAGCACCTGAATAATTAATATAGGGCTCTTATGAAGAGCTCGGAATATTTCGATTCATTGCAAATCTCGTGGAGAAAATTATCTCAGCACTCCATATTTCACTTGATCATGCAAAAATAATGGCCTCAGGCACTTAAGTGATCTCGAAAGTCCTATTCACCGATCTTGTTTTTCCAAACTGGCAAATAAACAAAATACCGGATACTGAAAGCTGTACTTTATGAAATACCACTCTAAATACATCTACGTAATTATCAGCAGAAGTGGTAGACAAACGCCGCGACATACAACAGTGCCTCAATGATAAAGATTCACACTATCGCCAACGCATTCCCCGAAAGCGACTCAAAGGCAAAGGCATTGCTGGGCGCAACATAACATCACTTAGCTGCGCTCAGAAAGCCAACTTCTTGCGGCACTCCCTTCCCTCTTTCTGAGGCCCTGTCTGTGCTGTAGCAAGAGCATCCTCGCAATGCTTCCAGACTATCGCTTGCGCGTGCGCTGTGTCGCCTGGGAGATGGAGAACTGCTGTAAGCCGAGCATCCGCGAAAGTGTCTGAAAGTGCATTCAACGGGGGACTACACTCTATAACAACCTTCGTTTTCCTTTTACAGC
Source organism: Rhipicephalus sanguineus (assembly GCF_013339695.2). Lineage (NCBI taxonomy): Eukaryota > Metazoa > Arthropoda > Arachnida > Ixodida > Ixodidae > Rhipicephalus > Rhipicephalus sanguineus. The sequence goes on along the minus strand of NC_051181.1, from coordinate 29,929,877 downwards.
GAAGCTGTATACGGCTAGGACATTCCCTAGTTCCCCCTGGAGAGAAGTGTGTGCAAAAAATAATGCGTATTGAGCTTCAACAGCCCGGGCGTTAAAAACCCGGGTGCTATGCAGGATGGCCCGAGCTTCTCGGGCACACGAGTTTGCTCGGAGCTCGTACTACGGCGGTCATGAAAGGAAGACAGTGCGGAGCACGCGATAGCGTTGATAAAAACGGCTACAAGAACGAGCATGGCGTCACAAACGCATGTGCGGCTTTTCCGGTTGTTTTCAAAGGAACGCCGCGTGCGAACGTGTCCGCGCCGCCATTCATTCAACATTCTGACAGTGCAACGACGTGAGCGTGATTGTCGCGCTATCTTTTTGCCAACTGATCATCCCACCTACCAGGGGCGTGTTCGTGGGCGTTTGTCCTCTTTCGGAAAATTCTTTCGTTCCACCTGCAGCATGGAAATTTCCACTCTCGAAGCCAACAAGGGCACACATGCAGCACTCTGGTGCAGCTCGTTTTGCTTCTCTGGAATATTACAGATAAATAAATGGACAGGTTACCGCTATACTTACGTTACACGTTTGAAGGTCTTTCTGTAGTAACGAATCGGTAGAAACAAGGCCTCTACAAACAAGTAAATAATAACATTTATCGCCGCATATTCCATTAGGGGCGCTTGCTTCGTAGCTGTGAGTGGTACGTCGCGATCGCGGTGAAATTGGATGCGAGACATTGTAAGCACATGATGATATAGCCTTTAGTTCTTCGTGCGTGTGTGCATAGAAGAATCGTGCCGCTCGCTGGCGTTGCGGCGTGAACACTGCTCCTCGGCAAGAGCAAACGCAGTGGGCGGACCCGATCTTCGCCGCGGGCGTATGTCAATCAAATTGATTGACGCGCGAACTTGGGCACAAACTCCTTGATTCTGAAAAGGCCCCAGTTCAACTCGTGAATGTCATAGTGCCGGTGTCCCTCTCAAGTGCTTCATGCGGTGGACGCTACTCAGCAGCTTCTTTGCACACAAAATAATTTGGTCAGCTTGCACTACTTTGGCAAGGCTGGGGCCATCTGAGGAGCTTGTGGTCACCTAGCTTCTTCGAACTTATTACGTGGCTCGTCTACTCAGTATGCTTGGTCTGCTTCGGAGTAATGACCGCGTCAGTTCGGTCTCAATAATGGTGCTATCGATTAGCTAGGCGTTAATTAACATGGCAGTGAATAGTTATGACTTAATTGGTATGTTTTATTTAACACGATATTAATTACTCAAAATGCATTACCAAGGTCATAATTAGCGCGAATGTACTTAACATAATGCTAATTAGCGCGATCCCAATTACCGCGTACTTGGTGAGGAAGTTCCTAATTAGCTTGGGTTGAATTAGCGTGCTCTTAATTGGCGTCGTTCTTAATAGCATGGGCCTAATTAGCTGGGTCTTATTTATTATGATATTGAATATTTATGTCTTGATAATGTTTTAATTTCCACGGCATTAGTCAGTCAGGTTTAATTCGCAAGGTCCTGAATAGTACAGAGCTAATTAGCATAATCCTAATTTTCCCATTAACACGATCTTGGTGAGTAAGGTCCTCATTATCTTGGTTTTAATTACACGCTTCTAATTAGCGTCTGGCTAACTAGTATGATCTTAATTAGTTTGTTAGATTTACACGGTTTCATTAGCATGGTCTTAGTAAGACGCGGCTTAATTACCTCGGCCATAGCATGATTTGGCTTAATCAGCTTCGTCATAGCATGTCCTCACTTAGCTAGGTATACCAGCCAGCCAATTAGCTAATCAGCCTGGCGCATATGCTCGAGGAGCGAGCAGACGATAAAGAAGAGGACGAAGAGGGCGCGCGCCGGCCGAGCAACGCGCTAGAATGTACAGGCCGACTATGGTGATTATACACGTGGCCTCGGCGATTAGCTACAGCCGCGGTGTTGTAAGGTGCTCGGTCGGAACTAATCTCAGATGCCACGGGGCTGATTATTAGATGCGAAGTATCTTAAGGCCGAGCTCAATCCGGTGGTGGTGGTGTGCGGCGTGACCACCCATACTGCACATGCGCATACCCTCTCCACGCACCTCCTCTCCACTCACCCTATCCCCTTCCCCTCTCCAATTTCCCTCTCCCCTCCCTCTCTCCCCTCCCCCTTTCCACTCTTCCTCTGAAACGCGGGCTAGACATGCCGAAATTCTCTCCTGCGCAACGCAGCGATGAGCTCGAGCGCATGCGCGTCCCCTCCCCTTCTCTCTCCTTCCTACGCTGCCCCCCTCTCGCCCGCCTGTCGACCGCGTTCCCCGCTCGCCCTGTGAGAATTAACGGCCAGGCTAGATGGAAGATACGACGCGCGTAGCGTCCCTCTTCGCGTTCCACGACGCGAGGTCGGTAGCATGCCCAACGAACGCCAACGGAACGCGATCATGCAAGTGCTCCGGCTTCGCATCGCCTCATGGTCCCCTTTAGCGGGAGATGGTGTAATTTTCTTGTCTCTCGAAGCACAATTACAAAATTTTTGTTTTACACAAAGTGGGACTTAAACACGAAACAGTACGTTTGCTTTCTCAGTCTTTATTCTTGCTGTCCTGTTCATTTTAACAGTAAAAAAGATTATGGCAGTTTCGCAGTAGTGGTCCCAAGCCTGAAGGAAAAGCGGACCTCGGAGGCCTTCTCTTTCTTTCTCTTTATTTTATCTCTTTCTTTCTTCTCTTTCTCTGTGTTTCTTGTATCTGAGTTTTGTAGCTGTTGCCTTCTGTCTCGTTCTTCCTCTTTCTTTCTATCTCTATCAATTTCTTTCTCTTTCTCGCTCTTTTTACGTTTATTTATCTGTCTTCCTTTCTCTGTCTCTCTGCCTCTTTCTTTGTCTTTCTTTGTTTCTCTTTCTTTCTCTTTCTGCCTTGCTGTCTGTTTTTTCTATCTATTTTTCGTGTGTGTTTCTCTCTCTGGTCTCTATCTTTTTATTCCCTTTATTTCTCGCTTTTTCTCTTTCTGTTTCTATCTATCGCTTTGTTTTTCTCTCTTTATTTTCTGTTTCTCTTTCTTACTATCTCTGCAGTTCTCTTTCACGTTCTCCACTTAGCCGAGCAGAGTTTTCGTTTAACGCCCGCACCTGTTGTAGTGGTGCTTGCCCCACTCCTGCGGCTCACACCCGCCTGTGCTTTTCTGCGGACACCAAAGTATTTACGGCCTGCTTAAACAGCTCTGTGATAAAACAACCGTTATGTCCCGAAAGGCATTCTTTTCATGTCCGAATTCTGTGCGCCTGATTTCTTGTCGGGCATGAGTGCCGTGGCTATCCATGGCACATAAAGGTAGTGAGTTCCACACGGCCCAGTTTTATTTAATATAAGCATTCATTCCAACCTTGCAGTTTTTGCTGATATCGCTTTGTTCGCGAGAGACGGGGGTAACTTGTGATTGCTGGAGGAAGCTTTCATCCTGCAGTGTACGTTCTAAACAAGGCGTGAATGATGGTGATGGTTAAGGTGGAAGTCGCTCAAAAAATTTTTTTACGAGCAGCCAGCGTTGGACTAACTTCTTCTTCAAAACAAGCATGTCTTATTTAACTTACCCAGCCATTTATAGTGAAAAATATTGATTATTTATTTTTTGAGAGGTGATCTTGGTCAAAAAATTGCCTTAAAAGTGCTAGTCACGCCAGCCGTGGTAAGTGACTAATGGGTGGCTTAATTCAGTAAAGCTTTGGCATTTGCGTAACTAAAGGTTGGAGCTATGCAATGAACTAGGACAAATATATTGCAGCACATATCAAGGAACTATGTTAAAAAAACAAAAAGACGGGGAAAAAGAGCCAATTTAGACTGAACATGTTGGCAAAATTAGCTGTGAATATAAAGATATTCCATCAATTCCTTTTATTCTAGTTCGTTGCACAGATATATACGTTGTAAACTATTATACAATATTTCTGTTCGAAGTACACACTAAGGAAAAAGTTATGAATGTTGGCGACCCATCACTTGGAGCAAATTCTTATTTTGTGAAAAACGCAAAGATTTCAGAGCTTACAAGAAGTGTGCGTCCCCCCTGTGCCCATTTTTAGAGATTTAAAAACAAATAAAAACACATTTATATTTAATGACTTACTCTTATGTAACAGTCACAATAAAATTTATAAAGTATTTTGAATATCATTTATATAGACGAAACGGCACTTTCTGAAAAAACACAATGAGGTTTCGGCTTCGCTATACGTGCATGGGATATGGAAAACTTGCTGTACCTTGCAAACTAATGATAATATGCGGATAATTTTATTGCAATATATTGTTGAATGTTTGGACGTGCACAAAAAATAGAAAAATAAAAATTGACCTCACGAAAAAAATTCGATTTTTGAAGGTGGCCTACCACTTTACAAGGTCAAGATGTAGCGAAGGATGAGGAGATTGGCTTGTATTCAATGCCGCAAAAGTCTCAAAGAGCCACATGATTACGCGTTAACCCTTTCATTTACAGTGCTATTCAACAATAAGTGCTAATAGGCCAATATACCTAAATAATAATAAAATGGATTGGAATGAAAATAGTTGCTTTATTTTGAACACTTGGAGGGAATAATATTTATTAATGTTCACCTTCGTTTTGCTAGGTCAAATGACTGGTTCTTCCTCTACCGTCTGTCGTTCCTGTGGAGTAGCGCTTTTGCGATTCTGGCAACAGTACTACTTGGGGTTGTCATCAGCGTACTAACAGGTAATCAGCATGTTCTCTCATTTCCTTGAAATGATTCACAGTAAAAAGCCTTTCTAAAATAATGTGCAGCATTTACACGATGATACCAAGGTACTCCTTAAAAGGCGTCAGTGTCCAGGAGTGCAAAAGGAAATCGATATTTTTAGATGGTAATCTTAATTGACGAAACACGTTTTTCTTGGTTTATTGCACTTTGCGATTGAAAATTTCGCGACCATAGTTGTCTAAATTGAAAGTGACCAACTGTGGTGTATCGATGTCATATAGCGGGTGGCAAGAAACGCGTAGCACAGCTGGCGGAAATGTAAAACCACGCGAAGAAATCAGGAAATTTACAGACGTAAAATGGGGTCACCTAGCCCTATATTAGGTTCACCGGAGATGACCGTGACCCGCCTTCGACATAAGTTGGCTGATGTTCGTACCTAATGTACTGTGGTAATAAGACATCCCGAAAAGATAATCCTCTGCCCCTTCGAAAGAAATATTTGCGAAAAACAAGGTGTATCCAGAAGAGTGAATTTACTAAGACATAAATTGTTTATTGCTTCCTCTGCCTTTACTGTGCCACTTTTGAAGCTGTTAATCCATTGCACTGTGTTAGAAGACACCCAGATTTTGCATTTATGCCACGCCAGTGTCGTCTTTTAGGAGTGTTTCTGTCTCACCGTGTTTTTCGTGTCACCAAAAACTCAGCCACTATCTCTGTCAGTGACGCAGCCACGGCAAATGAAAGAGGGGGGGGGGGGGGGGGGGGGCTGCTCAGTTCTGTCATATATCGCCAAGCAGAATGACTGCCTGTTTCCGAGGAGTCGCGCACACAAGGAAGAAAACGACGAGCACGGGGCGGAAACCGTACCGGCGGATGGCCGTTCCGCTACTGGGTTGCACACGCGACTGAAACCTCGCCGTCTCAGTACCGCCATGAACACCCACTGAAATTATAGAATACCGTGAAATTACATGATAGGCCACCATCATATCAAAGGGTCTGTTGTAGCATGACAGAGTCGACAGGTCGACGAGCCACTGTACTCACGAAGATAGACGTCGAGTTGAAGCGCGAAACGTGTCAAGTAGAAGCCATTCAGGAACTGAAATGACGTCTCCAGTCGCCACCGATAATTCGACACTTCGATGAAGACGCCCACACTTCAATCAACACCGACACAAGCAGCGTAGGTTTCAGAGCCGTCTTTATGCACAAGCGAGGCGGCCTAGGAAGAGTTACAAGTCATGATAGCTGGTTGCTGTTGGATGCTGAAGCAAGCTATTCCAGGACAGAAAAAGTGACCCTTGCCCTTACTTGGGCCCAACCTACACACCAAGCCCTTCGATGTAGTGGCCGAGCACAGCGCTTTGTGTTGACTGACAAACCTAAAGAACCCTTCAGGTTGTATCGCATGATGGAGTCTCGACATGAACAATACGACATCGCCATAGTTTACAAGTGCGGACGCACGCACTGTGATGGCGACTGCTTGTATGGCTGTGCTGAAGTGCGCGGAGTTTGAAGTGCGTGCCTGGTAATGTACGCGGAGTTTGAAGTGCGCGCCGTGGAACCAAATCGAAGAAAACGAAAAACGAACTTGCACGGGCCTAGAAGAGCCAAAAGAATAAAAAAAGTGAAATGCCAATGAGAGAGAGCCACAGCGATCTTTCGGAAGCACGTGGAGAGAAAGGAAAGAGAAGAGGAAGAAGCAGTAGCTGGGAGGCAGCGAGGAAGACGGTTCACGCGTCTCGGCTGTCGGGTTTCGGACCCGGGCCAAGACATCTACCCCTCTCGACCGGTGACCTGAGGGTAACCATGGCTACCTGCTGCTGTTCTGGGCGGGGAGTCGTTGATGTGCTGCTCCGGGTCCGACGTCCCTGTGCCCGTGGACAGGTTTGAGCAGTCGGGCTTCGGGCTCGAGCTCGAACGAGACTGTCCGGCCGGAACCCCTTGTCGGAGCCAGCGGGTCGACATCGTCTCCTCATCAACGAGGCTGCCGATACAGCGGGCCATCGAGCGGCTCAACTTCGACAGCCACGGCAACTGCATCAGCTCCATACTTCGCTCCGTGGCATCTTCACTACAGACCCTGGTGAGATCAGCACCGTGCCTTAATTTTTCACCACGACCAACGGTCCGTTAGAAACTGAGTGTTGAGGAACGGAGCATGTCGCTCAGTGACCTTGCTGTACCTGAAGCGTTTGGTATTGGAATACTGTAATCTTCAGTCTTTGTTAGTGTTGTGTGTTCTCATTTTAGTGTTGTTATTAAATGTGGGTTCCAAGCGGTCTCGTCCTTTTGGGGAGTGTCTTGAGGTGGCGTCTCGGACATTCCAATAAACAAAGAACCTGCACGTTGTGCGTAACCTAAAACCACAACGTAGCATTGGCGTCCACGACAGGACGAGGCCGTTTGTAAACATTGTTCGCGAGGAAAAGCTATTTTGAAAGATGAGTACTGCAGCGTCTACCGCCTTGGCGTTACGCATAGGTTTAGAAGACGCAGAGTTGAAGGCATGGGTCGAGGAACGAGAAGCGCGTGCGCTTGACGAAAGGGCTGCAGAGCGAGAGGCCAAGAAGGAAAAAATGGAGATGCAACGACAGCTTGAGGAGCAATCTCAAAGGACGCTTCAGTTGCGTCTTCAAATGGCGGCAACCGAAAACACCCGAGAATCGGCCGTGGCGGACATATGTCGACCAGCCCAAGGGCCATCGAAAGTAAACCCGCATAACTTCATATCGGGAATTGACGAGAACCGGGACGACCTTGACGCCTACTTGAAAAAGTTCGAGAACGTGGCTACGGGTCAAGAATGGCCTAGGGATAAGTGGGCTACAGCCTTGAGTTTTTGCTTGAGCGGCGAGGCTCTGAAGGTGTTCGGTCGTTTGTCTCCCGAAGAGGCACTCGACTATGACAAATCGAAGCGAGCCCTGCTACAACGGTTTCGGTTTACCGCAGAAGGGTACCGAGAGAAGTTTTGCCACAGTAAGCCTCAAGATGGCAAACAGGCAAACAGTACGCCACGAGGCTCATGAGTTTTTTTGACCGGTGGGTAGAGGTGTCTAAAACAGAGAAAGAATATTCATCCGTTCGTGACCTCATAGTGGCCGAGCAGTTCGTGAGCAAATGTCATGAACGATTGGCACTATTCCTGCGGGAAAGGAACTGCCGCAAACTTGAAGAGTTGGCTGAAGCGGCCGATAACTTTTTAGAGGCTCAACGGCAGTCGAACTTGCTCGTTTTTCGGGAGAAAACAGAAAGCGGCCTGGCTTCGAAAAGTGGGAGCTCAGCTCCGAGGCCGACACCACAATGTTTAGTATGTCACAAAACAGGTCACAAAGCGGCGGTCTGTCGGACACGGTCGAAGCAACCGTATTGCGGGTATTGTCGAAAAACTGGGCACGATATTCAAATGTGCACGAGGAAACCCGCCACGCAGAAGAAGACTTCATGTATGTGGTCTGAAGAAAACTCGGGAGACAGTGATAAGGCCGCAGGCGACAGACAAGAAGATAACATTACCGGGGCAGTAAATACGGAACAGAAAAGCACGAAATACCGGATGCCGGTTTTGCAAGGCCTTTTGTTTGGCAAAACTGTAGCTGTTTTACGGGACACGGGGAGCAACAGAACAGTAGTGCGACGTTCCCTTGTGCCAGATGAAGCTCTTACGGGGTCCACTACGACGGTGTTCTTAGTCGATGGGAGCAAAATAACTGTCCCAGAAGCAAAGGTGGAAATAGTTTCGCCCTACTTTTTCGGCATGGCAACTGTGAAGTGCATGACGTCCCCCCTGTATGACGTTATCATTGGGAATGTCCCAGGAGCTCGTGATCCCCAGGACCCGGACAGTGGATGGAAGGAAAGAGGGATCATGAGGAGGGTGAAGCCGGATAAAGTAGCGAGTGGACTAGACGAAAAGAAGGAAGATGTCGGCAGGAGCCTGTTACTCGGGGGAATCAAGAGCACAAGCTCATCACCGGATTCGGGCTCCACCAAGTTATAGGCCTGGGAAGTGAACCAGCGAGATCTCAAGGATGCACAAGCAAAAGATAAGACCCTGGAGTCTTGTAAGAACAAGGTCGGCCAAATCTTTTATGGGAGAGGATCGAAACAACATTTGTTTGTCATGGAGAAGGGAATTCTATATCGTCGTTACCAGATATCGTCAGGCAAGACAATACAGCAGGTCGTTGTTCCGCGCTTACTGAGAAGCCACATACTCAAGTTGGCCCACGAAAGCTTGATGGCCGGGCATCAAGGTATCAAGAGGACAATAGACCGAGTGCTGGGGTCTTTCTACTGGCCAGGAGTTCAGGAGGAAGTGAAGAGGTACGTGCGGTCCTGTGATATCTGCCAAAGGACTTACGCAAACAGTAAAGTGGGCAAGGCGCCTCTTGGTCAAATGCCTCTAATCGACACTTCTTTCGAGCGAGTAGCCGTGGATATCATTGGTCCCTTGACACCAATTACGAAAAGCGGAAATCGATATATCCTGACCATGGTAGATTTCGCCACGCGGTATCCAGATGCGGTAGTTTTGCCAGTAATTGATTCAGCGACCGTAACGGAGGGACTGGTAGAAATGTTCTCAAGAGTCGGATTCCCACGGGAAATCCTATGCGATCAGGCCTCATGCTTTACTTCCGACTTGATGCGAGAGGTGAAGGATTTATTGGCCATAAAGCACCTGAGCTCTACACCATATCACCCTATGTGCAACGGCCTTGTCGAACGTTTTAACGGAACCTTAAAACAGATGTTGCGGAAGCTCCGCCAGGAGGAACCAAAATCCTGGGATCGACTGCTTGCACCGCTGTTATTTGCCTACCGTGAAGTGCCGCAGACCAGTATGGGTTCTCCCCGTTTCAACTCATCTACGGGCGGTACGTCAGAGGACCGCTCAGTCTGCTCAAGGAAGTGTGGACTGGAGAACACATCGGTGAGGAGGTTAAAACCACATATGGATACGTCCTAGACCTCCGGGATCGTCTAGAGAAGACGTTAAAATTGGCCCACGAGAACCTTATGCGGGCGAGAAAGAACCAGAAGACTTATTATGATCGAAGGAGCAGAAATCGTCAGCTCGGAGTAGGCGACCGTGCTCTCATTCTACTGCCCACTACGACGAATAAGTTGCTGATGCAATGGAAGCGACTTTTTCGCGTCACTGGGCAAAAAGGAAATCATGATTACTGGCTGGACTTGGGACGCGAAACTAAATTGTTCCACATAAACATGTTAAAACGTTATGAGGACCGCCCAACGGAGCTAACTCCACAAACAGCCTCCTTCGTCGTGATAAAAGAGGACGAGACAGATACACCCCTTCCTGTATGTATAAATGACATAAGGGCAAGTGTGAAGGCAATTCCGATCGGTGAGGGATTGGAGGTGGACAAGAATGTTGAGATCCGTCAAATTTTGACTGAATACCAAGACGTGTTTTCGGAGGTTCCTGGAAAGACCAACCTCTTGGAATGCCAACTTCGCTTCACGACTTCCGAACCAATTGCTACACCTCAATACCCATTACCATTGGCAATGAAAGAAGTGGTGGAAAAGGAGGTTCGAGAGATGATGAAATTAGGGGTAATTGAGCGGTCTCAGTCCCCCTACAACTCTCCGTTGGTTATTATCAAGAAGCCTGACAACACGTATCGGACATGCATCGACTTCCGTCGAATTAATGTGTTGGTGTCAGATGCGGAACCGATACCGAGAATGGATATAATGTTTCCGGAGGCCGGCACGAAGAAATACTTCTCCAAATTTGATGTGACTAAAGGATATTGGCAAGTGCCACTAGAATACACATCAAGATCCATAACAGTATTTTCAACTCAAACTGGACACTACCAGTTTATATACATGCCGTTTGGCATAAAGACCGCGTCTGCGATGTTCAGAAGGTTGATGAGAACCCTGCTTCAAGACCTCTCAAATGTCGTCCATTACATAGACGACGTGCTCATCGCCACAATGACGTGGGAAGAACACGTAAAAGCTTTGAAGCAATTCTTGCACAAAGTGAGAGAAGCAGGATTGACCATCAAGCCCCAAAAATGCGAGATCGCCATGACGTCCGTCGTATTCTTGGGTCATCGTTTAGGAGGAGGAAATATCCAGGCCGTTGAGGGTACGGTTGACAAGATTGCCAAAGCACCGAGACCCGAGACAAAAAAGCAGCTCCGATCGTTTTCTGGACTGACGGGATACTACCGAGATCTGATACCCCGTTATGCGGAGAAGGCCCAGCCTCTAACCGAGTTGACAAGAAAAATGAAAAAAAAAACAAGATTTGCTGGAATTCTCACCGACAAGCGGCGTTTGAGACATTAAAGAAGGCACTGGCTTCGGGACCAACTGTGAAGGCCTCTGATCCGGAACGGATGTTTGTGCTTCCGATACGTGTATCGGCGCGATATTAATGCAGGAGCATGGTGATGTCTTACATCCGGTATCTTATGCCAGCCGCCAGCTGTTGCCTCGGGAGAGAAATTACTCCACCATAGAGCGTGAGTGTTTGGCACTAGTGTCGGCTATACGGAAATTTCACATTTTTCTGTATGGAAAACACTTCATTGTACAAACCGACCATCAGCCTTTATAGTACATAGCAAAAGCCAAACACCTGAACAGTAGAGTCCTAAGGTGGAGTTTAGCCTTGCAAGAATACTCGTTTGCCATCCAGCATATAAAAGGGTCAGATAATGCTGGCGCAGACTTCTTGAGCAGGTTGGCAGGCGAGGTATAACTTCAGAATAGACTTTAGTTTTGTGTTCGTAAGGGGTTTCCATATTTTCATTTTTCGTTTTGGTGCATTTATGTTTAGTAAATGTGGACAATTGGACAACGTAGTGAACTGTGCGGGGGACATATATGTGATGCGTTTGTGCTGTGATGTAAAACGCGCACTTAACGGCAGTCTTTTTTTCCTTGGAAAAAAAACTTAAATGAAAGGGGGGTCTCTGTGGTGAAGTGCGCGGAGTTTAAAGTGCGTGCCTGGTGAAGTATGCGAAGTTTGAAGTGCGCGCCGTGGAACCCAATCGAAGACAACGAAAAAGGAACTTGCACAGGCCTAGAAGAGCCAAAAGAATAAAAAAAAGTGAAATGCCAATGAGAGAGAGCCACAGCGATCGTTCGGAAGCACGCGGAGAGAAAGGAAAGCGAAGAGAAAGAAGCAGTAGCTGGGAGGCAGCGAGGAGGACGGGTCACGTGTTTCGGCCGTCGGGTTTCGGACCCGAGCCAAGACCTCTACCCCTCTCGACCGGTGACCTGAGGGTAACCATGGCTACCTGCTGCTGTTCTGGGCGGGGAGTCGTTCATGTGCTGCTCCTGGTCCGATGTTCCTGTGCCCGTGGACAGGTTTGAGCAGTCGGGCTTCGGGCTCGAGCTCGAACGAGGCTGTCCGGCCGGAACCCCTTGTCGGAGCCAGCGGGTCGACATCGTCTTCTCATCAACGAGGCTGCCGATACAGCGGGCCATCGAGCGGCTCAGCTTCGACGGCCACGGCAACTGCATCAGCTCCATACTTCGCTCCGTGGCATCTTAACTACAGACCCTGGTGAGATCAGCACCGTGCCTTCACTTCTCACCGCGACCAACGGTCCGTTAGAAACTGAGTGTTGAGGAACGGAGCATGTCGCTCAGTGACCTTGCTGTAGCTGAAGGGTTCGGTATTGGAATACTGTAATCTTCTGTCTTTGTTAGTGTTGTGTGTTCTGATTTTAGTGTTGTTATTAAATGTGGGTTCCAAGTGGTCTCGTCCTTTTGGGGAGTGTCTTGAGGTCGCGTCTCGGACATTCCAAGTAAACAAAGAACCTGCACGTTGTGCGTAACCTAAAACCACAACGTAACAATGGCGCAGCTCTTGACGCGCCGCCGCCAGAGGACCAGAGAGGAGACACCTTCCTGAGATCTGTAAACGGGATTACTTCGCCGAATGAAAGCGAACTGAGCCAGAACTAAGAAGCGTAGTGGAATGCTTGGAAGGAAAGGCCTAAGTTATTTTTGCTAGCACTGCCATCACTTTGCTTTCACAAGAACGCTCTCATAAAGACCTTTTTGAAAGTCTCAGCGAAATAATTTTTCGTTTTCCCTTCAGCATTCTCGTTGGAGGTTCTACAGGCTGTGCATGAGGATCCGCTGGTTGAACACGTTGGTATGCCGCGAACGTTGTCGAAGATGCGAGAAAAGTATTTTCCGCACCGGCGACGTCACTCGTGACGCGAAGAGATGCGGAGATTGCAAGCGATGCAGGAACACCGGCGACAAGACCAGCCGAGTTCCTACAGTCAATCGAACCACCTGTTCTACCATTCGAGCAGGACGCGCTGGGGCAATTTCCAACGTCGACGGCAGAAAATAAATAGATCGGCGTTGCTACTGGCTTCCCGACTCCTTATGCCGAGACAAATTCACTGCTTGAAGATGCTACATACGCAGTGGGGCAGTTCCTCATCAAAAACATCCCCATAGGACGTGACGTCCCCGCGGTCTTCGCTCCAGACAGTGGAACAGTTTCATCGTGGAGCTTATTCAAATGATTCTGCAGTACATCCAGGAACGTTATCTGCGAACAACCGCCCACGACCCGCTGTTTAGGGACCTTGGCGAGGGTCTTAATACCACTCCCGCCTACATGGCAGCAATGTATCTCGACGCGCAGCACAGAGTTTGGAATGGCATCCTTCCGCACATAACTTTCGCATACAAGACGGTAGTGCAAGGAACAACGCATGGCGCCGTTCAAGCTGGTTTACAAAAAAGCCCAGCGACGATCACTGACGCCATGCTACTGACCGGGATCGACGTAGCCAATGTGACCATCACCTTATATTAGTGTGCCGGATAGGCCTGCCAACTCCCCCACGTGTTCTCATAAAAAAACAGCAAGTGACCGACAGCTGTCGTTACAAGCATCGAGGATGCAGCGCAGAATACAAGCGATACAAGCACGGCGACCGTGCTGGGATCTGGATGCCAACACAGTAAGTTGGCTCAGTAAAAAGTTTCTTAGACGATACTTCCTCTTATACAAGCTGCTTTGACGTCTTGGCACACTGGTTTATGAAGGTGTCCCCGACGCCATCGGGGAGCCTCAGCGGCGAGCAGAGACATGCAGAGACACGCGCGACCTGAGGTCTTCCATGTATAGCGCCTTGAGGTATTCTGATCACGCTAAGAAAACGTGGAACTCTATTTTCCTGTTGTTTTTTTTGTTTTTCCCTTGTGAACATGTACTTTTATTTCATCCTGAAAGTTCAAGGTAAAGGCTTCCGCCCAAAAAAAGACGCGTTCACAAGGAAGGGTACGGGCACCAGCGCAAACGCACTCTGTTTATTCATAGGCGGAAGCACAGAATAAATAGAAGGTAATGTATAACCAAGAGCACAAGTGCTATAAACATAAATAGGATACGTAATTACATGTGCATTGCCAAAAATACCTTCTCTCCACTGTACATGCTTCTGAAAGGATCACTAAAGCAAGAAGTTGCGTTCTTGGAAATAACGTACCCTTCTAGTACCAAACGTGCATTCTTGCCACTTCTTCAAAAAATATTAATTTCATCCAGTCGTGGATCACAAGGGCATGTATTTCAATGATCGGCTTAATTGGTTCTTTTCCTTTTCTTTTTATTTTGCAGATGCTCCCTACCTCTGTAAATTATGCAGCGTCCCATATGGCGTATGTAAACATTTCTGCAGCTAAGTGAAATTTCGTAGACCATTCCAACAGCGCATTTCAAGAAGGGCCTCACATGCATACATTTTGCAGATGCTCTCTCGAATGGCAGCATCTGCAAAATACACCTACAACTAGCCCTAATGGCTGTTTGCTACAACACATACATGCATGCAGACATACTGCCACGCACGCTTCTTTTGCTATATTTGTGTAACTGTGTAACTGGTCCGTTGCACGTGCGATCGGTGTCTTGCGCAGGCCGCGCCAGAATGTGCGGGAACATTCCTGTTTGTAGTAGATCAATTTTTCAAGATTGCGCAAATCTCAAAGAAATCGCGCGACGAAAACACGGTCAAAAGACAAGTACAAACACAGCGCAAATACGCGCAAATGACCCGAATAGTCAAGAATATTCCAGAGCTTGCGCAACCACCAGTGATAAGGATAGAAATTTTGATGCATGACGTATAAAAGAAGGCGTGTCCCAGCCATTATCAGTTTATCGACGGCCGACGCTCTGTTCGCCACTCTCAGTGTACAGTGTGTATTGCTGTAGTTTGACTTTCTGTTTTCCGACCAGAAGTTCAGCCAAATAAAGAGTTTCGTCTTCGACACGCCGACTGCTGCCTTCGTCGACGTCACGACCACGTGACATCTGGTGGAGGTGCTGGGTACTTTCATGTTCCGGACGCCCCCGTCAAGCCGTGAACCCAGCCCTGTTCGTGAAAAAGACACAGACTCCATCGGGGACAGTCGAGCAAGCCGAAGACTGAAAGGACTACCCCCTCAATTTGGACTACTAACCGACAAGCCAAGAGCCACGGCGACGAAGACAACGGGCACGATGACACCCGTAGTGTCCCCTGCAGCCGTCGTGGTACAGCCGCCCAGAGAGCCGCCGACCTTCCATGGATCGCAAAGCGATGACCCGAAACCTGGCTCGAGAAGTTTGAAAGGGTCTCAACATTCAACAACTGGGACTCCGAAGAAAAGCTGCGCCACGTCTACTTTTAGCTGGAAGACGCAGGAAGGACCTGGTTCGAGAATCGGGAGTTCACTCTTCGAATCTGGCACGTCTTTCGCAGCGCTTTCTTAGAGAAGGAAAGGGCCGTAGCCTTGCTGGAGACACGGGTCCAACTCCCAAATGAAAGCGTGGCCATCTTTGCAGAGGAAATGACCCGACTGTTTCGCCACGCTGACCCTGCCATGCCCGAGGACAAGAAAGTCCGCTTCGACATGAGAGGAGTCAAGCAGGAGCTGTTCGCGGGACTGATGAGGAAACCACCCAAGACAATCCAAGAATTCCTCTCGGCGGCAACTACCATAGAGAAGACGCTCGAGATGCGCATCCGGCAGTACAATCGCCGCGTATTTCAAGACAGCACAGCTGCTCATGACCTCGGCTCAGACGACTTGCGCGAAATGATCCGAGCCTTCGTGCGAGAGGAGCTGCGAAAGCTCGCACCTTTTGCACAGCCCGAATTGATGTCGATTGCTGACGTTGTACGCGAGGAAATCCAACAGTCACTGGGTGTTCCTCAGCCGGCACCGCCGCAGCTGTAAGCAATGAGCTATACTGCTGCAGCCCGACGCAACGCCCCTCCCCTCCTCGCCCACGTCAAGACGCCGCGCCGCCCCAGCAGTTCCTCCGCCAAGCAACACCGCCGCCACCGCCAACGCCATAGCGCCCGCCAGCCGGTCAGCTGGCCGAGGAAGATACACGCCGAGGAATACCAACGTTTGCTCGCCTCGGACCACCGCCCACTCTGCTACAATTGCGGAGAGGCTGGCCACACCTACCACCGCTGACAGTACCGACAGATGGGAGTGCGTGCGTTCGCAATTGACACGCCGCGTCCACAGCGGTGTGAAAGACCACGCGACATCGCCGACTACCTCGCAGAAACGCAGTGGATGCCCCGACAACCCTCCCGTACGCCGTCGCCAGGCCGCCATGTCTCGCCGCGGCGCCGCCAGTACACCGGCCCAACCCGGGGCCGGTCACCTAGCCCGTATCCGGAAAACAAAGGGCCGCAACCGATGGAGGTGCGATTGCTGTACGACGAAATACCGAAGATCCCCCGCCGCCGCCGCCGACGACACTGCGACAAAATCTCAAGAACACGACGAAGACCAGTCTTAGCCCAGGCGACGAAACCTCGGTTCCTGAAGACCTGTTGAAGCGACGTAGAAGCAGCGGGACAACCCGAACTAGCCGTGACCCGACGCCACGACTTAACCCCAAAGCAAGACGACTGATTAGCGACCTCGACGTACTATTCGACGGCCACAACATCACCGCTCTCGTCGACACTGGAACCAACTATTCTGTCGTCAGTGGACCGTTCGCCACAAAACTGAAGAAAGTTAGGACTACTTGGCAAGGCCCCGAAATCCGGACAGCTCGAGGACATCTAATAATAACGGCTGGAGTCAGCGCCGCAAGAGTCACCATCAATAACCGTACTTTATCCAGCGAGCTTTGTAATTTTCAGCATATCTCCAGAGATATGATACTTGGGATGGTCTTCCTAAGTCACCAACCAGACTTCGGTGACAACCCGAGCCTCCGAAAGCACAAGCAAGACCAGCTGAAAGCCCTGCTTCTGCAGTTCAAGGACTGCTTCTCGTCGTCCTCAAGAATTCGATAGACCCCAGTCGCGAAACATCGCATCATAACGGAAGAGAATGCGCGACCAATTCGTCAGAGCCCGTATCGGGTTTCGACGCCAGAACGTGAGGCCGTGAACAAATAGGTCGACGAAATGCTACGCCACGTCGTCATCCAGCCGTCCAAGAGTCCGTGGGCGTCACCTGTGGTGTTAGTGAGGAAGAAGGATGGAACCCTACGTTTTAGGGGCGAAGCTCCTCAGGGTGTGGGCCTTTCCCTCCTTTTTATATGTAGTAGTAGGTAGCCATGTATAGTGGGATGTATCCACTCCATGTGTTAAAGATGACGATCACGACTGATGACCATGAAGAATACGCGCGTTCCAGTATAGTGGAATGTACCCACTACACGTGATAACGATGACGATGACGTTGATGACCATGAAGTATAAGCGCGTTCCAGACCACACATTCTCTTTCTGCCATTGATGACGACGGTCGTAAACGCGCGCTCGCCCTCGAAAGGCAAAACGGCAACGCCGACAACAAACGTTCCCCTGAGCTTAACGTCATATATGAGGATCCCCGCGGTTGTGTGTCAGGGGTTTGTATGATGATCGAGTGGGCAAAATTTACCGGGATTGACGGATATATCGACGTGGAACACAAGACAGCGTGTCGTAGCCACCCAGGCAGCACACAACGGCGGGCCGATATTGGTTTTACGGCGGCTGTGCGCGGCCCCACCTCGGGCCAGCATTGCCAGCCTGGCGCCGATATCGGCGGAGCCGTTGACCTTTGCCGGCAAAATTGGGCCGATTTTGCCGGCGTTCTGCTGTACTTCCGCCGATATCGGCTTAGCCGATAGCTTTCACCGGCAACATTGGGCCGAGTTAGCCGCCGTTTGCCGTCCTTTCGCCGACATAGGCCGAGCCAATGGTTTTCACCGGCAACATTGGGCCGAGCATGCCGTCATTCTGCCGCGCTTCTGCTGACATCGGCGGATCCGATGGCTTATCGACGATGTGGGAACTTTCTTGTCTCCCTTCAGACAGTTATACATGCCCTGTTGAGAACGTCCTCCTGCGTCGCGGCGCTCCAAAAGCCCTCGTCACCGACAGAGGTACGGCTTTTACGGCAGAGCTAACGCAAACCATCTTGAAATAGAGCCACACAAGTCACCGACGGACATCACCCGCAGGCGAATGGCCTCACCGAGCGGCTAAAGGAAACCCTCGCCGACATGCTGGCAATGTACTGTACGTCGAACACATGACATGGGACGCCATAATATCTTCCGCACATAACCTGAAGTTAACACGGCAGTGTAAGAAACGGCGCACATATGACGCCGTTCGATCTAGTTCACGGAAGCCCCTCAACGACGCTGGACGCCGTGTTGCCGGTCGTCAGTGACTATAATAACATCGACGTTGCGCTCTACCTTCAGCCCGCCGAAGAAGCCCGGCAGCTCGCCCGCCTAGGATACAATCGTAATGCAATAGAGCATTAGGCGCTTGAATATTTGTAGCTTAAGCTGCAGAATGCCGCTACATGAATTGCTGTACTAGCACAAATAACGAAGTTCAAATATTGTATCGTGCTAATGCCGCACGTACGACTCGGGGCGCGAAGTATCGCCGACTGAATAGCTTGCATTCTCCTATTAGTTTCTGCTATGACAATGACTAACAACTAGCACTAGCAGTCACTTTTCTACCAAAAAAAGGTGGTCTTTAGAAGAATAACTGACTCAAATTAGATGGCCACTTCGTTGCCCAGTTGTTCAACGCTATCAAAAATGTTGACACGTAATAACACATACCATTCACTTCATGGGCCAAATTCGAAGTACTTCTGTTTTGTAAATGTTTTTGCCACTGGTCGGCCGACTTCACTGATGTATCCAGCATCAAAATTCACCCATACATTCCCGCACGAATGCTTTTAGCGGAAGAAGTTTTATGTGAATACTAATTCTGTGCATAAATCGAGCCTGTCATCATATTTACAGCGCTATATCCTTTCAGCCGCTGAATGTGTCTCGCGAGCGCTCATATACTACACGGACAGTTTCCGATCTCTGTGTTTACACATATTTACTCACGGGCGTGTTTGGGTCAAGCGTAACAAGTGCATTTGCTTCAGTGATGTCACATAATTTTACTTTATGAAAATAGTAAAAAGCTCAGGAAGGCGTGTTGCTGAGCTAGTGGGTTCATTACTTGAGAAAAATAGGTATGGTGCAAAAAAGACCGGGCGAAGTGAAGAGAGCTTTTGTCGTTTGAATGTTTCCAAATCAACTAGCCCGCTGACCATCTTTAACGAACTGACAAACACGTGTTTGCCACGTGTTTGTCAGTTCGCATTTGCACTTCGTTGCCGTCCATTTTGTGACATACATATATTTTTCAAGTAAAAACCTCCCTCAACGATTGCTTCCCACGTGCTTTCAGACAGTCGCATAAAATTATTATTATGGCACGTGAAATACGATGAAAAACGCGGCTCCAACGTGATGTACGCAAAGTTTTCACGTAGCGGCATGTGGCTACAAGTGATGGATTGAAAATTCGACGCACGCCTTTCTTAAACGACATGCCCATAGACATGCTGGGGGGATCGCACACCATTGTGGCAGGCTGAGCCGTGCTTTCGAGAAGGAAGAATTCGATTTTTTTTTGCTTCTTCAACCTCTACCCCCCTCCCTCCCTTCCCCTCGTTCAGCGTCATTGTCGCGAAACTCGCTTGACCAGGCAGGGTAGGGTGGCCGTCCCGACGGAGGGACAATAGTAGCTGCGGGAGCAGGTTTTTTTCACTCCGACCAGCAGACTTGTTCTAGAAGTGCGGTGTGTGGACATGTGTGGTGGAAAGTCAAAATCGTGCACGAGACGGATACGCAGCAGGATTTCGGCATTGTATTCGGCAGAGATCACTGCAGCGAGAAACCAGTGGCCCCCTGCTTCCATGTTGAACTCGCTCACCTCATATAAGGCCACGTGTTCACTACTGTTACGTGTCATCAGATTTTTGTTCTCTTCTTATCGCGTATTTTCTAGTGACCATCGCGTTTTGTGTATTCTGATATGGTGCGCTTTCATATTTTATTCGCTCGTGTTTTTAGCAATCCAACGGGCACACGTGAGTGGTTTTTATGCACGATTCCTTTCTGTCACAATCTTACCTTTAGATTAGGAATGCGTGCGTGTCTATCTTGTTTAGATGTAGAGTTCATGGGATCTTGTGGTACCGCTCGCAATGTTTTTCGCGTCGCGTGCAGCAGTTTATCCATCTTTTTGTCCCTTAAGTTATCAGTGAAAAAATTGCAATTTCCGCTTAAAGGATAACGCTAATTTAATTGCTAGTCATGTGTTGCGAATGCCTACTGTTCCTTGGTGAATTTAATAAACGTGGTGGGGGGGGGGGGGTGCTCCTGTGCTCGTAATTAGCTCACGCGTATGCGCAATCTTCTTGTCTAGTTGCCACCCTTAATTTCGCTTTTCCGGCAAGCGGCCTAACATTTTCTTTCTTTTATACGGGTCCGTCTTTATTCCTACTTTAATGCTGCCTTCGTTTACATCTCCAGAATTTTTTTCGTGAATCGGCACCGTCGTTACTAAAAAGCGCGGTATCGTCCGTAAAACGCAAGTAGCTAAGATATTCTTCGTTATTCCTTATTCCTATTTTTGCCCGTTCTAGTTCTTTCAATATTTATAGTGAATGTGCCGCGCATAACGTTGAAGAGATTGTAATTCTTCGCATAGGCGTGCGCACAGTGGGGCAGGGGGGCGGGCGGCCCCCGTAGTCACCTAAGAAGAGGTGGGCGCAAGGTCTGCCACACACATTGACCTAACAGGGAGGGGGGGGGCGCCGCTATGAACATTCGCCCCCCCCCCCCCTCTGAAGAGGAACCCTGCTTACGCCTATGATTTTGCGCCTCACCGCATTCTCGATTAGGAGTGTCCTGCTTTTTTGAGGAATACGGTGGCTGTGGGGTTGTTTTAGATGTTGGCTACGGTATCTGTAGATGTTTAGATATTCATTTATGGCATAATTATTCCGGAACTGCTGGCGTGTGTTCATATCTGTGAATAAATTTGTGTTTATCCCCTTGCAAATGTGTTGCTCCATAATTTCTCAGACGCATGCGTAGTTGGTGCAGCAGGTCTTTCATCAATTTAGTTGTGTTAGAGACAATATTGACTTTCGTTCTCGGCCTTGCACGGTTCGACAGAATTGTGGGTCTTAATCGCACACTAAGGCACCAGTGGAGCAGTCGTTTTAATTAGGAAGCATTTTTCGAATATGGCACCAATGGTAGTCGATTAATGCCGTTGGACCGCGAATGGTCTATTTTAGCTAAACTGGCTACGTGCAGACCACGACGGTACAGAACTACCGTGCTTAACGCACGGTAAGCCACCACTGCTAAAACATAATAACGGGTGTAAACGGTCATGCCGGCGGCTACTCGACGTCGGCGGGGCCGACACCACGCCAGCATCGGCTAGCATACATAGGCCCAATGACTGCTTGCCATCATCGGCTGAATAACGGCAGGCCCGTCTCGGACCGACGCTGGCTAGCCCACGTCGGCCCCAAGTCGGCAAGCCCGCATCGGCCCAACGGCGGCTAGCCGACGTCGGGCCGATGCGGGTGAAAGTAGCGCGAGCGTGATTTGCCGACGTGGGGCCAATATTGCTGCCGTCATTTGCCGACGTTGGGCCAAGAAAGGTCCAATGGCGGCTTGCTGCCTGGGCATGATCAGTTTATCGACGGCCGACGCTCTGCCCTCCGCTATCAGTGTACTGTGTGTATTCCAGCAGTTTGACTTTCCGTTTTTCGGCCACAAGTTCATACATACATACATACATACATACATACATACATACACACACACACATACATACATAAATAAATACATACACATACATATATACATAATACATACATACATACATACATACATACATACATACATACATACATACATACATACATACATACATACATACATACATACATACACACATACATACATACATGCATACATATTGTAAAGGCGTTTATTGACTGCGGGATTGACGGCGACGATGCACAACGTACGACGACAGTCACGACGGAGCGTAGGCCCGCAGACTCTTACGAGCAAGAGCACGAGGGGCGTGCTCTCCGAGAAGAGGCGAAGAGGGCGACGTACTAGATGGCGCTCGAGAAGACGGCCCATTACAGCGTTCCAATGCTTCTCTGCACTTACCCCGGGTACAAAAAGGGAGCCACCTGGCGACCTAACAGCTGGTCACTATGAGCGGGTCATGGTAGGGCTTGAGGCGCTCCACGTTGACAATATCGCGCCCTCGACGGCGCATGCCCAAAATGGTTCAATGGGTTCAATCAGGTAGTTGACCGGGGACGTGCGTTCGACGACATGGTAGGGGCCTTCGTATTTGGGCAGTAGTTTGGAAGTGAAGCGACCAGTGAAGCAACCCATTGATCCTTGCGCTGTTCGGTAGCGAGAGTGAATGTTGAAGGAAGAAACGGCATTGTGAGACATTGAGCTGTGGGTATTGTCGTCAGGCAAGGGGGAGCGCGAGATTGCGTCCGCGTCAGCATGCTGGCGTCCATTGCGGTACAGCACGCGGATATCGTAGTCCTGTAGGCGAAGTGCTCAGCGGGCGAGGCGGCCTGATGGATCCTTCAATGATGACAACCAGCAGAGTGCATGGTGGTCGGTGACGACATCAAATGGACGACTATGCAGATAAGGTCGGAACTTCGTAAGGGCCCAGATGATCGCCAGGCATTCCTTTTCAGTGACGGTGTAATTGGTCTCGGCTTTGGTGAGCATACGACTCGCATATGCCACGACATATTCAGGGAACCCTGGTTTGCGCTGCGCAAGGAAAGCGCCAAGGCCAACACCGCTGGCGTCTGTGTGTACCTCTGTAGGGGCCGTAGGGTCGTAGTGGCGTAGTATGGGAGGCGACGTCAACAAACGATGGAGCTTCGAGAAAGCGTCGTCGCACTCTGACGACCACGACATGAGGGGCCCGGTACTTCCGAGAAGCTTCGTCAACGGCGATATGATAGTCGCGAAGTTTCGGATGAAGCGCTGAAAGTAGGAACACAGTCCTATGAAACTGCACAGTTCTTTGAGGGACGTATGTTTGGGAACTCGGTCACGGCCCGAAGCTTGGCTGGATCGGGGCAGAATACCGTCCTTGGACACGACGTAACCGAGTATTGTCAGCTGCCGTGCTGCATTACATACATATATACATACATACATACATACATACATACATACATACATACATACATACATACATACATACATACATACATACATACATACTGTAAAGGAAGAGAACGGAGACAACGCCTGTTCGCTAGGCCGGTTGTTCTATTTCTATCCGACTTCGTTTTCTTCCCGCTAGCCTTGCTCGCGCAAGTGTCCGAGCGCCGCTGTTGCTTCCTTACACTCGGCCACGCTGCGACATTGACAGGTGAGCGGCGAGCTGCGAAATCGCCTCTGGAGGGCGGCATTGACTGTTGCGTGTCGGTCTGTCCCGGCCACGCAGCGACTTGGTCCGATCAAGTGCCATCGATGCCTCTGGCGATTGGCATTGGCTATGTCGTAGGGGTTGCTGGTCTTGGCCACGCTGGCACCTGGCGTGGAGAGCTTCAGATGGCGACTCAGGAGGGCGCCATAGGCTGTGCTGTCGTGGTCGTAACGGCGTAGGCGGTTTGCACTGAGGAGGCTGCCGGAACAGCATCCGAGGAACCATAGGGGCTGGCACGGCTTGTCGGTGTGTCATTACCACCTCTTTCTGGAAGCCGGTTGAATATGAGTCGTGGTCACCACTAGAGTGATAGTGAGGGAGGACAGTGAGGACCTTCGTCAGAAAAAAATCTTCCATGACTGTGGGGAGACCGAGAAATCATTTTCTTCAGCCGAATTCTCCACGTTAATGACGGGGATCTCATCTTCCTCACTTTCGGTGTCATCCAAGAGTTCCGGAGGCGGTCCTTCTGGTACACCAACTGCCTTGAGTGGGGGGTCCAGCGAAGACGTCTTCGGAATAGATGGCACGTCAACAGGCGGATGGAGTAGCGACGCCGCAACATTGTTGCGCTTGTCCGGAAGAACGTTCTCGCTCGGTGGAAGGCGATCGTGTGCCGAAGACTGCTGTGGAATCTGGGGAAGCTGCTACGGTGGGTCTGCGAGCACGTTTATGGTTGCCATGGGCTCTTCCGATGCTTGTTGCGTGTCAGGCACGACAGGAGCTGGCACCACCACGTGCACCTGTAGCAAAGGCGAAACTTGGGGCCTAGTCTTTAACTGGGTCGGAAGAGGTGTGCCTACGGAGGCCGTTCTATGGTGTTGGTGAGCGTGATCTACGAGAGAGGGCAGGTTGGTGGACTCCCAAACAGCATCGTCGAGGAGGTGTGCCTCACACTTCTCATCCGCAGTAGAGAATGGGTCGGCAGTGGGGAGGTTGCTGGCATGAGAAAGCGGCCGAAAAAGGCTTGTCAACCTGGCACACAACTCAGACCAGGATCTTTGCCGGACGCCTTCGTAGTTAGGCCATTCCTTGGCGGCATCGCGAAGGTGGTCGATGGCCACCCACCATTTCTGCTGCTCTGTCCAGGCCTCGCGTGCTCCTACAGTGTTGACGGTCGCCACCCAATTTTCGACGTGGTCCTGAAAGCCGCGGAACTCCGGTATTACGCAGGCAGCCCGTGATGGTAACATGCCAGGCGAAAATCCAGAGTGTGCCGACGCTAAGTAGGCCAGTTTGTGTGAGAGCTGCGTGAGGGCACGCCGGAGCTCTCTGCGGTTCTCGGGTGAGCTGGCCTCAAGGTCTCGTGAGGCGGCCGCAGCCAGCACGGCATTGATTGCGAACAATGCTGGCAAGGCGGTAGGAGACAGCTCGGAGCTCGACGCTGTCAACGCGTTAGTTGTGACGCGGATTGGGGAGATCGTACGCAGCAGCTCCGCGGCGCTGTCGGGTGATCCGCATCGAGAGCCAGGGCCGGCATCTGCGGGGGATACAGCGGCTCCGGTACTTACGGTGGCCCAACCTATGGCCATGGACGCGTGGACGGCGTCCCTTGGAAACTCAGATCTAGTCGGAGTCCTGGGCACGGGATCCTTGCTATTGGAAGCGTCAACTGCGTTCCGAGGCAACCGGAACCCGTGCGACGTCTTGTCGTGAATTGGTACTGCGGCGTCGATGAAGGGGGCTTGAGCCGCCGAGGAGGCCTGGACGCCGCCCACGGACGGTGCCTGAGGTGCCGACAGATTGGCAGGTGGCGAGGAGGCATGTACGCCGTCCCTGGGCGAGACAAGCCCGTGCGCATTACCGCCGCGAAGTAGCACGTGGCCGGACAAGTAGTTCCCCGGAACCACATGGAGGCCTGGACACCGCCTGCTGGTGGTAGGATGTATGCTTGCCGCGGTGGTCTACTTGCGGGTTCCATCAGCCAGGAAGCGTGACGGCGTTCCTCAGGAAGACGCGTTACCTCAAGCTAACAGCGGGGGTTCGCAAAGCCTTTCGACGACTGCGCCGTTGTAAAGGCAGAGAACGGAGACAGCGCCTGTTCGCTAGGCCGGCTGTTCTTGTTTGTTTGTTTGTTTGCCCTAAGGAGACTATTTCGATCCGAATTCGTTCTCCTCTCCTTCCCGCTAACCTTGCTCGCGCCAGTGCCCAAGCGCCGCTGTTGCTTCCTTACAATACATACATCATACATACATACATACATACATAATACACACGCACACACACATGCATACATACATACATACATACATACATACATACATACATACATACATACATACATACATACATACATACATACATACATACATACTGTGATGTCAGTGGTGCGCGTTAGGTGTATGTTTGAAAAGTGCGCGACGTGAAAAGAAGACTGAAGGCACGTGCGAGATTCCCTATACAAAAAAGACGACGTCGAGGACAGTGGCGCGTAAGAGCGCGGGGCGCAAGAAGGAAACAAAAAGTAAACACGATCCAATACGGTAAAAACACGGAGCTACCCGAAGCCAATGGATAATCACCACGCAGTTCCTCAGCGCCAATCAAAAGGAAACAAGTGTGCCTGAGGTCGAGGAAAGCCTAGAAGACAAGAGAGTTGGCAGTTCGAGGCGAATGGGACAGCAAGGCGGAAGCCGGGCGCTGAAGACGGGCAGTCGGGTTACGGACCCGAGCATTCAGGACTTCACCCGGCCGGGACCTTCGGACCGCGGCGTCCAGGGAGGGCGAACTTCAACGGTTCGTCCGTTCGAGACCAAGGCCTGCTGATCCCGGGGCAGGCAAAGCAACGGCAGTTGGTCTACGGGCCCAAGTCTTGCATCGAGCCGCCTGATCGGGCTGATCTTGGCTTCGCCATGCATCACCGAGCATCGACCGTCCCCTCGCCAACACCAGGCAGACCCGTCAACCCTACGGTCCTCCAGCCAAGCCTCCGCTAGTGGGTGAGACCAGACTAGCATTCTTCCCAGCTCCGCTGTTCAACCGCGCCGGAACTATAACGCTTAACTTAAAACTTTGAACTTGTTCTTTGGTTGCGGTTAAGAACGTTTTGCCGTGTGTAGTGAACCTTTTGTTCAGTGTTTAATGTTTTGTAGATTTTTTCCCCTCTCTAATGGTTTATTAAAGTTTTGTGTGTGTGTGTTTAAACCAACGGCTTCGTCCTTGATAAAGCTCTCCGACGCTCACGTCGTAAAAAGAGCTCTCGAAAACAGAGAAAAAGAAAAGAAAGAACCTGCATCACAAATTGGCGTCCGCAGCGACAGGACGAAGCCGTTTGTTTTTCATTTTGGGTTTCGGACGCGGTTTAAATCATGACGAACATTCGGGAGCTAATGGCGCTGGCGGAACGTATGCGGATTGAAGGGGCGGAGTTCAAAGCTTGGTACAATGAGAAGGAGGCACAAGCGCGAGAGGAACGGGCTGCGGAACGCGAAGCTAAGAAGAAACAACTCGAACTGGAGACACGTGCCAAGAAGGAACAAGTCGAACTGGAGACACGTGCCAAGAAGGAGCAGCTGGAAATGGAGAACCAGAACTTGCTATTGCGTCTCAAAGTCGCCGAAGCTGAGGGTAACCGTGTAGAGACAAGAACGGGTGACCAAGCGCAGGGATCGAGTGTTCCATGCATTGTGAATCCTCACAGTTTTATACCGGGATTTAATGAAAACCGGGACGACTTGGACGCCTACTTCGAGAGAGTCGCCACCGGTCAAGAATGGCCTAGAGATAAACGGGCTAAAGATAAATGTAAAAGTTTATGCTTGAGCGGAGAAGCCCTAAAGGTGTTTGGAAGGCTGTCACCAGGGGCTTCCCTCGACTACAATAAAGCCAAGTTGACGTTGCTTCAACGTTTCCGTTTTACGGCAGAAGGCTACCGGGAAAAGTTTTGACAAAGCAAGCCACAGGACGGTGAAACGGGCAAGCAGTACGCAACTAGGCTACTGAGTTTTTTAGATCGTTGCGTCGAAATGTCCAAGATCGAGAAGGGGTATTCCGCTCTTCGTAACTTAATAGTTACGGACAGTTCTTACGCAACTGTCATCAACGGTTGGCGCTATTCTTGCGTGAAAAGAGGTACAGCAACTTGGAGGACCTGGCAGAGGCTCTGACAATTTTTTGGAAGCTCAGAGACAACCCAACTTGCTACTATTCCGTGAAAAAACGGAGAGCAAGAACACAGAAAAAATGGGAGGTTCATCTGAGAGAGGTTCAGTGCACTGTTTTGTATGTGGCAAGATGGGTCGGAGGGCGTCGGCATGCCGATCGAAGCTCAATCAACCAGTTGCGCCTTTTCCTTTCCTCAACCTCTCCTCCTCCTCCTCGTCGGCATGCCGATCGAAGCTCAATCAACCTTTTTGCGATTATTGACACAAGGCAGGGCATGATTACAAGACCTGCTCAAAGAAGAACGTACCAGCCAACAAGACCTCATGCCTTTTGTCGCCAGAGGAGTCCGCAAGGGAACATAACCATACGCTGGATAAGCAAGAGGACATGGCTGGCGCGGTGAAAATTCACTCGAAGTTCGCGACCCAACAGATGCCCGTGTTACAGGGTAGAATCTTCGGCCAGACTGTATCTGTATTGCGAGATATGGGTAGCAACACGCTGGTGGTGCGTCGTTCTTTGGTACCCGATGAAGCTCTGACAGGTACTACCTCTACGCTGTTCTTAGCCGATGGCAGCAGCATCACCGTTCCTGAGGCAGAGGTGGAGATTCATTCGCCTTATTTTTCTGGTACATCTATCGTCAAATGCATGATAAAACCTCTGTATGACATTACCGTCCGAACCGTACCAGGTTTATGAGAAGTCCATGACCCCGATAAGAAATGGGAAGAAAGAAGTGTGGGGAGACCCAACGCCAAATGTATCGCAAGTGGAAAAGAAACAGAGGGTGAAGGCGGCTTTCCGGAATCCTTTGTTGTCGGTGTAAAAAGCAGAGAGCAACGACCGGCCTCTTCCAAGAGCGATGTATGCGCCTTGAAAATGACCAGAAAGGATCTTGGCGCCGCCCAAAAGGAGGCCAAGACCTTAGATTCTTGCAGGAACAAAGTAGGTCAAGTACTACAAGGAAGATCAGAGTCCTACTCGTTCCAAATAGAAAATGGGGTGCTATACCGCTATTACCGGCTACCTTCTGGTAAAATGATCCAACAAGTAGTAGTGCCACAAAGACTGCGTGGACAAGTGCTTTCTTTGGCGCACGAAACCTTGATGTCGGGGCACCAAGGAATAAAGAGAACACTTGATCGTGTTCTACAATCCTTTTATTGGCCGGGAGTCCAAGAGGCAGTGAGAAGATAAGTGCGCTCTTGCGACACATGCCAGCGAACATATCCCAAGAGTAAAGTGGGCAAAGCACCTCTCGGTCGCATGTCGTTCATAGACACGCTATTCGAAAGAGTGGCAGTGGATATCATCGGTCCCTTAAAGCCAATCTCACACATACATACATACATACATACATACATACATACATACATACATACATACATACATACATACATACATACATACATACATACATACATACATACATACTGTCACGGGGTCGTGACGGTGACGAAGACAGCAGTCGGCGAGCTCAAGATGAAACTTTTTA
The DNA here is from genome assembly GCF_013339695.2 of Rhipicephalus sanguineus. Taxonomy (NCBI): domain Eukaryota; kingdom Metazoa; phylum Arthropoda; class Arachnida; order Ixodida; family Ixodidae; genus Rhipicephalus; species Rhipicephalus sanguineus. Next base: position 29,900,703 of record NC_051181.1, on the reverse strand, counting down.
GGGGCGAAGCTCCTTAAGGCGGCACCCGTTCGTCCCTCGTAGTCGTAGTCGTAGTAGTCGTAGTGCGTAACCAGTCTTACGCTTTGACCTCCAAGGTGGTGCCGGTGGGAGATTTTTCCTGTGCGTTGTTGAACAATAAAAAATTCGCAGCGTGCGCGTTAACTAAAAGCCGAATTCTTCTGTCTCTCATTCCCCATTAGCAGCCATTGGCATGTTCCAGTAGGAAACGTTAGTAGAAGTAGAAGTGTAAGTGTTAGCTAAAAGCCGACTTCTTCTGTCTGTCATTCCCATTGGCAGCCATTGTTTACCTCCAAGGTAGTGCCTGGTGAGATTTCTCCTGTGCATGATTAAACAATAAAAAGTTTGTTCAAAACGCCGTTGATTGATGAAATAAACCAACGAAAGACGCCAGATGTTTTGTAAAAGCAAAACGAAAGAGCGCCAGATGTTTCTAAAGCAAAACGAAAAGACGCCAGCTGCTTAACGAAAGACGCCAGATGTTTTCTAAAGCAATGGTTTTCTAAACATTGAAAATTCACAGCGTACATGTAAAATTAAAGTGAGCTGCAAGTCGTCATAACTCATCGAACCTTTAGTATAAACGCGCCCGACCTCACGTCGGTGATGATGTACTGGGCAGAATTCACGGAAGATTCACGGTTTACCGATGAACCTCCGCAGCTTCGCCCACTCATCATCATTCACTCCGTGGATATGCTGTGATTTTTATTTGGCCAAACATGTGGCCGGGAAATGAAAACTCAGACGACAGCAATACATGTTGTACATTGATAGCGGCGAACAGCGCGTCGGCCGTCGATAAATGGAACGGCGGCAAGGCGCGCCGGCATTTTATACATGCGGCATCGAACGTTCGAGCCTTGTCGCTGGTGGCCATTTTCACAATAATCTCAGCTGTTCGCGTTTGCGCTCTCAAGCCTATAAGAAGGTTCTGACAGAATCTGAAAGGTTCCCAGATATTAGGGCGCGGCTTGCGCAAGGGAGCGGCTACTCGTGCAACGGACATGTTAGATAAAAAAGTAATAATAAAAGAAGCGCGCATGGCATTGCCACCCCCTGAAAAAGCATCGTCCCGATGCTTGTAACAGAACATAGAAGTGAAAAAATGTGTATACACACATAAACTACAATGATAAAAGGAAAAAAAAGCAGTGCTTAGGTGCGCTAGTCCGTATAAAACGGCTTAAGGCGCACGACAAGGACGACTTCAGGTCGTGCGGGGCGCCGTTGAAAGTTTGCGGTGCCGTCCCAGTTGACCTCGTAGTCTAGAGCGCCGAGTCGTCGAAGCACCTAGCATGGCCCGAAGTATCGCCGAAGTTTTTCCCTAAGTCCACGTCGGCGTATAAGTGTCCAAACCCAAACTCGGACACCAGGTTGGTATTTCATATGGCGCCGTCGAAGATTATAGTGACGGCTGTCGACCCTCTGCTGGTCCTTGATGCGCAGGCGGGCGAGTTGTTGGGCTTCGGCGCGTTCCAAATAAGCGGCGCCGTCCAGACTGTCTTGGTCGGTGACATTTGGCAGCACTGCATCGAGCGTCCTAGCTGGGCGACCAACTTGTAGGGCTTCATCTGCGTCATTTCTTGCACAGCCCAATTGCATGCGAAGGTCACGGACGGAAGGATGCAATCCCACGTCTTGTGCTCGGCGTCGACGTACATGGCCAGCATGTCGGCGATGGTCTTATTTAGACGCTCGGTGAGCTGATTGGTCTATGGGTGATGTAGCGGCATCATCATCCCTCACGATCATCATCATCGTTTTTACCACTTACGCGCCTCGCCTTTCGTGCACCTCATGCTCAGCGCTCTAGGCGCGAGCAGATGAGAACGAGCTGTTCCTGCTGGCGGTGTGGAGGCTTGGAGCCGCCGCCTCAAGGGTCGTTCGCCTCCTGAATAAAGTGGCGAGATTTCGGCACGGCCACGTCAGCCATCGGCACGTCTTCACGTGTCTCTCACTCTTGCTACAGTGGTGTTCCGTACAACCACGCTCTCCGACGAGCGGCGCTGCCATGCTTCCACGACTGTGCGCGCCAGTGAAGCCTTTCAACCCGACCTATCTCGAGCGTCGTTCTATCAGCTCGACACCACTCTCGCGATCAATGGCATCAAGGGGACAGAAGACGATGCACGCCATCCTGCTTGACGCCGTCCCGGCTGAGCTGCGTCATCTCTCCGCCGCGTCGTCCTCCAGCCTGCAGCCATATGACAACCACTGAGCTGCGGTGCTGTGCCGCTACGGCAAAACGTACAGCCCGCTACCGGGGACCCGTGAGTTCCGGGTTTCCCTCCGTCAACGCGAGCGGTACCACCCGGTCCACAGTCCTCCCATGACCGCGACCTACCTTCCCCGGCCACGTCTCCTTCCACCTCTCGTCCGGCCACCAGTGCAGCGGTTCCAGCGCCCGACTACGTTTCTGCTGCCACCGAGCAGTCTGCCACATGGTGCGTTTCTTCGACACCCTCGGCCGACGGTCCATCAGGCATGTCCGCCATCCGCCCGTCGTCCCTGCCCTCGCCGGCTAACGACACGTCTCTGACTTCAGCTTCCACGCCGGCTACCATGCCGCACGACCTGGAAGCTGACACGGACATTATCTCGGCCACCATTCGCCCCTTGCTCGCGGAGGTTTCGCGGTCGGCAATGTCCGACCAACGCGACCTTGGATCGACCTCGACGCTCTGCGATTTCCCAGCAGCGACCAGCCTTGCCCTCGCAGTCTCTCGCAGCCGAGGTCCAGTCCCCTAACCATCGATGGCTGAACTTCCGAGACGCTGCGGCTATGACTGATGAGTCTGAGGACAACGCGCCTGGTCAGCCTACGCCAGAGCTGACCGCACAAGCCACGCCAGCCACAGAGGCGACATCCGGCATGCTGACCTGCGCACCAGCCCTCGTGAGCCGACCACCGAAGGTGCTTCCACATGCACAGGTTCGCCGTCCGAAGCTTCAGCAGAGACCATGTCTGCTCAGCTTCACCACAGGTTTCCTCCGGAGCCGTTGACGCAGGACACCATCCACCCGACATGTGACTGCTACGCAGGTGCACTGGTCGGAACGGCAACGACGCCCAACCGTCACACATCGATACCACACGCTACATTACCTTCATCGCTGCCACGCGGTGTAGACTCAAGGTTGTCCATGCGTTGCGGAGACATCCCTCCGGGCGTCGTCATGTGACCAATACGGACTTGCGCCGACGCGCTCCCCGTCGTATTACCCATAGGTCAACGTTGCACTGACGACTGCACCGACGTATGCATTCGCCCTCAACTGCATCTGCGGGCACTGCTTTCGGCTGCGCTCCCTCGCGACACCTGTTGCGCGACCGAAAGGCTCCATCAAGTCGTCGTGGGGCCTTACGGTCCCACGACGACTTGATGGAGCTTTTCGACATGATGAAGACTTGATGGAGCCTATAACGACGATCCGGACACGGCCGAATCGTCGTTGCAGCTTCGTCAGAATCTGAAAAGGCAGGCGCATCGCTGACGGCCAAGATTTCTTCGGTGTACGCAATTGTCGTGCCCCTGCTCAGATGTTTGTATTCTTGGCTGGGTACGACCACAACTTTCGCGCGGTTCTTCGCCCGCGGCGCTTCTCCCAGAGCTGGCCGCCAGAGACTTACTGGTTCCCGAAGGTCCCTGCCCGCTGACGATCAGGACTTCTCACGGACCCGCTTGTCTCGCGTTACCAACATTTTGGTATATACGCTCTTATGTCTTTCATTCCGGGATCATTACTGCGGGGGGGGGGGGGGGTAATCTGTAGCGGCGTCATCATCCCTCACGATCAGCACCATCGTTTTTACCGTCGTTTTCGGCCGCGCCTCTCACGCAGCTCATGCTCAGAGCTTGAGGCGTGAGCAGTAGAGAACGAGCTGTCCCTGCTGGCGGTCTGGATGCTTGCAGCCGCCGCCGCTAGGGTCGTTCGCCTCCTAAATAAAGTGGCGAGATTTTGGCACGGCCACGTCGGCCGCCGTCACTTCTTCACGTCTTAGTCACTTTCGCTACAGGCGGTAGGCGGTGGTCTGGCGGTGGCTTGTCTGGCTGTATCCCAAGATCGCCTGAGTTAATTCTAAAGGCCGTAACTCTTTCGGCGATAAGGATCTCTGGGGCGCCATGACGAAGGACGATGTCCTCAACGAAGAACTTGGCTGCCTTGGCGGCACTGCCTTTGGGCAGAGGCCTTGTTTCGGCGTAGCTGGTGTGGTAGTCAGTAGCTACGACGATGCATTTATTTCCGAAAGTCGACGTTCGGAACGGGCGCAGTATGTCCATACCGATTTGCTGGAATGATTGGCGACGTGATTCGATCGGCTGAAGAAAGCTTGCTGGTCTTGTCGGCGGTGTCTTGCGTCGCTGACAGTCTCGGCATTTCCTTACGTAGCGGGCGACGTCGGTGGCAAGGCGAAGCCAGTAGTACCTTTCCTGTATTCTTGCGAGCGTGCGGGAAATACTGAGCTGTCCAGCCGTCGGAACATCGTGTACGGCCTGCAGGACTTCTGGTTGTAACGCACAGGGCACCACGACAACGTAGTTGGCTCGAAGCAACAAGAAGTGCTTTTTCAGGAGAACGCCGTTTTACACGAAAAACTACGCCACTCCTCTCTCTAATACCTTCGGAACAATGGCGGTCGTGCCCCGAGGTATTCCAAAAGGCCCCCGAGTTCCGGGTCGGCTCGCTGTCGCTCAGCAAAGCCGTCGGCGCTTATGGTTTCCAAACAGCAGTCATCATCCTGGTCGTCCTGCGGCGGTAGGTCGACGGAGGCACGAGACAGGCAGTCGGCGTTGGAGTGTTTTCTTCCGGACTTGTAAGCGACGGCAATGTCGAATTCTTGAAGTCTTAGGCTCCATCGTGCGAGGCGACCTGAAAGATGTCTTGAGTTAGCTAGCTAACACAAGGCGTGCTGGTCGCTCACAATTTTGAAGGGTCTGCCGTAGATGTAGTGGCGAAACTTGGATGTAGCCCAGATGATGGCAAAGCACTCCTTTTCTGTTGCGGAATAGTTGGCTTCCTCCTTGAATAGTGACCGGCTAGCATAACTGATAACCCTTTCCATTCCGTCAGTCCTCTGTACAAGGACGGCGCCGAGTCCTACGCTGCTTGCATCGGCGTGGATTTCCGTATCGGCGTGTTCGTCGAAATGTGCGAGTATCGGAGGCGTCTACAGGCGTCGTTTCAGTTCTTGAAATGTCTCGACTTACGCCGTTCCCCCCTGGAACTCCACATCGGTCTTCGTGAGGCGATTTAGTGGCCCGGCGATAATAGGCGCACAAGCGCAGAAGTCGGCGTATGGCCTTCTTGTCGGTGGGCGGCAGGAACGCAGTGATGGCAGTTGTTTGCTGATGACGTAGCCCAAGAACAAGAGCTCCTCGTACGCGAAGCGGCACTTTTCTGGCTTCAGGGTGAGTCCGGACCACTTGATTGCTTGACGTACAGCTTCAAGGAACCGGAGATGTTCGTCGAAGTCTGAGGCAAACACAGCGGCGTCGTACAGGTACACGAGGCACGTCTGCCACTCCAAGCCAACCAGCACTGTATCCATAACACGTTGGAATGTTACAGGCTCCGAGCAAATACCAATGGGCATGACCTTGAACTTAAACAGGCCGTCTGGTGGGCGCTCAAACAAGCCGTCGGTCTCTCTCATCGACTTCGATGTGCCAGTAGCCGGTCTTGAGGTCCATCGACGAAAAGTACTTGGCGTTGTGGAGTCGACACAGGGCGTCGTCTAGCCGTGGAAGAGGGTAGACGTCCTTCTTCGCGATTTTGTTCAGGCCACGATGATCGACGCAGAAACGTAGGGTCCCATCCCTCCTCATTAACACTAAGGGATACGCCCACGGACTCTTGGACGGCTGGATGATGTCGTCGCGTAGCATTTCGTCGACTTCTTTCTTAACAGCCTCCCGTTCTCGCTTCGAAACCCCATAGGGACTCTGACGGAGTTCTCGAGCATTTTCTTCCGTTATGATGCGGAGCTTAGTATGGGGCGTTTGTCAGACCCGCAATGACTACGAGAAACATCCTTGTATTCCTTCAGAAGGCATCGGAGCTTTTGCTGTTGGCGAGCGGGAAGGCTTGGGTTGACGTCGAAAGATGGTTGAGGCATTAAGATCATCGTTGTGGCTTCGTGAGAATCTGAAAAGGCAAGTGCATCGCTGACGGGCAAGATTTCTTCGGTGTACGCAATCGTCGTGCCCCTGCTGAGATGTCTGTATTCTTGGCTGAAGCTCGTCAGCGTCACGCTTCCTTTGCCTTCATGCAACCGAGCAATGCCTCTTGCGACGCATATGTCACGGTCTACCAGGAAACGCTGATCGCTCTCGATGAACCTTCGACGTCTTCAGCCTTTATGGTGCCGACGGGAATTATGACGCTGGAGCTAGGTGGAATGATGGCTTGATCCTCGAGCACGTACAAGGCACGTTGCCATGGGTTCATATCCAGCGGTGTCGCTTTGTTCGACGATAGTTATCGACTTGGTTCTTAAGTCGATGACGGCGCCGTGATTGTTTAAGTCCATGCCAAGTATGGCATCCCTGGAGCAATGTTGCAACATACGAAACTCACAGGAGAAGTGCGATCATTGATGGTGACTCTAGCTGTGCAGACTTCATACGGCGTTAGTAGATAGCCTCCAGTGGTTCGGATTTCGGGGCCTTTCCAAGCAGTCCTAACTTTCTTCAACGTTGCGGCAAACGGCCCACTGATGACGGAATAGTCGGCTGCAGTATCGACGAGAGCGCTGACGTTGTGGCCATCGATGAGAACGTCGAGGTCGCTAGTTCGTCGCCTTTCGTTGCGGTGAAGTCGAGGTGTCGAATCATAGTCACGTTGGTTTGTGTCGCTGCTTCGACGTTGCGTCGTCAGGTCTTCTTCGAGCAGCGAAGTTTTGACGTCAGGGCTCCGTTCAGCTTGCGGCGTGTTCTTTAGATTTCGTTACGTCGTCGTCGGCGGAGGATCTTCAGTATTTCGTCGTAGAGCAATGGCACCTCCAACGGTTGCTGCCCTTAGTTTTCCGGATGCAGGCTAGGTGACCGGCACCGGGTTGGGCCAGTGTAAGGTCGGCGTTAGTGAGAGACGTTGCGGCATGGCGACGCCAATCGGAAAGTTCCTAGGGGGGTCCACTGCGCTCCTGCGAGGTAGCCGACGATGTCGCACGGTCGTTCACCTCACTCTGGACACGGCGCGTTGATGGCGAAGCCGCGTAGTCCCGTCTGGTGGTGTTGGCAACGACGGTAGGTATGACCGCCTTCCCCGCAGGGGTAACAGAGCGGGCGGTGGTCTGGAGCATGCCAGACGCTGGTCTTTCTAGGGGCGTAGCGCTGGCCGACAGGCGGACGGTAGGGCGTCCGTGGTCGTGGCGGCGTTTGGCGACGAAACTGCGACGGTGCAGCGTCTTGTCGTGGGCGCGGAGGAGGAGCGTGACGGCGGGTTGCAGCAGCGTAGCTCATAGGCTGTGCTGGCTGAGTAACACCCAGTGACTTTTGGATTTCCTCGGGTACAACGTCAGCAATCGAGGTCAATTCAAGCTATGGAAAAGGTGCGAGCTTTTGCAGCTCCTCTCGCACGGTGGCTCGGATCGTTTCGCGCAAGTCGTCGGAGCCGAGGGCATGAACAGCTGGGCTGTCTTGAAATGAGCGGCGATTGTACTGCCGGGTGCGCATCTCCAGCGTCTTCTCGACGGTTATTCCCTCCGAGAAGAATTCCTGGATGCTCTTGCGTGGGTTTCTCATCAATCCCGCGAACAGCTCCTGCTTGACTCCTCGTATGAGGAAGCGAACTTTCTTCTCCTCGGGCATGTCAGTGTCAGCATGGCGGAACAGTCGGTTCATATCTTCCGTGTACAGCCCCACGTTTTCGTTTGGGAGCTGGATACGGGCTTCCAGCAGAGCTTCGGCCCTCTCCTTGCGGACGACGCTCGTGAGTGTGGCGGCGAACCTTGTGCGAAAAATCTCCCACGTTGTGAGGTTTCGCACTTGGTTCTCAAACCAGGTCCGAGCGGCGTCTTCCAAAGCGAAGTAGACGTGCCGCAACTTGTCCTCACTGGTCCAGGTATTGAAGACGGGGACACGGTCGTACGCTACGAGCCAGCTTTCCGTGCCTTTAAATGATGATCTGCGGAACTTTGGCGGCTCCCTGCGCTGTTGTAGCACGACTGTCGCGTGCGGTGGCACAGGGGCTGTCATCGTTGCCGCCGTTGTGGACATGACCTTGTCTTTCGGGTTTTATCGGGTAGAAACTCGTACTCTGGTGCTAGACCTCGTCTGCGGTTGGCTCGCATGTCGCGGGTGGCGTCGATGTCTTCTTTGCGACTTGAGCGGTGCTCACGGCTTGACGGGGGTGTCCGCGACATGAAGGAACAGCACCTCCCCCAGATGTCACGGGTTCGTGACGGTGACAAAGGCCGCAGTCGGCTTGTTCAAGATGAAACACTCTATTTGGACGAACTTGAGGACGGGTGGCCGGGTATGCAAACTCAAAGTATAGCAATACACGCTGTACACTGATTGCGGCGAATGGGACATCGGCCGTCGATAAACTGAACAGCGTCAAGGTGCGCCGGCATTTTATACATGGAGCATAGAACGTTCGAGCCTTATCGCTGGTGGCCGCTTTACTTCCAGAATAATCTGAGCTATTCGCGTTTTCCCGCTCAAGCCAATAAGAAGATCCTAACATAATCTGGAAGGTTCCCAGACATTAAGGCCCGGCTTGCGCAAGGCAGCGGCTACGCGTGCAACGGACTTAGATCAGAAAAGTATTATTAAAAGAAGCGCGTGTGGCTGTACATACATACATACATACATACATACATACATACATACATACATACATACATACATACATACGTGCATACATACATACATACATACATACATACATACATATATACATGCATGCATACATACATACATACATACATACATACATACATACATACATACATACATACATACATACATACATACATACTGCTGCGACTGGGGTCGGGTTTCTTGTGCCCAGCTGAGGATACGGGCCGTGGTATCCCATTGCTGTCACCGTTGTTGCCACTCTAGTAGCGTAGTCGTTGGGACCACGGGTGGGTATCGTGCACGGAGCCGTCATCATGACAAGATGAAGGACGAAAAAATACTTTATGTACAGTATATTGACATGGTTCTGATCTCAGTTAACAGCCCTGCCAGTACGACAAAGTCGGCTGGCTCCACTGCCCTAACAACGAGCCGGCACGGCCTTAAATTAGGTAGCAGTCTTTTGTGTTGCGCCTTTCATTGGACGCAGGTGTTGGGCCTTTCCTTGGTCGCAGGTATAGTGCCTTTCCTTGGTCGCATGTGTTGCACCTTTCCTTGGTCGCAGGTGTTGGGCCACTCCTTGGTAGGAGGTGTTGGGCCTGTAGCGCCCTTGTTCAGGCGGCGCGCAAACAGGAGAGCACGCGATGGCGAGAGAAAAAATAAAGAAGGCGCTAGGCTGTGGCACTTAAAGCCACGGCTCACGTTCCTTGCTGGCATCGAATAAGGTTCAGGCGCGTCTTTCCTTAGCTCCTGTGGCATAAGCCTACAAGTGGTGACCTAGGACGAAGACAATGACGGACTCGAATGCACCTTCAACTGAACAAGCCTCACGTCTGCAGGACGTCTCGGCCGTGCAACTGCGTCTGCCATCTTTCTGGTCACAGGACCCGCAAGTTTGGTTTCACCAGGTCAAGAGGCAATTCTCCCTGTACCACATTGCCTCGGAAACGACACGCTACTACCATGTAGCCTCAGTCCTTCCTCCTGAAGTTGCCAGCGAGCTATCCGACGTTGTCTCCAACCCCTTGGACACTACGCCATATCAGCACCTTAAAACCAAGGTGCTGGAGCGATTCATGCCTTCGGAACGCGTCCGCCTACAGCAGCTCCTTGCAGAGGGGGACCTTGGCGACAGGCGCCCCTCGCAACTACTGCGCCGAATGCGACAGCTTCTTGGGGAGCACGCCGTCTCTGCCCACTCAGAATTGCTTCGCGAGCTCTTCCTCCAACGCCTTTCTCAGCCAATCCGCCTCGTCCTCGCGGCGGCCGGCGACATCAGCCTCGACCGCCTGGCGGAACTCGCCCATCAGGTTCATGTAGTGACCTCCCCACCTGTCAACGCTGTCTTACCACCAGCCGGCGCAGCAATTTCGCGCCTGAAGGTCCGCACCGACGAACTCGCCGCCTCCATTGCCGCGCTCCGGAACCCCCTGCAGGAGACTCGTTCGCCTCGTTCCGGTCGTCGAGCTCTTCCACGCACACGAGAGGCTCAGAGTCCCAGCCCTCCACCTCTCGGCTGGTACCACCGGCGTTTCCGACACCGAGCCGCGACGTGTACACCTCCATGTTCGTGGCAGGGAAACGCCTGCCGGGATCACTGATGGCGGCGTGTGATCTCACTTCTTGTTCCAGCCGCCTTTTCATGGTCGCAGACCAGCTATCGGGCGGCAGGTTCCTTATAGATACGGGCGCGGAAATTAGCGTGGTGCCCCTGACTAAGGCTGATCGTTCGAAGTTACAGGGGCAAGTGCTTCGTGCTGCCAACGCCTCGTCTATAGCGACGTACGGACTCCGATCTCTCACTCTCTACTTCGATCTTCGCCGCATTTTCCGGTGGGTTTCCGTCATCGCAGACGTGGTTCAACCGATCATCGGCTCGGACTTCCTCTCATACTTCAATTTGGACGTCAGCGTGCGGCGGCTCCGCCTTATAGACGGTCAGACTCGTCTCTCCATCTCGGGAGTCCTCTCCGACATCGCTCCAATGGCCGTCCGCATGCTAATATCTTCCTCACCGTCCGAAAAAATCTTGGCGAGTTTCCCGGAGTTAACAAAACCGTGCAACCTCCCACAGCCGCCTAAACGTACGGTGAAACACCACAATGTCACGCGGGGTCCAACGGCAGCCGCTCGACCACGCCGCCTGTTTGGAGACCGCCTAGCAATTGCTAAACGGGAGTTCGACCACATGCCGCAGCTCGGCATTATACGCCCGTCGTCAAGCGCTTGGGCTTCCCCGCTGCATTTGGTGCCAAAGCGTGATCCTGGTGACTGGCGTCCTTGTGGGGACTATCGAGCGTTGAACGCCAAGACTGCCCACGACAGCTATCCCCTACCTTACATCCAGGATTTACATCGCGTTTCGATAGCTCCACAATTATTAGCAAAGTGGACCTTGTTAAGGCATACCACCAGATTCCTGTCGAGCCCGCCGACATACCTAAGACCGCCATCACGACGCCCTTTGGGTTGCTTGAATACGTGCGGATGCCTTTTGGACTCCGCAATTCGGCTCAAACTTTCCAGCGGTTCATTTCTGAGGTGACACGGGGCCTCCCTGCTGTGTTTGCGTACCTTGACGATGTCCTCGTCGCCAGCCGCACGCCTGAAGATCATGAGCACCATCTTCGCGCTCTGTTTCAACGTCTACAGCAATACGGCCTCGTTGTGAACGCCTCGAAGTGTACTTTCGGTGCATCTGAGCTCGAGTTTTGGGGCCATCACACATCATCTAAAGGAATACGCCCTCTCCGGTCCCACGTTAAAGCAATCCAGGATTATCCTCAGCCTACAACACTGCGCCAATTACGCCAATTTCTGGGACTTTTTAATTTTTCCAGGCGCTTCATACCACGCTGTGCCGAACTGCTACGACCGCTCACCGACCTCCTCCGGTCAACTGCCGGCGCATCCTCCGCCATTCCTTGGTTGTCACAGACTCAGGCCGCCTTTACTGCTGCGAAGCAAGCGGTCGCTAACGCCGTGCTTCTTATTCATCCGCGCAGCAACGCCCCTACTCGGTTGATGGTGGATGCATCCAGCGTGGCCGTCAGAGCCGTCTTACAGCAGTGCATTAACTCCCCGAGTGGAGACCGTTGTCGTTTTACTCTCGGAAGCTACTTCCTGCTGAGACCCGCTACAGCGTCTTCGGCCGGGAATTACTAGCCATTTACGCTGAGATACAGCACTTTCGGCATTTTCTGGAAGGATGCTCGTTTTACGTGCTGACTGACCATAAGCCACTGGCGTATGTTTGCCGCACTAACTCATCCAAGTACTTGCCCCGTGAACTCTGCCATCTTGCTTATATATCGGAGTTCACGACTGATATCCGCCACGTGAAAGGAGCTGACAACATCGCCGCAGATGCCCTTTCTCGTAGAGCCGCGGTTGACTCTCCATCTCCAACCATCGACTGGGCCTCATTCTCCTCCGCACAGCAGGATGATAGAGAGCTTGCCGCTATGCGGGAGAACCCCCGTTCGCCTCCGACTAGGCCTGGTGCGTCATCCATTATCATCTGAGCCCTTGTGGTGCGATGTGTCAGCTGACCTTCCCCGCCCTTTCGTTCCCGCTTCATTACGACGCACCGTTTTCCACTCCTTGCACATCTGTCACCCGGGCATTCGGGCTACTCAGCGTCTTCTCACCCAGCGGTATGTCTGGCCCGGAATCAACGGCGATGTGCGCGCTTGGACGCGCCTGTACCTGCCCTGCCAAATGACAAAGGTCTCCCGTCATAATAAGACGCCTCCCCAACCTTTCCTTTCACCCGGCAGTCGTCTCGACCAAGTTTATCTAGACATTGTGGGCCCTCTACCAGTGTCTCAGCGGTACCGTTATATACTGCCCATGGTTGATCGTTTCACACGCTGGCCAGAAGCTGTTCCAATTCAAGATATCGCCGCCGAGACAGTTGGCCGCGCTTTCATTTCTACGTGGGTATCCCATTTTGGCTGTCCTGGCACCGTGACAACAGACCGTGGACGTCAATTTGAGTCCTCGCTGTTTACTTGCCTTAATGGCATCCTCGGAGCCAGACATTGCCTTACCACGACTTATCACCCCTGCGCCGACGGCATGGTGGAACGCCTTCATCGACAACTGAAGACCGCCTTGACTACCCGCCTCAATAGAGCGACCTGGGTTGATGCCTTGCCACTGGTGCTCTTAGGTTTACGAGCTGTCATCCGGGCAGACCTGCAGTGCTCAACAGCAGAGCTGGTGTATGGCACTTCTCTACGGCTTCCGGGAGACTTCTTCACGTCAACGAAGCTACCAGACCAGCCACAACAATTCCTACAACGCCTCCTCGTCTGCGTTCAACACCTCCGGCCCACTCCACCCAGACCTTCCGAACACAAGTCCATATTCGTCCACCCTGATCTGACCACTGCAACGCATGTTTTCGTGCGCCACGACGCGGTGAGACCACCTTTGACACCAGCCTACGACGGACCACTCCGCGTCCTTAACCGCACCCCCAAAACTGCCACTCTTCTTCAGAACGGCCGTGAAGAGACAGTCAGCTTGGACCGACTTAAGCCGGCGTACCTGGAGACCGCCATAGAAAGCCTCTCATCTACTCCTGACCTTCCGTTGGACTATCACAAACTGCATGTTACATTCCGACTTCCAGTCTACACGGGGGGCCCTGTAGCGCCCTCGTTCGGGCAGCGCGCAGACAGGGGAGCGCGAGATGGCGAGACAAGAAAATAAAGAAGGCGCTAGGCTGTGGCACGTGAAGCCACAGCTCACGTTCCTTGCTGGCATCGAATATGGTTGAGGCGTATCTTTCCTTAGCTCCTGTGGCATAAGCCTACAGGCCTTTCCTTGGTCACAGGTGTTGGGCCTTCCCTTGGTCGCAGGTGTTGGGCTTTTCCTTGGTAGCAGGTGTTGGGAGCGCCATTGTCTGTCCCCTCCATCCCCCTCAGGAACGCTGTTCTTAGTCGCTGGGAACGACGACTGGCGTCGGTCGTCGGAGCCAGCTGGGCGAAGACTCCATTTTCCAGTGTCCTTCTTTATTGGAAAGTCGACGACATTGTGGCCTTAGTGCTGAGGCACAACAATGCCTAATGCCAATGTGCTTTTAGTTCGCCAAGAAATGGATCGCATTTAATAATTTTTTAAGTGCACTTCGTTGTTAAGATGACGTTTGTCAACTGTAGTGGAGCTTTCATAAATGGTATGCCAGTGATAATTTATTTCTAATTGATAAAAAGATTGACGCCTACCTGTATGTAGCACAAAGTTGTAAGGAAATTTAAGTTGTAAGGAAATCTTGCAGCTTCAAGCTTCAAACAAGTGAACGACAACTTTTTTTCATTTCATCGACATTCGTACATATTGCTGACTTTAGCAGAACTGATTTGTCAATTGGCAATATGTCGCAGGTGAAGCAAAAAATAAAGAGGAGCAACCACAGCTCTGCAGTGATGCACTAGTCCGTATATGGCGAGGAAAGAAAACATCGCTAGCAGCGAAACAACGCCAGGTGAGCCCTTGCTATTGATACAAGAAAACGATCAAATGCGCCTGACGCTCAATACTCAGGATATTCAATATTTATATCAATAAATGGGAATTTTTCCTCATAACGCTTACAGATGGCAGATACAGGAACTATGAAAGACGAGAAGCAGGACGGAGAAGACGGAAGAGGAATTCTGTTGGCACGTATGCCTGAGACGGATGCTTAAGGACACTTTATTTTTATGGTGTCGTATTGTTCAGCAGGAATCAATATAATAACCTGTTAATAAAGCCGCTGACTGGCAGTTCAGCTGAATATCCCTCGCAATCAAAAAATTCGGCAGATCCCACGAACAGTGGGAATCGATATAATGCGAAGCAGCCAGCAAAGAGCTGCATACATCGCTTTGTTTGTCTTTGAGCCAAATGAAATCATTCATGCCATGGCATCTAGTCCACCATATATCGCATGTTTGCCATGCACGCATGCATGCACAATCTAGTGCACACCACGCCAATGAAACACATATTCTGGTATATAAATGCATGACCTGTCGTTTGTGTTCATCACGCACTCGTGTCATGCCATACCAATTTTGGTATATATCACGTTAACGAAACGGCCGGAAGCGCACCATGACAGTGGCATGTAAATCATACCGTACATGACATGCATAACATGATTCGCATGTTAAGACCTCTCATTTATGTTCATCATACAGTCACATCGCGCAATACCAATTTTGGTGTATATCAAAGGAGCCAAATGGCCGCGAGTGCACCGTGAGTAGAGCATGTAAATCATGCCGTACATGACATGAATATTATGGTTTTTCATGTTACCACCTGTCACTAATGTTCATCATACAGTCTCATCGCGCAATACCAGTTTTGGTGTATATCAAGCTATCGAAACGGCCGCGAATGCACCATGAGCGTGGCATGTAAGTCATGACATACATGGCACGCATGTCATAGTTTTCATGTTATCACCTGTTATTCATGTTCTTCATACAGTCACATCGCGCAATGCCAATTTTGTTGCATATCAATCTAGCGAAACGGCCACGAGTGCGCCATGAGCGTAACATGTAAATCATGTCGTACATTTCATGCATGTCATGATTATCATGTTACCACCGTTCATTTACGTTCGTCATACAGTGGCGTCGCGCAATACCAATTTTGGTGTATACCAAGCTAGCGAAACTGCCGTGAATGCACAATGAGCGCGGCATGTAAATAATGACATAGATAACCTGCATGTCATGATTTTCATGTTACCACCTCTCATTTACGTTCGTCATGCAGTCGCGTTGCGCAATACCAATTTAGGTGTATGTCAAGCAAGCGAAACGGCACGAGTGCGTCATGGGCATGACATGTAAATCATGTCGTGCATGTCATGCATGCCATGATTTTCATGTTACCACGTCTCATTTACCTTCGTCATACAGTCACTTGGTGTACTTCGATCTAGCGAAGCGGCCGCGAACGCATCATGAGCGTGGCAATTAAATCATGACATACATGACATGCATGTCATTGTTTTCATCTTAACAACTGCCACTCATGTTCTTCATACAGTCACATCGCGCAATACCAATTTTGGTGTATATCAATCTACTAAAACTGCCGCCAGCGCATCATGAGCGTGGCATGTAAATCAGGTCGTACATGACTTGCATATCATGATTTTCATGCTACCACGTCTCACTTACGTTCGGCATACTGTCGTGTCGCGTAACACCAATTTTGGTGTATATCACGCAAGCGAAACGGACACGAATGCACCATGAGCGTGGCATGTAAATCATGACATACATGTCATGGATGTCATGGTTTTCATGCTACCACCTGTTTTTCATGTTCTTCATGAAGTCACATCGCACAGTACCAATTTTGGTGTATATCACTCTAGCAAAACAACCGCGAGTGCGCCATGAGCGTGGCATGTAAATCATGTCATACATGACATGCATATTGAAATGCATATTGACATGCATATATTGACATGCATATTGACATGCATATTGACATGCATATGTGATCATACATGACATGCATATATGATTTTCATGTTACCACCTGTCAGTTATGTCGTCATACAGAAATGTCTCGTCATACCAGTTTTCGTATGTATCCCTTCATTAAAACGGCCGCGAGTGCCCCGAGACGATGTCATGTAAATCATGCTGCACATGACATGAGCTTCATGATTTGCATGTTAGGACCTGTCATTATGTTCGTCATGAACTCTTGTCATGCCGTACCAATTTTGGTATATGTGAAATTAACGGAACGGCCGCAAGAGCCCAAAGGCCGTGGAATGTAAATCATGCTGTTCATGACATGCGTGTCATGATCTTCATGATATGACCTGTCATTTATGTTCGTGATAAGGCCATGTTATGACACACCAATTTTGGTACACATCCGATTAACGGAACGGCCAGGGAGCCCAAAGGCCTTGGAATGTATATCACGCTGCTCATGACATGCGTGTCCTGATTTTCATGATATGACCTGTCATTTATGTTCGTAATAAGGCCATGTTATGACACACCAATTTTGGTATACATCCGATTAACGAAACGGCCAGGAGAGCACAAAGTTGTAGGCGGCTAGATAGATAGATAGATAGATAGATAGATAGATAGATAGATAGATAGATAGATAGATAGATAGATAGATAGATAGATAGATAGATAGATAGATAGATAGATAGATAGATACGCTCAAAGTCGCAGAAGTTCGCTAAGAAATGCTTCGCATTTAAAATAAAGCGAAACTTATGAACGCATAATCATATAGAATCCGTGCAGAGTACGCATTGCTTATGAAAAACCAAGGCGATAATGCATTAGGAGAAATCATTCTTTAAACATTGGCTGAAGAAAAGTTCATTGTCAGTAAATATGTGAAAGAACTGCTACATTACATTCTAGTCGGGGCAAGAACTATTTTTTCCAATCTAGTCGGGGCAAGAAGTACTCTTTGCAATTATATTACGTTACTGTAGTTTTCTAATAAATGGGTGCTGCGACAATTTATACCTGCGGAAGGGACAAATTCAACTTACGAACGCGGGAATTCCTGACAAATTATTCAGATATAAATATTAATGTTCTAACAGCATGAACAACGCATAAGTGCGTTGGAAATGCCCGCAGTCACAGATATAGATTGCAAATCTTGAATGTCAGCTACCCGAAGGTTACATAAAACAGACGCCCCATGATGAAATTGTGCACTGTGGGAGGAAATATCAAGGCATGTGCTGTGCGGCTATATATCTGCACACGGATATGTATAGACACACAGACACACACACACACACACACACAAACACACACACACACACACACACACACACACACACACACACACACACACACACATATATATATATATATATATATATATATATATATATATATATATATATATATACCGGGTGTTTTAAGACATGTCTCCAAAATCCTCAAAGATCAGGCAAGTGCTATATTTGCTCGCCGCCTTCACAAATGTCGTTTCTGTAGCGGCAGGCATCTTACGATGGTTAAAGACATCATTTTGGACAGTGATTACGATAGTTAAATAATTAACGTTATATTTCGTTGAGTTATGTGGTTATGCCAGATGGGAAAATAGTAGTTCTTCATGCGAAGAACCCATCGCAGCTTTTAGATACAGGAAACGCGGCTTCTAGTAATTATTGTGGCGTAATGAAATTCAGCCAATTTCAACGACGAAGCCGAAACCGAAGCACCCGAGAGCGCAACAAGCAGACGACCAGAAGGACGTCACTGTTAGAGGCAACGATTACAGAGGTGTAGGACGCTCGTTCTTTCTGGACGTCTCAGGAGAATATGGCGTAGCGCCCTTCCACATTTTGGTTTCGTTTTCACCGCTGAATTTGCGTGAATTTCATTACTTCGCAATTATTTCTAAAGGCCGCTTTTTGGAAATCTCAAAGCTGCGACGGGTCTATCGCATGAAGGACTTCAATTCTCCCATTTGACATTACCGCTTAGCTCCATTAATTAGAAGTTTAATTAATTTGAGTTTCTTAATTACTGCCCTAAATGATGCCTCTAACCATCTTAATGTGCCTGCGGCTACAGAAGCAGCAATTGTGAAGGCGCCGAACAAATATCGCCTTTCCCCTGATTTTTGAGGATTTTAGACACGTTGGCAGATACTCTTTGGGTATCTTGTATCTGTATCGCGATACGTCTTGCAAAACGAGTATCTGTATCTGTATTTCCGATACATTAATTAATGTATCGTGTATCTTAAGATACAAGATACTGCTATAAGAACACCACCGTGCGAAACAATAAACGTCGACCGGAATTTCGGTTCTCAAGCTGATATTGCTGCCACTAAGCCACCTGAACAAAGCTAACGGCAGTAACATTCTTGCATATTTCCGCCAGAGTGCTCCAGCGATCACGAGCGATGATGTTTAAGCGTCCCTATTGGTGGAGCCGAGTCACGTGATGGCGCTCGAGCCATCGCGACAAAAACAAGCGTGCGAACATCTACGCGCAGCCTACCTTTTTTTTCTAGATGTTTTCTTTCTTTTTAGCTGTGTTGACGTCATGACACTTGTTCATAGACCCTGCACTCTGCTGCGTACTCCAATGCGTGTGGCGTCTTTCGCACAAACTCCGATGTCGCTATACTGTCGCTGTCGAAGTTTGTCTTGCGTGATGCTTCGTTGCAATGTCTCAAGAATGCAAGAATGGGGCTGCTTTGCGTCTCGCGCCTTCCACACATCAGCGATTTGAAAGATCTTGTGGACGCAAGCTTGACTTGCATAGTACGATGAGATTGACTTACATGCAAAGGAGATTCTAACAACCATCCCACTATCGGTGCTGACGTTAGATGCAATAGAACAAGCATTTACGTAACAGGGAATATTCTGACGTACTGTGTCTTTGTTCTTCCTGCTATAATGTTAGAGAAGTTCTTTCAATGATAATTTTATTGTTAGCACAAGTGCTCTCATTGCTGTCCTTCGTTTGCATCCCGTACATTACCTAGTCCTCTGCATAGCTTTTCGCCCATCTGTTCATTGTAATATTTCTTTTGTAACCTGCTGCTAAAGTACGTTCTCCGCTTTATTCTTATTTTTTAACTGTCCGCGAACGTGGTTTTATTTCATATTGCACGGACTTTCTGTAAAAGCCCGAAAACATTCACCACGCAGCATCTACGCCGACAAAAAAAGTTGGGTCGGTCGTTTTTAAATTCGCTCTACGATGTGTCGAAGCGCAGTTGGCCCTAAAGTGAATATTAAAAATGCCGCACTGTCGCCTAATTGACTTTATTTAATTAACCAGTTGAGCTTAATAAAAACATACAATAACGAGTGCCACGTGACGGCAAACCAAATACCTTTGGTTTCATTCAGCGGTGGTTAATCACTTGTTTTTTTAATATTGGGTTCTACTTACGTGAAACACCCTGTATACTTATTCACTTTGATTGTTTAATACGGAAACACCTTGCTGTTTGACTTAAATATATTAGTTTTCCTTCTTTTAGGTAACCTTATTCTTATTCTTATTCTTATTGTTACTAATCCGCAGGTAAGCAGAGCTAGAAATGGCACTAATGGGAATAGCAGTGATAACCTGCGGCGTTTTCTGCCGCTAAAATACGTCTTAGACGTTTGCCGGCAGCTCAGGTTCTCTCGGAGAACAAATGGTAAAAGATTGCACGTGAGTGAATATGTTGATAACGAACGCTTTACGCCAGCAGATAAGTAAAATATGAAAAATCACTGCAGTTTTATGTCCTTATTTAATTGTGAGCGCCAACTATATAGTTCATCGTCTTTACACGATGCGTCACAAACAATACAGCTACAAACGTTGTTGCTGTTGTAGACCTGTTGGTGGATGCGGTATTACGAAAACAATACGCTTGTGGATAAAGTAAGACTGCACAGCGGTATTTGCGCCATCGTGCGAAAGCACTTGCAAGTACTTGGTAACCAGCTAGCTGGTGGCGAAGTAGAGCAGCGACACCAATAGACTACAGAAGTGTCAAGCAAAAACAACAGCGCAGTAGTTAAAGAGCTGTCACGTGAAGCAGCCGAACAAATCCCAATAAGTCGTTTAGAAATGAAACTAATACGCCTTGAGCAAGAAAGTTTGTATATTGTGATACAAACAGATATTTTGTTAAAATTAAACAAAGCTGGTCGCAGTTATGAAACTTTCAAGTAAACACATTTCTACATAGGCCTTTGCTGCTTCATTATATAGATATATAACAG
Organism: Rhipicephalus sanguineus; assembly: GCF_013339695.2. NCBI lineage: Eukaryota > Metazoa > Arthropoda > Arachnida > Ixodida > Ixodidae > Rhipicephalus > Rhipicephalus sanguineus. The sequence goes on along the minus strand of NC_051181.1, from coordinate 29,880,108 downwards.
CAAATTTGCAAATGTATCGAAGTATCTTCAGATACAATTGGGAAGTATCGTATCGGATACAAATATTCCGCAAATATCTTGTATCTGTATCTCGAATACTTCTTGCCCGAGTATCTTGTATCGTATCGCGATACAATTTCAAAGTATCTTTGCCCAGCCCTGTATATATATATATATATATATATATATATATATATATATATATATATATATATATATATATATATATATATATATACATGTTAGGGTGCTACTAACTCGAAGCTCGTGGGATCGAATTCCGTCCGCGACGGGTGCAACTTCGATGGAGGCGAGCATGCTTCAGGCCCGTGAACTCAGGTATAGATGCATGTAAAAGAACCCCTTGTGGTCGAGCTTTCCGGAGCCCTCCACTACGGCGTCCCACATAACCATATCGCGGTTTTGTGACGTTACACCCCAATGATTATTATTATCATTCTCTCGCCTATCAGAGTTATTGCATCCCACGCCGGACAAATCGACGCACCTGTTCTGGGAGTGAAGCAGAAAAGGAAGAAGATGACGAAGGTGAAGAGGATGAAGAGAGCACGTACCGGTTCATGATGATAATTTATCTGTCTACGGCATACGGCAAACCTCGAGCATAACAGCTCTGCTGTAATGTTCGCGACGAGGAATCTCGCTACTTCGGCGGCACTACCTCTAGGCAAGACCCTGGTTTCGGCATAGCGTGTGGGGTATTCGGGAGCCACGGCGATCTACTTATTACCGGACGACGTCTTCAATGACCCCAGAATGTCTATCCTGATCTCCTGGAAGGGTCATCTAGGTGGCTCATGTCGGCTGAAGAAATTCTGCTGGCCTTGCCTGCGGTGTGTCGCTTCGCTGAAGGTGTCGGTATGTTTTGACATAACTTGCGACTTAGGCGCTCAGGTACAGCCAGTAATATTTCTCCTGAAGTCTTGTGAGCGCACGCGAGAAGCCCAGGTGTCCAGCAGTCGCGTCGTTATGCAGGTGACGTGAACAGCGCGTGCGATACACAAGGACAAAGAACCGACGAAGACTAGCGCTGACTTCCAACTGCTAGAGCAGTCAACGAATAGATTCTTTGACTGCTCTGGTAGCGTTGTTTATAGCATTCCACTCTCTTGCGGACAGACTTATATCGGCCAGACGGGCAGGTGCCTTAATGTACGTTTGCAGGAGCATAACCAAAAGGTACACAGAGGGACAGAAGGTTTTCTTGCAATGCACTGTTCACAATGCGGGTGCGCTCCAGCATTCGATAACACACAGATTTTAGCTAGGCATCGTCAGGATAGCACGCGCATAATCATTGAAGCTGCAGCTATCGCTAAAGGCAATTGCATCAGCAAACCTTCAATCGCCCTCACTGAAAAATAAATAGATTACCTAAGTTGATCGGGTCAGATAACCTAGACATCTTCGATTGCTTCTCCTGACGTCTTTTCGCGGTTTTGTGGTTTTTGCTTATTAATTCTTTTTGTTTCTTAGTTCCCTCTCCATGTCCGCCGTCATGCGCAATTCAAATGAGCGGTGATCACGTGTGCCTACTTGTTCTCGTTTTGCCATGTTTGTGTTAATAAATTTCAGTTGGAAGTCAGCGCTAGTCCTCGTCGGTTCTTCGTCATTGTGTATTACACGCGCTGTTCACGTCACTATGGAATACCAACTAGCCCGGTCACACACTTTGCTTCAGTTATGCAGGTCCCTGCGTGACCTCTCTGAGCGCAGTGCCGAGGGCACTATGAGAAGTTGTTTATTATCATGCTGTCTCATAAGTACAAGGACGGCAATCCATGCCTGAATACCCTCGGGAGAATTACGATATTGTCTTCCAAGTGCTCCAAAATTCTGCGTAGTTCTGCACTGCTCCATTGCTTGTCGCCGAAGTTGTATGCGCTTAAAGTTCCCAGGGAGTTGTCTTCATCTGGCTCTTCTTAAGCGGCGGGTCAATAGAAGCGCGGGATAAGTAGTCGGCATCTGAGTGCTTCTCAACGGGCTTGTACACCACGGTTACGTCGAGTTTTCGGAGTCTGGAGTCCACTGTGCGAAGTGACCTGAAGCGTACTTTCTGTTTCCCAGCCAACACAAGGCGTTATAAACGGTCACCACATTGAAGAGCCGTCGGTTAGGTGAGGGCGAAGCCTTGATGTGGCTCCAATAATGGCAAGGCATTCCTTTTCCGTGGTGGAATAGCTGAATTCGGCTTTCGATAGCGAGTGGCTAGAATAATCAATGACGCTTTAAAGATCGTTTTTGTCTCTGTACAGGGACGGCACCGGGTCTCTTACTGCTCGCGTCACTGTGAATTTCGCTTTATACTTGCCCGTTGAAACGCGAAGGAGCCGGCGGAGACTGCACGCGTCGTTTAAGCTCCTCAAGTGCCTAGATCTGTGGAGTTTTCTACTTCAAATCGAGTCACATTTTCTAAGGAACGTCAGTGGTGCGGCGCTGTCGGAGTGTTTAACGAAGCGCCGATAATATGCACACAGGCACAGCATGGCTTTGGCACGAAACATACAACACGCCACAGGTTTGACGCAAGCTTGTGCAATCAGCATCGGGCTACCTGCTGTCGAAGAACACCGGTGGCTGCAACGCGCTGCGCGTCCCGAGCATATTTCAGCAGTCAGTGACAGGGTATCGCCGCCGCGCACAATTGCTTCGATATCACAATTACCGCAACACCCAGCTATGGCTTTTCCAACAAAACATTTCGCAACCTGCGACAGTGGACTGCATCAGGTAACAGTGGAAAGGCAAGACCTAGCGCCGCAGGCTCCCTCGGTCTCTGCAGCTTATGGAGCAGCCTGCGGTAAACACCGCACGATCTTAAACCCTACCGCAGTCTGTGAAAAAGGGAGAAACTTCCCATCTTCAACAGAGTGCCAAATCCTCGCCAACCGCAGGCCACGATCCAGCCCTCGAGGATTTCACGCTCATGTGTTCAAGGGGCGACTGTCGACGTGCAAGGGGCCTCCACAAGCCTCCTCTGACCTTGTCTTAGCAGGGACTATACTGTTCAAACCGAGGGCACCTAACGCCTGCCTTCCTGTACAAATCACGCGTCTGCGCTCGGCACGGCGCGGCATTATCAAGGTTTGAGTCAAGAGCCACCAAAATAATGTGGCAGCCTACGTAGTCTTGTGGAAGTGCCTGGAGGAGCTTCTTGGTGTCACAATCTCCCGGTGTCTGCCTGAGTGCCCGCTCACAGAAAATAAAGCACGAGATACCTGCACGGGGAAGATGCCGACTATTAGATTCTTCAGCGGAATCGAGTAGAGCGTTTCGGTGGTGCCTGCCACACGCGCAGAAAACACATTGACGCAGGAGCTTGCCGGCTCTTTCCCACCAGAGCACGTGGGCCTCTTCAAGATACGCTCTTGGGTGCGCCGTTCCAGGCCGCTTCCACTCCAATGCCTGCGTGTGGCTACCTTCGCAATGAAAAAGCCACCTGCAGGCACAACAACAGCTGCCTACACTGCGGTCCAAGCCACCCTTCAGCAGAAAGCTGCAGCTCGAGAGCATGATTTGTAAACCACCACCCTGCAAACACTGCTGCTAATTGCAAACGGCAAGAGAAACGCGGGATCACCAGCGTGATGTTCTCCTCCATGGTCCCACTCTCGAGGCGAGCTGTGCGCGTCATGGTAGAGAAGGAGCATGGCCGCCACATATAAAAATATCCACAGCATATCCACGGGGTGAAGATGATGAGTGGGGCGAAGCTCTGGCATAAATCATCGGTAAACGATGCAAAAGTGAAAGCGCTCCAACAGCGAGCGGATTTTATTACAACGGTCCTCCTAGCGTACGTCGCCGCACTAAATCGAATGATTGCCTTCCACCAATGACACGCGCCATATGTGACTCTTCCGTGAATTCAGCCCAGTAAATCATCAACGACAGTAGATCGGGCGCGTGTATGCTAAAGGGTCGATGAGAGTCATGGCGACCTTAAGCTCACTTTAATTTTACATGTACGCTGTGAATTTTTATTGTTTAATCACGCACAGGAGAAATCTCACACAGGCACTACCTTGGAGGTCAAAATCCAGAGCCTATATATACGGGGTGGTCAGTGAACGGTTGTGCAGCGCGAGCAGTCGGTTTTTTCAATCAAGAAACTCGCTAGCAGACACTGCCTGCGTCGGCCTCGCGAGGCGAGAGAGGGGGGGGGGGGACTAGGGCACGCATCTGCAACGAAGCGAGCGCCTCAGCGCCATCTAGGGACCTTTCTGAGAACTAGAGGTGACTACGACAGTGCCATCTAGTGAACACTCCAAGAACTAGAGGTGGCTACCTACTACGCAACATGCCGCACCTGCATTTTTAGGGGCGAAGCTCCTTTGAGTATGCGTCTGTCCCTCCTCTGTAGTATGTAGTACTACATATTACAGAGGAGGGACAGACCCACACCCAAAGGAGCTTCGCCCCTAAAAATGCAGGTGCGGCGTGTTGCGTCGCGTCGCCGTCAATGGGCGAAGGCGGGTCGGCTGAGTTGACAGTTGTGGCCGCTGTTTTGGGAGAGGGCGCCACTAGTCCACTACACAAAGCAGACGCCGGTTCGTGTTACAATGTGGTCGCCTCAGGATTCATGCGTGTCAGTGTGATTTTTGTGTGCTTTCTCGTGTCTTTCTTGTGTGTGACCGCATGTGTGGGCAGCTTGCCTCATATTTCATGCGCCTGAGTACGGTTTTTTGATGCGCGCGTGTGTGGCAGATGGTTTTTTCTATCGGTGTGATGCTGCGAAGCTGTTGTGTACCGCTGTGCAAGTCGAAGGCGTGAAAAGACGCTACTGTGATGTACAACGTATTCCCGTGCGATCTACAATCTCGGAAAGCGTAATATTCGTAATAGAGCACTTCTTTTTGTCACAAATGATTGCTCAAACAGGCGCGCGCCGCCTCATCCTGACGACACCGTCATGTCACTGCGCCGACCGTTCGCCCCAATGGGCGCGCGCAACGAAAAAAAAAACAAGCATCAGAAGGCGCGCAGGACGTGCCCTTACCCTCTCCACCGACGACGCCGTCGCGACAGCCTAACCCCCGCACACCTGGAAAATTCAAAAAATCAAAGTGGAACCGACCGTTATCGAAGACGAACTGGCAGACGAATCCCTTTCCCCTAGCTGTCGCTGCGCTACGTGCTACGCGCCGAACAATCACTTGGAATGTCCGCGAAACCGGGAAGGGTCCAAACGAGAGAGGACGGAGAGTGGGACAGGATGGTGAAGTCGGCGAAGAGTTATGTTGTTCGAGTGAGTTGTGTAGTGCGATCAGTCGATCTTGAAGAATCGAGTGCTGACGCCGTGGGAGCACTGTTTTGAAGAGTGTCGCCGAATGACGGTGATCAGAGCTGCAGTTCGTTTGAGTGTTTGCTGGAAGAGAAATGTTCAAGAAACGTTCGAAGAATTGTGAGCTGCACATGTTTGGTGAGTATTCAAGGCGTTTATGTGTTCTTGGACAGTTTCTAATGGATGGAGTGCAAGACCTTTAGATCTAGCATCAGTACTACTGGTACTGATGCTAGATCTAATAGGTCAAGCGTTTACCTAACAGAAAATATCTTGGCGTACCGTATTTTTCACTTCCATGTACAATTATTCAAGGAATTTATGAACTCATAATTTGATTGTGCTTTCTTAGCTGTCATTCAGCATCACATACATTACGTTGGTCTCTGCACTTTTTATCTGCTTTTTTTTGCGGTCTGGTCACTGCAGTATGTCTTTTGTAACGCGCTCCCAAAATAACAATCCTGCTTTATTCTTCTGTCTGCTTTATTTCTAATACTATTTACACATTTACGCGTTGCCAAGGTGATTTTGAAAACAAATATATTAATATGTGGGGTGCTTTGAGTGTTTAGTACAAAATATTGTCACGTGGTCGTGACGTCGATGAAGACAGCAGTCGGCGTTTGCAGGATGAAACTGTTTATTTGGCCGAACTTGTGGCCGGAAAATGAGAACTAGAACTACAGCAATACACGCTGTACAAATATAGCGGCGAACAGGGCGTCGTCCGTCGATCAACTGACAAGCGGTCAATCGCGTCGGCTTTTATACAGGCGGTATCGACTTTTCCAGCAATATCGCTGGTGGCGGCGTTATCTCTAGACAAAGCTGGAACGTTCGCGTGCGGGGCGCAATCTTAACACAACGATCTACTATAGACGTGAAGCTTCTCGAACAGCGTCGAGCGTTGATAACCGCCCTTCCGGTCAAACCCGAATACATCAAAACAAGACAAGAAGTGGGCGTGGCATTGCCCCCCTCTGAAAAAAAGCATCGTCCCGATGCTTGTGAAAGAACATAGGAGAGAGAAAAAGAACAAGTGTATACAAAAATAAATTACAATAACAAAGGAAGAAAAATAGAGTCCCCAGGTTCGCTAACGCGCAAAAAACGGCTTAAGGCGCACGACATGGACGACTTCAGGTCGTGCGCGGCGTCGCTGGGAGTTCGTAATGCCGTCCGGGATCACCTCGTAGTCAAGAGCGCCGAGGCGTCGAAGAACCTTGTATGGCCCGAAGTATCGCCGAAGGAGTTTTTCGCTAAGCCCACGTCGGCGTATCGGCGTCCAGACCCAAACACGGTCGCCGGGCTGGTATTCCGCGAAGCGTCGTCGAAGATTGTAGCGACGGCTGTCGGTGTGCTGCTGGGTCTTGATGCGCAGGCGGGCGAGCTGTCGAGCTTCTTCGGCACGTTGTAAGTAAGCGGCGGCATCGAGGTTTTCTTCGTCGGTGACGTTGGGTAGCATGGCGTCGAGCGTCGTCGCCGGGCTCCTTCCGTAGACCAACTTGTACGGAGTCATCTGCGTCGTTTCTTGGACGGCCGTGTTGTATGCGAAGGTCACATACGGAAGGATGGCATCCCACGTCTTGTGTTCGACGTCGACATACATGGCCAACATGTCGGCGATGGTCTTGTTTAGCCGCTCGGTCAGGCCATTTGTCTGTGGGTGGTACGCTGTGGTCCGGCGGTGGCTTGTTTGGCTGTATCTCAGTATTGCCTGAGTTAGGTCAGCAGTAAACGCCGTACCTCTGTCGGTGATGAGAACTTCTGGGGCGCCATGACGCAGGACGATGTTCTCAACGAAGAACTTCGCTACCTCGGCGGCACTGCCTCTAGGCAGGGCCCTCGTCTCGGCGTAGCGGGTGAGGTAGTCTGTAGCTACGACGATCCATTTGTTTCCGGTATTGGACGTCGGGAACGGACCCAGTAAGTCCATCCCGATTTGCTGGAACGGCCGTCGGGGTGGCTCGATAGGCTGCAGAAGTCCGGCTGGCCTAGTGGGCGGTGTCTTGCGTCGCTGACAGTCCCGGCAGGTCTTCACGTAACGAGTGACGTCGGCGGAAAGGCGCGGCCAGTAGTACTTCTCCTGTATTCTTGCTAGCGTGCGAGAAACACCCAGGTGTCCAGCCGTCGGGTCGTCGTGCAGAGCCTGGAGGACCTCTGGCCGCAATGTCGAGGGTACCACGAGAAGGCTATCGGCTCGAAGCGGTGAGAAGTTCTTCTTTAGGAGAACACCGTTGCGCAAGAAAAATGACGCCAGTCCCCGCGTGAATACCTTCGGAACAACGGTGGTCCTGCCCTCGAGGTTTTCCACAAGGCCCCTGAGTTCTGGATCCGTTCGCTGTCGTTCGGCGAAGTCGTCGGCACTTATGATTCCCAAGAAGGAGTCGTCCTCCTTGTCGTCCTGCGGCGGTGGGTCGACGGGGGCGCGAGACAGGCAGTCAGCGTCGGAGTGTTTCCTTCCGGACTTGTAAACGACGGTAATGTCGAATTCTTGAAGTCGTAGGCTCCACCGTGCGAGGCGACCTGAAGGGTCCTTCAAGTTAGCTAGCCAACACAATGCGTGGTGGTCGCTCACAACTTTGAAGGGCCTGCCGTAGAGGTAGGGGCGAAACTTGGATGCAGCCCAGATGATCGCTAGGCACTCCTTTTCTGTTGTGGAATAGTTCGTTTCTGCCTTTGATAGCGACCGGCTAGCATAACTGATGACCCTTTCCTGCCCGTCAGTCTTCTGCACAAGGACGGCGCCGAGTCCTACGCTGCTTGCGTCGGTGTGGATTTCCGTATCGGCGTATTCGTCGAAATGTGCTAGTATAGGAGGCATCTGAAGGCGTCGTTTCAGTTCTTCAAATGCTTCGATTTGCGCCGTTTCCCACTTGAATGGCACGTCGGTCTTCGTGAGGTGAGTTAGCGGTTCGGCGATTCGTGAAAATTCCTTGACAAAGCGCCTGTAGTAGGCGCACAAGCCGAGAAAACGGCGCACGGCTTTCGTGTCGGTGGGGGGCGGGAAGGCAGCGATGGCAGCTGTTTTCCGCGGGTCTGGGCGAACACCACCCTTGCTGATCACGTGACCCAAAAACAGCAGCTCCTCGTATGCAAAGCGGCACTTTTCAGGCTTCAAGGTGAGGCCAGAAGTCTTGATTGCTTGTAGTACAGTGTCAAGGCGCCGGAGGTGTTCGTCGAAGCTTGAGGCAAACACAATGACGTCGTCCAAGTACACAAGGCAAGTCTGCCACTTCAGTCCAGCCAGCACGGTGTCCATAACGCGCTGGAACGTCGCAGGTGCCGAGCAAAGACCAAAGGGCATAACCTTGAACTCGAAGAGGCCGTCTGGTGTTATGAAGGCAGTCTTCTCTCGGTCTCTCTCGTCTACTTCGATTTGCCAATAGCCGGTCTTGAGGTCCATCGACGAAAAGTACCTCGCGTTGTAGAGTCGATCCAGGGTGTCGTCTATCCGTGGGAGAGGGTAGACGTCCTTCTTCGTGATTTTGTTCAGGCGGCGATAATCGACGCAGAAGCGTAGGGTTCCGTCTTTCTTCTTCACTAACACCACGGGTGACGCCCATGGACTCTTCGACGGCTGGATGATGTCGTCGCGTAGCATTTCGTCGACTTGTTTCTTTATGGATTCGCGTTCTCGCGTTGAAACTCTGTACGGGCTCTGCCGGAGTGGCCTGGCGACGGCTGTTTATTTGGCCGAACTTGTGGCCGGAAAATGAGAACTAGAACTACAGCAATACACGCTGTACAAATATAGCGGCGAACAGGGCGTCGTCCGTCGATCAACTGACAAGCGGTCAATCGCGTCGGCTTTTATACAGGCGGTATCGAACTTTCCAGCAATATCGCTGGTGGCGGCGTTATCTCTAGACAAAGCTGGAACGTTCGCGTGCGGGGCGCAATCTTAACACAACGATCTACTATAGACGTGAAGCTTCTCGAACAGCGTCGAGCGTTGATAACCGCCCTTCCGGTCAAACCCGAATACATCAAAACAAGACAAGAAGTGGGCGTGGCAATATTCTGCTTACCGCTTAAGAAGATAGCGAAACTGAGTTTGCGGCTACTTACGACGTAACTTTTCCAAAGCATCTTCTTCCTTAAAACTAATACTTTATAAGTCTCTCATACGCTCCAAAGTTGAGTATGCATCTGCCATATGGGATCCCAGTCATGCTAACCTTATCACCTCTCTTGAACTAGGGCAAAATACCTCTGCAAGATTCATCCAAACTACAACCACACTGCCAGTATAACCTCAATGAAAAATAACTTATCACTTACTCCATTGGCTCAACGACGCAAAGTCGCCCGTCTTTCGCTATTTCATAAAATTTTCTACCATCCAACACTTAGTAATGACCTCATACTCCGGCCTGTGTACCTTTCAAACCGCGTTGATGATCGCAATAAGGTAGGAATCGCATCATGGCACACTAAGTCTTTCTTTCAGTCATTTATTCCCCGTACTTCTCAGGATTGGAACCACCTTCCCTCAAGCGTCGCAACCATCACTGACTGCAAACTTTTCCACGAAGCAATAGATAACATTGTATTATAACCAAGAGAATCTGTTACCTGTACTCACTGCTCCTGTTTGCATATCCTCTTTTATGTTATTATTCCTTTTCTTTGAAATAACTACTATTATTTGTATAACCTGTAGAAATATTGTGTTACCTAAATTCACTGCACTGTTTAATTCTGTATTTTTCATGTATTGTATCCACTCCCCTATTCAATGCCATTTGGCCCGGAGGGTATTATAAATAAAAAAAATATAATAACAAAAATCATTAGGAGCCATCTTAAAGATATTAGGAAAGGGATTCGAGAAATGTTGTTTTACTCAATGCTCCGTTTTACTCATGGGCGTCCCAACGAGCTGTTTCAGGCAATTTTTCATAGGCACTGAATTTTCTATTGTCTCAACAGGCAAGTTGACGATACCTCATGCTCATAACTATTAAGGGCGCCGTCTGTATTGTGTTTCTGTACTCATTAAATGTGAATGTTTGATACGCAACCACCCCTCTATATTTACTTATATTTGTTTTCCTGTTTTAGGCCTTAAATATTTTTCGTATTACTAATCGCCACGTAATAGGAGCTATAAACGGCAATAGCGCGAATAGCGGCGGTGTCCTGCGGCGCTTTGTGCAGCTATATATACACAATACGTATGAGACATTTCTGTGTTGCACGTCTTCTCTCGTTGAAGAAAAATTGCTAAAAGATTGCACGTTAGTGAGTGTATCAAAAAAGTATCCCTTACGCCAGTAGCTAAGTAGAACATGGAAATTCATTGCAGCATCATCTACGTATACACCTGGGGTCTCAAACTCAGCTTATAGCCGGTGGGCCGCGGTCGCGAAATTTAGTTCCAAGGGCCGGGACAGTGAACATGGTGTGGTCGGAGAGAGTTTGAACAAAATGACGTTGCCATTTGAAAGGAAGCCTTTCACATATCTCATATATAGGTCATCTCTGAAGGGGATTTGGAGTGAGGATTCGAGAAACATCGATACCGATGTGCACAACTAGTGAAATCTGGACGCGGATTTAAATATAGAGTCATGTTCCTCAGGAAAGGAATGCTTGAGACCAGTCATGTCTGCGTAGCTCACGAACATACTTATTTAGAAAATAAGAACAAATGGAACGAAGACGGTCATGTGTGCCGGCCGGGCCGCTAGCGAACGGTCTGAAACCCCGTATGCACCATGAGTCCCCTCCTCCCCCCCCCAAAAAAAATGGCGCTACCAGCGATGTTGCAGCTGTACACCTGTCCGGATATACGGTACTGTGCGAACTGTCTTTTACGGACAAGGTAAAAGCCCACACCGGTATTTGCGCCGTCGTGCGAAGGCTTCTTATTGATGTTATTCTGATTGTATGGCAACCCGCTTAGCTGGTCGGCAAGCTGAGCAGCGACTCCCATGAATTGCAAAAATGACAAGCAAGAACCGCTGTCAGCGAAGTGTATAAAGAGTTTTCCTGTGAAGAAGGTAAAACAAACCCCAATAAGTTATTTTGGAAGGAAACTAATGTACTTTGAGCGAGAAGGGCAAAACTTTTGAGATACTAACATCCGTCTCATTCAAATGAAAGAACATAGGTCACAGTTCAGAAATTTTCAAGCAGACATTTTCATGTATAGGCGTTTGCTGCTACATAATATGGATCTATCATAACAACTTTGAGAATGTATCGAAGTATCTTAAGATACAATTGCCAAGTATCGTATCGGATACAATTATTGCGGCAGTATATTGTATCTGTATCTTCATTACTTTTGCCTGAGTATCTTGTATCGTATCGCGATACAATTTCAAAGTATCTTTGCCCAGCCCTGGACGGCTCGTTGTCGGAGTACTGCAGCTTCCACATGCACCAAAGGTGTTTCGCCGCCAACTGCTTCGAGTACGATAGCACCGACTAATAAAACTGCTGCAGTAAGCGCTGCAGAAAGGAAACGTTTTGACGAGCGAATGTCGTGGCTTGGTGGAGCGCATGGTGGACCGATGCAGAGACCAGCGGGACGTGGCACGCCTGCGCGCATTCGCGGCTCAAGCTACGAACCTCTGCCTCCCGTGTTGCTGAAGGGCAGTGTGGTAGTGCATGCATGAGCACAGGCGTAGGTTACCCTCTTCAGCGCCTCCTATGAGGAGGCTCTCCCTATTACTCGGGAGCGCACAACGTGCCGTTTCTCTTCTTAATCGACGACGCTTTGAAGTAGTGCATATCAAATACCAGTGTTTATTGCGTGCTTCTTGATGTCATCTTTGCGCGGTATCCACGGTACGCTGTGTCCAGGTATATGTTAAAGAGTTCAGCTACTACAACCGTTAAAACGTGATCAACCATGAGCGTTAGTCATCGCGATCGAGATGTGCCGCTAGGCGTCAACGCGGTTGCAGCCATGTCAGCGGTGCTATAGATGCCAAATACCAATATACATCGTACAAGCTCTCATATATCGTTACACAATAAGAACTACTTCTGTGAAGGCAAGTTTCACTTTCGTCTCATACCGATTCTTATGGCGGAGGGATCAACCATGTTTTTCTTTTTTTTCTTTTGCAAGACTTAAAATCATGTTGGTGACGTCGTTTGTAACTTTACGAAACTTCGTTTTCTTCAGTCTCTGCCATAACTACGGCAGCTCTGAACCAGGGCGAAGTGAGCAATTATACTGTCTTCGTGGATGAAGATCGTCGTGTCTCCGTCAACACTCCAGCTGCATTTCAATAAACATAAAATTGAGACTCTCGTCGCAGTATTACCTTTCCCAACTTACGTCATTATGAGAAGTAGCCAAGTCGATAGCGCAAGCTATAAGCCCATCACTGTGATTCCCATTGTGTTCGAGGAAAATGTTAATGTGGCATTTAACGAGCTTGTTTTACACTGTTCCTTAAACCGCCTGCACCAACTTCAAATATTGACATCGCCCTGCATTGTGAGTACGTATAAATCCCCAGAGTGTAATTCGTTTACTTAGGTTGTCTGCGCTTGCGTGCCGTATACCATGAAATATCGTAGGAATTGCTGCGGCAAATAACCATTACGAACCAACATTGCAACTTTGAATGCCTACCATACAAGCCACGCCACTCCCTTCGATCCAAGTTCGTGTTTGAAGGAGTGCTTGCCGATGTTCCGGCAGATTGATATTCCGTTAAAACTTCGTGACAGGGGGCGCCCGGGTAGGGTGAGTGTAGGCACATAACACGAGGCTATATTTTCATCCCCCTAATATTCTGCTTGTATGGACAGGGCATGTAGAGCGTAGCAATGTAACTGCGGCTCATTAAGAGCAGCAAACGGGATTTCAATAGAATGCAAGCGTGCGAGGGGGGGGGGTGGCAGAAAGTTAGGTTGGCAGATGCGATTAGGAAGTTTGCGGGGATAGCGTTGCCGCAGCAAGCACAGGACCGGGTTGATTGGCGAAACGTGGGAGAAGATTTCGCCTTGCAGTGGGCGCATTCAGGTTACTGCTGCTGCTGATGATGGTGATGTATATGAACTCGCTCTTTACATTTATAGCTTTTTCAACGCGATATAGTATTATGTTATATATAGTCGTCAGCTATTGACACTTGGCTTATTGCGTACTTTCTTCTAAGATTCATGCGTAGAGAGTCGTATGGCAAAAATACTTCAAAGCTACCTTATGGACTATACCACTTTATAGGCAACTGTACAATGCGGCAATGCACTGTTTTCATGGTGTGACGCTCAACTGTGTGACCTGTTTGTAACAGCTGGGGCTCTGCCGTCATGAATGCTGCGGCAGCTGTCAACCTTCACGTATCAATTTTTGCTTTGTTGTTCGAAGAGATCGTGCGAACAAAATAAACGCGTCAGAAATGTCTGAGTCACTGAATGATGTAGCTTGGAGATTTACTTTAGTACATGATACTTCTTCTGAAGCTGTCGCTGTGATACCGCTTACATACTTGTTGTTCCCGCTCACTATTTATGCTGTCGCTTGCGAGGTCTACACTTTAGGGCTTGTCGTTTCATTTCTGTGACATTTCAATTACAGACGTGTCCGTCCGTCTCCTTTATCAAACCTTAACGTGTTTAAACTCGTACCAGCTGCGCAGGAAACAGTACTCTCGCCCCACTGCAGAACTATGTCGACATTTCACCGCGCAAAATTTTGTGAAATTCAGAAATAAAGACAAGTGCGCAGCTATACTATAGAATGCCTTATGCTTAATGCCGTGCGCAAGGTACCCCACAAATGGCCTGTGCTAAAATGAACTGGTAGGTTTTTCTTTGTTTTGACACTTAAGCCAGTAAATTGCAGACTGAACTTAGAATGTGAAGTTGTAATGATGATACGCTCATAAATTAGTAAAGCGCAGCGACGTGCCTGCAGTGTAGAGTATTAAAGTTTCATACTAATGTGTGTGTAGCGACGTCTAATTCATCGCTTTACTCTGTACTATCAATATGGATTTCTAGAAAAGTGACTATGCTGTCAATATTTCACTACGAGCCCAGCTATGTGCCGCTAAGGTTTTTCTGTATAATGTTTTCACGCGAATTCTGTATTTTGTGTGCCTGATTTCCCGCGTCTTCCTTTAGCAGGAAAAGAATTCACGCAGTTGTTATGTTGCATAGAATTCCACTGTGCCTGTCGAGTTGCTCCGTGACGCTTCAGTAAGACAGATTCTCGAAACGGCGTCCTGCCCTTCCTCTCGTTCTTTGCCTCTTGCATATCTTTCGTCCGATTGTATAGTCGCTAGCTTTCCCGGATTCCTCAAAGAATGTCCGCTCGTAGCTGTAGCTTTCTGAATCCGAGAAAGGCAATTTCCAGGAAATAAGCGAAACTTATGAAGCGGTGATAACGGTCGCGGGTTTCGGAATATTCAGGCACACAGGCCTGACGGTCGTAATTTCTGTTGGCCTCAGTTTACAAATATGTCTATTTTGCGCTCTTGCGTGAGGCACATGGCCATGATATGTTGAATTCCCAAGACATCGCATCTTTAAAGCTCATTGAGTGGCAGAAGCAATGCACATGTAGAACATTTAATGTCCAATGACCTTGTTCAACGAAGGATTTTCACCGATTATGATCCATGTTAATTCTGCCCTTAGTGATTTTCATCGAAATCGTCGAATAATTAAACACTGACCTGCATATGGCGTACGCAAAATCTCAATACTAAACATGGTTTCTCAATTTACAATTGTGAACCAGTTCCAGTACAATGGGCGCATGCGAGTTCAATGGTGAAAGCATTTCTCATTGCGCTTCTCATTCCTTGTACAAACGCTTTCACGCCCATTTTTCTAGTCACAGTGGGCGTGCACATTTCGCATCTCCATGATTCTTGGGCACAACCCACTTTACATAACAGCTGCTTTCCTGCTTTTCCCGCGTAGCCGCACCGTTTCCATGCCTTGCAATGTCAGATGGTCCTCGAGCTCGAGTTTTAACTTTCCGTAAAATCCTAATAGCTGATTTTGCTTATTTCGAAGAGAAACGCATCGAAAATAGCCGACAAGTTCACTCATGAAGAAAAACAGCACGTAGACGGGACAACACAGGACAGCCACACTACACAAACGCTGTGGAGTGTGATTGTCTTCTCTTGTACTGTGCTCGCGGTATTTTTAATCGAAGTAACATGTACCAACTAGCCCTACGGCAAACCCTTCGGCGATCTTGATTACCGCAGTGGCACGAGTACCGAGTGAGGCGCTTGCTTCTCTTCCAACTATATCCGGTTGAGCACTTACTTCTGGTTCTCCCAGTATTCATAAATCTTCTTAAAAATATATATCGATGGTTCTGATTTAAGTTAAGAGTGCTACTAGATACGTGTGATATTGTAGCGTCATATGACTTAAAGTGAAGGCCAATTAACTGTCAGGATAATAATGAAAATTAATGGATGGAGCCCATTGCAAGACAGTGCGCAGCCGGAATCAGTGCGGCACATGGCGGAGCAGATTTCAACCGTGCGTTTCCTTATGTGCGGTCTCTCATATTCGCTTTGGCAAACTGGTACGAAATCAATGGTTCTGGTTGAGGTTAAGAGTTAAATTAAGGCGAAAGCCTTCGATGCCTCCTCAACCGTGTAGGTAACCATCGGTGTCGACGGCGGCGTCAACACGTACGATGCCAGAAGTGACGTGATCAGAGTTTACGGCTTCACGACGTCATCATGTGACGTCATGTTGGCGTCACATGATGACGAACTTGACGTGCAAAGTGGCTATTTGGTATGTCAGCATGCAAACTGGTAAAGTGGTAAAGTGGCGTGCAAAGTGGTCAATTATGTTACATAGCCATTGCGTGAATTCTTTTCCTGCTAAATGGAAAACAGGAAACCAGGCACACAAAATACAGGATTCGCGCTAATACATTCCACAGAAAAAACCTAACAGGCGCGTAGGCGGGATGGTATGGAAATAATGACAGCGCAACCACTCCTCTATAAACTCATATTGATAATGCAGATTAAAAATACTAACTAGGCGTTGTTACAGACGTTAGTAAGAAACGTTACTGATCCTGACTGCAGGCATATTGACACGCCCTACTCATTTGTGTGTATATCATCGTTAGAAGTTATTCTTATTCCAAGTTCACTTTACAATTGACTGCGTGAGGTGCTGAAACAAAGAAAAAATATTCCAGTTCATTTTAGCACAGATCACGAGCGGTGTATCTTGCACACTGCATTTAGCATAAACCATCGTATTGTATAGCGGCGCAGTTGTCTTCAATTTCGGAATTTCAAAAAGATTAGCGAAGAGAAAATTCCACGTGATTCTGCAGCGGAGCTAGACTGTTTCCTATTTACTCGGTACCAGTTACACATGTTCAGGTTAGATAAGGGAGACAGACGAACACGTCTGTACTTTGGTACAAGAAACGATGCACATGAAATGCTTCAAAGAAATTTAACTGCATACGTCCTATCAATACAAGAATAATTGCGTTTTTTTACCTTGCTGCAGTCTGTACTGTATACGTATATATAAAATCTTTGTTTTACGTTTATAGAACAACGTACACATGTAGAAAATACTGTATATGTTTTTTCCACAATA
The DNA here is from genome assembly GCF_013339695.2 of Rhipicephalus sanguineus. Taxonomy (NCBI): domain Eukaryota; kingdom Metazoa; phylum Arthropoda; class Arachnida; order Ixodida; family Ixodidae; genus Rhipicephalus; species Rhipicephalus sanguineus. The sequence goes on along the minus strand of NC_051181.1, from coordinate 29,863,220 downwards.
TGTATAGTATATGTAATCTTGTGTATGCATTTTTGCTTATCTAACTGCCACTGATGTTTGAGTTATGTATCTAGAAAGGGGTGTGACACTCAGTCAGGCACTCGTGCCTTTTTGTCACCCCTCCTAGACAGGACAAATGTACACATTATTTGTCTTTGTCACAAATAAAAATATGAAATATTAAAAATATGAAACAGCAAAGCAAATGAAACGACAAGGCCTAAAGTGTAGGCCTCGCAAGCGATAGTGTAGGATTCAAACGAAGTACCATGTACTGTAATTTATGTCCGAACTACATCATTCAGTGATTCCGGTAGTTCTGAGGCTTTCATTTTGTTCGAACGCTCTCTCAGAACAACAAAGCAAAAATTGATACACGCAAAGGTTCACTGGTGCCGTATAATTCATGACGCCAAAGCACCGGTGGTTCCAAACTGCTCGCGCAGTTGTGCGTGATACAACGGAAAAACTGCGTTGCGACGCCGTACAGTTGCATATACAGAGGTGTAGTCCATAGCGTAGCTTTCAAGTATGCAATTATTTGCCATACCATTCTCCAGCTATGAAGCATACAAGACAGAGGCCAACGTACACAGTATAAATAAGAAAAGCTGACGACGACATATCATATACTCTCGTGTTGCAAAAGCAATAGAGGCCAACTTCGTATACAGTGGGCATGCAAATATAGGCTTCTGTCATGCGCCCACACTCACCCCTCCCATGCGTTTCCTGTCGGAAAGCTTTTACGAAAAAACAGTCTCGTCAACCACCGTTCAAACGCGAACTTGTATCAAAGACTGTGGCGTGGCTGGCGCGGTAGGCATTCAGAGCTGTCATGTTGCTGCGTAATGGCTACCTGCCGCGCTAATTGCTACGATATTTCATGGTATACGGAATGCATAGACAAATAAACTTAACATTGAATAATCGTATTTATACGCAATAGCCAGGCAGGTGGTACACATATGGACGTGACATGTCATCTATTAACGAAATACTGGCATTCTTTATTGGAAGGAATGCTCACGTGCTCACGCTACAATTTATATAAAAGAGTCAGCTGGATAGAGGGAACTTATTAGTGATACCAAAATAATTTTGCATTTAGAGGCATCCAGCATTGTGTGGCGCATTTTTCTATTATATATTTTTCTAGAACAAATGTGCTATTTTTATAACATATTTTGCAAATATGGGGAGGGGAGTCTTCGTGCCAAGACAGAGTGAAAGCAAATCTTCTGGGTGTTTAGGTTCTTTGTAAAAATGTTTCAATCTGTGGCGCCTACACGGACCCGAACTGCTCCTATAATACCTGGAATCACGAAGAAAACAAGAATGTCATCGGTGGCCCTTAAGCAGGCCACAGTACTGTATTTACATGAGGTGCACAATTGTCACATCCATATCCACAATTATGATTCAATTATGACTAGAAGCTCAACCACTGCGTTAATGATTCCGGCAAGATCTGTCACAATTCAACTATACATTTTTCAAGCTAGGTCAGTCACAGCTGCTGTACTATTAACCCTCCGTGCAGCTCTTCACTTTACCATCTAATTCGTGGTCTCTCGTCTGCCATATTGCAGTGGGTACATAGGCACTGCTACATTCAGGGAAGTGATCAAGCAGACGCAGCTTCTTGATCCGCCCGTGACAGCGTCAGCAGCGTTGTCATTTCCCTGTCGAGATGTGACGCAGCAAAAGGACTTCGCGTGCCAGCACGTCATTTAATGCGGGACCTGTGGAATTCACCCACGTTTTCAAGTCCACGCCTGCATACCTTGGACCGTGGTCACCAACTAGTTATACCGTTCAAACTATCACCACGTGATTCAATCATGTTGGTCCGGTAGTTCTCAAAGTGTCAGCTACAACGTTGCCCTTTGAAAGGTGGCATTTCTCATATCTAATATATGAGCAATTTTTGAAGAGGATTTGACGCCAGTAATCCAACAACGTATAGATGCCGGTCTCCAGACTGACTAAAATCTGGACGCCGATTCTGAAATAAAGAGGTTTTGTTTCATGGTTATGCTTTAATACATATTGACCACAGGGGGTGCCTCACGAAAAAAAGAATGCCTGAGACTAGTCATGTCTGTGTAGCTCAAAATACAATTATGAAGAAGATTTAAAAAACTATGGAACGAAGACAGTCACGTGCGGCCCGCCGGCCGCGTGTTTCACACCCTTGGTCTCTAGGTAGCAGGCTGGTGGGCATCGAGGCGCGTCAACGCCTGGGGCGGCTGCACAGACGGAGAGAGCAACTTGCGCTCACGCAGGCAAACGCGTGGCTAGCACGCACGTGACACTGCACGCCATCTATGCTGGCTCCTTGTGCCACTTTCTAATAATTACGCTGAGCTCTCTTATGTGAACTCTACGAAAACAGAGATACGCAGAAAAACGAAGCTGGACTATATACATTCAACTGCATTTCCCTGCTTTATGCTGGACTGTCTTATGCTGATTAGTGAGAATGCATATAACGTTTAGAGGAAGATGTAGGCTTGAGAAGCTGAAAAGCCCGTGAAGAGGGTGTGTCACTAGGCCCCCCTGTTCAAGGTTTTTTGTTCTCTTTGTCTAATGAGAATGTGTAGTTTATGTGATAACATCTCTTTGATACACGTTATATTGCATTGAAATTGAATTGAATTGAATCTTTATTTTCATGTTTGATACTACATGAAGGATGGCGGGAGTAAAAGCTGCACTAAAACAGCTTGACTAGCTCCCGCTACCTAAAAATGAATGGGTCAGAAGCACTGGCATACAAATAAGGTAACAAAAGCATACTATACAGAAATATGGTAATGTCAATCAATATAATTACATAATCTATACGTAAACAGGATACAACAGTTTCCATGAAGAGAAAACAAAACATCAGAAGCTTAAAAAGGCTATGTATACATGTGTTACAAAATGCATAAGAGGTCAAACTGATACAAAAGGGTAAACGACATCATGATACAATTTATAAGAACAATGATGCAACATTTTTTGTGGTCATGTTTTCTATATTTACATCAATGCTGCTTAAATAATTCAGCATTCTGGGAATAGCATTGCGTACCATTTGGTCATCATATTTTGTGCGTGATCGCGGTATTAACCAGAGGTTATGCTTACGGGTATCATATTTATTCTCCGAAGGCTGTAGGTTGGCTAAATCAGATAGTACAGTTTTTTGCTTCAGCTCTTTTTTTATACTCCTACAAATGTTGTAATTGTAAAGATTTTGAAAACTGATTAGTTTATATTTTTGTTGCATGTATATAACTGAGTGATAAGGTTCTTTCTTAGCGATAATTTTTAGGAATCTATTTTGAAGTCTACTGAGCTTATCAATATTTGTTTGTGTTGTGTCACCCCACACCATAAAGCAATAGTTAACATAGGACATAAACAAAGAATTATAAATAATAAGTATTGTTTTTAACGGAAGTAGATAATTGTTGCGATAAATTATACCAAGTACACGTGCCGTTTTTGTCGCTACTTGCTCTACTTGTGCGTCCCATAGCATGCTGTTTGAAAATACGACACCTAATGTTTTCACATTATCCACCATTTGAATCAGATTGTTATTAAGATAGAGCGGAGAAGTTACTTGTACCTGCTTGCCTTTTGCTCGAAACATAACCGCTTTGGTTTTTTCTGCGTTTATTAATAGCCCATTGGAACATGTCCACTTATATATCTTCTCTAGTATATTATTTCCTCTTGGAATCAACTGGTCAGTATCATCATGTGCAAAAAATACGCTTGTATCATCAGCATAAATAACAAATTTTGCTGAAGGATCTATATGTACGATGTCATTTATGTATAAATTCAACAAAAACGGACCTAATATACTGCCCTGAGGCACTCCGAGAAGTTTGGTTTAGTCGTCGAAGAAAAATTGTTTATACACACGTATTGTTTCCTTTCACTTAGGTATGAGTCAAACAAGTCTAAGGCAACACCTCGTACACCGTATAAATCTAGCTTACGTAAAAGTAACTGATTATAGTAAATATTTACGCCTAAACATGTACATACTTCCTTACGTAGCTTGTAATAAGTGATAATGGGTAGAGAACATAATGATACTTTCTACTGGGATGAGAATAAAAAAAATTTAGTTTCCGTTGATCAGTGGTGAGTATACTTATTTTGCACCGCCCTAAAAAATTATGAAAAGCCTGATTACTACTGTTTGCAGATATTCCTTAGAATTAATATTTCTTGTGTCCACGGCGCATAGTTCTCAATGAGAAGGTGCGAAAGACTTGGCTGGATTCCTAATATAAAGTACAAAAGAGTAACACGCCTCCAATGAATGCTTGTAGCACATCTAAATTAGCAACGACCTTATATCTATCACGCAGGCAATTGCATATTAATAGAAAAAGGTCTCTCTCGCCTACTTATTCTACTTTAATGCTAAGAATATCGTGGTCAAGCCTGTCGAATGCCTGATAAGAGTGTACAACTATATGTCCTGTAAAAGTTACCGTCATTGCAATGGCTTTTTTATTGCGATAGCAATTATATGGACAGTCTCGGCTGGTTTTTGTCCATCCCCGTCGCCGTCATTCACCATATATGTATAAATATGTATATATATATGAAAGTCCCAAAGAAAAATAATTTACAAAAATGCTTCCGAAGCGCGGAATTGAACCAGGGACCTCTCGCTCCGCCGCCCGTGGCGCTAGCCACTAGGCCACGAAACGCCGATCCTCTAGGGAGTTAACGGCGAGCGTTATATACACACCCTTTACCGCTGGCCGGACTCAGAGACGGCAGGCGCTTAAAAGCGTTTCTTCATTGCCAGCGAGATGGCGCGAGGAGCGCAAGGAAGGTCTTTCGCTCGCTGCAGCGGCCGGGTTTGCGAAAGGAGCGCGCTGTTCAAACAGAAATAAGTTACAACTGCGACATTTCGTTCGCGCTCCTCCTGTGTGTACCTGTTTGTTCGTTTCGTGCGTCCTGCTTTATGTTTCAGCAGCGCGTTTCTAGTATCGAGCTTTGACGCATGATATTTCGCGCTCGTCCTGTGTGCGTTCTTTTCGTGCGTCCTTTGGGCTGGAGCGACGCGCTGGCAATTTCGAGCTGCTTTCCGTTCTTCGCGTTAGATTCCAATTTGTTGCTATCGCATTCATTGCTTCGCCATTGCGGCGAAACTGTGACTTTTCTTCTTACCAGTCACACATACGAGTGCTAGGTCAGCACAATGACCGGATGGCAATCCAAATAAATGAAACAATACTGAATTTGTTTATGCTCTTTGTCAATCTATTTTCGGCTTTTTGTCGATGACTTTACCGAAGAATGATAAAGCACAGATTGGCCACAAAATGAACATTAATGAGCGCTCGACTATCTTTAAAACGGGAGTAGTGCTACCACGTTTACGTTCGAGAAAAAGGTACCTGTTGCAAACATGAGTTTAGTAATTCCCGACACAACAAACGATGTTGGTTTAGAAATAATTTAACAGGGTATGGAATAATACTTATCTGGTCCATCTCGAGCTATTTCTAAAGTATTGACCCACCGTAGCAGCACGCTAAGGGGAAAAAAAGCGAGTGGGGCTCGCAAGAGACGCCATCTTGGAGGGCTGGCGCGCGCAGGAGAGAACAGCGGCCAAAACAACGGAGAAGATAGCCGATCGTCCGCGCAGTCTGGGTCTTGCCCCAGTCCTGTGGAGCGTGGGGGCCTGCCGGACTACTAGCCTCGGCGAGCTGCTGTCTTCATGATCCGGTCGTCCAGCTGGCCGGCTGTGCAGCGCGCTGCCGGTACAGGTCAGCGCTTACGCCGCCGACTTCGAACAAACACGGGCTTGCGGACGCCCAACGGCGAACGTGCCTCTGTGAGCTGAGACGTGCCAGGAGTGCCTGCCGGCACCAATCTCAGTTTGCTAAAAGGAACGACGTACGAGGACCTCGCATCGTTTGCGGAGCGCCCTTCGACACCAGCAGAGACGACGTTACCGACGTTTTGCGTCCTATGAACGTGAGCTGATTAAATGTGATTAGGGACGTGCATAGAACTTGGCCGTGGTAGGACATCCTAATTATTGTGTTTTGAGGAGCTGGTTATTTCTAGTTATTTCTATTCTTTTGTGTGTGTAATTATCTCGTTGAATGAAATGAAGTATGTGTTTATGTCACACCTTGTCGCCTTCGTGTGTCCACTGCGTTTGCTGAAGCAAAACGTGCCGGGTGCCATGAACATCGTCACAGTTACTTTCCTACATTGCCTAAACGTGGCTAATGTCCGCTTCTGATCGCATTCCCGCAACAATCAAAGGCAACATTGCCACAACGTTGATGAAACATTTCTGTAATGCTGCTTGAAGGTTTATACAACATTTAGGCAGCTTTTAAGTAACCTGTCTGTAACGTGCATCGGTGCTGATGCAACGTTTTCGTAACGCTGTTTGGAAGTTCCTGCCAAATTTAGGCAACGTTTTAGTAAGTGATGTGCAACATATAGCAACATTGATGCAACAATCTTGCAATGCTGCTTCAATGTTCCAACAACATTGCGGCAACTTTTGAGGAACTTAACTGCTACATGCAGCAACATTTTTGCCATGCTGCTTTGATGTTCTTGCAACGTTTAGGCAACCTTTGAGTAATTTAGCTGCAACATACAGCAATAATATGATAATGTTGTTACGATGTTACTTTATAATTTCTACAACATACAAGAAACCTTCGATTTACTTGCAACGTTCAGCCACATTAACATCAAGGCATTGGTGTGGTTTTGACGGCTCCGTTTTCATCCACCGAGTCCGTCTGCCATAGGCATCTCGATTCGTCATGTCTATAGAAACAGCAAATGACAGAGTGGATTCGCCAATGGCAGAGAGCACAATACATCAAATAATAAATTTGCATGACATTGTTACAGTGAGAGGTGTTATGGTAATGATTCTTGACATGAGTGGTCATGAAGCCAGCCTCACTTGAACAGATGTGTTACACGCAGATCTACTTGCTGCCAATCAATGGTTACTATAGTAGTGATATTTGCCAAGAAGGTGTAAAACCGAGCTCTTCATATTGGCTCTTCAATGTTTCTTATGCAATAATTGTATCTCGACGCTTGCAATACGTTGTCGGCAATACGGCTTTGAAGAACAGCAGCCGGTTAATCTACGATAGCTGTGACTACAGCGAGCTTCCTGGTGGCATGGAAGTTCCAAGACATGAGTTCATCACTCAGAGTAAACAACATAAAAAGCAATGCAAAGATTTATTGCACATAAAAGAAAAGACACATAGTTTTCATACAGGCAAAGTTCAGGAATCAAATTAATGCTACAATTATTTCTACAAAAACTATGCTTACATTTTCAAGATAAATGTACATATCCCGGACAGCAATGTAGCAGAAACATTTCCATTCACCAATGGCGATCACAATCTTTGATGAGGGATTTATTGCGGCTAGCTGTGCGGGATTGGCAATGAAAAGGACCACCAGTGCTGATGAATTAAAGGCCCTGAATTCTTGCAATCAACAAAATCATTGACATATTGCACAGCTGAAAAGTTAAACAAAAGAATAAAAAAACAAAAATAATGGCTCCAATGCTTGCTGGTCTTACAGTAAAACTAGCAATATGAAGAAGAAGGAAATACTGCATACAGTAATATTGCACAATAGTGTGAACAAACTTGACAGGCTTGACTAGACACTACAATCTTACAGAACAGTATGAGAAAACTTAGTTCGACCTTGTAAAATATCCTAGGCAAAATATGGCACAGGATAACATAAGCAATAATACTGCAGAACTGGTGCCCATAACTTTTGGCCACTCGTCAATTAAGTGTAGTCACATAAGTTATTCACTAAAGAGACGCTTGATTAGATAATGTAGTTTACAACATGGCATGAATAAACATAAGTGCAACGTGCAGAATTTTGAAGCTATATTACTATACAAAAACATACACAATAGAAATAAAACACTTGATTGAAGGTGACGGATGAAGGCTGAACTCAGGCCACCACTGCCTCTTTAGAGAAAAAAAATGGTACAAACTAAACAGGCAAAACAACGCGAATGCTTCATTAAGGCAATTGAAGTACTTAGAAATATTCAAAGAAAGTCTTGCTAATTCGTGTAATAATCTATGACAACAATTAGACTCAACCTGCCATTGTGTTTAAAGCCTGACGAAAACAACAGTAAAATGAATACATCCCGCAATTCGTGTTCCCCTCTTTCCGATTGTTGGTTCTTAATAAAGCACTATAACACCTTTCAGTTTCTTTGATCAGATATGAATGCATTGCCATGCATGAGGACGAGCAAAATTTATCAACATATTCAATGTACAAAGCTAAGAGTCAAACTGGCGACCACTGCATTATGTACTTACTCTGGCTTCAAAATTAATAAAGCATAAGGCTCCTGCAGAATGCAATAAAACAAATGCATTTAGATTTCGCTTTTTTTAGGCAACCACAAAACCCATGCCCAGCCGTCTGTTTCAGTGTATCTTACAGGGTACATGGAATTTAGGACGCTTATTCCCATCAACCATAACCATAACAATAACCCACTGTTGTGTTTTCTGACAGGCAGCCACATCTTCAAGGTAGCAAATTCAAAAAGAATGACTCTGCGGACTTGTCCTATAAACTCCGGAGCTGCTAGAAAACACGTGTTCGGCGTTAGGCAAGGTGGAAGTGCGTGATCCAGAGCCCGACGAAGAAAAGCCACGTATGCATCACCATCGCCTGAGGCCGATGAGCAAAAGAAACTGACCGCGCCGTGCGACTGATAGAACCGAGCACATGGGTCGCAAAGTTAAACTTTGTCTTCTCGCTCTGCCTACTCGTTCGTGCCGACGTATAGTGCCTAGAATAAGTATATTCTAGGCACTATAGCCCAGTGATCGTCACTACGACAGTGGTCACTTGAATCAAAACAGCTAGCCAGCTCCGAACGGACAGCTTCAGCTATTCTTCGACTCTTTTGTCTGCGGCCTGCTTCACTCAGTGCGCGCATAACGCGCTGCATTTTTCACCGTGGCATAGGGCAAAGCAAACCACGGAATATTTTGCGAGTGACCACTAACCGGACAACTAAATGGTGTTATTTGCATACATCAACAAAAAGCTTGCCGTTCTTTTTCTATGCCAGTATGCGAAGTCATCAGCTGAGCGCCACGAAGATCGAAAACAGCGCGCTCAACTGTCTGCGGAAAACCAAAAAAAATATCTCTGCACGCGGCCGTTGACAATGTCAGTTACCGTAGGACTGCCGCTGATCAGAAAAGGCTGCACTTCTTGTTTCGGCCTCGCTTTCATACGCCAATTGCCCCTGAGGCACCACAGTGCGACAATGAACGCGTAGGTAGGGCACATGCAAGTACACATTTAAGACGAGGTATTAGAGAAATTTATTTGGAAGGTGCGCTGTGCACGTGTACGCGCGTGCTCACAGTGCGGTTAGCAGTGCAGCCATGGCATAGTAATTAAGGCCCAGCGGCTGTGAAATATTTTGAATTAGTGCACGCCACGAAAATAAGAATAGCTTTTCAGGAAATATCCGCAGTTCCAGCGGCTAAATTTCAGCCGATATGAGCCAGCATCGCTCAACATTTGACAACGTTGCTTTAACATAAAGATGTAATATTACCTCAACATCACTTGAGCAACATTGCTGAACGTTGAGATGTTAAGCAACATCTGACAACATTGTCACAATGTTGCGAAATGTCGCGCAACATTCAACAACATTCGCAGAGTTGCGGCCACATTGCGTCAACCCTTACTTTTTTGGTCAGTCTACAGACACCCTAAAAATGGGTTTAGACAGTCTATAGACTGTCTAAATAAATTTTTGTAAGGGAAAAATTCGGGCTACTAGGGCAACTTCGTCAGCAGAGGCTGCTGATAGGTAAAATGATCGCGATTAGATATATATACGGTTCTGCTTGCCTTAAGGTGTGAGGAAGAAAAAACTAGCTAAAGCCACCTTAAATCATAAGTTGTTTTCATAAGCAATAAGCTTTTATACCTGACAGATTTTGATGGTGGCGTCGTACGCGAAAAACCGAGCGGTGGCTCCTTCAAAACTAATCGGCTCCTGCAAAATGCGTATGACGACACCCTAGTGACCTTGCTGCAACATGTCAATATTGTCTGCGAGTCGGGCTCTTTGCCTGCGCTGTAGAAACACACCAAGATAGTAGTGATGCAGAACTATCGGTAAACTGACTATCGAGAGTATCTATACTTTCCTTGAATCTATCGATGGTGTAAACAAACTGTCGGTCCAATTGGTAGTACCGTCGGTAATATTACTAGCGATATTACTGCCAGGCGGGTTTATTGCTTTGTTTTGATGTATTCGGGATTCACCCACAGACTGTTAGCAGCGTTGGACGCAGACCGCGCGATTGTTTGAGATCATTTTGTTACGATTACGCACCAGACGCGAATATTCATGTTTATTGGAGAGCTTAATCGAGCACCAGCCATAACGCTGGAAGGTTCGATGACTGATTTATAAAAGACGAAGCGTTCCACCGATTATGAGATTACTCGACGGCCGGCGACTGTACTCGCCGAAATCAGTGCGCAGCGTGTGTCACTTGTATTTCGAGTTAAGTTCGACGAAATAAAGAGCTTCGTATTTCACAGTCTTGCTGCAGCATTCTTCACCGTCACAACCACGTGACAAACTATCCATAGTGGTGCGAATAATAAGGCTGTTACGGGCTGCCGAAATTGCCCAAAATATCCGTGATAGCCTACTATTAGCTTCGCTTAACTTATGAGCAAATTTTTGGCGAGAGAAATAATTTCTGCTGTGAAAATGGCGGCACATGTCGACCAATAAATTCATATTCAAAAGAAACCAGATGCAACTTAGAATTAACAAACTTAGTTCTTGATACAATTTTTATTTTGAAATCATACAATGTTATATAAGTTTGAAGCCGCGCAGTTCCACCCCATGTCACGGCTTCCTTTCCGCTACAGCTGAATAGTTTGACTTTATGAACATTTCAGCGAGGCACTCTCGTGAAGAGCACAAGCTTCTCAACTTTCTTGCCCTTCAGCCTGCTCATCCGGCGCCACTATGTACCACGCGCGCGATAACCAAGTTTATTCTGCAATGAGTTCGCGCTGTTGATTTTATACTATCGAGAGTACGTACTATTGATAGCTCTATCGGTAGTATTTTTTACCATCGATAGTTCCACAGTGACTCAGCTATCGATAGTATCGATAGTACCATCGCTAGTTCTGCATCACTAGAAGATAGTTCTGATGCCCACACAGGAAAAACACTTGCATTTCAACCACCTCCGCACCGTATATCTCACCGCATGTGTTGAAGTCATGGAGCGTGTTTTCATACTCCGCTTGCTGAATGCATGGATAAGGAAGAGAAGTTACCACACGCCACGATCGGCTTCCGTTCACGGCTGTCCACACAAGACGTTATGCTTCAACTTCAGTGTCATGTACTTGACGCCCTACAGAGACCTAAACTGGACACAAGATCCATACTTGGCCTAGGCCTTACAAAGTGTTTGATAACGTGACACATAATGCTAATCTCAAGGCACTCTTGCAACTAAACATGGGTACAAAGACACATCGCTACATGAAAGACTTCGTTTACAACCGGATTACCACATTGACAAGAGGCGGGCTCCAGTCGGACGTTATCTAGCTTGGAAGCAAGGGCTCCGTCCTCCCTCTCGTGTTTTGAATATCGCCGTCACGGAGCTCCAAGCGCAGCTGGCTGCTATCCCACGCCTAAATCTCAGCCTATACGCGGCCGATATCTTTAGGACTGCTGGAGTCAGTGACGGCGAAATTGAACAGAACCTGCGAGAAGCAATCGCCACAGTGATCGGGGATGTCGAGCGACGACGTCTTTCGAGTTGGTCGCTCAAGCCCGAAATACTTATCCTAGGTCCCGTTACGCACCACTGAGCGACACATGAGAGCACGCATTCCATCACCCTGGAGGTCAAAGGGCATCATATGCCATACGTGTCTAGTTTGCCAGTTCTGGGGTTCCGTATACAACAAAACCGTAAGAACACAGACACTATCGAACCCCTGAGCAACCACGGTACTCATACAGGAATGTTAATCGCGCGCATCGCCACCAAACACAAGGGAACAAAAAAGTACGTTTTACGGTTACAAGTTTTTATTATTTGACTAATCACGTAGGTCACGCCCTTCGTACTCCTTCCCAATGCCAAGAAACACAGTATTAACACCATTATAAAGAAAGCATACAAGCAAGCCCTGTACTTTCCTGGTTACACGGAGAATCAGAAGCTCATGGAACTAAACGTACATAACACAATTCGTGACTTAAAGGGACTGTCTACCGCTCGGAAAAATTTTTCTGATTGTGGTGAAAATGAGAAGATCGTTCGTCACGTCGGCGGCAATGAGCATGTTTTGGCCCCATAAAAAAGGAATTATATTTTTAATGTGATGTTGAAAACCGTGAAAGAATGACCGCTAGCGTCACCCAACGGCGATGTGGTTCAATATACTAGTAGGACAAGAAATCCTCACAGGTAGACTCACTTTGCTTTAAAACAAACATGTATAACTTGAAATAGTATTTCACGCACTTGAGGCACCTTTCGGTTGCATCAGAGAGTAATCTTTTGCTTTTCTTTTTTCTCACGCATCCAAAAAGGCGACCGGTGGCACAGCTTGTGGCGACGTCTTCGATTTCGTCTGCTTCAAGTCATGCGCTATGCCATGCGGCTCTCCGCGCTGGTCGTACTGTGCCGCTGTATTATTGTTAGGATATGCCACGTGTGCTGCGCAGTGAAGGCGCGCATTTATTGTATCTTTTTGATGAATCTACTTTGCTTGGATTGCCGCAGCAGTGCTAAAATAAACGCATAGACTGCGATTACAGCAAAACAAGTGTTCTGTAATCGTATAATAAGGCTTCATTTAACCGCTATGCGCCGAAAACGACTGTTACATTCATTACATTAGTGTTCAACGAAAATAAAGTAATCCTACTGAAATTACATGTGCTTACGGTTTTAATTTTTACCGGTACTACAATCGTCATCGCGTCCACCAACCAGTGTTGTGGGCATGTTTCACACCAATGGAAGAAGACCGAACGCAGAACGAAAAATTCTGTTTTAAAAATTTATGCTCACTTTTCAGAGAAACCGCTGCAAGGTTGTACACTTCAGACGGTACGCTTTCTATTGCGGTACAAAACATAAAAGCGATGAAGGGCGTTAGACAGTCCCTTTAATTGAGGCTCGACGCATTTCACTAGTAGACTCTATGTATAAAATTTGTAGTCTTATACCATTGCCACTGAAGAAAGCAATGTACTACGCCATTTTTTACTCAAAGCTTCACTAATGTGTGGAACAATGACTGCTAAAAATCATGACAAATTAATAGATTACAGTAAAGATTAATACGAATTTTCGAAAACTGCCACGGTAGATCGTAGGACTTACCCACACACAATGTTTTTGATAAACACTCATTAGTCCAACCAAATTAAAATTACTATTATAGTTTACTTTCGATCATAAATAAGCACATACTCAATTTTGTCACTCACCTACTTCTTCCCCTTGAAATCAATTACGCCGCCCAATAAGAATACTACCACTCATGCGTACTACGGACGTCAAGACTTTGAGCATCAAATACCACGGCTACTAACATTGTGGATTATGACATTGATTTTTATGAACCCCTCCTTAAACAATGAGTTAAGAATTTCCTGCAGCATTCTAGGATAGATTATCAATAAAATACATCTTGCTAAATTTTGATGTAGACCATGTATACATGTTTATGGGTGGTTTTTTTCGGTCCGTGTTGCGATTTCAAAGTTCATAACAATTTTATGTATATAAGTATATACTCATGAAGTGTTTGTATGATGTCTGTCTGTATTGTTTTATTTGCATTGAAAATTTGTGCATGCATGTTGAATTGTTTGGTTGGTGTAATGTTTTACTACATTCAAAATCATGTACATGCGTGCCGAGTGCGCATAGGACTAAGAGCTTCTGTCAGAGAACGTGAACAATAAACTTCAACTTCACACTACGAGCGTCTCTGAGGAGGAGGAGAGGTTGAGGAGAGGAAAAGATGCAATTTCTGCACCCCTCGTTGGGAGCACGGCTCAGCGCCTGTAGGGGAATGGGCAGAGCGCGATAAAAATATGAAGACAGGAGAAGGAGATGAGAGTGGCGTACATGGCTGAGGGGCTGGTGGGGGTTTCTACAGCCGGTTGTCCAGTGCAGTGTCCCCAAGGAAGCGAAGAACCGCATTGAAGACCAAGGTGTGCAGGTGGGCAGGGAACAGAAGATCCCTCTGTGTAACCGCGGTGTAGGCCCTGGCGACGGAGTACACACTGATCACGGTGGCTAGTTGAGCTTGAGCCGTGAGGCAAATACAGAAAAAGGCGCTCGAGCGTTTCGTCTGCCCCGCACGCAGTGCACTCAGGTGACGAGGTTCTGTCAATCGATGACGCCAGGCCGAAGGGGCAGGAGGGACCTTTCGATCTCGGAGAGACCTCCGTCAGGCAGCAGGGTCGGCGGTTCTATCCTGGATACTCACTCTTCAGGCATGCAACTTCGTATTAACGTCTCAAGGTGAGCCTCGAATACTCTGAAGCAACCACAGTGTGGCAGACTGCTGTGATGGCAGACCAATGCGCTTCTTTTGGCAGTGCGTCTGCGTGCTCAGTTCCTTGGATTTCCACGTGGGATGAAACCCAATGCAGGAAGACATCGACGCTACTGGCAAGGAGGGCATGCAGCCTCATGGCGAGCAGTTGGGCTCCGAAGACTGCCCGTTTCACTTTTGCCACGGCTAGCAGCGCGGCTCATGAGTTGCATGTGACAGCCTTGGGGCACCTTGGGGGAACTGCCACCAGCCGATCCACGGCAATTTGGGGACCAGCCGTCTCTGCGGTGGTAGAGCACTAAGCCACAAAATGGAGACCACAGGCGGCCGTCCTACCATGTACTGGCACGGCGCAGGCGGCTGTGGTTGAGCCTGTGGCTCGGAAGGCGTGGCTGTCTGTGCGGAGAATAATCCTTTCAGCCAACTACCTCTCTAGCTTGGAGGCAGCCGCCTGCTGGTGAGCGCAGGGTGCTGAGCGACGCTTGGAGAGTCGTCCCAGGTCGGTAGTCATAGACAGTGGCTTCTCCATCGGCGGTGGGAATATAGTGGAGGCACCGGTCCTACAGCTTTTCGATATTCCCACGCCCGCTTCTTGTTTTATCTTGATGTATTCGCGTTGGACCAGCAATGACGGTTAGCAACGCTCGGCGCTGACCGCGCTGCAGTGTTCGAGAAGCTTCCCGATTGTAGGAGCTCACTTTGTTAAGATTCCGCACACGCTGCGAACAGCCTAGATTACATCATAGCTTGTGCGACCACCAGTGATCAGACTGGAAAGTTCGATGCGTGATGTATAAAAGACGGCGCGTCCCAGCCATGAGCAGTTTTTCGACAGCCGACGCTCTGTTCGCTGCTATCAGTGTACAGTGTATATTCCTGTAGTTTGACTGTCCTTTTCCCTGCCACAAGTTCGGCCAAGTAAAAGAGCTTCATCTTCGACACGCCGGCTGCTTCCTTCGGCGACGTCACGACCCCGTGACATCTGGTGGAGATGCTGCTTCGGCCATGTTTCGGACGCCCCACAAGACCGTGATCCAAGTCAGTGGAGTGACATACCCATAGGGCCAATGGGGACGTTTTTCCGCTTCCGGCGACGGTGGCGGTTCCTGGGATGGGCGGTAATTGACTGGATTTTGGATTTCTGCTGGAGGCGAGCCAATCCGAAAGGAAAAAATCCAATATGGCCGCGCCCGTTTGCGGTCGCTTCCTCGCTCGTGGTGCCGCCGGCCCCGCGGCCGCGACGTCGGTTCGAGCGTTTGCGCACTAATTGCTACTGCACTGTCTTCTCTCTTTATTGCCGATGTACGTACGTAATGTGTGTAGTTGTTTTTCTGCTTCGTTGTAGCCTCTGTGGTAGCATGGCGAATGGTGGCGAGCGGCGCCGTCGCAGCTGCATAGCAGCCGCTTTCGGCGCTCGCTCGAGAAGCAAAAAGCGCATATAACTTTCTTCACATGACATTTTATTGAAGGAAACGTAAATTCCTGCACATTTAGGCAATATTTGGGCTATAATATCGGTAACAATAACAAAAGAAAACGAAAAAGATTCGAAATACTGCTGTGGTAAAACCTGAGTACAGGAATGCGTACATCGAGCACGCGTACAATATAAATAGGATACGAAAACGCATAATACAGCATAATACAATCACATAAGCAGGGTAAGCATATAAAGTGCTACATCAGCGTAAATAAGTGTACACATACGAGTTGTACAGATTATGACTAGCAGCATGAAGCGAAACAATTCCGCGCATTGAAATATATCATAACAAAACAAGTTGTTCGAATGGTTGGTGCATACTGTGCAAAAGATAATGACGCAACGCAAGCCGAAGAAAACACGGGGTATAGGGAAAACACCCTTTCCTGCACTTTTTTTTATTGCCCTGCGTTGTGTCACTCCCTTTTGCACATACACACACACACATACTTTTGCATATATGTACACAGAAAGTGCACCTAACAGTCATAGCCTTTGGCTCATGTAGACGAACCCATGGAGCATAAGTAGATCAATGTCATAATATGCTGCAGTGCTACAGCATATTATTTTGTAAAAGCAGTGAGACAAATCAACCATTTGGCTCAGCTATCCCTGATCATGTTTTCCTCCAGGTAAATGTGTTGTAGGCAAGCTCACGTGATGTGAACAGGACACAGCATGCTTTAATTTTCAAGTAATAAAGGGAGAAGAACGCAACAAAGAGTGGTCTAGACTCAGTTGCAGAGGTGACCTTTGAAATTTGTGGAAACATTGTGGTTGTGACTGGTGCATAACAGGAATGATCACAGGTCATTAGTCAAGTTCGAAGTTGTGCGAAATACTCAAGGTAACATGAAATATACACGAAGATAAGCATCTTATCAAAGAAATAAGTAGAGTAAAGTGCAAAGTTGAACGCAGCTTCCCTATTATTTTTCTACCAGGTATCATGTTGGATCCATCACAATGTCAGATGATTTTCTGAGCAGTACTTAAATTGCAGATGGGGAACGCTGCACAGTTTCATCATAATGTGTCACTAACTAGAACTGCATCACTTGTCATTCATTGGTTCAGGAAGTGGAATGTCGGAGTTTGCAGAGTTTAGTTAAACAAGAAACAGAGTTGCTCTACACAAACAGTACGTTGTGAATAGTTTCAGTGAGTATGGATGCATGCTTCTATTTCAAACTAACATGCATGTCAACCGAGTCGCAGCTTCTGCACAAACCCCTCTGGAATCCTCACAGAGCTGAGCACTTCATCAATGTATCTTTTATGCCTGTGAATAGCTGACACCATCAGTTCTTTGCAGTGGCACAACAGTCATGACCAGAGGTTTGTAATTGAAAAGTGACAGAGCCCGTGGGTGCTGAAAATCTTTTGGACTTGGTGAGCACCTGCATTCATGCATGCTTCAACCTTCGTGGCCCGTCGCAGAGGTCTAGTGGTTACGGTGCTCAACTCCTGGCCCGAACGTAGTGGGATTGAATCCCGGATGCATATCAATGGATGCAATATGCTTGAGGCCCATCTGCCTAGATTTAGGTGCACGTTAAAAAAAACGCCAGGTGCTCAAAAAATCTCAAGTGCTCCACTACTGCATGCCTCATATTCTTATCATGGTTTTGGACATAAACCCTCCACATTTTTTATTAATCAACCTATTTTTGCAACGTTCATTGTGAATTAATCACACTGTTACTGTTTGTAAAGACTGCTTCAGTGTAAAACGAGTCGTCAGTATTATATAAATTTTGGCATTTTTTGGGAGGCTGGATGTTTGATTGCCTTCCAAACCATGTCAAGCAAACAGAAAGAAAGCAGAACGAGCAGGGTTTTCCAGTGCATTTTGGGAAGTGTTGGCATTTCCCAATACTAAAGCAATCCAGAACCTCTGGTTGTAATACTCATGCTGATAGGGGCACACAAGGCTTCAAAAAAAAAGTTAGTCGGTTAAACTTGTATAATACAAAAGTAACGCAGCAGGAGCAAAAGTAGTCAATGCATTACATACAACCACAGCAGAATTATAAATACACATATATAAATATATACCTACATAAAATATACATATATACATAAAAATACGTACATATACACATAAAAAAAGAAATAGTGCAACACATCTAAAAAATGGATAGGAAATGGGTGCAGAAGGCTGCACTAGAAATCCAATTTACATAATCATGTTCTAGAAAGGCACAGGATAAATTTAGCCTGCTACTTTACGTTATTGCTGGCAGAAGCACTGTGCCTTGACTTTGTTTCTCGTGTGTTTTTGTTTACAAATGTAATGTGCCCATGTAGCCTTGTGCGGCAGAATATTAAGAAATTTCTTAGTGCAGCCAACTGAACAGAAAATAGCTTGCCGGATTGGCATCCTTTCCACCAGATTTTTGCACACATTGGAAAAATGTGCACAATAGTTGATTTCATGTCTGAAGGCCGAATCTAATTCCTTTATGTAATTCAGACATGATTCAGAGGTTACTGCAATGGAACCGAGGAGTTTCTCGGCTACACCACTTTCCTTGAGTAGTGCAAAGAATTGGTGTCGTCCATGGGGAGAGCCTCCATCCACTTGAAGGAGTGTTCTCTCACATATGCACTCACTAGTCCTCAGTTCAAGAAAGCTGTTCACAAGAGTACCAGCGACATGGTACACAACATACACCATGTCGGTCGCATCTTGTGAAGATGCCTGCAGATCAGATGAATCAGAGGCCTGCTGCGTGCTGTGGCTTGTGGTTGGTTTGCTGCTATAGTTGACAACAATGAAGATGCACTCTCCAAGTTGTTGAGGAAAGCACTTGTTGTCACCTCACAGTTTCCTTGAGAAAGCTTGAAGAGCTTGCCAATCCAAATATGTTTTAGAGCCGCCACGAATTGGTACACATTTGGTGTCTCATTGCAGCCATGTTTTTGACAAATGATTCCAAAAAAGTTTTCCAGGGGATCTTGCTGCAATCAACGTGTGAAAAGATGAGTGAAATCAAAGTCCTCTTTTAAACCAGTCCACAGCAACAACAAGGCTTTGATTGTAATCTGCCAACCTTTAACAGTGCGCGGCTGCTTGTCCCGAGGACTACCAAAGTGCCATTGGGCAATCCAACTGATGCATGACTCAAGGGAAGCACGGTGTTCCGTCCCATCAATCATTGCATACCGCAACTTATCATCCTGATTTTTTGGGGTCGAACTGTTCTGGCTGTCAAAAATCTTATCCATTCTTTCTGTGAACAGAGCTGTAAATTTAGCATCAAGAGGAAGCTCTTGAATGGCAATGAGAGTGGGGAGTGCCACAGAGACAGATTCACTGAATACTTGTGTGGCATACTTCACTCTTATGTCAGCCACGGCTGCTGGATGAAAAAGTGCACTTTTTATCCAGCGGCCGTGTGTCAGCAAAGGGCATCTTGTAGATATGTTGCTCTTTGAGCTTCCTTAGCAATCTTTCTTTTTTAGATGTTCAGTTGGTGTGTTAGAGGCGTGATTTGCGAGTATTTTTGTAAAAGGTTTCAATGTACGCCCAGTCAACAACCTCGGAGCCAATCGTGAGCTTGTATTTTCTCAAATTATTCCGCGTGCATTTTATCAGGTGTGGGATGTCAAACATGAAGTATAGGTTGCAGTTGTTGACAGTAAAACATGGTTCATGAAGAGAATGGATCAGCATTCTTGACAGGCTGACATTGTTTGACCCTTGATCATAGATGACCACTTTTACCAAAAGACCTTTTTTTTTCAAGCTGCATAATTACATCTAATAGCAGCTTGTGCATTGCAAGAGCTGACGTTGCATTGCGGGACACTGCAAATGCTACTGGCTGCATCCAAATTCTCGATATGCCAGACACAGCCATTAGAATGGCTGCATTTGCCACACGAGAAGTCCTTGTGTTTCCATCATATGTGTAGCCAATCACTATATCTTTTGATTGATCGTACATCAAATGTCTTTTCAAGGCGATTTAATCGAATAAAAGACAGCATGCTTTGTCTTGCAGAGGCCAAGCTTTAATGATTGATTCTATTGCATCCATGGCACCTGGAATGATACCAGGTGTCATTGGGATGTCTGCCAGCCAGCACCTGAGTGTCCGCACATGTGGCAAGTGAAGCATTTCTCTGAGGAAGCGTGAATTGAGAGGGAATTGTTTCATCCATTTGGACCAATGTTTTTTTTTTTTTTTGGGGGGGGGGAATGTACCAAGCCTGATTCGTGCTTTAAGCAGTTCAAAAAAGGTCCTTTGACAAATCCGGTTCAAGCTTGTTTAAAACCTCCTGCTGCGTTACTCGCCTCGCCTCGTCCCTTTTTTTCATCTGACCGACTGCCTTGCGGTACCTTTCACTTCGTGAGTGAAGTGTTAGCAGCTTCTTTTTGGTGCGAAGGGTGTGCACAGAGCTGCGTTTTCCTCGCCCACTTTTTTGGCGTTTCTTGCATCTGCTCCGCTCTGCTGCCCTCCTTGGAGAATTGGAGGCCGCTCGGACTAGGCTCAGCTGAAAAAAAAGACATGGAAGAATGCGAAGGTATAGGCTTTCATCAGTTTTGTAGAGAAAAAAAATCACGATTAAGCTATCAGGGCGTAATCACAGGGCTACTAATATACGGACCACTATGTGCTGCCATGCCATTTTTCATTGGAAGCAATGTGTATTCTGCGACTGAGACAGGAATCATAATTGATTTATACATTCCAAGCATTTTATCTTCAGAGAATCATCCATGATTAAGGAAATATCACAAAGCATTGCAAAAATGAACATTTCATGAAATGCTGAACAGAGGCAATGACATTTACAAAGTGGAGGATTTTGAATTATTCATCTCATAAATAGCTATCTGGGCTGCATAAGCCGCATTTACATGAATGCACACCTTGATTGTGCATCATATTCCGCTGGCCTATCTCGCAGAGCTACACTCATCACAACAAATCGGACAGCACAATTTTCAGTGTGAACTATGTAGGTCCAACTGCACCCACCTTATATTTGAAATATAAATAATTGCGTGAACTAAATCACGGGTTGCAGGCCCTGAACTATATGTATGGTTTTGTCAACATTATAGGTTGTGACAATATTACACAGGCTTAGGTGTCCATATCTACTAGGAAAACATCAAGACTACTGGTCCATACTTCCTTATGCAGATGCAGGATGTGTACTTTGCAATAATTCTCTCTCTCACTTTTTGCACTTACCATCACTTGGTGAAACCTGTGACGGTGGTGTGGGCCTTCTTGTGGTTGTGCTTGGCGAAGCGGCTGTTGAAAAAGAAATAAATATGCTATAAAAGGCTGGCAAGCAGGTATTTTAATACCCTCACTTTGCATTGCACGTGTGAATACTGAGCAACAGACTTATGGAGCAATTTTCACATGTGCCTGAGGAAAACTACTCAGTGTTTTCATCTCTATGGAATGAGCTCAACAAAGAAAGCACTGAGTCTATGCATTGATGTAGAAAAAGAAAAGATATCTATACCACGCAACAAAGTTTTCTTGCAGGGAGGTTGGTTTGTTGTGAACTCATATCGAGCTCCACAAATACTAGAGGAGTAAGGACGGAAACAGGACAGAGTACAAACTATTTATACTGTGAGATGCCAAAAGCCATTTTCGCTGCTCTATCTCCCCGTTTCTTCATTTTGCGTTTGTGCAGCATGCTATCAGTTCATCCATACCATGTAAACAGTGCACTCAGACATTTTTACTGGAAAGCATGCAAAATGCTTCTCTATGAGTGCAAGCTAACAACATTTTTTTTCCCCTAGAGTACATTTCCTGCATTTAAGGTTTACGTACAGCAATTGTTCTCATAGCACTGGTAATTGAAAAACAGCTGTGGCATTTCTACCTACTGTTCTAATTTCAGAGAACAAATCTGCTCGAGTGTGCAGGTGTAGAATACAAAATAGTACCGCTCTTTGTTTTTATTTTTTGCAAGCTATTCGTGCAGTATTACAGTGGCACCACCAACCAAATATTCTGTACCCTTTCATTCCAAGCAGAAAGGTGAAATAGATCCTTGTTCGGTACACCTACCTTCCACACTAGGGGAGCAGTCTCAGCAGCAGGGACGGCAACTCGCTTGCAGTAAACTGGTTGTCTGCAATTAAAGTACTCGAACTTAGTCACCCTACGGTGAAAAAACAGCTGGTAGAGTAAATACACTTGCAAGCTTTTAAAGGCATGGCACTAAGCTTAATAATGTGCTTGCTTTTAATCTCCACTAAATTATAATTACAGATAATTACATATATCCCGACAATGTTCTCTGAATTAAAACTTGATATATGAAACACAACTCGATCGAGTTCTTGTTTTTCCACTGCTTTTGCGAGTCGAAACGATATTGAAAGCTCATAAGGAATTATGGTGTGTAAACGCTAAGCGCAAACAGCGCATTGAAAAAAAAAATACAGAAAAGTGAAAGGGTGGCGGTGGGGATGGGTCCATATTCGAGAGGGAAAAAAAAAAGTGGCCCCGCGCGATAAGCGCGGCCTGTTTCATGAACATCCAAAACCGAGCTTGGCCATGCCTTCGCCCGTTGGAAGCATCACGAGGGAGTAATGAAGAGATAAGCGAAACTGTTTCCGGGAGCTTCCCGAGAGCGAAAAGGGGCAGGTGTGTATCACGCTTGGTTCAAGGTCCCCCGTGGAGCAGCGCGGCAAGGTACGCCGAAGGGAAGGAATGCGGACAATTTACGGCGACAAAAATCCGAGCAGGCGGTCGGTGTGTAAACAGACCCACAGATGAGGAACGCGGTGGTTTTCACTTGTGCAACACCGCAGCACACATTCGAATCTGAGGGCAGTGTCCCGAGTTCGCTACTGGGGCCTCCGCAATAACTTTGCGAGCGATACTTTCGTCGGCTGCGAGCACCACCCATAAACTACACGGACATGATGTATACGCACGCATTAAAGCGCTTAAAAAACAGCTGCAGCGAGCACAACAACTATCCCACTCCGTTAATGTTACTAGCACGCATAAGTTAAAGTAACACGTAACAAAACACCCTGAAGACACGGTTGCATGACACGGTAATCCGAATTGGTTAGATTTCATGAGATAGTAGAGGTAACGTCAGGCAGTGAGGCACGCACATATATACTAACGTGAGCAACCATAACTAGCGAACAGCTCCGCTTTTGAGAGGTGACGCGCGTCGAGCCACAAACTGCAGCCCGCCCACTAATTTTAACTTATTATCGTAACCATTTCTCAAACAGATAGCTGCAGCAACGAATGGCAGCAAGAAAATTCGCTGTTCATTCAGCAGTTTCAAATCATAACGGTCAACGACAGTCAAATCAAAACTTTGCGAACATCTTGGGAAATATATAATAGTGAACGTATAAATACCTGTGGTCAGCAGGGATTCTGAAGAAGTGTTCGCCTTCATTCCCCGAGGAATCGCACCACTTCACGCCGCAATAAAGGTGCGACATCGCTGCTCCTCGCTGCGGTGGTAAAGTTTGCGTTTCTATGCGCTCTCGTGCTTGCGCGTCGTCTGCTTGGGCGCTGCGCAGGCGTGATGGCGGCGGTACCTAGCGGAGCCACGCACAGTCATGTTTACAAAACTTCTTTAAAACTTTGCCTTGTAATACTCGTGGCTGGTTATAGTTTAATGCAGAAGCACGTTTTTATTTACTACTGTGTACTACCGTGGCCGCTTTATTTCATTTTAATTAGGCTTACTGAGGCCTTCACTCCCCGCCCGTACCAGGTTCGCTGCAATCGTTTCGACGGTAGCGACGCCCCATGGCCCGGACGCCAAACTGCCATCATGCCTCGGGCCTGTCCAAGTCCACGTCGTCAACAAGAAGACCCAAAAGACATCCCGGATCGTCTAGCTAGCCGCAGGCAGCTAGGACTACAACCGGAGTTCGGATTCCTCCGTGACATTACAATAGTCAAGACGACAAAGCAAGCGGCTACCATGACAGCCACTGTGCTGCCCGCACCGGTCCTTCTCCGCCAGCCCAAGGAGCCGCCAGGCTTCCGCGGATCGTCATTCGAAGACCCGGAAAGCTGGCTCGAAGCCTACAACCGAGTCGTCATTTTCAACGCCTGGACCAGCGAAGACAAGCTACGGCATGTTGTTCTCGATTTGGAAGACGCCACTCGGACCTGGTTCGAGAACCAAGAGCGAAGCCTGACAACGTGGGACATTTTTCGCGCCAGGTTCCTCGCCACGTCATTTGCTTGCGTGCAGATGCCGAACGCAAACTTCGCGCTCTTCGCGGAAGAAATGACCCGCCTGTTCCGCAGTGCTGACCCCAATATGCCTGAAAAGAAGAAGGTTCGTTTCCTCATGCGAGAACTAAAGGAACAGCTCTTCGCTGGACTTATGAGGAATCCACCGAATACCATGCAGCAATTTCTCTAGGAGGCAACAACAATAGCGAAGACACTGGAAATGCGAACCCGCCAGTACAACCGCCGCTTGATCCAAGACAGCGCAGCGGTTCAAGCCGTCGGCTCCGACGATCTGCGCGAGACCTTGAGGGCCGTAGTGCGCGAAGACCTTCGTCGAATGTTCCCGTCGTGCCAGCCTCAAGTTTCCTCGATTGCGGACATCGTCCGAGAGGAAATCCAGCAGTCGCTGGGTACCCCCGAGTCAGCACAGTCGCAGCTGCATGCAATGAGCTATGCTGCTGCAGCCCGACGGAACGCCCCACTTCCTCGCCCACGTCAAGACGCCGCGCCGCCCCAGCAGTTCCGCCGCTAGGCACAACCGCCGCCACCACCGACGTCATACCATCCGCCAGCCGGCAAGCGATACACGCCGAGGAAGACCGACGTTGCGCGCCCCCGACCACCGCCCACACTGTGACCATTGCAGAGAAGCTGCTCATACCTACCGCCGCTACCAGTACCGACAGATGGGACTGCGTGGTTTCGCCATTGACGCGCCGCGTCCACAGCGGGGTGAACGACCACACGCCATCGCCGACTACCTTGCAGGAGCGCAGTGGACACCGCGAGGATCTTCCCGATCGCCGTCGCCAGGCCGCCACGCGTCTCCCCAACGCCGACCATACACTGGCCCATGCCGGGGCCAGTCACCTAGCCTGTATCCGGAAAACTAAGGGCAGCAACCGGCGGTTGCTGTACGACGAACTACCGGAGATCCTCCGCCGCCGACGACGACGCCACGACGAAACCTTAAAGGGGCCCTGCAACACTTTTTGAGCAGGGTCAAAAAGCGCTGCCAATCGGTAGTCGAGGCTCCCGAGAATACGCGAGCCAAATATTATAGCGAAGCCAGCTGCCTGTAATTTACAATAAATTCTCAAATTCAGCTGAAAATCGTTCTCTCTTCTCTCGACAAATGATGTATTAGTCCGCAATATATGACGCGATTGTCGGCAGTTCCACCATTGGCTGATGTTATAATCACAATAACACCCTCATTATTACCTTCGTTGTTAATTTTGAGTCCAATAAGTAGATAATATGTATGTTTATATTGTGTTATGCCGTTAAAACACCGAACAAACATTAATATTAGCACTTCCGGTCTCACTGACAGCTCGTCTGCTCGTAGTTGCGTGGTTGCGTTTTCTTCACCATGCGCAGTGCCGAAATCGTGAATATTTCTGTGCTTTTGACTATCGCCGCTTACCGTTGAGAGTGGCAGCCGTTCGAGTGTTGCCTCCTCAGCTGCAAACTGCATCGTCGGCACGTTCTCACGACCGACCGAGGCAGCAGTGCAGCATTTCTCCGATGACAATGCTGGTGCCGGCTAGTTTAGGATACCTGTGTTCGCTGTATGGCGAGAGCCCCGTTCGCTGTCTGTTCAGTATGTCATCGTGCCGTACCTCGACGTATCCTCCCCGCAGTCTCACGTTCCCGAGAAACCGCGACACAGCAACCAAGCAGACTCGCATTTTCACGGTAGCTGCAGAAAGCCAGGGGATGGGTCCGCGCCGGCCCGATGCCCCACGATCCTTTCTTCTAGTCTTTAGTTCTTTGTTGTCAGCCCGCACTCGCTGTGCGCCCGCATTCGAAGAGCAAACAGCATCGAAGTACCGCCACTGGGACAAGGGTGCACGCAGCTTTGCCGTGTTGAATACGATTCAGGCGCGAGCAGTGCGACGAGGCGGTGTATCGGAGTGTGGGGGGTCGAAACCCATCTCAGCTGTTATTCGTTCCAAACGCGCACGCAGGTTTGCGTCCATGGTTGGCAGAGCGATGAAAACACTACGGCAGTTCGAGGTGCACACCCAACATTACCAAACCGACTCGCAGCTTTCAAGCACGCGCGATACACGGTGCGATGGGCTCCGTTCGACGACGACAACGCAAGCCGACCGGAAGTTACACCACAGACCACGTGGTTGCGCCGAGACGCCAGAGACAAAAAAATGAAGAAAAAAATGCCGCCGGCGCTGACGTAACTCTTCGCCGCCTCCTCGTACCTCCATCCTCCCTCCCTTCACGCCCCGCGCATCTTTCCGCGTGCTTGCGGCGTTGAGTGGAGGGAGAAAGCTGCGGAACGTGATCTCTATAATTTGGTAACACCACTTAGACTTGACGGATTCGAAAAATTTTTGCGGCATATGACTCGTGAAGAGTCATACGTCAATAATAAAACTATTCCAATATAAATAAGAAAGCTGTTGCAGGACCCCTTAAGGAACACGACGCAAACTGGACGGAGCGCTGACGATCAAACCGCGCGGCCGGAAGAAGACCTGAGGACGCAACGGGGAAGCCATGGAACAAACCGACGTAGCCATGACTCGACGCCACGACCTAACTGCAATGCAAGACGACGAACTAGCGACCTCGACGTTCTTATAGACGGCCATAACGTCACAGCTCTCGTCGACACCGGAGCCGACTATTCTCTCATCAGTAGACCGTTCGCCACGAAGTTGAAGAAAGTCAAGATGGCCTGGGAAGGCCCCGAAATTCCGACTGCTGGAGGACACCTAGTGACGCCGGCGGGAATCTGCACAGCGAGCTTTATCCCGCGAGCTTCGTAGTGCTACAGCTTTGCTCCAGAGCGGTCATCCTTGGCATGGACTTCTTAAGCTTACACGGTGCAGTCATCGACCTGATATCTGAATCGATAACACTATCCACAGATAAAGCATTATCACCGCACACACCTCCAGGAAAGTACGCCTTGAATGTACTGGAAGACCACGTCACCCTCCCCCCTCGCACGAGCGTCATCATTTCCGTCGGCACTCAAAAATCAGCAAACCTGGAAGGCGTTGTTGAAGGAGACCAGCACTTGTTGATCAACCGCGAGATTTCGGTTGCAAGAGGAATAGCCGAGCTGCGTGGAGGGAAAGCAACGGTGGTTCTCACGAATTTCAGCAAAGAGTATGTAGCGAGAGCGAGAGAGACGTCAAGGCGGCCGACGTGGCCGTGCCGAAATCTCGCCACTTTACTCGAGAGACGAACGACCTTGTGACGGCGGCTGCAAGCGTCCTAACCGCCAGGAGCGTGAGCACATTCTTCTCTGCTCGCGCCTCGAGTTCTGAGCATACACTGCGCGAGAGGCGCGGCACGTTAGTGGTAAAAAGGATGATGATGATTGTGAGGGATGACGATGCCGCTACAAGTAAAAGCACGTGAGCAAAGACACGACGGTCGCCTACATCGAAAAAATTGTGGAAGCCACCAATACGTTCGCCCTCGCCGATTCTTCCGAGCCTACTCCGACGAACCAACCTCCCAGCCAGCTTTCAACGTCAACCCGAGCCTTCCGAAGCATAAGCAAGAACAGCTCAAAACCCTGCTCCTGCAATACCAGGACTTCATTTCGTCGTCATCAAGAATTCGGCAGACCCCAGTCGGAAAACACTGCATCATAACAGAGGAAAGTGCCAGGCCACTCCGCCAGAGCCCGTACAGAGTTTCGACTGCAGAACGCGAGGCCATAACGAAACAAGTCGACGAAATGCTACCCGACGACATCATCCAGCCATCGAAGAGTTCGTGGGCGTCACCCGTGGTGTTAGTGAGGAAGAAGGATGGGACCCTACGTTTCTGCGTCGATTATCGTCGCCTGAACAAAATCACGAATAAGGACGTCTACCCCCTCCCACGGATAGGCGACACTCTTGATCGACCTAACAATACGAGGTACTTTTCTTCGATGGACCTCAAGACCGGCTACTGGCAAATCGAAGTCGACGAGAGAGACCGAGAAAAGCCTGCCTTTATAACACCTGAGGGCCTCTACGAGATCAAGGTCATGGCCTTCGGTCCTTGCTCGGCATCTGCGACGTTGCAGCGTGTTAAGGACACCGTCCTCGCAGGATTGAAGTGGCAGACATGCCTCGTGTACTTGGACGACGTCGCTGTGTTTGCCTCAGACTTCGACGAACATCTCCGGCGCCTTGAAGCTGTACTTCAAGCAATCAAGACCTCCGGACTCACCCTGAAGCCAGAAAAGTGTCGCTTCGCATACGACGAACTCTTGTTCTTATGCCATGTCATTAGCAAGCCTGGAGTTCGCCCGGACCCGCGGATAACAGCTGCCATTGCTGTCTTCCCGCCGCCCTCCAACAAGAAGGCCGTACGCCGATTTCTGGGCTTGTGCGCCTATTGCAGACGTTTCCTCAACACATTTTCACGGATCGCCGAGCCGCTGGCGCAACTCACTATGACTGAAGTCAAATTCAGGTGCGAAACGGCGCAAATTCAAGCATTTCAAGAATTGAAAGGACGCCTGGAGACGCCTCCGATACTTGCGTATTTCGACGAACTCGCCGATACGGAAATCCACACCGACGCAAGCAGCGTAGGACTTGGCGCCGTCCTTGTGCAAAGGACTGACGGACTGGAAAAGCGTATCAGTTAGGCCAGCCGGTCGCTATCTAAGGCAGAAGCCAACTATTCCACAACAGAAAGGAGTGCCTTGCCGTCATCTGGGCTACATCCAAGTTTCGCGCCTACCTGTACGGCAGGCCCTTCAAAGTTGTGAGCGACCACTACACCTTGTGTTTACTAGCTAATTTGAAGGACCCTTCAGGTCGCCTCGCACGGTGGAGCCTAAGACTTCAGGAATTCGACATTACCGTCGTTTACAAGTCCGTAGGAAAACACTCCGACGCCGACTGCCTGTCTCGTGCCCCTGTGTACCCGCCGCCGCAAGACGACCAGGATGATGACTGCTTCTTGGGAACCATAAGCGCCGACGACCTCGCTGAACGACAGTGATCCGACCCGGAACTCAGAGGCCTTATGGAATACCTCGAGCTAGACCGCCGTCGTTCCGAAATTATTCAAGCAAGCACTGGCGCCGTTTTGCTTAAGCAACGGCGTTCTCCAAAAGAGGAACTCCTCACCACTTCGAGCCAATTACCTTCTCGTGGTGCCTTCAGAATTGCGACCCGAAGTCCTCCATGTCCTACACGACTACCCCACGGCTGGATACCTCGGTGTTTCCCGCACGCTCGCGAGAATACAAGAAAAGTACTACTGGCCTCGCCTCACTGCCGACGTCACCCACTACCTAAGGCTTGCCGAGACTGTCAGCGACGGAAGACGCCGCCGACAAGGCCAACCGGTCTTCTTCAGCCGATTGAGCCATCTCGCCGACCGTTCCAGCAGATCGCGATGGACCTCCTTGGGTTGTTCCCAATGTCGACTTGCGGCAATAAGTGGATTGTCGTAGCTACCGACTACCTGACCCGCTACGCCGAAACACGGGCCGTGCCCAAAGGCAGTGCCACCGAGGCAGCCAAGTTCTTCGTTGAGAACATCGTCCTTCGTCCTGGCGCCCCGGAGGTCCTCATCACGAACAGAGGTACCGCTTTTACTGCGGACCTGACTCGGGCAATTCTGAGATACAGCCAGACATGTCACCGCCGCACAACCGCCTACCACCCACAGACAAATGGCCTCACTGAGCGTCTAAACAAGACAATCGCTGACATGCTGGCTATGTATGTCGACGTAGAACACAAGACCTGGGATGCCATCGTTCCGTACGTGACCTTTGCATACAACACGGCCATACAAGAAACGACGCAAATGACGCCGTATAAGCTGGTCTACGGAAGGAGCCCGGCGACGACGCTCGACGCAATGCTACCAACCGCCACCGACGAAGACAATCTCGACGTCGCCGCTTATTTCAAACGCGCCGAAGAAGCTCGGCAGCTCGCCCGCCTGCGCATGAAGAACCAGCAGAGGGCCGACAGCCGTCACTATAATCTCCGACGGCGCCGCATGGACGCCACCCGGTGACCGGGACTTAGCGAGAAGCTTCTTCGACGATACTTCGGAGCATACAAGGTGCTTCGACGTCTAGACGCTCTTGACTACGACGTCATCACTCCCAGCGACGCCGCGCACAACCTGAAGTCGTCCATGTCGTGTGCCTTAAGCTGTTTTTTTGCGCGTTAGCGAACCTGGGGACTCCACTTTTCCCTTTTTCATTGTAATATTTGTGTATATTCTTCTATGTTCTGTCCCAAGCATCGGGACGATGCTTTTTCTGGGGGGGGGGGGGGGGCAATGCCACGCGCCCTTCTTGTTTTACTTTGATCTATTTGGGTTTGACCAGCAATGACGGTTAGCAACGGTCGGCGCTGACCGCGCGGCAGTGTTCGAGAACCTTCACGATTGTAGTAGACTACTTAGTTCAGATTGCGCTCAGGCCGCGAACAGCCTAGATTATACCAGAGCTCGTGCGACTGCCAGTGATAAGACTGGAAAGTTTGATGCTTGATGTATAAAAGACGGCGCGTTCCAGCCATGAGCACTTTTTCGACGGCCGACGCTCTGTTCGCCGCTATCAGTGTACAATGTGTATTGCTGTAGTTTGACTTTCCTTTTCCCGGCCACAAGTTCGGCCAAATAAACGAGTTTCATCTTCGACACGCCGGCTGCTTCCTCCGTCGACGTCACGACCCCGGGACATTATAAGCGGAGCAGCTAGCCCACCCCAGATGTTGGTCGGCTAGAAGGGGGCTGATAGTCAGGAGCGCGCGCTAGCCAATGAACTTGGTGGTGTCCTCACTGCTGTAGGAGCAGGGGGAGGGGCCAGGCACTCGCATCTGTCAAGGTGGCTGCAACATGCGAGAACCGCGGCAGGCCGACGACTCACGCAGCAGCAGGTCGAGTCACTCCAGAAGCTGCGGAGGGAGTGCCACCACAGGGAAACCGCACAGGAGCTTCGGGGTTGATGCTGCTGCTGCGTGAATACGAAGAGCCGAGGACGGTGCGCAGCCGCGGCCGCTCAGGAAGATGCCCTTCACCACCCTCTGCACTCTCCTCTCCACTCCGTAGGGGTGACGAGGAGAGTGCAGAGCGTGGTGTTCGCCGCAAGTGGCGCTTTTCGGTCGCGGAAAATGCGGCATGCGTTTCTAGCTCTAGTTGCTAGCGTGCACGGTGCTTTAAGAAAAATACAAAGAGAAAAAAAGAGAAAAACGTGCGTCCACCTCGTCGCGCTCGGTCCCTTTAGGCCCCACGTCGAAGCGCCCCTTCGGCTTAGGGCCACGAAACTGCGGCCGGCGCGTGTACTATGGCCGAAAATTGTCTGAACGCGCTCTCCTTCGCGGCGGGCGGAGAGTGCTAACACCTAAATTATTTTTGTTAAACCGTGTTCTTAAGTTCTATGATATCACGCCCAGTGCACGACTGCTATTACTGGATATTTACGAAAAGCTGGCTGATCCCTCTGTCATAGGAATTGGTATAACACGAAAGTGCATCGTGTCGTCATAGAAGTAGTTGATTGTTTATAGATCACTGGTATATGAGAGCTTGTACAATGTCTACTGTTGTTTGGCAAATATAGCACCGCTTGATGTGGACGCACTCACGTCGATGCCTAGTGGCACATCTCCGTACTGACGACTAACGTCCACGATCATGATTTAACACTTGCGATAGCTGAAGTTCTTCATATGTGCGTGAACACCGTATATAGTGAACCCCGTGCAAAAATGGTATCAGCAAGCGCATAGTGAACACTGATACTCGATAAGCACTCCTTCAAAGCGTCGTGAAACGCGAACAGAAACGCTAAGCGTGTCGTGTCTTCCCTCTAGCCTGGCCGTTAATTCTCACAGGGCGAGCGGGAAACGCGGTGCGACAGCCAGGCGACCGTCGGAGAGCTATTTCTCGATATGGATGGATGCTATGAGCAAGGCTTGTGCTAAAGCCACCACCTCGCGGTGTGTTAAAGCGCTGACGAAATTTCACTTCATTGAAGACGCGCCGAATCGGACGGTCGTAGCGACGGCGCTTTTTTCTTTTTTTTTTCGAGCCTGGTGGCACACATGTCGCCGCCCCGTTATAAAGGGGACGCTCAAAGCATCCATTTATCCATCCATCTAAGAGCGCCGAGAGGAAAGTGTGAAAGATAAAAGGCGCGTTCACGTAGCCACCGTTATTTGTTTGTCGGTTGCTCAGTGGGCTAAACGCCTGGGAGCCATCGTCGTGGAGCGAGAGGTCATGGGTTCGACTCCTATCAACGGAACTTTTTTTTATAGTTTTCTTTATTTGCCATTTGATGCCAATCATTTTGCTGACGTATTACCGTGACTGAAATACGTCATGAAAGTCTTGGTGGACCCCGGCATAAAACACTTGCGTGTTAAAAATGACGTCAGTAAATCGACCGCCTTTAGTGTCTAGCTGCCTCAATTGCTCTAGTTCTATTGGCGAGCTCCGAATTTTTCAGTATGAGTTCACAACAAAACAGTAACCAAACAACCCACTACGCAACAACGCAAAGAAAAAAATTGTGGGTGCAGTGATAGCAATTGACAACAAGCGGAAGGTCGAGCAAACTTAAATAAAACTAACCGGTACATGCTGAGAAAACACATTAATTAATGCTTGTTGCGCCGTCGCTGCCGCAACCAAGCAACGCTGTGGGTCCAGCTTCTTATCAGTGGTTGTTGGAGTATGCTATAACTAGGCGGTGACCTATGTGTCAGCAAGCTCAAGCTCACATCTTTAAAACTCAGTGTAATGTCTTGTCCACCTCAATCACATTTATTTGCTAAAAATGCTATGAATCCATAGCTTAAAATTATTTGTATTAAAGTAGAGTAAACTTGGCTTTCATGCTATTTTCTAGTTGTCTCTTCCTACTTATCCGCGAACAATCCTCCAACTACCTATCACTTATCGCGGATGTGCACACCTATCCAGTACTGCCCTTAAAGCCCAAGGCCTCACTGGCTTTGCGCCTAACGCTCTTTGTTGCCATATTGTATGCACAACCTGTCGTGCCCTTGCGTGTGAGCCTCCTTGTTATTTTTCTACCCTGTTAGTCAGCGCTCTTCTGAAAGAAACGGTTGGATTCCTCTGCCCATATACTGTATTTCATAATCCTTAGTATCTCTTCAAGCCTAGCTTTGCTCTACGCTTCCCTCACCTGAAAGCATGCAAATCCCATGTCTTTTACTGGCTAATTTGTCATCTTCACGTTAACGTCCAATGCGAATTGTTCCACAGTCTGTTGATTCACGTCCAGTCCCGACGGCGCCTCTGACGTCATGCACACCAGCGGCGCTCAACGAAGCTGACGACACCTGGTGGGCTTGGAGCATCCTGTTGTCCGCGGGAATCGGAGCGTGCTTTCCAAATGGAATCCTGATAGGTAGGAGGCCATGATAGCCATACATGCAGAAGAAATACACTAGGCTATGCCGTTATGTGCTACATGGGGATGATTGAAGATTTCCGCGTTTGTTAACCAGTTGTTAATCGACCAGCATGTTAAAAAGTTGTACGCCTGAAAGCAGGTCTTCGTTATTTTTTGTTGAAGTTACACCCACGGGCAGAGGGACGTGTTCTGTCGGCAGCTTCAATGCCATTCGGTGATAGGTGGCACCGGAAGTCACATTCCATGCTATCCCACAGTAAGAATGTGTGGTCTTTTAGACTGGCCAGGCAGTCATACTCCGTCTCCTAAAATCGCTATTCGGGAGCTTCTGTCATCAACTGGAAAATTCTAGTGGCTCCTTGCGTTAGAATATCTCATTACAAATCGATGTCTTCTCCTGATCATGTTTCAAAATCAACAGCATCCTGTTAGTTTTAAATTGTCGCATTTTGAACATTGACCTAATTATCATTTTCATGCTAATTATATACGCTACAGTAAGCGGGCGCCGAATTACCAACGTCTCAATTCGCACGTTTTCTTTTCCATGGGTCATCTGTCGGCGTTAATAATGTGCTCATTGTCATTGGCCTAGATTTCACACACCTCAAGTAAAATTTGTACGAACTCTCCTCGATCCACTGTCCGTCCAAATAAGGGAGGTTATTCCGATTTGTAATGCGACAAATTCCCTTCAAATCTACTTTGATGACATTTTCCCTAATACTGCAAAACACCAACCGAGTAACATGTTAAGAGTTACCCTATACAGGACTACCTGTTCAGAATGCAAGGAAACGTAGTCATTGCGATGGACGCGTCGCAGAGAGATGAAAAGAGTGGCATCGGTATATA
Source organism: Rhipicephalus sanguineus (assembly GCF_013339695.2). Classification (NCBI taxonomy): domain Eukaryota; kingdom Metazoa; phylum Arthropoda; class Arachnida; order Ixodida; family Ixodidae; genus Rhipicephalus; species Rhipicephalus sanguineus. Next base: position 29,828,581 of record NC_051181.1, on the reverse strand, counting down.
CTGCCCAACTCTCGACTGGTCTTTTTCTTTCCGGATTCCACATTACACACCCATCTTTATTGCAGAATTTTTAGCTGTAGCCTTGGCCTTTTTTAAATTGCCCACATCAATAAATTGCGCAGTAATATTAACGGACTCTCTATCACTGTGCAGTGCGCTCACAGCATCCGGTGATATGAAAACTTTGAAAGAGTTCAAATGCCTAACACCTGATCACTTAACGTATATATATGTTCGTTTAGTATGGGTACCTGGGCATAGAGGTCTACTGCTAAATGAAACAGCTGATGCATTAGCGAAAGCGGCGTTAGACGGACCAGCTATTAATATTACCCCTACATCAGCTTTTATAGTAGCGGCAAATGATGCGAAAATTCAGTATACCATCTCTAAGAAAGTCCCCGGACTTTAATCATCTATTGATACTCTGGAAAAGTTCAACATGTCATAACAGAGATCTGGCAGTTGTAATTACGATGTTGCGTTGTCGTATTCTATCATTAAATTTTTATTGATATAGAGCCGGTTTGGCACCATCACTCCTTTGTTCTTATTGTAGGGAAGAGGAAACAATAGAACACTTTCTGATCTCTTGTCAAAAGTTTTCTACATTACGAAAGACGTCTCTAGAAACGCCATTACGCATCATGGGATTAGAGTTGACAGCCTCAAATTTAATATCTCTGGGTGCACTTACCCTTGGGCACAGCAGCGGGAAAGTATGCGAGGCCATGCAAGATTTCATAGAACAATAAAAAATATTTACACAATATTCACAGTTCCAAAGTTCCATAGTTAACCAAAAGCAAAATACAGAAATATTCTTTTCTATATTAATTTATTTATTATTTCATGAAAATTATTTCCACCCACCTTTTCACCTTTCTTTTAAGTTATCGATCTCGCAAAATTGACATGTAAAATATATTTTTGTTATACGTACAAAATAAGACATTATTCTGATTTCTAGTTCTGAAATATTTTTTCTAAGCTACCCGATTCTTGGCCAATCCCCCTGAGTAGGTGTCAGCCAGCAGTACAGGATCCGATCCGATCCGATCCGATCTACATCTACATCCTCACGAACGGCGGAAAGCATCTCCTACGAACATTTTGGGATGTTCCTAGGAATACGGGTCCAGGTTTACAGGGACAATTTACAAATACACTTTTTTAAACGGAAGTGTCTTATGCCGGGGTCCACCAAGATTTCAATGACGTATTTCCGTCACAGAAATGACGTCGAAAGAAGCTACACGATCTGATGGCAAAAAAGGTTCCATCAACGGGCATCGAACCCACGACCGCTCGGTCCGCAACAACAGATGCCGGGCACGCTATCCACTGCGCCACGGTCACAGACTCGAGAGGCTTTACAAACGCGCCTTTTATATCTACCACTCTCCTTGTCCGCGGGGTGGTGTTGCCCTCTGGGAGCGGTAACATAAAGTAATTCGTCATTACTATGGCCTCCGCGATTAGCACCTGCAACGCGTTACACGTCCGTCCCATTCGGCGCGTTTTCAATAGAACTTCAATTTTGTCAATGCCTTACACACCGCGAGGTGGTGACATTGGCGCAAGCGTGGTAAAAGCCTCAGCCTCGCTCTTAGCATCACGCTAATCCAAACCAAAAATAGCTCTGCGACGCGCGCCTGCCACACCTGGCTGTAACACCGCGTTCCCCGCTCACGCGCTAGCCCCGACAAAAGTCGCGGCCGGGCTACCGGGGAGGCACGACGCGCTTTGCGTTTCCCTCCAGTGCTGTCGTGATGTTCAATCACGTTTTAACATGCCGCGGGATGGCGACCAAGTTCTGCGTCCAATATGCGACGCTCTTCTGGCTATCACACCTCCTTCTTTGATTGCGCTTTCACCGTTAACTGCTACATCTACCGGGTTTGTTTAATCATTTAACATGGACGTTAATCGTCGGGTTGGAGATGTACCAGCAATAATGAAAGTAGGTGCGTACACGTCAAACGGTGCCATTAGCTGCCAGACATCAATATACATTTTGCAAGCTCCCCTTATATTAATGTACAGTAAACATTCAGTTACTTCTGTAAGGGCACGCTTTACTTTCGTGTTATTCCGATTCCTGTGACGAAGGGATCAACCATGTTTTTTTTTTTCGCAACAGCTGCCCCATGGTATATGCACAAATTATTTCATATTTTCGATGAGCAGCCATTTAATAGGCGAAATAGCAACTCAAACAAGCGCAACCAGCGCACAGTCCTACACTACCAAGAAATTGCGTACACAACCAATCTCAAAAGTACAGCATTTGTTCAATAGCGCCGTCTGTTGTGCGAAAAGTTTCATAAACATTTATTGCTAATCATCATCATCAGCCTGTCTACGCCCACTGCAGGGCAAAGGCATCTCCCATGTTCCGCCAATCAACCCGGTCCTGTGCTTTCTGCTGCCACGTTATACCTGCAAACTTCTTAATCTCATCTACCCACCTAATTTTCTGTCTCCCCCTCACGCGTTTGCCATCTCTTGGAATCCAGTCAGTTACCCTTAATGACCACCGGTTATCCTGCCGACGTGCTACGTGACCGGCCCATATCCATTTCTTCTTCTTGATTTCAACTATGATGTCCTTAACCCCCGTTTGTTCCCTGACCCACTCTACTCTCTTCCTGTCTCTTAAGGTTACACCTATCATTTTCCTTTCCATCGCTCGCTGCGTCGTCCTCAGTTTAAGTTGAACCCTCTTTGTAAGTCTCCAGGTTTCTGCTCCGTAGGTAAGTACCGGCAAGATGCAGCTGTTATATACCTTCCTCTTGAGGGATAGTGGTAGATTACCATTCATGATTTGATAATGCTTGCCGAATGAGCCCCAACCCATCCTTATTCTTCTAGTTATTTCACTCTCATGGTTCGCCTCCGCAGTTACTACCTGTCCTAAGTAGACGTACTCCTTTACAACTACAACTTCCAGTGTCTCGCCACCTATCGCAAAGCGCTGTTCTCTGCCAAGATTGTTCCACATTACTTTAGTTTTATGCATATTAATTTTCAGACCTACTCTTCTACTTTCCGTATCCAGTTCAGTAATTATGAGCTGTAATTCGTCTCCCGCGTTACTCATCAATGCAATGTCATCAGCGAATCGTAGGTTACTGAGATACTCTCCACTAACTCTTATCCCTAACTCTTCCCAATCTAGGGCCCTGAAAACCTCCTGTAAACACGCGGTGAATAACATTGGAGAGATCGTGTCTCCCTGCCGTACGCCCTTCTTTATTGGGATTCTGTCGCTTTCTTTATGGAGGACTATAGTGGCTGTGGATCCGCTGTAGATTTCTTCCATTATGTTTATATAGGCTTCGTCGATGCCTTGATTCCGCAGTGCCTGCATGACTGCTGATGTCTCCACCGAATCAAATGCCTTCTCGTAATCTATGAAGGCTATGTATAGGGGTTGGTTATATTCCGCGCATTTCTCTATCACCTGATTGATAGTATGAATATGGTCTATTGTTGAGAATCCTGTACGAAATCCTGCCTGGTCCCTTGGTTGATTGAACTCTAATGTCGTAATAATTTTGTTAGCAATTACTTTTGTAAATAGCTTGTAGACAACGGACAGTAAGCTTATGGGCCTGTAACTTTTCAGGTCCTTGACATCCCCTTTCTTATGGATCAAGATGATGTTGGCATTCTTCCAAGATTCTGGTATCCTCCCCGTCGAGAGGCACATCGTATACAGGGTGGCCAGTTTCTCTAACATAATCTCTCCACCGTCTTTCAACAGGTCTGATGTTACCTGATCCTCACCAGCTGCTTTGCCTCTTTGCATTCCCTTTAGGGCTTTCTTTACTTCTCCTGTCAATACTGGTGGGATGTCAGATTCCTCTGCGCTATTACTCCTTCTTACGTTATCATCCTGAATGCCTCGGCTGCTGTACAGATCTCTGTAGAACTCTTCCGCTACCTCAAGTATTCTATCCATATTGTTTGTGACCTTGCCTTCCTTGTCCCTTAATGCTTACATCTGATTTTTGCCTATGCACAGTTTTGTCTTCATAGCTTTGAGGCTTCTTCCGTTCTTTAGAGCATGCTCAATTCTCTCCATATTATACTTCCTTATGTCGGCTACTTTACGCCTATTGATTAACTTCGAAAGCTCCGCCAGCTCTATTTTTTCTGTTGCATTTGAGGCTTTCATAGCTTGACGTTTCTTAATGAGGTTTTTCGTCTCTTGGGATAGCTTATCAGTGTCCTGTCTAACGACTGTACCCCCGACTTCCACTGCACACTCCTTGATGATACTAGTCAGATTATCATTTATTGCGTCTACGCTAAGGTCGGTTTCCTCGGTTAAAGCCGCATACCTATTCTGAAGTGAAACTCTGAATTCCTGAACTTTCCCTCTCAGAGCTAGTTCATTAATCGGCTTCTTGCGTATCAGTTTCTGCCGTTCCTTCCTCACGTCAAGTTGAATTCTAGATCTTACCATTCTATGGCCACTGCATCGGATCTTGTTAACTACTTCCACATCCTGTACAATGCCCGGGTGGCCGCACATTATGAAGTCTATTTCATTTTTAGTTTCGCCATTAGGACTCCTCCACGTCCACTTACGAGTAGCCCGTTTTCTGTAGAAGGTATTCAAGATTCGTAAATTATTGCGTTCTGCAAACTCTAATAGTAACTCCCCTCTGGCGTTTCTAATATTGTTGACTAATTATTGCTAATAGCTTTGAGTAAACTCATAAATAAAGTTCATTCACCCGCGTGGGGCAGCTGTAGTCGTACAGATGTGCTTACTGCGTGTTGTTTCGTATCTAAGCGCCTCGCGAGCATTCTTTTGTGACACTTCAATTAGCCCTGTTTCACTCACATGACACATACTACACACGGTATGTCAAAAATATTGCGCTTTAGTAACTTTTTTCCTGGAGAGCTTTATGGGAAGGTATATAGTTTTACCCTGCCATCACAGCAACACACAAAGCGTGTGGTAAAGAAAAGTTATCGCAAGTAAAAAACACAAGAAAATGTAATAGCTCTAAATGTGCTCCAAGCCGGTGCATGAGAGGTACCGGTGTAAACGGCGCATAAAAGGGGCGCATAGCATTGTTCAGGAAACAGAGCAGGGTTTGATTACAGAACATGTAAGAAATATTTATGCATAGCGTTGTGAATAGGCTTATTTTGCGAACCATGAACAATATTTTGGCCGTAGTGACTTATTTTAAAAAGGCATACTTTTGCTGGAGAGCAAAAGTATGCCTTGTACATGTACAAAAGTATCCTGTACTGGCCTGAACGAAAATTCAGTGAATACTGGGGGATGAATCAGATACAGCAAATTATGTCCGAGCACGTAGAATAGAGAAATTATTTAGCACAAATTTAGAGCATGAGAAAGATTTGAGTGTAAGTTGTTAGGTGACTTTTGTGTTTTCAGGTATAGTATACAAATTTCTGCTGCGCTCACTCTGGGCATCCTTCTGACTGCCAGCAATGTCTTTGGAAAGCTAGGAGCTCCAGGAGGACCTCAGAAGCTGCCCTTCGAAGCACCTGACCCTTTAAAGGTATGAGCATATACATTCGCCATGGTTTTGCGACATGTTTTGTCCCCTATTCCGACTCCTGCTGATATTGGCATTGTCCTTACATCCTGCGGAAGAAAACTAGCGATGACAATAGGATCATTTCATAGAGAGCGGACTGGCGGGAAGAGAAATACACTTCGACAGTGGTCCTCAACACTGAAAGAGTGTGTTCTCGAATGCAATGTAACTTCGCAACAACAAAAAAAGTTTACGCAGCTTGCATTAAGCCACGCAAGGCTGGGTCACACGAGAGCTGGTGGGCACCTAGCTCGTATTGGCTTGGCTAGGCTTTTACCATTTCACCTCTCTCTTCTCCAACCCCCCCCCCCCCACCTCTGCTATACTATACATGGATATGACTGCTCCCTTTTTTCTATATATTTTGCATCTCTTTTGTCCGATATCTTTCTCTGTATTGCTACATTTTTCTTGCTTTCTTCTCTTTCTGGCGATCTCAATCTCTTTTTACCTTCCTTTCCCTGTCTTTCACTATCTCTTTGTACTCGTTCTCCCCTCCTCTTCACCTGAAATCTGTCCTCCTCACCCTCACTTCCCTTCCCGATCCAATTGTTATACTATACCATACAAGGCTACACCATGCTCTGCTAGCATGCCAGGACAGCCGAGTGGTTAAACGCTCGCCTTCGGATCGTGGGTACGCGGGATCGAATGTTGCCTCGCCAAGACATTTTAACAGCGAAACTATATAAGGCGGCCTTAAAAAAATTTTATGGGCAAAAAAAGCTATCATCATCATGAACGGGTATGTGCTGCTAAAATTGAGCAAATCCCACTACTCGCCGCTGATCCATTAAAATTGAAGAAGGCAACAGACGGGCGGCAAACACCAATTAAGATTTCCAGAAAGTCGTAACCAGTAATTGAGAAAAACTTTATTAAACCATCGGGATTAACCCGGTGATAAACACCGTGATAGCACGTTCCAGTTTCGCGGAAGCATCTGTACGGAGTGTTTCAGCGGCACGTACAACGAGAGAATACTAGGGAGCGGGAAAGGCAACGGTGGCTGTGAGAAGACCCGGATACGATGGAAGCCCTACGCGAACAACGACGTGCCCGTAGATCTATGGGAAGCAAGAACGTTCGGTTTCAGCGCGGTTTCAGCGCAAGTTTCAACATCCATGTCGTTTCTGTGACTGTCTGTGGGTTAACTCGAGCCTCTCTGCGCTGAGAAGTGACCTAGAAACAACCTAGCAGCACCTAGCTAAAGCCTAGCAACAACCTAGACGCGACCAGATTGGATTTCAGAATCGTCCAGCTTCGCTGTTTCAAGCCTTGTGCGATTTAGTTCAAGTTTCGTCATTTTTTCCCCGAGAATTTCTCTCTTTCTCCAGCTTTATTTCTTTTTTCTTTCCCTCTCTCTTTCCTCTCTTTATTTCTCTCTGTCTCTCTGTGTGTGCTCATTTTCTCACCCATCAGAGCGATTAGCATCCCGCGCCGGAGAAATCGGCGCAGGTGTTCTGGCAGCGAAGCAGAAGCGAAGACGACGACGACCATGAAGAAGAGGACGAAGACAGCGCATGTCGGTTCAAGATGATAATTTCTGTCCCCTCTGCATGCTCTTACGGTCGGCTTAAATATCTCCGCTGTTAAAAAGTCGTGAATTGCACCTAAAAATGGGGAAAGCTCGTGTTGGACTTATAGAACAATGTTAGGCGAATCCGGTGTCAGCGTCAGCTTCATACTGGCTCAGGGAGGGTGTGGTCGACATATTCTGACGACGTCCCTCCTCCTCGCAAAGAAAATTTTAAGAGGGCAGGCTGTGAACTTTAACAAAAGTGTGGCAAGTTGGTGTTACAAAAGAAGTCACAGTTTCGCCGCAAGGACGAAGATACGAATGCGATAGCAAGAAATTGGAATGTCACACGAAGAACGAGAATCAGCTCGATACTTGCAGCGCGCCGCTGAAGCACAAAGAAGGACGCCCAAAAAGAACGCACAGGAATGCACAGGGCAGGGCTGGGCAAAGATACTTTGAAATTGTATCGCGATACGATACAAGATACTCAGGCAAGAAGTATTGGAGATACAGATAAAAGATAGTGCCGCACAAATTGTATCCAATACGATACTTGGCAATTGTATCTTAAGATACTTCGATACATTCTCAAATTTGTTATTACATATCCATATAATCTAGCAGCAAACGCCTATGCACGAAAAGGTCTGCTTCAAAATTTCTTAACTGTGACCTACTTTGTTCCACTTTAATGAAATGTCTCTTAGTCCTCAAAAGTTTTGCCCTTCTTGCTCAAAGTACATTAGTTTCCTTCCAAAATAACTTATTGGGGTTTGTTTTAGTTTCTTCACAGGACAACTATTTGTCCAGTTCGCTGACAGCGGTACTTGCTTTTTTGCACAGCTTGCCGACCATCTAGCAGGTTGCCATATAATCACAATAACTTCTATAAGAAGCCTTCTCACGACGGCGCAAATACCGGTGTGGACTTTTACCTTGTACGTGAAAGACAGCTTGCACAATACCGTATATCTGGACAGGTGTACAGCAGCAACAACGCTGGTAGCGACATTTTTTTTTCTTTTTTTAGGGGGGGGGGGTGCGCATGGTGTATACTAAGTAAAATAAGTAAAAACTTTATTTGGGCATAACACATACAGCGTTTGCCCGCGAGGCAAGGCAAAAGGAGGACTTAAACCCCCTGACTAGGCCTTACCTCGCTGGGGCAGCAGAGAAAGCGGAGTCGAAAGTTCCAATTTCTCTAGAACGTGATCAATTAACAAGAACATAATCCCTAATACAATAAGAACACGATCACTATTTACAGTAATAACATAATGACAGTAATGACATAGTAGCAGAACATAATCACTAATGCAGTAATAACAACAAGAACATAATGAATAATGCAGTGACCAGTAATGCTCGCTAACAGTAACACTTAGTACCATTACTAATGCAATAACCAAACATATTAACATTTATACAACACATCCAGTTCCGAAGCAAGAAACATGTTCATTATTAGATGTTTAAATTCATGAATTGTTTTACAATTTCTGGCTATTTCAACAACATTAGGATACATATTACATAAACACATAGTTTCATACTCAGTGGTTTGCATACCATAGTTTGTCCTGGCCTTCTTTATTACTACTGATGTGTGGCGTAAACTGTATCCTGTGTCTCGACTGAGGTACCGATTTGAAAATGTCTCAAAGTTGCTGGAAACTTCTTTAAACAGCCGAATGCAAATCTTTGCTCTGTAAGAGTTTCTAATGTTAAGGATATTGTAGCGCATCATTAATTTAGAAGACCCTATGTATTCATTTGAATAGTTAAGCAAACGAACAGCTCGACGTTGTAATACTGCCAGTTTTTCTATGTAGGTTTTGTTTCCGTTCCCCCATACTAATAAGCCGTAGCTAAGGTGCGAATGTACAAGTGAAAAGTATAATTGTCTGACGAGCTTGACAGGCACATAGCATCGGATTCGTCGTAGTAAACCTACAGAGCGTGCAACCTTGGTGCGGACCTTATTTATGTGCTCTGACCAGCTTAAATGTTTATGAAATATAACACCTAGAAAAGAATGGCTTGTCACATGCTCTGGTTGCGATCCACAATAAAAAAGTTTTACATCGTACCTTATTTCTTTATTCTTGGAACAAAAAACCGTAAACTTTGTTTTCTTCGCGTTTAGGTTAAGCTGATTTACATATAGCCATTGGTGAAGTTCTTTTAACCAAGAATTTGCAGTAACTTCCAGTTCGTGAAGGTCAATACCGGAAAAAAACACATTAGTGTCATCCGCGTACATGATCATTTCATCTGTGAGTGGAATGTGTACTATATCATTTATATACACGATAAACAATAGTGGCCCTAAAATTGAACCCTGTGGTACCCCATATTTAATCGAGCTTTTCTGTGAACTGCAATCCTGCAGGGAAGTATACTGCAATCGAGGATTAAGGTAACTATTTATAAGTTCTAAGGCTGTGCCGCGAATGCCATACACGTGGAGCTTGTTAAGCAATATTTCATGCTTTATAGAGTCGAAGGCCTTTCGAAAGTCTAAAAATATACCAATGGTCAGTTTTTTTCTTCAATATTATTTATAATTGTATCTCTGATTGTTAATAATGCCATTTCGGCTGACTTGTTCTTTTGAAAGCCATATTGTTTATCCGAAATAATACGCTTATCCAGTAGAAAGCTATTAAGGCGCTTATATATAATACGCTGAGCTACTTTTGAAAATAATGGCAGTACCGAAATCGGTCTGTAGTTGTTTAAGTCGTTGTGATTCCCACCCTTAAAGATTACTGCAACACGAGCTACCTTCATTTTTTCAGGAAAAATTCCAGTGGAAAATATACTGTTGCAAATATGTTCCAATGGACCGCATATTATGTGAGCAACTGCTTTAATAGGTTGAGCTTTGATGCCATCCTCTCCAGCGGCTGACTTGTTACTCAAGGAGTTAATAACGGAAGAAATCTCACTTTCAGAAGTAGGCGTAAGAAATATTGTCTCGCTGACATGATTACCGATGTAGCTTTCATAATTTCGATTATGGGAAAAACCCGATATAGAGGTTGGAGCACCAGCATTAATAAAATGATTATTGAAGAGATCAGCTGCATCATTACCACAAAACTTAACATCATTTACAACAATCTCTGACGGAACATTTTGTGAAGAGGAACCTATTAGCTCGCGGTATATGTTCCACATTTTACGACCATCACTCATGGAAGTTTCAAATTTACGCGTGTAGTATTCAGATTTTGCTTTCTTCAGATCACTGTTGAGTTTGTTCCAGACTTGTTTGAATTCTTGAAATATTTGGGGGTCTCTGGTCTTTAAGAAGTAACTGAATAATTTGTCTCTGTGCTGAATGCGTTTATATAGTTCATGATTTACCCATTCCTTTCTAGCTCTTTTATGCCGGACCACAAGGGAGAAAGGAAATGCTCCATTGTATATTTCTTTCACTTTGGACACAAACAGATCATACGATGCTGAGGGATTTCCTTCAGCATAAACATCAGACCAATTTGCATTGGAAAGTAACGTTTGAAATAGCTGTATATTTCGACTATTTATGACGCGCTTGAAGTTGTGATTTCTATCAATGCGCATACAGAATGGTAACGCAGCAAATATCGGCAAATGATCACTTATGCCAGAGCTTAGCACACCAGAACATGTTTCGTTTTTAGGGAAAGAAGTAAAACATAAATCAATCAATGTTTTTGAATTCGGAGTTATCCGCGTAGGAAGTTCTATAAGGCTTTCCCAACTATTTGCTAACATAGTTTCAATAAGTTGGATACTTTCATTATTTTTTGAAAGTAAGTCAACATTGAAGTCACCAACAATAATCGAATGGAATTTCTTCATGTTAGCAAGTTCAAGCACTGAATCCATATAATGAAGTAGTCCTGTTAGGGCACCTTGCGGTGGGCGGTAGACAGCGACAATCAGAATGTTTCGAGAAACTACAGCAACACATTCAAAATCATTGGTCACACAAGTAAATTCAGGCAAGATTTCGCAACCATGGCATTCGCGAGCATACAGAGAGACGCCACCACCTCGCTTTCTAGAACGATAAACTGAAATGTGTTTGTAACCCGTGAAATGTATGACGTCATGCTCAGCCGCGTACCATGTCTCTGAAAAAGCTAGGAAATCAAAGCAACAATTTAGTTGCGATAGGTATGTCTCCATGTCAACTTGCTTATTTCTTAAACTTTGCGCATTCACATGGAACAGTTTAAGCCCTTTTTCACGAAAACAGCTATTCTTCGCTACCAAGTCGTTAAAAGATGCAACACTCTGATAGGATTCCATATTTGTGGAAGTTGGCGGTGTGTTCTAATCTTAGACGATTTTTTCTAAGTCACTTTCCATGGCCAGCCTTATTGCGCGAGCATTCGGCTGCTTGCGCACAAAGATACTTCCATGTGAACTCCAAACGAATTGATAGTTCAATTCCCGTGCCCTGTTTTTTGCAAGCCATAGTAACCGCTTGTTCGTAGGAGTCAGGTTATCAAAGAATTTAATACCCTGTGTTTTGCTCCTGAGATTTTTCTTCTTTTCGAACCACGCAGTTTTTAATGTTCTTGTGGCAAAACGGACAAGAACGACAGGATCCCTACCCTCTTTTGCACGCAGACGGTGCATTCCGTCAATATCTTTTTCAGATAGTGACGGCAAGTCAAGCTGCGCGGCAATCTTATTTATTTCTGTTAACAGGTTCTCTCCTTCTCGTTGAGCCAAACCATGAATTTCCATGTTCTGTCTGCGGCTGTACTGTTCTAGAGCGTCCACTTGTTCTTTTAACTTTGAAAGCACTGTCAAGTCTCGTGACTGTTCAACAGCCTCCATTCGACGGCGTAATTCATCGATACCTTGTTCCTGCTTATTTACAGCGTCATTTAGGTGATCGTAAGTATCAGACAAATGCTGCACTGACCTTTCAATGTTCTGCACAGTTTCTTGCAAGCACATCAGTTTATCTAACTTTGCTTCTAGCGCTTGCATTTGCGACAGCTTTTTGTTTATTTCAGCAAGCTCAGTGTGAAGGTTCACAGATTGGCCTGCTGTGTCAGTGTTCCCTAGAGCAATCTTACATGTAGGACATCTAAGTGACTTCTTAGTCGCATCTTTCATCATCTTAAACGACCTAGCTGTGACGCCGCTACATTTCCCGATGTGGAAGTCACCGCTGCAGTCAACACATCGCATGACCACATCATCATCACTAAACGCTGTTTTACAAAAGGAACAAGCCTTTGTAGGCATTTTTGCTCGAAGGAAATGATACACATGTGAAGACAATTTAAACAGTGTTCAGGGCAGCAGCAGCAGCAGCGGAAGTGGTGAGTGATAAATAAGAGTGCAATACAATATTGCAGACAATTTGCAGTAACCTGTAAGAATATCAGGCTTGCATTTAGACGGGATCCACCTACGCCAACCGCTACCGCTGCTGCCCGAGTGAGTCCGTTGGCCGAATGCCGATCCTTTTGTAGGCTCCGTCAGTCGTAATGTCACGTGTCTCGGTAAGGGTCACGTGTCTCGACAATCCGTGGTGGCAGCGGTTTGTTGCGATGCAATTTGATCCGGCAGCGCGAAAACACCAAGCGATGATCATCTGTAAGAATATAAGGCTTGCATTTAGCCGGGATCCACCCACGCCAACCGCTACCGCTGCTGCCCGAGTGGTTTGAGCCATTTCGCTAGCGGCCCGGCCCGCACACATCACCGTCTTCGTCTCATTTGTTTTTATTTTCTAAATAAGTGTGTTCGTGAGCTGCACGGACATGACTGCTCTCAAGCATTCCTTTCGTGGGGAACATGTGGTCCCCATGTGCTAAAACATAACCGTGGCACAAAAACTATATTTCAGAATCCGCGTCGAGATATCAGTCATTCTCTACATCGCTATCGATGTTTCTCGAATCCTGACTCCAAATCCTCTTCAGAAGTGACCTATATATGAGATATGGGAAAGGCTTCCCTTCAAACGTCATTTTGTTCAAACACTCTCCCACCATTTTCACTATCCCGGCCCTTGCAACTAAATTTCGCGACTACGGCCCGCTGACTGTAAGCTCAGTTTGAGACCCCTGGTGTATACGTAGATGACGTAAAACTGCAATGAATTGTCATATTCTACTTATCTGCTGGCGTAAAGGATTCTTTGTTGAGATACTCACTAACGTGCAATCTTTTTAGCAATTCTTCTTCAACGAGGGAACATGTGCAACACAGAAACGTCTCAGACGTTTTGTATAGTTCCACAAAGCTTCGCAGGACACCACCGCTATTCGCGCTATTGCCGCTTATAGCTCCCATTAGGTGGCGATTAGTAATACGAAAAATATTTAAGAAGGCCTAGAACAGGAAAACAAATATAAGTAAAATAGAGAGGTGGTTGTGTATCAAACATTCACATTGAATGAGTACAGAAATACAATACAGACGGCGCCCTTAATAGCTATGCGCGTGAAGTATTGTCAAATTACCTGTTGAGACAATAGAAAATTCAGTGCCTATGAAAAATTGCCTGAAACGGCTCGTTGGGACAGTCATGAGTAAACCGGAGCATTCAGTAAAACAATGTTTCTCGAATCCCCTTCCTAAGATCTTTAAGATGCCTCCTAATGATTTCCATTTATATAATGCAAACTCAATTTCGTTATTTTCCTCAGCGGCAAGCAGAATATTTTGTACTGTTTACTCAAGGTACGTCCACATAATTATATATTTGTTTGCAAAATCGCCTTGGCAACGTGTAAATGTGTGAACAGTAGTGGAAATAAAGTAGACAGAAGAATAAAGCAGAGATCTTATTTTGCGAGCGCGTTGCAAAAGACATACTGCGGTGACCAGACCGGAAAAACAGTGCAGAGACTTAGGTAATGTAAGGGATGTAAAATGACAGCTAACAAAGCACTTGTACTAATAATAAAATTATGATTTCATAAATTGTTTGAATAAATGTAGCAAGAAGTGAAAAATAGGGTATGCCAAGATAGTTAGGTAAACGCTTGCTCTTTTAGACCTAGCATCAGTACCAGTGGTGCCAACGTTGTTGGATTCTCATTTGCATATAAGTAATTTCATGGCATGCAAGTCAAATTTACATCCACGATGTCATTCAAATCGCTGATATGTAAAATCCACGCGGCGCAAAGGAACCCCATTCTTGCACGCATTACATTTCGTTACGGAGCAAGACGCAAGACGCAAGAGAATCTTCAGTATGTATAACGACACTGTAGCAATATAAGAATTTGCGCGATAGACGTGGCGCAGGACAGTGGTTAAGAGCAGGTGTCGCGGCATTGGCACAACTAAAAAGAAAAGAAATTGAGCAGACAAAAGGTACGTGGGATGGGCGTAGACGTCCGCGCGCTTGACTTCCTCATCTTCTGCCCTCACTGGGGTACACTAGAAGAAAAAAAATTGCGCCACTGCCCTAAGGCTTAATCAGATGGCTTAGTGGCACCGGTACCAGCTTCAGAAGCGGAGCTTGGCCAGCGATTATTGTTTCGCACGGTTGTGTTGCGATAGAAGTATCTTGTATCTTAAGATACACGATACATTATGGAATGTATCGGAAATACAGATGCAGATACTCGTCTTTCGAGAAGTATCGGGATACAGATACAAGATACCCATAGAGTATCTAAGATAGTATCTAAGATACATGTATCTTCGATACTGCCCAGCACTGGCACAGGGCAAGTGTGAACAAACTACTGTCGCAGTTGTTACGTCTTTGTGCTTGAGCGTTGCGTCTGCAAGTGTCGACAATGGAGAATCAGATGCTCTTAGATATTTCTTTTTCTTTTATACTGCGGCGCGTGGAGTGACCCCCTGCGTTTCCTGCCACGCGGGAGCGTCTGATGTAAGCTATGCCTAAGCTATCCCCGGTGTTCTTGGGTTTATTGAGATAGCAATTATATCGACAGTCTCGGCTGATTTTTGCCGTCGCCGCCGTCATGCACCGTATATGCATATGTCTGTATATATATATATATATATATATATATATATATATATATATATATATATATATAATCAAAGCCAATCCACCGCGCGGCGTTAGACGGTTAGGCCATCAACAGCACCGTCTTACAGCCTGCTAACGGCGAGCTATTTATATACACCCCTTACATCAGCATGCTGTCGTAGTTACCGCATAGATGGCGCGATGTGCACGCGTGGCGCGCTCTAAAGATCGCTGCCCCGTTCTTGCGAACGCGGTTGCTCTTCGACCTACAGGGCGTGGTCGCCTTGGAGCGCTTATCTCGAGGAAAGAAGGGGGTGGCTGGCGGGGGGAGTGGGCGGGGAGCGGGGGGTTGTATGTCTTGTGATTTCCCCGCGATGTCCGCGCTGAAGTCAAGAGAGTACGAAGGTCGCTTCGCGCGCTGCAGCGGCCGTGTTTGCGAAATGAGTGCGCTGTTGAAACAGAAATAAGTAACAACTGGGACAGTTAGTTCGCGCTCGTCCTGTTTGTACCTATTAGTGCATTTCGTGCGTCCTACTTTGTGTTTGAGCAGCGCGCTTCCAGAGTCGAGCTGTGACGCATGATAGTTCGCGCTCGTCCTGTGTGCGTTCTTTTCTTGCGTCCTTTGGGCTCGAGCGACGCGCTGGCAAATTCGAGCTGCTTTCCGTTCTTCGCGTTACATTCCAATTTATTGCTATCGCATTCATTGCTTCGCCGTTACGGCAAAACTGTCACTTTTTTTTCCTTCCACATCACTAGTGGGTACAGAAAAGGGCCACATTGTCGTGCGAATCACAAGGGCAGTTTTCAAATTTAAAGAAAAGTAGAAGCGTTGCGTCTGCAAGTGTCTAGCATGGATAATCAGACGCCCTTAGATATTTCTTTTTCTTTTAAACTGCGGGGAATGGAGTGGCCCCCTGCGTCTCCTGCTTTACGGGAGCGTCTGATCAGAATCAGAATCCAGTTTATTTCCAACACACTTGTTGGGGGTCCCCCAGGTAAAAAAAATCACAGCATATCCACGGAGTGAATGATGATGACTGGGCGAAGCTGCGGAGGTTCATCGGTAAACCGTGAATCTTCCGTGAATTCTGCCAGTACATCATCACCGACGTGAAATCGGGCGCGTTTATACTAAAGGTTCGATGGGAGTTATGACGACTTGCAGCTCACTTTAATTTTGCATGTACGCTGTGAATTTTCATTGTTTAGAAAACCATTGCTTTAGAAAACATTTGGCGTCTTTCGTTAAGCAGCTGGCGTCTTTTCGTTTTGCTTTAGAAACATCTGGCGTCTTTTCGTTTTGCTTTTAGAAAACATCTGGCGTCTTTCGTTGGTTTATTTCATCAATCAACGGCGTTTTGAACGAAATTTTTATTGTTTAATCACGCACAGGAGAAATCTCACCAGGCACTACCTTGGAGGTAAACAATGGCTGCTAATGGGAATGAGATACAGAAGAAGTCGGCTTTTAGCTAACACTTACACTTCTACTTCTACTAACGTTTCCTACTGGAACATGCCAATGGCTGCTAATGGGGAATGAGAGACAGAAGAATTCGGCTTTTAGTTAACGCGCACGCTGCGAATTTTTTATTGTTCAACAACGCACGGGAGAAATCTCCCACTGGCACCACCTTAGAGGTCAAGATCTGGTACTAGCGTTACGACTGGTTACGCACTACGAGGGACGAACGGGTGCCGCTTTAAGGAGCTTCGCCCCTAAAAGCTGTGCAAAACAGCTTGACAGACCTGGGGGCCTACATAGGCCAGCACATGCAGTGGATTTCAGACAGATGTACACTTGTATGCACAACAAATAGTATAATACAAACAAAATATACAAGCAAAACTTTGGTTTGGGCGAGCTGGTTCATCGTCGAACTTGTTTGGGGCAGCGCTAAGGAACAAACGGACAAAGACACATAGTAGACGTCACGGGCGCTGTGGCGTCTACTATGTGTCTTTGTCCGTGTGTTCCTTAGCGCTGCCCCAAACAAAAATATACAAATCACTATATATGTACACAATGAGCATCAGAACACTCTTTCCGTATAACGCATAGAACATAAAAGGTGGTTGATCCCTCCGTCATAGGAATCGGAATAACACGAAAGTAAAGCATGCCCTTACAGAAATAACTGAATGTGTACTGTACATTGATATAAGAGAGTTTGCACAATGTATATTGATGTCTGGCAGCTATAGCACCATTTAACGTGGATGCACCCACTTTGATGATTGGTTGTTCATCTCCATGCCGACGACTAACGTGCATGTTAAACGATTACACAAAACCTTGTGGTAGCTGTAGTAGTTAACGTTGAAAGCGCAATCGGAGAACGAGGTGTGATAGCCAGAAGAGCATCGCATATTGGGCGCAGAACTTCGTCGCCATCCCGCGGCATGTTAAAATGTGATTAACACCACGCCCGGACTAGAGGGAAACGCAAAGCGCGTCGTGCCGCCCCCCGGCAGCAATTTTAGGGGCGAAGCTCCTTAAAGCGGCACCCATTCGTCCCTCGTAGTTGTCGTAGTCGTAGTGCGTAACCAGTCGTAACGCTAGTACCAGATCTTGACCTCCACGGTGGTGCCGGTGGGAGATTTTTCCTGTGCGTTGTTGAACAATAAAAAATTCGCAGCGTGCACGTTAACTAAAAGCCGATTCTTCTCTCTCTCATTCCCCATTAGCAGCCATTGGCATGTCCCAGTAGGAAACGTTAGTAGAAGTAGAAGTGTAAGTGTTAGGTAAAAGCCGACTTCTTCTGTCTCTCATTCCCATTAGCAGCCATTGTTTACCTCCAATGTAGTGCCTGGTGAGTTTTCTCCTGTGCGTGATTAAACAATCAAAATTTTGTTCAAAACGCCGTTGATTGATGAAATAAACGAACGAAAGACGCCAGATGTTTTCTAAAAGCAAAACGAAAGAACGCCAGATGTTTCTAAAGCAAAACGAAAAGACGCCAGCTGCTTAACGAAAGACGCCAGATGTTTTCTAAAGCAATGGTTTTTTAAACAACGAAAATTCACAGCGTACATGTAAAATTAAACTGAGCTGCAAGTCGTCATAACTCATCGAACCTTCAGTATAAACGCGCCCGATCTCACGTCGGTGATGATGTACTGGGCAGAATTCACGGAAGATTCACGGTTTACCGATGAACCTCCGCAGCTTCGCCCACTCATCATCATTCACTCCGTGGATATGCTGTGATTTTTCTCGGGGTGAGCGCGTGAGCGGGGAACGCCGTGTAACAGACAGGTGAGGCAGGCGCACGTCCCAGAGCTATTTTTGCTTTGGAATAGCGTGATGCTATAAGCGAGGCCGACGCTTTTACGGCGCTTGGGAAAAGATGGCCACCTCGCGGTGTGTTAAGGCATTGACAAAATTGAACTTCTATTGAAAACGCGCCGAATGAGACGGACGTGTAACGCGTTGCAGGTGTTAATCGCGGAGGCCACAGTAATCACGAATTACTTTACCGCTTCAAGAGGGCAACACCGCCCCGCCGACCGGGACAGTGGTAGATATAAAAGGCGCGTTTGTAACGCCTCGCGAGTCTGTCACCGTGGTGCAGTGGATAGCGTGCCCGACATCTATTGTTGCGGGCCGAGCGGTCGTGGGTTTGATGCCCGTTGACGCAACTTTTTTTTCCTTTGTCATCTGATCGTGTAAACTTTTTGGACGTCATTTCCGTGATGGAAATACGTCACTGAAGTCTTGGTGGACCCCGGCATAAAACACTGTCGTGTTAATATAATATTTTCTTTTGCGCAAAGAAATATATCGATGGCTTCATCAAATAATCCTGCACATCTGATTTGAACACACGGAATGGGGCACTAAAATAATTATTCAATTTAAGGGGTTGTAAAGTGCTGGTATGTAATATTCAAGTCTGGCTCTACCGTAGTTTGTGCGAGTATATATGTGGTACGGGTATTTGCCTGTTACGTATGCTGTAGTCAAGACGGGTGTGTTCTTCGTCTTTTCCAAGCTTGTTTTTATACATATAAAGAGACAGTTTATAGTCATGTAGGCTTGGAAAGTTTTAGTATATTATGTTTATTGAATAGGGGAGCAGTGGGTAGTAGGCTTGGGTGTCCACTGAAATTCTCAGATTCCTAACACCTTCTTTTGCAGCTGTTCTAGTTTATTATAGTTAGTAGTAGTTGTTGTACCCCAGACTAAGGTACAATATCAAAGACGTGAATAAAAATTTGCATAATATATAACACTCTTTAGACGTGGAGGGACTAATTCTCTCAGTTTGTAGAGATATCCGACTGCTTTGCCAAATTCAATCGTCAGCTTGTTGACATGCGTGTTCTAAGACATTGTATTTTCGAACCAAACACCCAGAAACTTTTCTGATGAAACACGCTGAAAGACCATTCCTTGAAAATTAGGAACGAGTTCAGCGTCATATTTCTTGTTGAATGGTATAAATGTATTATATTTTGTCTTCTTAACATTTAGAGCTAATCTGTTAAAGTCCAGCCATTGTTCATGTAATTTTTTATGTTTTTGTCGTCAGCATACATCACCAGTTTCAGTGAATCGGGCACATCACATAAATCTTGACATAGAGTATAAACAACAAAGGCCCTAGAATTGACCCCTGAGGCACTCCAAATTTTACTATAGTAGTTGGAGACGCCGAGTCACCGACCTTCACACACTGCTTCCTCTTACAGAGATAGCTTTTCACGAGATCAAGGGCGATGCCACGTATACCATAATCATGCAGTTGAGAGGGTAGAATACTGTGGTTCACGCAATCAAACGCTTTCCTTAAATTGATAAATAAGCCGACAGTAAAAAGTTTATTTTCCATGTAGCTGAGAATCTCATTTTTTATTAGCAGTAAAGCCATTTCGGTAGATTTCTCTTTCTGGAAGCCATATTGTGAATCATTCACTACGGGGTATTTAGTTAAAAAGTTAACGAGCCGTGCATTGATGACATTCTCATTAACTATGGAGGCAGAGCGGATACCGACGGGTAGTTCGATATCTCATTAACAGCTCCACCTTTGTACACGGAGATTACACGTGCCGCTTTCAGATCTGAGGGAAATATACCGGTTTGTAGCATTTGATTAATTAAAAATGTCAGCGGACGGGCTATGATTGAAGCTACATGCTTAAGGACGGCGCTCAGCCCATCTATCCCAGCAGCGACATTGTCTCCAATTCTACAAATAAAATTAGCGACTTCCTTTTCAGGGACCGTAGACCGAGTTATTGAATTTGCTAGTTTTAAACGTGCGAACACCAGCGCGTTAGTGAAACTACTGCGACGAACCAGAGGCACGTAGTCGCCAACATTAGAAAAAACGCCAGGCCTGCGCTGAAACCGCAGCACAGTCACAGCGAAAGCTGGAAGATATCCACTACGCCATAAATCACAATTTTTGTGAAGTTGGGAAGCACCTACTAAGCCATTATTCGTCATTCTGCGGAGAAGCGAAGCACCAGCTACACGTCTGTAAGGCATTATGTGCACTTTGTTGACGCGACAACTGATGACGATGAAGAATTATGGCTCAGCTCTTTGTAATGGGTTGGAAGCTTTAAACGGCCCACCAGTTATGTTTTTCATTGGGTGACGCCCGCTCACTATTTCCCTCTCCCGTCATGCTGTATAACATACGTTGACGTGGCAGAGAGACGGGAGAGAGAACCAATGCAAGTGCACTTGCGAGGAACCCACTACGCTATAAATCATTGCAATTTTACTGAGACCTGGGCTTTCTACTCAAGATGCCATGAAGCTAATCAAGAATCAGATCATTGATCGCAACACGAGGGACACGAGAGCCATTCTTGGCCTTGACTTGGAGAAGGCTTTCGACAACATCCTACACTCCTATGTTTTGGGAACGATCTCGAGCCTTGGTCTGGGCAAGAACTTTTATGACTACACGAGATCCTTTTTGGCGGGCAGAGAAGCCACCCTCAAAGTGGGAGACCTCGTTTCAGACTCCGTTAAACTTGGTTCTAAAGGTACGCCACAGGGGTCGGTCATATCCCCGACCCTCTTTAACCTCGCCATGATTGGTCTGTCCAAAAAACTCTCGGAGGTCGACGGCATTAATCATACTATATATGCAGACGACGTCACCATATGGTGCACCGGGGGCAGCGATGGCCATTTGGAAACTGCGCTTCAAGATGCCATCGAGGTCACAGAAAGCTACCTCAGACCTACTGGACTCCGATGCTCACCGCGGAAATCAGAGCTGCTACTTTACAGCCCCAAGCGCAGGGGCCCCAAACCGAAAGGTTGGAGGCCTGTAGAGGACATCGACATCACTCTAAGGACAAGTGAGGGTGGTATCATTCCCAGGGTGGACACCCTCCGCGTTCTGGGTATGATGATTGAGTCAAACGGTTCAAATAACCAGACTGTACTGAAGCTTACAAGGAAAACAGACAACGCCCTGAGGTTGATAAGAAGGGTTGCTAACCGGCAGCAAGGACTATGCGAGGACAACCTCATCAGGTTGGTGCATGCTTTCGTGATGTGTCACGTCACCTACGTAGCGGCAATGCACAACTGGCAGAGGTCGGAGCGGGACAAATTGAACACGTTGATAAGAAAAGCGGTGAAGAGAGCCCTCGGGCTTCCCATGTATACGTGCTCGGAGAGGCTGCTTCACCTCGGCGTGCACAACACGCTGGAAGAGATAGCTGAGTCACAAGAGAGGGCGCAGTTCACGAGACTTTCTACCACCAGTGCCGGGAGAAACATCCTGAAAGAGCTTGGAGTTCACCCGACAGAAATCGATACCCGCTACTGCAGCGTTCCTCGAGAACAAAGAGAGCGTATTACCGTGGCACCCATACCTCGGAATGTTCACCCTGAATACAATGTAGGCAGACGACGGGCTAGGGCTAAAGCCCTCCTGGAGAGTGCCCATGCACATGCCCGGAGTTGCTGTTTCGTTGACGCTGCACGGTACCCAAACGGAAAAGCATTCGTTGCAGTCACTGTTGATCAAGATGGCATTATTACAAACTCCTCGTCGGTCCGGACCACAACGGCTGAGGTTGCCGAACAGGTCGCAATAGCCTTGGCCCTGCTAGACGACGGGAGAACAACAATATACAGTGACTCGAGATCAGCAGTTCGAGCATTCGGTAGGGGCACCATCTCAGAATCAGCCTTGCGGATCCTGCGAAATAAGGAGGTACAACAACACACAATCGTCTGGTTCCCAGCTCACATGGGACAGATCAAGGGCGCTCCGTCCAACCTCAACGAGAAGGCCCATAGAGCTGCGCGAGGAGTCGTCGACCGCGTAGCTACTGAACGGCATGACGATGAGGTTGTTGACAACAAAGATCCCCCAACGACGTACAATGAACTTTGCAAGAACTTTTATCTGAGGAGGCGAAAGTATCCGCCACCGCACAGTAAACTGAACAGGCCTCAGGCATTGACGCTCAGACTCCTGCAGGTCGGGGCATATCCCAGTCCCGCACTCTTGCACAAAATTTACCCAGAAATTCAGACGTCAAACACGTGCGCGCTTTGCTCAGACTTTGCCAGCTTAGATCATATGCTCTGGCGGTGCCCTGCGTTACGGGTTCAAAACGTTACATCGTCAAAGTGGGATGCTGCGCTACGCAGTACGGATTTCAGGACGCAGCTATGGGCAGTCCAACGGGCCCACGACGTGGCGGACAGGTTAGGCCTATCTGTCCCGACGTGGGAGCGGCCCGCTACGTGCTAGTTCACGCCCCGACGGACCTAAATAAAGTTTTTCCATACCATACCATACCCGAGGAAATGGATCATGCGCTTATGGGCTTCCTTGGCAACCAATACAAGTGCACCTGCGAGGAACCCACTACGCTCTGAATAATTGTAATTTTTGAGAAGTAGGGCAGCAGGCACTGTGCCATTTTTCGTCATTTTACGGAGAGCCGTGGTACCCGCTAAACGCATGTAAGGCATTATGCGCACTTTGTTGATGCTGTGCCTGATGACGACGAAGAATTATGGCAGAGCCCTTTGTATTGGGTTGGAAGCATTTCACAACCTACTCGTTGCGCAAGTCGCATTGTGTGACGCCTGGTTACAGAATTCGCGTTGTGCGACGCTTGGTGCTTATTTTACTCTTCTACAACGCTATACTGCATATGCTAATGTGGTTCCTTCCCGACATGAAGCCTGTATAGGACCTTTTTGCAAAGCAGTTTCAAGTACCGGCACGGCTCAGAGGTTGAATACTGGGCTCCCACGCGGAGGGCCCAGGTTGGAACCTCGTTCCATCCTGGAATTTTTTTCTTATTTAGTTTTTTTTTCTTATTTCGAGCGATACTGGTTACGGACACCGGCGGCGGCGGCGGCAACGGCGGCGGCGGCGGCGGCGGCGGCGGACAACTACGGCGCCAAAAACGGCCGGTGAAATGATCTCATAACAGCTTTCGCTGTAAAAAAATTACAGCACAGCGACCGTCTTGCGCGCCGCCATATTTGGTCCAGCGCGGCCGAAGCTGCGGCGGTGCGGTGTTGATTTCACGTGGAGTAACGAAAGTTTTACGCATTGCGTGCGCTTTTGCAGCCCCGAATGAAGCATACCGTTGTTCTCTAACAGATTAGGAAAGAAATAGCGGCAGTTTTCACTTGCCTACATGCGCACGCAGGCGTACTAACGCGATAAAGAAATGCGAACTGCGCGGCATTTACGCGCTCGGCTGTCTGCACTTATTAAATACGAAGCGCGGCATTTACGCGCTCGGCTGTCTGCACTTATTAAATGCGAAGCGCGGAATTTACGCGCTCGGCTGTCTGCACTTAATAAATGCGAAGCATTTCTTAGCAAATTTCTGTGACTTTGTACGTATCTATCTATCTATCTATCTATCTATCTATCTATCTATCTATCTATCTATCTATCTATCTATCTATCTATCTATCCGCCCCCGACGTTGTGCTGTCCTGGCCGCTTCGTTAATGGGATGTACACCAAATTTGGTGTGACATAACATGACTGTATGACAAATTTAAATTAAGGTGATAACATGAAAATAATGACATGTATGCCATGTACGGCATGATTTACATGCCACGCTCATGGTCCGCTCGCGACCGCTTCGATAGCTTGACACACAACAAAATTAGTATGGCGTGACAAAAGTGTATGACGAACATAAGTGACTGGTTATAACGTGCAAATAATGACAGACATGCCATGTAAAACATGATTTACATGACATGGTTTCGGGGCGCTCGCGGTCGTTTAATGAAATGCATATATACCAAAATTTTTATGACGAGCTATTTCTGTATGACTAACGTTAGTGATAGGTGGTAACATGAAAATCATGACTTCCATGTCATGTACGGCATGACTTACTTGCCACACTCATGCTGCGATGGCGGGTGGTTTGCTAGCTTGAAATGCACCCAAATTGGTATAGCGTGAGGTGACTGTATGACGAACACGAATGACAAGTGGTAACGTGAAAATCATGACGGTACTTATGTTGGTCATACAGTCGCGTCACGCAATACCGATTTTGGTGCATATCAAACAAGCGAACCGGCCGCGAGAGCATCATGGGCATGGCATGTAAATCATGCCATACATGACATGCGTGCCATTATTTTCGTGTTACCACCTGTTATTAACGTTCGCATTACAGTCACGTCACGCAATACCGATTTTGGTGCATATCAAGAAAAGCGAACCGGCCGCGAGAGCATCATGAGCATGGCATGTAGATCCTGCCTTACATGACATGCGTACCATTATTTTCATGTTACCGCAGGGTATTTATGTTCGTCATACAGTCACGTCACGCAATACCGATTTTGGTGCATATCAAGCAAGCGAACCGGCCGCGAGAGCATCATGAGCATGGCATGTGAATCAGGCTTTACATGACATGCATACCATTATTTTCATGTTACCACAGGGTATTTATGTTTCGTCCCACTGCCGAAAATGCATGTGTGAGCCGATATTTCGAGAAGCCAAGATTGTAGGAAGAAGCTGTAACAAATCAGCCCGTGAACTTTGGGAGGCGTATCATATAAAAAAAGGTACTGTGTTAGCGATACGTCTATCTGCTTGTATAGAAACGAGATTAGGTTTTTAGGGGCGAAGCTCCTTAAGGTGGCACCCGTTCGTCCCTCGTAGTGGTAGTAGCGCGTAACCAGTCGTAACGCTAGTACCAGATCTTGACCTCCAAGGTGGTGCCGGTGGGAGATTTTTCCTGTGCGTTGTTGAACAATAAAAAATTCGCAGCGTGCGCGTCAACTAAAAGCCGAATTCTTCTGTCTCTCATTCCCCATTAGCAGCCATTGGCATGTTCCAGTAGGAAACGTTAGTAGAAGTAGAAGTGTAAGTGTTAGCTAAAAGCCGACTTCTTCTGTCTCTCATTCCCATTAGCAGCCATTGTTTACCTCCAAGGTAGTGCCTGGTGAGATTTCTCCTGTGCGTGAATAAACAGTAAAAATTTTGTTCAAAACACCGTTGATTGATGAAATAAACCAACGAAAGACGCCAGATGTTTTCTAAAAGCAAAACGAAAGAACGCCAGATGTTTCTAAAGCAAAACGAAAAGACTCCAGCTGCTTAACGAAAGACGTCAGATGTTTTCTAAAAAATGAAAATTCACAGCGTATATGTAAAATTAAAGTGAGCTGCAAGTCGTCATAACTCATTGAAACTTTAGTATAAACGCACCCGATCTCACGTCGGTGATGATGTACTGGGCAGAATTCACGGAAGATTCACGGTTTACCGATGAACCTCCGCATCATCGCCCACTCGTCATCATTCACGCCCACTCATCATCATTCACTCCGCCCACGCATCATCATCCACTCATCATCAATCACTATGCTGTGATTTTTTGATGCCACATGCCTGTAGCCTGATAAGTGGTGACGCCTTGTTACGCGCTCGTCACGTCTGCGCACCAGTGTGCTATTTATTCCACTGCAACCCTTGCAATAAACCAGTTGTTAGTAGCGCCTGTCCTGTCTCTCACATGTGTGTCTTTTTTAGCGCTAAACCACGATGTTAAGTACTCACCAACTCGCCCAACAATAAGTTATTATTTATGTTCGTCATACAGTCACGTCACGCAATACCGATTTTGGTGCATATCAAGCAAGCGAACCGACCGCGAGAGTATCAGCCATTATTTTCATGCTACCACCTGTTATTTGTGCTCGCCATAATGTCACGTCAGGCAGTACCAATTTGTAGCAGTCAGTTTTCATGGCGCGCTGATCATTATATGTGAGCCCAAAGGCGTCAATTTTACGCCAAACATAATAAAGAGCCGCCCGGCATTGTTATTGTACATGAACCTCCTGCGACAACCACGCGAAACAAGCTGCACTAGTGCACGGTAGGCGCAAACATTCCCCGAAACATTCGCGAATTCTCAATAAAGCGCTTACCTCACAAAGGCGGGTATCAGTCGTGGGAACAAAATTTTCCCGCCTTATTCTGTGCAACCACACAGC
The DNA here is from genome assembly GCF_013339695.2 of Rhipicephalus sanguineus. Taxonomy (NCBI): domain Eukaryota; kingdom Metazoa; phylum Arthropoda; class Arachnida; order Ixodida; family Ixodidae; genus Rhipicephalus; species Rhipicephalus sanguineus. The sequence continues at coordinate 29,801,993 of NC_051181.1, read as the reverse complement.
CCGTCGCTTGGCATCCTTTTTCCCACTGGGAATGGCAAAGAGGGCCTTGCCCGTTTCCCGCCGGTTGCTGCACCCAACAGCGCATCACCCGCGCATTCTTCGATGCCTCGATTGGCTTTCGATGAAGTCTCAAAACAATACGGGATGACGTAATGTTCCTACACGCTTTCCTGAGCCTATAAAAACAATCGCCCTCCAAAGCGCCGTGCGTCTGCGGCCGGGAGACACTAGCGAGGCGAGCGAGCTGGACCATTTAAGTGGCGAAGCCGCCGAAAGGGCGCGGCGGCGAAGAGAAAAGGAACGCGGTACTTTTCCCGTTAGAGTGACCTTAGTGCGCGCCCGCGAAGCCGCCGCCAAGCGCGCGCGGCGCCAGGCGGCAGCCTCTAGAGCTCGAACTTCGGGATCCTGCCGACGAGCACGAGACGCAGCGGCCTTCCTCACCCGGCGCTCCTCGTCGTCCATGGTCCGCCAAGCAGCACGATCCGGCAAGCGCACTCCTCCACGTACGGCGACGATCAAGGAGAATGAGAGATAGCGGGCGCTGCAGCCAATCTGAGAGCAGCGGCACCTATAACGCCATCTAGCAAGCACCCACCCAAACGCCATATTGCACACATCTCTAAGGAACAGCGCCATCTACTATATCGTCACCCAACTGCAGTTTGCATGCATCTCTATGGGAGAGCGCCATCTATTGAATTGTACGGGAGACGCGACGGCGGGGGAACGCCGGACGGAGCGACGGACGGAGCGACGGCCGACCAGGTGATGCTATAAGGAGCTTCGCGCCTAAAACTCGCTCATTTCTGTTAGGGCTTCAACATCTCTCTTGTCTTGAGCACAAGCTGCTATGTTAATTGGATACTTGGACAATTCGATGCAAGGTATGCCCAGTGTTCTTAGTTATTTTTTCTTCCTTGCGCATCACGAGTGGGTACACAAAAGGGCCACTTTGCCGTGCGCGTCTCAAGGGCAGTTTTCAAATTGAAAGAAAATTAGGAACGTCATAGAAAACACGCTCAAGCTCCTCCGAGATTTGCTTACTACCAGCGGTAAATGGTGTATATAAATAGCTTGCCGGTATTTCGCAAGCGCACGCATGGGGAATAGTAGAGTTGTCTAGTGCAGCGGGCTGGGGAGCGAAGGGTTGATGGTTCGAAGCCCCGGTCGGGTGCTTCGGATTGTTTTTCTTCTGTTTTATTTGTCTTTGTGCCTTTTTTATATTGCCACGCGCTTAATATGCCAGCGAGAAAGAGGCAGACGAAGACGCAGTAGCTCTCGCGCCAGTGCCTTTGTTTTGGCTGTGCTGTGCCGACCCCGTTCGGGACTTGGGGCCTTGTATCGCCGCCTTGTGCACGTCGCCTTTGTATTAAACGTGATATTTTATTGGTGGAGGTGCTGGGTAATCTCACCTATGCAACAGACCCCTTCCAGTAGCAGGAACGCGAACCAGAAACCGGAACTCACGCCAGTACACCGTGCTAGCCAGAGAATTCGGGGACTGGCCCCAGAGATTGTGCCCCGCTGTACAACTTCAACGTCGACAGGTATGGAGGATACTACTGCGTTCACCCCTGCTGCCATCCCTGCTGCTGCAGCTGCAGCTGCAGGTGCACCCGCTTACTACACACTGCAAAAACCGCGCGTGCCGAGTCCCTTCCGTGGTGGTCTTTTTGAAGACGTGGAAGACTAGCTGGCTGAGTTCGAGCACGTAGCGGATTTCAATGGGTGGGACGAAGACGCGAAACTCAGGAATGTCTACTTCAGTCTTCTGGATGGTGCTCGTACATGGTTCCAGAACCGCAAGGGCCTCCTAACATCACGGCGCGAGAGCTACTGCGTCTTCGTCTGCCTCTTTCTCGCTGGCATTTTAAGCGCGTGGCAATATATATATACATACATATACATATTCGGGACATGGTGGCGACGGCAAAAATCAGCCGAGAGTGTCCATATAATTGCTATCGCAATAATAACGATAAATACGAACGTTAAAGTGACTCGGCGGGCAGTGTCAGCTTCAATGTGGCTGGAAATTTGAAGAGGGGGCAAGATCAGATTTAGAAGCACTAGGACACAATGCAGATGGAAGCAGCAACTGTCGAGCTTTTGAAATAAGCAAGAGACTTTGACAGCATCGGTCAAAATATCATTTAGTAAAGTCTGGGTATGTATATGTAGCTTTCAGTAAAAAAGTAAAGGTGTGAAGAAAAATAGACTTATTTTTTGGTGTAAGCAACGCTAAAAAAGCCACGCGCAGTCACATGTAGTAGGCAAGAGGGACACTGACGGTTGATAGACGTTGCGATATGGGCGCAACTCTTTTCTGCTTCCTCCCCTTTTCCATCACCCGCATATGTGAAACTTCTTCATCGTGGGCAAAAAGTGCGTCGTGTATGCGCATAATCCCCATTTGTTGTAAGATACTAACATGACAATTAAATCGGCAACACTGACATACACTTGGCAGGTGCGTGCTAAACTGCAAAGCAGTGTGTATAGCCACTGCTAGTTCTTAGGAAATATAGGCTTTCGTTAAATGAGAGGTCAAAGAAACAGGAAAAGCCGCTAAGGATCGGAAAATACAATCCCGATTTGTTTTTTTTTTTTCGATCTGCACCGCGAAAGCGAGAAATATTGTAGAACTTTCCGAACACATTACACTACTACACATAACTGTTGCTGTCTTCCGTGGAGCAAATGAATGACAACACGGGGAAGCGGAGGCGCACTTAATGTCTAGTATCTTTGGTGGAACGATAGGGCATGCATGTATAGGGTCTTTTAGCTAAATTAGGCTAAGTATTTAAAAAACAAAAACATACGCGCTGCGCGTCTCCAATTGGCGCAGTATTGTTCTGAGCCATGTAGAGCACGTCATGTTATTTTCTTACAATCCGCCGTGCCCGGTAGTTAAGAAACAGTGCTTAATGAACATATCGAATTGTAGCTCTAGATAAAAAAATCCCAGCATATCCACGTGGTGAATGATGATGAGTGGGGCGAAGCTAACTCGCGCTGCAGCACGGCGATGGCATTGGCGCGAGCGTGGTCCTTCTTGATGGAAGATATTGTGATCAGATTGTTTGAGAACCAAAATCTGTTGCACAAACCGCAACTATGGCCGAAACTGTTATCAAGGAAGTCCCGCTGGAAGCGCGCGTCGGCGCCTTCGGGCAGAGCCCGCCTGATGCGTTTTGCAGCCACTTCACGTGCTCGCACAGCCTCGGGCTCTGCCTGCCGGTACGCGCGCTTTCTCGCCGCTTCACGGTCCTTCACATTTTGAAGATCCGATTCGCGCCGCAGCCATGCAGCTTCGGCCTCGCGGGCTCGAACGGCGGGGTCTTCGCGCCGCAGCCGTGCAGCTTGTCGAGCAGCTTCGGCCTCGCGGGCTCGAACGGCGGGGTCTTCGCCCCGCAGCCATGCAGCTTGTCGAGCAGCTTCGGCTTCACGGGCTCGAACGGCGGAATCTGCTTCGCGGCGTCGACGTGCAGCTTCGGCCTCACGGGCTCTCACCTCAGGATTCTGTCTGCGAGCGCGCGCTGCCGCCGCCTTCCATGCCCTCCGTTCCGCAGCCTTGTCTTCCATCTGGCGACTCCGAGCTACAGAGGGAGCCTCATGGCGCGTTACTTCTGAAATGTTGTCTTCGGGTGTCGTTGAAAACACGAGACGTAGTAAATTAGAAAGAACGCCACACAGGCGAACACGCACGAGAGTCTCACTCGTCAACGCCGCCTTCTTCTTCTACTGCATACCAGAACGCGCGCTTCTCACGAGCTAGAGGTGGCTACTACAACGCTACAACTAAACGGAGGATGGACAGACCCACGGCATAAGGAGCTTCGCCCCTAAAGCCTTCAATACAAAAGTTGGCAGCGCTTGTTGAGGAGCATCGGATTTTCTCATCTTTGTTAAAGGTGCCCTCCAACTAGTGATGCTGAACTGTCGGTAAATTGACTATCGATAGTATCGATAGTATTTTTTAAACTATCGATAGTGTAGACAAACAATCGATAGTACTACCATAGTCCCTCAATACTTTTTTATGGTCACGAAACTTCGGGCCAAGTTTGGTATAGGGACATAGTCTCCCGCCAGGGGCGTTAGTGCAGACAAGGGGGCTTTCATCGCGGCCGCTTAAACAGCTTTTTGGTGCGTCAAGAGGTTTCCGTGGCGGCGACTCGCTCTGGTGGCTTCACGGACATATCTCCGTGGCTTTTAATATACTGATCACCCATCGCGTATAGGCAGCGTACTCGTAACTGCGCGTAGCGGCCATAAATGTCTGTTCGGTTGCGGCAGTGTTCTATTCCTTTCGATCGCGGCGAAATCGGCGTGCAGCCACGCCCTGCACGCTGATTTAGCAAAGACTGCTCGGTCATGCCTTTTTGACGCTTTTTTTTTTTACGCGAGGCTGTAGCCGACGTCAGCGGAAGAACCGCGACCAACACAGCCGTACGTACGACGGGCGTGAATCCCGTCTCTTCACCAAAAAACGTACTGACGCGCGCAACTTACGCGATGATACTTTCTCCCGGCGAATTATCCATGCTTTGAAAAAAGACTTAGCTTAAATTCTTCTGAATATACATGACCGAGTTAAACGTTACTGGTACATTTCCGTGCGCCACCGACGCTCGGCGTACGAAATACCACGTTAGAGAAAAAAATTGTAGACGGCCCATGCGTCGCTAAGCTCTGTCTCGGGCAGACTGCACGTACAAAACTCTGAAGTGAATATCACAGCAATATTGTAATAATACGAGCGAAAACTCTGATAAGGCTCTTTTACCAGCCTCGGTGGCTAAGCAGCTAAGGTGTGCTGCTAAACATGCTTGTTGAAGCGCTCCCCTACCAGGGAGATGAGGCGCAAAAACACGTGTACTTAGATTTACAGGCACATTGCAGAGCCACATGGCGTAGTTTCTTTTTTTTTCTTTCTTGCAAAATGGCTAAGGACCCTTGCACTCTGCGAAGTGCCAAGCGATTGTATAATGTATTTTCCCAGCCATGCTCTACAGCAGCTTCTTTCACTTGGACGAAAGTTGAACAAGGGTCTTGAGCAGCTGTTTGATCTATAGGAAATATTCAATCCTTTTAGCACCTTATTAAAAGGTGAAAGCCAGTGGGATTCATCTATTCTATATATTCATAACAAACAGTAAATTGCTGGCTATAATCATTTTATTTTGAAGGCAGAAACTGAAGGCAAACAGTGAAGAACTTAAACAGTGAAAAACAGTGAAGAACACAAACAACTGTTCCGAAGCGCTGCACACAGCCTCCTCTCTTTTGCAAGCTTTGTCCTCAGCCGTGTTTACCGTCGGCATACTTTCTGCAGAACAATGGGAAAAAACACAAAGGTTTACGAAATCCATCACGTTTGCTCAACTTGCGTTATAATCAGCGTGCCGAAGAACACGGAAGAGCAAGCCGCGTAAAACTGCGATATTTACCATGATTTACTGCATCCAATTCGTCGGAGACGTCCACGCGGATCCTCTGCACAGCATTTTCCCCACTGGAATCCTCCGAAGACTCCCAATGACGCTTAACCGGCCGCCTGTAAGGCAACTGCCGAGGTGCCGGCTTCTTTTTGGCCAAGTAAGCCGGGAGACATTCAAATAATCGAGGAAAAGCGCCGGCCCTCAGCTTCACTCTTTCGCGCGGCAACCTCTTCTATAACGCATTCGTCTTCGCGAATAATGTCCTCGTTATAGAAATGTTTTTCGCATGCTCGAACGTTTGGTGAACTCAACGAGAATGCGCCCGTTTCTTTACGTGGTATCGCCCGCCTCCACTGCTCGCGGCTTTCGGGGCCGCTGGGGAACACAAACAACGATACTTTTTCAGCGGTTCCTATAGCCGGAGCGACAGTGCGGCACACAGCATGTCTTCGTCATCGTTCGTGAAGCTGCCGCTAACTATTTGTCGCATACGAAAATGGTCACAGGCACACACAGCACCGCACACACGCGATAAAACGACGCAAACAAAGCGAACACAGCACGCCGTCGCCGCGCTGGCCTTGACGAGCGCCTTGTTCGCCGGAGCGACTGTGCGGCACGCAGGACGTCTTCTGCATCGTTCGTCACGTTGCCGCTAAGTATTCGTCACGTTTGAATACGATAAGACGCACAGAAAGCACCGCACAGACGCGATACAGCACGACACAAAAAAGCAAACGCACCACGCCGTCGCCTCGCCGACTGCTTCGACGCCGCGGGTGCCCCCCTAACAATGGTGGCGCCGCCCCGCGGTGAAAGTTGGCGGCACACAAAGCTCTCCCATAGAGTGACGGGGAAGTTTCGTGACCAGTAAAAGTTGAGGGACTATGGTACTACTATCGACAAACTATCGATAGTGCAATCGGTAGTACCATGGTTAATATTACTAGCGATATTACTCCTACGCGTTTTTATTGCTGTGTTTTGATGTATGTGGGTTTCATCTACAAAGATTGTTAGCGACGTTTGACGCAGACCGCGCCGTAATGATTGAGAAGCTTCACGATTGTTTGAGATCATTCCGTTAAGAATACGCGCCGGAGGCGAATAGTGAAGTTTGTTCGAGAGCTTACGCGAGCACCAGCGATAACGCTGGAAGATGCGATGACTGATGTATAAAAGACGACGTGTTCCAGGGATGATCAGATTACTCGACGGCCGACGAATGTTCTCGCCGCTATCAGTGCGCAGCGTGTAGCGCTTACAATTTGAGTTTTGATTTTCTGGGCACAAGTTCGCCCAAATAAAGAGCTCCGTATTTCCCCACTCTTCCTGCAGCATTCTTCACCGTCACAACCACGTGACAATGCTATTGATAGTGGTGTGAATAATGATGTGGTTGCGGGCCGGCCATGTTGCCAAAACATTTGCGATAGCCTACTATTGGCTTCGCTTATGGGCAATCCTTGGCGAAAGAAATGAATTATTTCCGCAGTGAAAATGGCAGAATATGTCCATCAATAAATTCACAACCACAAGCAACCGGTTACTCCTTACAATCACAAACTTAATTCATTATATTTTCTTTATTTTGAAATAAATTGCAATATAAATTTGAAGCCTTAGTTTCCGCTACAGCTGAAAAGTTTGACTTTATGATCATGTGTCAGCAAAGCACTCAGTTAAAGAACACAAGCATGTGAACTTTCTTGACCTTCAGCCTGGTCCTCCATCTCCTCTATATACCACGCGCGCGGGGAAGCAAGTTTATTCTGCAGCGAGTTCGTGCTGTTGATCTTACACTATCGATAGTACCGTCGAATTTTTTACTATCGATAGCACTATCGATACTATGTTTTACCATCGATAGGTCGATAGTGACTCAGCTATCGATAGTATCGTACCATCGATAGTTCTGCATCACTACCTCCAACACTATTCAACCCCCCATTTTTTACTGGCGGGTTGCGTAGGCTGATGACTGAGGATAATTTTAGCATGCGTCTAAGCACCGATATCGATAATTTAGTACTATTTTAATCACGCGATAAATTCGCTACATCGCTACTGACCGCATCAGCGCGTGTGCCTCTCGCCAGAACTGTTGCGGGCGGAAATGACGACGATGCGTGCCAGCTTATGATTGGATAAACGTAACGTTAGAACTTAGAAGTGATCGTGGCGTGGCATCAAAGTTGAGATTACTATTGCGTTTCGTTATTCTTTTTTGTGCTTTTTTCAGTGAACTCCAAATAGACGCCGTCGCAACAAAAAAGAGCACTCCACCAACAAAGCACGACAGGGGCGCTGGCTGCCATTTCATCTCTGGTTTTTTTGCCTGCGCCGGGCGGATGTCCATACGAAACGCTTCTCCCTCTTTTAGGGGCAAAGCTCCTTAAGGCGGCACCCGTTCGTCCCTCGTAGTCGTAGTAGTGCGTAACCAGTCGTAATGCTAGTACCAGATCTTGACCTCCAAGGTGGTGCCGGTGGGAGATTTTTCCTGTGCGTTGTTGAACAATAAAAAATTCGCAGCGTCCGCGTTAACTAAAAGCCGAATTCTTCTGTCTCTCATTCCCCATTAGCAGCCATTGGCATGTTCCAGTAGGAAACATTAGTAGAAGTGTAAGTGTTAGCTAAAAGCCGACTTCTTCTGTCTCTCATTCCCATTAGCAGCCATTGTTTACCTCCAAGGTAGTGCCTGGTGAGATTTCTCCTGTGCGTGATTAAACAATAAAAATTTTGTTCAAAACGCCGTTGATTGATGAAATAAACCAACGAAAGACGCCAGATGTTTTCTAAAAGCAAAACGAAAGAACGCCAGTTGTTTCTAAAGCAAAACGAAAAGACGCCAGCTGCTTAACGAAAGACGCCAGATGTTTTCTAAAGCAATGGTTTTCTAAACAATGAAAATTCACAGCGTACGTGTAAAATTAAAGTGAGCTGCAAGTCGTCATAACTCATAGAACCTTTAGTATAAACGCGCCCGATCTCACGTCGGTGATGATGTACTGGGCAGAATTCACGGAAGATTCACGGTACCGATGAAGCTCCGCAGCTTCGCCCACTCATCATCATTCACTCCGTGGATATGCCGTGATTTTTTTAAGGACAATAGTCTTTTTGGGATACTTGAATGGAGAAGTATTGGCCTGCCTGTCGGTCTTTCTGTCTGTCTGCCTGTCTGTCACAGGATTCAGCTACCCGGCCAAAGTTTAACCACATGCTGAACGCCCAGCCATCTTCAATTAATAGCGGCGTTCATACTTGTGAACATTGTCGATCAAAAAGCATATATTACGCATATCTGAGGCGCAACATCAATACGTAAGTATTAGTTGGTGTGTTCCTTTACTAGAATATACGTAGATACGTAATTATAAAGACCCTAGTGTTTCTTGGGCTGCGCTAAAAATAAGATGATACGAGCCAGATGGAACGATTCTTCATAGAGGAGGAGGACTCATGTAGTACGGGAGGCAGAAGACTATCGTCTTTCGACGATATTTGTAGCGAAGCACACAGATACCCTGTCAATTTTTCTTTTTTTTTTTGTCTATGCGTTTGCGAGCTGCCTCTTTCCGCACGTGCGGTAGGCTCTTGATTGTTGTTGAAGCGGTGCAAGTAATCCTCTGCGTTGAATGACCTTGCAATTCGTCAGGCTGCTTACAGACCAACCCGCGTAGGGGCGACAGTGTTTCACCGCCCTTGCCGCTCCACAGATTCCCTTCTCAGAATGAGAGGAGGGAATGACATGGCATGTCGTTGTAAGGAACAGCAGACAAAGCCTCGCCAACCTTGCTTCGAAGCAGTAGCGCCCGCTCAAGTTCTGACAAGTCAGGCGTCAGGCACAACATTTGTTACTATGGCAACGACGTCAACAATACGTTGGAAAGGACAAGCAACAATGGCGTACAAGCTTCCCCTACGTAGGAGCATTCAGCTCATTTCATTGGGGCTCTGTGAAACGTCACATGGCGAGGGAAATGCAGTCACGTGACCCCGCAAAAACCGATTTGAGAGTAGGCATTTTTTTTTCTTTTATTTTGAACTTTCTAGATCGAATAACTTCGGACTGCGTGCCGCTATCACTGCCGTTCTTGCTGCACTAACCTGTCCGCACTTGAGTCTACGCAGCCCACGAGTAAAAAAATGGGGTGTTGAAGAGTGTTGGAGGGCCCCTTTAAGGTAACTGCCCTGTTTCATTTTTTTTTTTCAGCCTTTATTTAACGACACTAAAGTGAAACAGTAAAATCTAAGCAACTTATGAAAGTTGTCAACAGACTTACCCGGTTCTGTCTAATATACTTTTCTCTTGACTGCGCCCTTTCACTTGATAGTCGGCGCCTGCGCTGTCTGGTTCTGTTCTCTTGTGTACGTGTTTGCACGCGTTACCCTCTTTCGTGGTGAAGTATATGCGCTTTCAACGTTCCTTTTACGGCTTCCAATAAGCTATGGGGCCACCATGTAGAGAAATAATGAGCTGGTAAAAGGCTAAAGTTGGACCGATATTTGTGTATTATTAAACACCAATAAAGGCAGAGGCTGCTGTGGTATGCCCTTAGCTACCGCCATATTTACTTAGGACAGAGCCCTTGGGTTAAGCCGACATTATTTGAGCAAGAGAGGTCGTTAACCAGATGATTGCCATCAATCTGCCGTTGCCCTGTCGCAATTTCAAATTCGCGCCGAAATTTTGTAACTGCGCAGTTTTGTGGAGAAATGAACGGAGGAACGCGCATAACAGTTGAACCCTGCCGTAACAATAATAGAGGACGCGCATGCAAGAGCTAGGGATCGATTAACTTTGCAACTCGCATAATAAAATGAGCGGTCTAAACTCCTGTCTCTCGCGTTAACCCGCACGAATTTCTTATTTACGGGTGGCGGTGCAATTCCTGGGCACGCGCGCAAAGGTTCTGTGTCTACATATTTGCCGCCCTGTCAGGTAGTTGTCGGCGTTCGTGTTGTCCGGTTCTGCTCTCGAGTGTTTGTGGCTGCACACATTTCCTTCTTTTTTGCTTAAGACTGACAAAAGGTGTGCTCAACGTCTTCTCTACTGCAGATTTTCGAAAGTTTCCGTTTCGCTGTGTCTATCTCGGATGCCGACATCGACACCGTGTTCGAGTGCTTGCAAGCCAGTCGGACTGCCTTCGACCCAGAGGAGAAGACCGCCACCTATATTTTCATTTTCCCAAACACACAGTATGCTTTTTAAATTACATTCAGCGTGTGTAATTTCAAATATTTCAAATACGTCCAAATATTAAGATATTTTATACCTTGGAAAGCTTCGGTTATATCCCAAAACAATTATATTCAATTGATTGGTGTTCTCAAAAACAACTACAAGGCTTCCTTCTTGTCAGTGAGAATTCATGAAAGCAATATTTACCAATTCGTGAGTAAAATATATATTTAAACAATATTCGTAACAATAAGCGATACGCGGAAATATTATTAGCTTAAGTAATTTGCTGTGATGATAAATAACTGTGAAGATATGTTCACGGGCAATGGAAAGAAACGCCAACAGAACGGCATCTGTGACCTGCGATGTTTCGAAATTATTTTCAATCGGCTGAGGCCTAATGGTACTAAAGAGCTACTAGAGTCATCAATCAAACAAGCAAGGACCACTCAAGCATCTTTTTGTTGCCACCAAGGTGAAAGCGCGCGCCGCTCTGCTCGCGTTCCTTTCCATCGCTCCTGTACTATTCGCAAAAAACTTTTTCTTTGGCTAGTTGGTACATGCTTACTGAAATACAAAAAATACGCGCAACCATCAAGGAAGAACTCGAGACAGAACAGAAAAGGGCGTCACTCGCAACTAACTTCACTTTCAGAAAGCAGCCTTAGCAACCATGCCTTATATATAGCCTTAGCAACCATGCGCACGCACATCGCCTCACACGCTCGTCAAAATACACCCGGCAAAGAGAATGACAAAAACCATTTAATCTAGAAAATATTGGAGGAAACTAAATTCACAATCACGCAGAACAACAGATGTGTCACTTGCACACATATCTCCTTTTTGATGCAGTATGCATCCATTAATTCACGCGCAAGGAGGGTATCATTACTTAGCAAGAACGGACACACTGGAAAACCCAGGCTCACACTTCAAGGAACCGCAACGCACAGGCAAATGTGCTCAAAGTTTGTTTTTTTATGAAAAGCTCGTGGTCCCCAACCCTGCCATTTATAAACAGGCCTGTTTGGCCGATGTAAACCTTACCGCAACTCAGCGGGACCTCGTACACCACGCCAAACTTCATGCTAAATTTGAATATGCCGCATCGCTTTGGGAGCCGTATCGTAATAACTTCGTGCATTCACTATTGAAAGAGTACAAAATAACTCTGTCAGCTTTATACTTTCTGATTACAATCGAAACGCGAGCATCACACTAATGAAAACTAACCTTAAGCTACCTACTATTGCTTCTCGTCGCACAATGCTCCGCTCAACACTTTTTCACTAACTTTATCATCATTACTACCTACGTGATTTGCGAATAGTTCCTCCTCATTAGGCGTGACGCCATTTGTATCATGCTCATAACGCTGGCATTCCGTCGTCTAAAACTGAATCATTCCGACAGTCGTACATACCGCGCACATCAAATGATTGGAATTGTCTTCCCGCATCGCTGGTAACAATTTCAGACCATGACACATTCGTGACTTTATTAACCAATTTTAACACGAAAGTGTTTTATGCCGGGGTCCACCAAGTACATCCGTCACGGATATGACGTTGATAAAATGGACGCCAACGGGTGAGAAAGAAAAAGATACCCCCGCTGGGAATCGAACCCACGACGTTGAGGCCACGACGGCATGCGCCCGATGCGCTACCGACTAAGCTAACTCGGGAGATGGTAAACACGGCGCGAACGCGCCTTATATCTTTCACACATTCTCTTTCGCGGCGGGCGGAGCGGGACGGTGCCGCCGTCTGTGAGATGTGCAAAGAAGTAATGCTTCACGATCGACACTTAATAGCGCTTACTCCAAGATTGCACGCGATATCGGAGGTCATGATTAAAGCGTCTCGATACCAGAGAGCTAGACTGGCCGCGCTGGCGTCGCCGAGGCACCCTTGACGCAGTTACGTTCTTTGCCTTTGGCTTCGTGTTAGCGTGCGTCGGCTCATCGGAGTAGTGCAGCTTCTACGTGCACCAACGGGATTTCTCCGCCGCCGACTGCTTCAACTGCGAGAGCACCGACTAACAAAACTGCTGCAATATGCGTCGCAGAAAGGACGCGATTTCGACGGGCGAATGTCGTGCCTTGGTGGAGCGAGACCAGCGCCTGCGAGATAGAGGCCAGCGGGACGCACGCGTTTGCGGCTCAGGCTACGAACCTCTACCTCCCGTGTTGCTGAAGCGCAATGTGTGTTATGTATGCATGAGCACAGGCGTCGGCTACCCATTACTAGAAAGCGAACGCCATGCCGTTTCTCTCCTTAATTGACGACGCTTTGAAGAAGTGCATACCGGGTACCAGTGTTGATTATGAGCTTGTTGATATCATCCTTACGCGGGATTCACGATTCGCTGTGTCCGAACATATGTTCACACCGTCAGCTACCACAACGGTTTAAACATGATCATGGGCGTTAGTAGTCGCGATAGAGACATGCTGTCAACATGGGTGCATCCACGTCAAACGGTGCTATAGCTGCCAAACACGAATAGACATTGTACAAGCTCTGATATATCACTACACAATAAGCACTACTTCTGTGAAGACACGTTTCACTTTCGTGTTATACCGATTCCTATGTCGGAGGGATCAGCCATGTTTTTTGTAATACGTTGTTGCATTTCGCATCTTAATAGCCATATTTGTAAAAGTATCAACATTTTGCAGTTACCTGTTGTGTTTTGCGTTTTAATATCTATTATTATATATTTAGAAACATTACAGTGTTATGTTTCCTAATATGTATATTTCTGCTGTAAATTCATGCTATATTGTGTCTATCATTAGCTATTATTGCATAAGCAGAAACGTTGGATTGCCTCTTTATACTTACGATCTTGTTTTTTGTTTTATCACTACCCTCTGTAATGTCTGTTGAACCTGAGGGTATCATAAATAAATAAATAAATAAATAAATAAATAAATAAATAAATAAATAAATAAACCGATCAGGCGATATACGGCCGTGCGGCTTTTTCCCACAAGGGGAGGGCCTCGGTGCATTGGAAATTCGTGGGCACAGGCTAGCCAACTTGCGAAGCGCCGAGAACACCAAAGGTGCCTTGTAATGATACCCTAGCGTAATGAAAAGGTACCGTGTAATGATACCCTAGCGTAATGAAAAGGTATCGTGTAATGATACCCTAGCGTAAGTAATGGTACCCTAGCGGGTTAAATCATGGAAGCGTACTGCCTCAAAGAAACGAGAGATACTTGTGGAGGCACACTTGTTGTTCTGCGCGGTGGTGAATCTAGTTTCTTCCAATCCTTTCCAGATTAAATGGTACTTGTCATTCTCTTTATCGGGTGTATTTTAACGAGCGTGTGAGGTGATGTGCGTGCGCAAGGTTGCTAAGGCTGTATATGTCGCTGCTTTTCTCAGAATAAAGTTAGTTGCAAGCATAGGTCGGCAAACTCACTCATGAGCCGACTCGCTCCGACTCAGATCGGGCCGTGAATCTGAGTCTGAGTGAGTTCGGGTGATTATTATTTTGCTGAGCTTGAGTCCGAGTTAGTCCGGTTGAAGAAAAGTTTAGTGAGTCTGAGTCGGAGTGAGTCCGGTTCAGGAAAACTTCTGTGAGTCTATGTCCCTGTGAGCCCCATTCGCAAAATATATTTCTTGAGTGAGTCGGAGTGAGCTCCACCTTTTATTGCCGACTATCGACGGCCTTTTGTGAAGACTAACGAAAATAACACCAGGTGAAAATAAAAACATAAAAGGGAACTCAGTACGTTGGAAAACAAGGACCCTTAACTAAAGTACCACATTCACGCGTACATACGACTTAAGAAATATTATGCATTTCTGCACTCTATTGGTGCTGTAGAATGTTGTAATTCCTACAAATGGTACCATTCACTTGTAATATGAAACAATGTGCGAGAAGATGCATACATATATTATTAATATTCTCATTATTTTAAACTTCCAGGGAAGAAATTCCATTTCACGTGACGGTTGGTGATAACCCGGGAAATTTTACATTTACGGTGGATGAAGGTACGTTGAAAGTTAGCCGTTGTGTGTGTGTTCTTTAGTGTCCCGTCCCGTCGTGTACTTTCTGCACATCACACTGAATACGTCGCGCCAACAATGCCAGAAATCCACCCAGGGATGAAGGTGTGTTTGGCCGTAGGAGTAACGCGTCATCACCTTTAAGCGATAGTATGCAGGAAAATGGCACAACATGGGAGAAAGACGAAGACGAGGGAATAAGTAGAAACGCACACTACCAACTGATTTATTTTCAAAAGAACACTCAATATCAGTAACAGTACGCACATGCGCAAAGGGCCAACATCAAAAGCGATCCTGCAAAAGAACAAATTCACTGTCGTGCAAAAAGATTGATGGTACGCTGACACACCTACTGCCGAACAATTTTATCAAATAAGCCTCAGCTAACTCTCTTGCTACAGCGTCACGACTTCGCTCTAAGATATTTGTGGAAGAAAACATGGCTACACATGTACATGACTTACAATGAAACGGCAGATGCGAACCCGTGCCATTTTTGATGGACAGCGCGTGCTCCTGTAAGCGGACATTAATACATCGGCCTGTTTGGCCGATGTATACGTTACCACAACTTAACGGCATCTGGTGCACTACACCCACGGAACACTCCCCAAAGGAGGCTCATGCTTTACATCGCACGAACGTTGCTTTGTATCGCAGCTGTTACTTATATTGAGTGTTCTTTCGAAAATAAATCATTTGGTAGTG
This sequence comes from Rhipicephalus sanguineus, assembly GCF_013339695.2. Lineage (NCBI taxonomy): Eukaryota > Metazoa > Arthropoda > Arachnida > Ixodida > Ixodidae > Rhipicephalus > Rhipicephalus sanguineus. Next base: position 29,786,610 of record NC_051181.1, on the reverse strand, counting down.
ATGATGATGATGATGATGATGATGTCCTCTTCCTAATGGTAGTGTGCGCTTGTACTTGTTCCCTCGTCTTTGTCTTTGTTCCATGTTGCGCCATTTTCCTGTATTATAACTTTCCTGTATTATAGTGTAGCAACAAGTTTCATTACACTACCTTTAAACAAAACCATTTGTACAGCGAGGCTGTATATGCCGAGGCCAAACGGATTTCGGTCGGTAGAAAACGCCTAGCGCAGGTATGTGTCACACAAACTAGACAAGCTTCACTACGCACCCTCACTGCTCCCTTAAATGGAATTTTCCGCGGCCTTCACGTATGTGCCACATAAATGAGGCAAACCCCACTAGTCACCACTTGTCCACTAAAGTGTCAACAAATGCAGAATGCGGTTAAAATGAGCATGCTGCTCAAATGGTTCCTCAAGAGAGAGAGAGAGATGCTCTTTATTAGAAATACAGATTTTTTAACACGAAAGTGTTTTATGCCGGGGTCCACCAAGTACATCCGTCACGGATATGACGTTGATAAAATGGACGCCAACGGGTGAGAAAGAAAAAAACCAAGAAAAAGATACCCCCGTGGGGAATCGAACCCACGACGTTGCGGCCACGACGGCATGCGCCCGACGCCCTACCGACTAAGCTAACTCGGGAGAGGGTAAACACGGCGCGAACGCGCCTTATATCTTTCACACATTCTCTTTCGCGGCGGGCGGAGCGGGACGGTGCCGCCGTCTGTGAGATGTGCAAAGAAGTAATGCTTCACGATCGACACTTAATAGCGCTTACTCCAAGATTGCATGCGATATCGGAGGTCATGGTTAAAGCGTCTCGATACCAGAGAGCTAGACTGGCCGCGCTGGCGTCGCCGAGGCACCCTTGACGCAGTTACGTTCTTTGCCTTTGGCTTCGTGTTAGCGTGCGTCGGCTCATCGGAGTAGTGCAGCTTCTACGTGCACCAACGGGATTTCTCCGCCGCCGACTGCTTCAACTGCGAGAGCACCGACTAACAAAACTGCTGCAATATGCGTCGCAGAAAGGACGTGATTTCGACGGGCGAATGTCGTGCCTTGGTGGAGCGAGACCAGCGCCTGCGAGATAGAGGCCAGTGGGACGCACGCGTTTGCGGCTCAGGCTACGAACCTCTACCTCCCGTGTTGCTGAAGCGCAATGTGTGTTATGTATGCATGAGCACAGGCGTCGGCTACCCATTACTAGAAAGCGAACGCCATGCCGTTTCTCTCCTTAATTGACGACGCTTTGAAGAAGTGCATACCGGGTACCAGTGTTGATTATGAGCTTGTTGATAACATCCTTACGCGGGATTCATGATTCGCTGTGTCCAAACCTATGTTCACACCGTCAGCTACCACAACGGTTTAATCACGATCATGGGCGTTAGTCGTCGCGATAGAGACATGCTGTCAACATGGGTGCATCCACGTCAAACGGTGCTATAGCTGCCAAACACGAATAGACATTGTACAAGCTCTCATATATCACTACACAATAAGCACTACTTCTGTGAAGACGCGTTTCACTTTCGTGTTATACCGATTCCTATGTCGGAGGGATCAGCCATGTTTTTTTGCCGGCGTCAGTATACCGCTGGCATGCTACTCTGTGTAGTCCACAAATGTTGAAGATTGGGCGAGTTGGTTCGTCGTACTTGAACTGATATAGCGCATTACGGGGAAGAAGAAACGGCCGAGCAGACCGACACAAGAGGACAGAGCGCTAACTTCCAACTGAGCTTTATTGTGAAAATGCATCAAATATGTAGACTTGCGCAAGCATACAAAAAACACCCTAACGCATCGCCAAGATTAGGCACACCATAGCACCGTCACACGCCACAGATTCATAGACGGTTTCATGATTAAGGAAGGCCACTTCATGTTCAGATAAAGCCAACGAAGGGGCGCTGATACATCTGATGCCAGCTCTTGCTATACAATGCGCTTCAATAGTCTCTCGAGTGATTTGTGACGGGTGCTTTCTATGTACTTCACATTGATCAAACATAGGGGAGCATCCACAATCGCGGCAGTGAATTCCAATGTGGCCCTGAACTCCTTTGTGAACATTATAATGGTACTCTTTTAGCCTTTCATTAAGGCAGCGCCCCGTTTGGCCGATATACCTCATACCACATACGTATATACCTCTTATACCACGATATACCTCTTACCAAAAAAGATAGGGGAGAAGGTTAGCGTGAAAGTGGTGTTTTCGGCGCCTGATAAGTTACAGCGGCTTTGCAAAGCAGTCAGTCCCCTCAAATCACGCCCCACTGTTTGTTCAACTAAGCACAAAATTCGGTTTGTGCCGTGTGAAGTGGGGGTGGTTTACTCGATACCACTCTCATGTGGTAAGAGGTATATCGGCCAAACGAGGCGCTTTTTCGTTGGAGGCGGCATTTTCGCAGGCAGCGAAATCGGACAAAGCAATCGCAACACACAGTTCACGTTGCACCAAGCGACCAAGCAAACGCTCCACAAATGGCTCCAATCACGCGACCATGTGCACGCAAAGCCGACAAACACAAGCACTGAGCTAAGTCAACGAACGAAACTCCATGAGGAATGTGGATTTGGCTACGTAGTCCGCGATAACGAGCAGGTGTTTCGGCAAGCCATCATCATCACCATTGTCGCCAGCTTTATGTTTTTTTTTAAACAATGATAGCGGCTGCTTCTCAAGTGCGCTGTAGCGATAGTTTTGCACAATTTAAGTGTAGCATGAATGCATTTCAGCAGTTTTCGAATGTAGTTAACGTTGCGAGAGTAGATTGTTTGCGCACTCGTGTTTCAAAAATTTCGTTAATGAGGGACTGCGGTACGAATATCTTTCGTAGCCGCGAGTAACGAAATGCATTGACTCCTATGGGCGTTCGCCGGTGCTCCGAATATATTTCGTTGCGGTGAGAATTTCGTTCCCTCGGGATTTCGTTATCGCGGGTTTCGACTATATGGGCAAGTGCTTTGTTTATGCCGCGAGTATTTATAGCCTTACACGACGTAATTTCAGCCTTTCGTGAAAATAATGGGGGAGGAAACATTGCAAAGCTTTGCCTTAGTTTGACCATAGCGGCGTCGTTGGGGTCGGCGCTTTCCGGCTCACCTTTTTATCTAAAATACGTATTAACTCTATGAATAGTGTACTGGGCTATGTTCAAGTAATAGCCTTTACTTTAATGTTAATAGACTATACCTAAGAGTAAGAGCATTGTAGTTAGTGATTAAATAAATGTCAGTCTCGACGAATACGGTTGCATATTGCATTAAACTGGAAGCACTACAGTGATCAAGTTTACTCGGCAATGTACTAAGGTCGTATCAAAGTTACGAATGATGTCAATAATCACCTCCATTAAACTCCGTGTAGATGTTTGACTAGTGAAGCTGAAGGGGGCATGTGCATGACCAGCGGAGCTGTGTAGCGCACCGAACATAGCTGACAGTGAATTTTAGATGCGAAAGCATCTTATGATGGGGGCAGTGTCCGTTCTGCGGCGTCCGCACCCCCTCACGCGCTCACGCGAGGAGAGAGGCATAGTTGGCATGCTGTCCCCTCTCCTCGCTTGAGCGCGAGGAGGTGGGGGAGGAGGTGGCGTGAGCGCTGCCCCGCTTCGTTTATCCTCTCCCGTTTCTCTCTCCGCCACAGCTGTGCGAATGCGGCGTGCGCTCGCTCCCGTTGCACTCTCCTTCGCAACGGTGCTATGGACGCTCGCGAAGATGAACGTAAACGGCAACGCCGGCAAGCGTTGTATTCTCCTTTGCAACGGCGCTAAGGACGCCCGCGAAGCTGAACGTAAACGGCAACGCCGGCAAGCGAATCTCGAAGCGGTCAGGCTGCGGAAGCGCTCGCTCGCTGTGCTTTCGTCATCCTCTCTCTGTGCAACGGTGTGCGAACGCCAAAAACAACGTAAACGTCGGCGTTAGTTCCAGCGGCAGCGCCACCCCCGCGGACCAGAGGAAGGCTCGGGAAGCCGAAGGTAAACGTCAACGTCGGCAAGCGGTAATTCAAACGCCTCGACAACCACCGTCTCATAAGTCACACAGGAGAACGGAAACTCGATGCGCACCCCCCGCGATGCTTTCGCATCCCACCATGGTTGCCCGTAGGCGGAGATGATGTGTAATTTTTGATGGAAGGTACAGAAAGGCACATAATTTTTATGAAAAGTACAGAAAGTCCCTTTCGGATGTAAGGTATGCTTCTTTAAAGTTTTCTGTGTGAGCAACATGCGTCTTTCTGCCGCGATGACAAGCGTCGTCTTGTCTGGTTTGTCTTGTCTGGTACGCTGGAAGATAAGGCTGCAATCATCAGTGAGGTGGAAAAGGGCAGGCAAAAATTGGACATCGCGGAAGAATTCAGCGTTGCGTGCAGCTTGCTGTCCACGATTCTGCGCTGATCCAGCGGAGCTGGAAGAAGGTTCACCTGTAGGCGCACTTGATGACGGTACTGGTGACAGCGCAGTGCCGCCATCACTGACCAGTGCATGGGGCAAACTTTGTGCCGTGGCAAACATGATTCCCGATCGAGCGGCATGAAATTGCTGCGTGGTAAGGCCCACCAAAGCAAACTTACTGACTTTTGGAAATAAAATGTGTTTTTTGTAAATTCCATGTCTTTTGTGCCGCATTCTCGCGCCAACGAAATTCCCGCAAGAGCGAAATTTTGTGCTTTCCCCGCCGATTTCGTTATTGCGGGTTTCAACTTATTACAAAAATGCGGAGAATGCTTCATTATTTTGAATATTTTTTTGAATACGCCATGCTTCTCTATAAAAAATGGCTGCGTCTCCCGTAAACATGAAATGGCTACCGGTTAAGCAGATTTCCTGGAGGTGATACCAGCCACGATGGTAAAACGGATATGGTGCATGTTTGCAAGGGCATGGCCCACCTCAACATACTGTGCACTGGTCCACATGAACGCCATTCCATAGGATAAATTTTGAGCTTTGCGTAGCGTAGGATGCCGATGCAGCCACGAGACGACGCAGTTCTGAACGTCCGCAGGCCGGACGCTGGTGCGCCACAAAGAGAAGCCATACATACTAACTCTGGCGACGTACGCAGCATGCGGCCATCTCTCGACGCGGCGGCAATGTCCCTGCCGCGCTAACTCTTATCACCACTTGCCCGGTTGTTTCGTTTTATTCTCGTCCGGGAGCCCGGATCGCCTCGTTCGAGTACCCGAATAGAGACGCTCGCTTTTGGCTCAAGAACGTTCGAAGGTCGCCGATCTGAAGGCATTTCATGCTTAACTCTGCTTACTAAGGAACGTTTCTAGGCGGTTTAGCTAGAGGGCGCCAACTGATCCGCCTAGGATTGAGGTCGAGCCTGAATACCTGTGCCTCGCCTGCGCTTGCGACTGATATGCACTACTCTCAACGCGATTTTATGGGACAAACAATTATTACTGCAATTAACTTTCAGTGTTGGAAGCCACCTTGTGTTATTATTGCCGCACTCGCCTCTTTTTCTATATTTACGCAACCTACCCGTTACACGTGCAACCACTGCCTTGCGCGGGTTGCGCCGGAATGTCTCGGAACGTTCCCGATTATTTTAGAATGTGCCTATAAGGTTGTGCGCACGACGCGAACGATAGGGTTTGTTTTGGAACTAACGCGGCCAACAACGACAACTAGGGAATCTTAGTTGCCACATGTATAAATGCCGACTCGCCGTATGGCTGATCAGATTACCAACGGCCCACGTCAGTGCTTGCCGCTTTCGCTGCACTTTTACGGGGCACAAGTTCGTCCAATAAAGCATTTCATCATTGGCGCTTCCCATTTGCTTTCTTCGCCATCACAACCACGTGACAACTGAGTGGTGGTCAGGGGCGCGCTAAACGTCAGTTTTCCTTAGCGCTGGCCAACAGGCGGGAGGAACGGCGTCGGCGGCGTGGTCTTGACGTGGGCGCGAAAGGGGAGCGGTACGGCAAAGTGCAGCAGCGTTGCTCATCGCTTGTGACTCAGGCTGCGCTGGATCAGAAATACCCAGTGACCACTGCATTTCCTCGCGAACAACTTCAGCAATGAACGTCACTTCAGACTGCGGAGGTGAGAGCTTTCGCAGCTCCTCTCGCATGATGGCTCGGATTGTTTCACGCAAGCCATCGAAGCCGACGTTTATTGAACTTGTTGGTTGGAGCCGTGGGCACGAACAGCTAAACTGTCTTTTGTCGAGCGGCGATTGTACTGCCGGCAGGGGCGTAGGCAGCAATTATTTTCGGGGGGGGGGGGGGGAAGACCTCTTTGATTTGAAGTGGGGGCCGGGCAGGCAGATGTTGTCAAGTGTCATTTTTGGCTCTGTATGCCATAGCAAAAGAAATTTCGGGGGGAGGGGGGTGCCACCCCCCACCCCCCTGTCCACGCCACTGACTGCCAGGTGCGCGTTTCTAAGGTCTTCGCAATGGACGTCGCTTCATAAACAAATTCTTGGACACTGTTCGGTGGGCTCCGCGACAGTCCCGCGAAGAGCTGCTGCTTTGCATCATGCATGAGGAAGCGAACTTTCTTCTGTTCGGGCATTTCGGGGTCTGCGTAGCGGCACAGTGTAGTCATCTCTTCCTTGAAGAGCACCACGTTTTCGTTTGGGAGCAGCACACGGGATTCCAGCAGTGTTTCGACCTTTTAGTTGCGGACGACGCTCGCGAATGTGGCCAGGACCCTGGTGCGAAAAGGGTTGGCTCTTGGTTCTCTAATGATGTCCTGGCAGCGTCTTCCAAGGTGAAGTAGACATGCTGTAGCTTGTCTTCACTGCTCCAAGTATTGAAAACGGTGATGCGGTCGTACGCTTCGAGCCAGCTTTCCGTGTCTTCGAATGACGATCCACGGAAGGTTGGCAGCTCGCTAGGTTGCCGTATAAGGATCCATGTAAGCCGTACAAGGGCTGTCATCCAGCCCCCCCCCACCCCCCACCCCCTTGCTCCTGGTCCCGAAATCAATTTCTGGCTACGCTACTGCTGTCGTCGTCTCTGCGGTCGATGTCAGGGTCTTGGGTTCCCTGCAGTTTTTAGGAAGGAGCCGGTACAGTGGCGCAGTCCGTTCTGCCTGCGGCTAGTTCGACGATCCGGGATGCCTTCAGCGTCGTCGTCTTCGCGGCTTGGGCTTGGGTAAGAGCTTCCAGAGGGCGTCCGGATCATGAGTGAAGCAGCACCTCCACCAAATTGATTGTCAGTGAGTGACACGGTTAGGCTTTAGTCTCGCAGTGGATGCACATCGGCTTGTGATGGTGTGCATGTGCCTTGTGTCGTTTGTTTGTTTGTTTTTTGTGCACGTCCAAATTCCAATGCTCCTTCTCTAGACCTCCAAGAAACTAAGATGGCATCCACCTGCGACGAAATTTGGAACCCTTTTCGTACATTCCCTGAAACCGTAATTTCCCTGAAACCGTAATTGCTATACCGACTTTATTACCTGATATTCTTAATTGAATTTGGTAATGTTTTTCTGGCAGTGCTGTAATATTTTAGTTATTTATGCACACGAAATAAGGCGCAGCATTAAATGCAAGCTGCAGGAAATAGTCACAGCTTAAATATCTTAATCGAACATTTTTTTCCAGACCCTACTCCACGCGATGGCATATTTTATTACAGCGATTATGTCAACTGCGACGTAGTGGACATTGAGTTCCGTGGTCATCGTAAGTAACTTGCGTATAGTATAAGTGAGCATGATGGGAATTCGGATTATTTGTATGGTCCAGAAAATCATAATAAAAAGGCAGCATTTTCGCGTTGCGCCACCAGTGCAACACCACCAGGTGCTGCTCCGCGAATAACAAATATTTTAGGTGATAATAGCACTGACATTCTTACTAAGATGCACCGAAGCTTCCTTCCTCTTTAAGGACTAACAAGAAAATCACATTTGATATTATCTCTTCATACAGTCACTGGTCGAACCTATCAGGAGGATTACGTTGTTAGATCTGGTATTTTGAAAGTGATGACGACGTTTTCATTCTCAATAAATTAGTGTATTCTAAAGAGTAGGATTGCCATCTACCAGACTGTAGCGCTGAGCTACAATTGGGCTTTATTTCTTTATTTAGTTGCAGAATACCTGCGTTGGCGCGAAGGCACTATGGCAGAGCAGACAGCTTGAGCGCCACGCATTACACTTTTTTACAGTAATAAGCAATCGAATACGTAAAACAAGGTTAACAATAAATTAACAGAAAATTCAAGCAAAACTAGGACAGTAATAGATTCTTATAAACTGAGTTGGGAATACAAATAACGATTATCAGGTACAGAAATGTATCGTTCCAGTAAAAAATATCAGTCTTGTACAGTTTGTGGCAAAAAAAGATTTGGAAAAACTGTTCGTATTGCAATTGTATTCGCGCACCTTCTTTGAGTGGTCGTGCCGAGTCGAGACATGAGATGATTCCGACAGGTAGGCGCGGCTATAAAAACCTGTTGGTTTATAGAAGATGTGGTGGAAGAATTTGAGTCTTTGGTGTTTTTCTTCTTGGAGTTAACGTTTCACAGCGCAGCAATGTTTTAATCTCAATGACACTTTGGAATGGGTAGCAATTATTGGAGGCGATGAGATGTCTTGCGTATTATGAAAAATATTTCTCTGAATTGAGAGCTCTCGCAAAGCTGACTTGGCGTAAATTATATGTCCAATTTACACATCAAATGTCTTCATTGCTGTGGGAAGCTTTTCTTCGAAGTCACTATGTAACCTGATAATCTCTACCAATGGTATTTATCTTTTTAGAATGCATACTATGGGCACAGAGACCAGTAAAAGACAACGTGCCACAGAACTGCATCGACCACTTCGTTGACACCTGCGGCGTCGTGGTACCTGAACACAGCAGAGACCTCTGCCCTGATGGAGAGGGTGACTACTAATAAATTCATTGCTTCTCCATGGAAATATGTTTTCACTCGGCATATCTACGTTAGAACATGCTACAGATAATGGTTTTCACGGTATCAATGTTAGATTTACACATGAAAAAATCCGTAAATAGGGGGTGGGTGCTCGAGCCAACGTTTCGACAAGTCCGCTTGTCGAAACGTTGGCTCGAGCACCCACCCCCTGTTTACGGATTTTTTCATCGCAAACTTCCATCTTCCACTTCCTGCCGTTTTTTTTTAGATTTACACAAAAGTTACATCAACACATCGACAAGTGCGCTTGAATCTTCCATATATGTGTGCTAACACATCGACAAGTGCACTTCAATCTTTCAAGCATGTATGCTGTCGGGGCTGCCTTGTCAGTCTGGCGATGTTCTCATTATTGTTCGGTGGAGTAGTAGCTATGTATCGACAAGCTGGGGCGACGTACTGCAAGGCAAAACAGTGCAAAAGAAACAGTATAAATGCACGCAAATGTGAACCCGATGCAGGACGTTAGCTCCATTAAAAGCTTTTTACTGACGCGCGGAGTAATCATGTCACCAGAGAAGGGCACCGCCATATGGCCACAAATTCACTACTTAAGCCATGAATAGACGAATCCCAATGAACGAGAGATTTTTTGTGGAATAACCGACATTGTTCGCGGGCACATTAAAACGTCTGAAACAGTTTATGCTCATATGTAGTCATATATAGTTCATACAATTCCACTTTCCAAACAAATGAGTAAAAACCGGGCTCTAGTTATATGCATGGAGAGTGGGATAGAGGTAAAAAACACGACTGCTTGAAGCTTTTATATGTCATATTTACTTGGCTAAATACTAAATATAACTAGTGCTAATGAACAGTAAAGCGATTAACAGCTTAAGATGCAAAGCCAAACAAAATGGAAATGGAAGTGAATTTTACAGCGAAGTTGTTTACATCTAGCCCATGCTTTTGCAGGGGGTGCACTCTGGGTGACTCGCGTTCGTATCGGCCTTGACGTCTGCACGAATGGAGACTGGTAGTAAAGAATGGGAAAGAGCGTGGCGGCGGCGCTTGCCGATGTGTAGCGTGTCGGCGCTGTCATTGCATGACGTATAAAAGGGCAAGAGACCGTAGATGGTGAGATGGCGCAGCGTGCTCACGACGGGGGAACCAGCGGAAAGGCGCCTACAGCAGAAACAGGCAGAAGTTCCGGGGAATCTTGAAGCGGTGAAAATTCTTTGCAAGACGGGATGTAGCTGGAGCCAACTTTTCGACAAGCGGACTTGTATTGTTCAAGGCTGCAACTGTCTACCTTAAGCAAAGTAGCCAGTTGAGCGAGTTGGTAGACCTCCATCGTAAAAGAGCGCGCGCACACGACGACGAAAGTGAAAGAAACCGACCATTGAATCTCTGAAGCGGTGATGCGCACCATGAATGTATGTAATCGCAGTTACTGACCGAGGTCTGTTGTCACACTGTTTTGAACAACCAGTTTCGCAGCTTAATTTTTGGACTGTTACCATGTTTAGCAGCGAAGGTGTACATGGCTGTGTTCTGGCTGACTGGGTCTGTAGGCAAAAGACGCGTAGAACAACAATTTGTGGCGCCCCTCGCCACTGCCGACGGCTCTTTCACAAGTGTCGCGATATTCGGCGGCGGCACTTCCCACCAATCGTTGTGCCGCTTTGTCTCGTGACGTAGAGATCACGCTAGCGCTATTGTCATTTCAGCGCCCGTGACTGAGTCACCTTTCCATACCCGTACCTATCTCCATACCTATCTGAAACATCGGCCTCGTTGAAGTGACAGGTTCGTCTATTGTGTTAGCCAGATAACAACTGAGACTCATGTTCACCAAAATTCTGCTTAGCCGGGCTCACTCTAGCTCCAGACCCCAACCCACTATAACAACGTAGCCGTCTTCTTCCATTCGGTGTCATTACAGCGCCCGTGCCTGAGTCACCTTTCCATACCCGTGACACTATTATCAGCAGTTGCCCTTTCGACTGACTATGGGACGGACACGTGTCATTATAGCTCGGAGGAAGAACAACGACAATTGAAGGAGTGCCACCATGCACAGAAGTGCTGGTGGGCGCGGAAACGACCGTCAAGCACCTGCGGGAGAACGTGCAGCCGCAGCGGCTGGCTTCCTTTTTCACAGTAGTGGAAGGGCTCTGAATTGTTGGTCGAACTTGTGGGATGATTACTTTCGTGGAGCATTGCGTACAAAGCATATTAAGTGAGGTACTAATATGGCGACCTTCTAAAATAGAAACGCTCGTCTTTTGTGGCGCACAGAAAAAAGAAGTTACCTTCCCAAATTGCAATTGTTCTGCACACGAATATGTGCTGATTGGAACCGATATTTTCGCACTTCGGACTTGAACCGGAACGCAGCCGTTTTCGCAGTACCTTAACGAAAACCTAAACGAAACTCTTTGCCATTGCATGTCGTCGGTGCTGTTATCAATTACGGTTTAAACATAAGAGGTTACCCGCGATGGAGAATCCTTGCTATTGGAAAGCTATGGAGGTAAACAGAAGAAATAAGCTGACAGGAAAGAATAAAGGAAGACAGAAAGGCGACAATAATTGCGGCGGAAACTTCTGGTTTATGCGGCCGGGTCAGACCAGAAGTGAGACGGTGGAGCTACGTGAAGCAAAGGTAAAAAAACAGTGTCGCCTCTGGCCTCGAAGGTCCAAACACACGACATTGGTTTGAACATTAAGATCCCATTTTCAGTGTACGCGGAAAAGGTACGCACAGTTCAGCATTGAATGGTCCAAGCCACGCATTCTTGAGTCTCTAATATCTCAGACACCAAACGCCTGCTGAAGAAGCTTCCTGCTTTCTTGTGGGGAAAAAAAGGTTCCTCGAAGTTTCTGTAAGCGGGCTTAACCTCATCATGAATGTACCCGTGCTGCTGTTCTTTCTTTATTCGTCCCTGGGCCACTGAAATGTTGGCAACGCGACGAACAGCATCATCCTTGATTCCCCTCGTCTACCTTCCGAAACAAGGAAATACGAAATTTAGTCCCTCGTTTTAAAAGACCGCTTGACTAAGATCTCCGCGATATAACAACCAGTAAGGCTTTTTTTTTCTTTTTTTGTGATACATTAATTGAGTGCAAATCATTTAATTCGTCGTTGATCTCTCTAGGAAGGTAGATGTTACAAGTGTAGAGGGGGAAAACCACACCTGATGTGCTGCTTGCACGCGACGCACGAGGCTTGGACAAAGAAGAAAATGGGTAACAGCCTCCGCAAGGCCACAACGTCTGGCAGTGCAAACCTCACGAACCGGGAGCGGAAGTATGTGCGTCAAACTTGGCAGGCATTCTGTCAAGCCAATCAAGACTACGGGGTGCTGATCTTCGTCGAGTTCTTCCAGCGGTACCCTTCGTATCTGCCGCTGTTCCCGCCCTTCGGAGACCTGCCGCTCAAGGATCTCGTCTGCAATCACAGGTGAGCACCGCACGACGACGTGCGGTAGCGAGCCAAGATCACAGAAAAGAAATTTGAATACGGTAGGCACCACCATTTTGTTGCATTTTGTGCAATAAAATGCCCACTATTCCTAACTGATATAAACACGGTTGGGCAAAGATCTGAATGCCTCGCGTTTCGCCTGCCAAATTAATATCTAGGTCACCATGCCCACGGTGCGGTAGCGATTAATGTAATGTGATTGAGAGTTGAAGTTTAAGGTTAGCGTAATGCTTGACGCTCCACTGCCGCTAGTTGAGCTGGCTAGCACTGTCAAAGAGAACTGTAATACACGTACACACCTTTCGCGTAATAGTGCCTTGCAGGATGGCCGCCGCCACCATTGCAATTTATATAACAGAACGCTAAATGTAAAAGATGCCTCTCGGCTTCCATGCGGCAATCACACGACAATTTGACCTATGAACACAAAAGTATTAGTCGCCGGGATCGACCAATAATTGGCGAGCATCGTTTCCGTCAGGGAAGTGACGCCAATAAATGCAAACGGCGGGTGCTTCCGAAGAAATTCAAAAGGAGGTACTAAGTTATGCGACCGGGCAATCGAACACCTAGCACAGTTGCCGGACGCGCTGAACACTATGCCACAAAGGCGAACAGGTTCCTTGCACACCTGCATAACTGTCGTCGTCCTTTCACTGCAGAAACTAACGCAATACACGATACCCCCTTTTAATGACAACAGTTGGCACGACATCGCATTTTTTATTCGTGCTGTCACAGCATTTTTTTTTCGTTGTCACTTTCAACAAGTTATACAAAAATTTCGAAAAAAAATTCGGCAGATCCCACGCATTGTGGGAATCGGTTTCATGCGAAGCAATCAGTGAGTACTTCCTATGCTGTATTTTATGTCTTTGAGCCAAGTGTTACGAGGTCGATCGACGTGTTTTTGCTAAGTTTAGTAGCTGTGTGCACATCGTGGGCTTACTAGGCACGTCGACAACACTGGCGTTTAAAGGGTAACTTATGGCGCGACGAAACGTCAGCCCTCACGTTAGACCCAGGCAGCACGCCGCCATTGGACCGATCTCGGCCCAACGTCGGCAAATGACGGCAGCAATACTGGCCCCACGTCGGCAAATCACGCTCGCGCTACTTTCACCCGCATCGGCCCGACGTCGGCTAGCCGCCTTCGGGCCGATGCGGGCTTGCCGGCTTCGGGCCGACGTGGGCTAGCCAGCGTCGGTCCGAGACGGGCCTGCTGTTATTCAGCCGATGATGGCAAGCCGTCATTGGGCCTATGTATGCTAGCCGATGCTGGCGCGGCGTCGGCCCCGCCGACGTCGGGTAGCCGCCGGCGTGACCGTTTACACCCGTTATTATGTTTTAGCAATAGTGGCTTACCGTGCGTTAAGTACGGTAGTACTGTACCGTCGTGGTCGGCACGTAGCTAGTTTATATGGAGACACCGGCGGTAGTTGCTCGATGCGTAAAGTAGCCTGATCAGGCAGGCTGATACATGTGTTATAAAGTAAAATGGCTGCGTGCCGACCACGGCAGTTCGGTATTACTGTGGTTACTGTACTGTAAGTCAGCAGCGTTAAAATATACTGTTCGTGGCCCAACGACATTCATCGACTGCCGTTGGTGCCATATTCGAAAAATGCTTCCTAATTAGAACGACTGCTCCACTGATGGCTTAGTGTGCGATTAAGACCCACAATTCTGTCGAACCGTGCAAGGCCGAGAACGAAAGTCAATATTGTCTCAAACAAAACTAAATTGATGAAAGGCCTGCTGCACCAACTACGCATGCGTCTGAGAAATTAGGGAGCAACACATTTGCAAGGTGATAAACACAAATTTATTCACAGATATGAACACACGCCAGCAGTTCCGGAATAATTATGCCATAAAGGAATATCTAAACATCTATAGATACCGTAGCCAACATCTAAAACAACCCCACAGCCACCGTATTCCTCAAAAAAAGCAGGACAATCCTAATCGAGAATGGGATCAGGCGCAAAATCATAGGCGTGAGCAGGGTTCCCCTTCAGAGGGTGTGTGGGGGGGGGGGGGGGGAAGGTTCATCGCGGCGCCTCCCCTCCCTATTAAGTCAATGTGTTTGGCAGACCTTGCGCCCACCTCTTCTTAGGTGACCACGGGGGCCGGCCGCCCCCCTGCCCCACTGTGCGCACGCCTATGCAAAGAGTTACAATCTCTTCAGGGTTATGCGCGGCACATTCACTATTAATATTGAAAGAACTAGAACGGGCAAAAATAGGAATAAGGATTAACGAAGAATATCTTAGCTACTTGCGTTTCGCGGACGATATCGCGCTTTTCAGTAACGACGGTGCCGAATCACGAAAAAAAATTCTGGAGATGTAAACGAAGGCAGCATTAAAGTAGGATTAAAGACGGACCCGAAGAAAAGAAAGATAATGTTAGGCGGCTTGCCGAAAAAGCGAGATTAAGAGTGGCAACTAGACTAGAAGATTGTGTATACGCGTGAGCTAATTACGAGAAGAGAAGCACCCCCGCCCCCTCCCCACGTTTATTAAGTTCACCAAGGAACGGTAGGCATTCGCAACGCATGACTGGCAATTAAATTAGCGTTATCCTTTAAGCGGGAATTGCAATTTTTTCAGTGATATCTTAAGGGCCAAAAAGATGGATAAACTGCTGCACGCAACGCGAGAAACATTGCGAGCGGTACCACAAGATCCCATGAACTCTACATCTAAACAAGATAGACACGCACGCATTCCTAATCTAAAGGTAAGATTGTAACAGAAAAGAATCATGCATAAAAACCACTCACGTGTGCCCGTTGGATCGCTAAAAACACGAGCGAATAAAAAAATGCAAGCGCACCATATCAGAATACACAAAACACGATGGTCAATAGAGAATACGCGATAAGAAGAGAACAAAAATCTGATGACACGTAACAGCAGTGAACACGCGGCCTTATATGAGGTGAGCATGGAAGCAGGGGGCCACTGGTTTTTTGCTGCGGTGATCTCTGCCGAAAACAATGCCGGAATCCTGCCGCGTATCCGTCTCGTGCACGATTTTGACTTTCCACCACACATGTCCACACACCGCACTTCTTGAAGAATTCTGCTGGTCGGAGTGAAAAAAAAACCTGCTCCCGCAGCTACGATTGTCCCTCCGTCTGGACGGCTACCCTACCCTGCCTGGTCAAGCGAGTTTCGCGACAATGACGCTGAACGAGGGGAAGTGAGGGTTGGGGGGGGGGGGGGTAGAGGTTGAAGAAGACGAAAAAAAAATGCGAATTCTCCCTTCTTGAAAGCACGGCTCAGCCTACCACAATGGTGTGCGATCCCCCCCAGCATGTCTATGGGCATGCCGTTTGAGAAAGGCGTTCGTCGAATTTTCAATGCATCACTTGTTGCCACATGTCGCTGCATGAAAACTTTGCGTACACCACGTTGGAGCCGCATTTTTCATCGTATTTCACGTGCCATAATAATAATTTCATGCGACTGTTTCTGAAAGCACGTGGGAAGCAATTGTTGAGCGAGATTTTTACTTGAAAAAGATATGTATGTCGCAAAATGGACGGCAACGAAGTGCAAATGCGAACTGACAAACACGTGGCAAACACGTGTTTGTCAGTTCGTTAAAGATGGTCAGTGGGCTAGTTGATTTGTAAACATTCAAACGACAAAACGTGTCTTCACTTCGCCCGGTCTTTTTTGCACCATACCTATTTTTCTCAAGTAATGAACCAACTAGCTCAGCAACACGCCTTGCTGAGCTTTTACTATTTTCATAAAGTAAAATTATGTGACATCACTGAAGCAAATGCGCTTGTTACGCTTCACCCAAACACGCGCGTGAGTAAATATGTGTAAACACAGAGATTCAGTGGCTGAAAGGATATAGCGCTATAAATATGATCACGGGCTCGATTTATGCACAGAATTAGTATTCACATAAAACTTCTTCCGCTAAAAGAATTCCTGCGGGAATGTTTGGGTGAATTTTGATGCTGGATACGTTAGCGAAGTCGGCCGACCAGTGGCAAAAACATTTACGAAACAGAAGTACTTCGAATTTGGCCCATCAAGTTAATGGTATGTGTTATAACGTTTCAACATTTTTGATAGCGTTGAACAACTGGTCAACGAAGTGGCCATCTAATTTCAGTCAGTTATTCTTCTAAAGACCACCTTTTTTTTGGTAGAAAAGTGACTGTGCTAGTGATAGTTGTTAGTCATTGTCATAGCAGAAACGAATAAGAGAATGCAAGCTGTTCAGTCGGCGATACTTCGCGCCCCGAGTCGTACGTGCGGCATTAGCACGGTACAATATTTGAACTTTGTTATTTGTGCTAGTACAGCAATCCATGTAGCGGTATTCTACAGCTTAAGCTACAAATATTCAAGCGCCTAATGCTCTATTGCATTACGATTGTATCCTAGGCGGGCGAGCTGCCGGGCTTCTTCGGCGGGCTAAAGGTAGAGCGCAACGTCCAGGTTATTCTCGTCACTGACGGCCGGCAACACGGCGTCCAGCGTCGTTGAGGGGCTTCCGTGAACTAGTTTGAACGACGTCATATGTGCGCCGTTTCTTACACTGCCGTGTTAACTTCAGGTTATGTGCGGAAGATATTATGGCGTCCCATGTCATGTGTTCGACGTATAGTACATTGCCAGCATATCGGCGAGGGTTTCATTTACCCGCTCGGTGAGGCCATTCGCTTGCGGGTGATGTCCGTCGGTGACTTGTGTGGCTCTATTTCATGATGGTTTGCGTTAGCTCTGCCGTAAAAGCCGTACCTCTGTCGGTGACGAGGACTTTTGGAGCGCCGCGACGCAGGAGGACGTTCTCAACAGGGCATGTATAACTGTCTGAAGGGAGACAAGAAAGTTCCAACATCGTCGATAAGCCATCGGCTCCGCCGATGTCAGCTGAAGCACGGCAGAATGACGGCATGCTCGGCCCAATGTTGCCGGTTGAAACAATCGTCTCGGCCGATGTCGGCGAAAGTACGGCAAAACGGCGGCTAACTCGGCCCAATGTTGCCGGTGAAAGCCATCGGCTAAGCCGATATCGGCGGAAAGAACAGCAAAACACCGGCAAACTCGGCCCAATGTTGCCGGTGAGAGAAATCGGCTAAGCCGATATCGGCTGAAGAACAGCAAAACACCGGCAAACTCGGCCCAATGTTGCCGGTGAAAGAAATCGGCTAAGCCGATATCGGCGGGAAGACGGCGGAGGGCCGGGTAACTCGGCCCAATGTTGCCGGTGAAAGACCAACATCGGCTGAAAGGCGGCAAAATCGGCCCAATTTTGCCGGCAAAAGTCAACGACTCCGCCGATATCGGCGCAAGGCTGGCAACGCTGGCCCGAGGTGGGGCCGCGCACAGCCGCCGTAAAACCAATATCGGCCCGACGTTGTGTGCTGCCTGGGAGAGTACATACGGCAGTATCATCGACACTAAGTGCACATTATGGTACAATCATGTGAATGTCATACGTAAGTTTTGTTAATGCATTCCTCAGGGGTCGAGCAATGATTCAAAATAGCTTGCTGAGTCATTGGAATACCAATGTAATGTTTATTACACTGCTATAAAAGCGGATCCAACACTGGAACCACGGACGTTAATCTGATATGACGCCTGTATCGTAGTCGTACGTACGTAGTGTTTATTGCTTTCTTGTAAAATTAGATAGCCAGCACCACAACCACAAGTGACGTTGCACCGACATTAAGCCTGCGTACGCTGTTTTTACAAACCAGTCTATAGACCTGGCGTGGCTCTGTGGTAGAATACCTGATTGCCACGCAGAATGCCTGGGTTCGATTCCTGCTGGGATCCTAATGTTTATTCTTTCCATTCGTCGGGTCAACACCGCAGATGTCGATTTTTCTTAACGCTCTCGAATTTCAGTTAGCAATATCTCTTCTCGGCGTTACTGGGTAAAAGAAACTGTCAATCACCTGTGGCGCATACCCGTACACAGCGGCCCGTGGTAAACGGGTATGTGCCACACGTGTCTGGACGAAAGGGTTCGACGACGTACGCGACAGGATTTTCACGTTGTTGATGTCATGACCCGACGGTAATATTCGTCAAATCCTCTTACCCTCCCAGGCGAAATTTGATCTAGACCATGGTAAGGAGGCAATCATGAGAGGCCCCAGACCTAGGCTGATAGATAGAAACGCTCAAAGTGCCAAAGGTTCGCTAAGAAATGCTTCGCATTTAAAAAGTTTTTTCACGCGATAGCGTTAAAGAGCTCGTATCGCAGAAATTCCGCCGTCGGCGTCGGCACCGTTGGTTGTGAGCGAAAAATCATCATCTTGACCGTGCAAATAAAATAAATAATAAAAATGTTCGGTTCGAGTGAGAATCGAACCCAGGCCGTCTGCGTGGCAAGCAGGTGTTTTACCACACAGCCACGCCTCTGCTTGGATCTGCACTGAAAGTCAGTTTCATGCTTCCCAAAAATACGCGTCCTGTATACGGGTGTCACAGTACGAGATGTAATATCGCAGTAATATTGCGTGGTACAAGCGTACATTGCCATCGGGCGTTACACCACGTCAATATCATAACGACTTGGTGGTTTAAAGACAGCCACCCATTACAAAAGGTACACAAATTACTGCGCGTATTCCCTTAAGACGACGTAGTGGGTGCATCGCAACTTCGAAAAAGTTTCTCGCGCATAATTGCTCCTGGTTTAAAGCATGCTACCCATTACATAAGGCACACACCTTAGTGCGCGCATTCTGTTAGACAGTCGTAGTGTTCGAAGTGCGCACTAGGGACAGGATATCGCTATCGCGTTCAACTCTTAAAGGCGAAGCTTAAGCGTCCCCCAATTTTTGTCCCATAGCCTGACTGGCTAGTCTCAGGACGAATGGTTATACAGAGCGCATAACTGAGCAAACGGTACCAACACGGACAAACGGAAGAGGAATAAATACATATACTAGATTACACAGTTCCCTCTTAGGGACAAATAAAAGCGCATAGATTATTTATCAAACTACACCACTATAAGCTAACATAAAACGCTGCATGGCCCCCGAAAAGTTGTGTGCTGCTTTCACATCGGCCGGTATAGCATTTCAAGTAAGAGCGCCATGAAATTCTATTAGCCGCCGAATGTAGACATTTTTAGCAACCGGTAAATTAAAGCAATTGTTTGTCGCAGCTGTTGTGCTGAGCACCGGTAACTGAAAAGCGCTTAGTGGTAGCGGGGCGTCATGTTTTACTATTCTGTATATTATATCCGCAGTGCTTAATACGCGAACAGAGTCAAGCGGAAGTACGCGCATGTGTTGGAACAGCGGTTTACTGGAATCCGTCCGATTTGAAAATGTAGGAATTCTTATTTCCCTCTTTTGCAAGTGGCTGAGAGGTTCTATGCTAATAAGGCGGCAATAGGGGCTAGCTGGTACGTCTTCATGCTTATGATGCGCTGCAGGTAGAGACGGACCAGAAAAAATGAGGAAACGTTTACGGCTGTAGAGGACACGCTCGCTGTTTCCTCGTTTTTTCTGGTCCGTGCCTACCTGCAGCGCATCATAAGCATAAGAGGTTTCAATTATGTTTTACATGTGGCGCCCCACGATGCTATGCAGTAGCTCCGATAGTTATGCACAAATGCGAAATATAGGGTACGCAAATGGCTGCGCTTAAACACACTCGGTAGTTTAGTACCGTGCGGCAGCCATGCGATAACTTCGCATGGCTGTCACACGTTCATATTTGAATCAAACATGAGACCTAAATATATAAACGTCGTTTCTCGCTGCAACAGTGCCGACTCTAAATCTAAATTAGAGCTACCAAAACCAGGCTGTATTTTCCTGGAGTGCAAGACCATGTATTTAGTTTTGTCTGTATTAATATTTAGGTGATTTCGTTTAAACCATAACTGAACTCCCTGTAGCTGCTCGTTGATTTCAGCTTCGATCTGCTCTCTCCAACAAAAATTAATGTCTCCAACAAAACTTATTTTAAACTAAGGTGCCTACAGGTCAGCCCACTCGCTTCGATCTGCTCTCTCCAACAAAAATTAGTGTCTCCAACAAAACTTATTTTAAACGAAGGTGCCTACAGGTCAGCCCACTCGCAGGTTCCGGGCGCACGGTTACGCCGTGGGCCACCAGATTGCGGCTGTGCTGGACACGCTTGATGACCTGGACGTGATGACTGAACTGGTGCGCAAGACTGCAGTCAACCACGCGGCCAAACCGGGCTTGAAGCCCGAGCACTTCGAGCACCTACTGCACGTGATTCTGGAGACCATGCAGACGCGCTGTCCCGAACAATTCACGCAGGACGTCATCGCGGCGTGGATAAAGCTATTCGACGTACGTAAGCTATACAGCGGACACGCTAAATTCAGCTAACGTAGCTGTTCGTTTTGCCGCCTATAAACTCTGTGCTCATAGCAATACTAATGAGACATTGAAGTAAGGCGGACAAAAGCCCGCATCTTCTGACGCAATAGCGTTAAAGAGCCCGTTTCGTTGGTTGCGAGCGAAAAATCGAGACAGATGCAAATGAATAAGAATAGAACCCAGGCCGTCTGCGTGGCAGTCAGGTGTTTTACCAAAGAACGATGTCAACGCTTAGAACTGTTTCAGAAAAACCGCGAGGCAACCATTGTGTAGTACGCGGAGCACCTTTCACGCGTGTAATATTGCTTTGCGGAAGGGTAGAACTGCACCCGACGTATCACTATCTCAATTTCGCAACGAGGGGGTGGTTTAGAGGCCACCCCATTATAAAGTGCTGAGACATAATTAATCAACAACAGCATCAACAAAGTCTGCAGCGGCGCGTATTGCCTTTCGGACGCGTAGTGGGTACCTCGCTGATTCGCAATATGATGAATTATGGCGCAGTGGACACTTCCCAACCGCACCTGCAGTAGACATGCATTCTAAGAGACTTTTAAACGGCCACTGTTAGACGGCACAGTAGAGCTGTCCACTGAGAAGCGAAGACTGGCAAGCGAAGGAGAAGACACTGCGATTGGGTTCCGATCACGCTATTGCGTTCTACTCTTGAAGGCGAAGCTCAAGAGCCAGGCCTGTACACTCTTAATCAAGTCCTGCTTAAAGTGGCAGTCTATAGCCCGGAAACGAGACGAAAAATCTAACGCCTATAGACTGTCTGTTTAGCCGGCACAACCTGTAGGCGGTGCCACCCGTAGCCGTCCCTCGGCGTAATAGCTTTCTCAGCGGCTCATCTCATAGGCGGGACTCGATATAGGCCGGAGATTTTTCGTCTCGAATCCCGGCTAGTTGAAGGCCGCCTATAGACATCTCCTCGTTCCACGTGACCAGATGTCCTGGCTACGGGGAGTCCTACCTACGGTGCGTCCCAGCTGCGGCGCGTCCTAGCTATAGGCGGTGCACGAAGCGGCGAAAAAAAATTAGATTTTAGGTCACCTTTTAAGCTGTATTCGGGGTATTTGGTGACTTACACACATGTTTTATGACAAACATAATCCATACACACATATTACAATCAGAAGTAAACCACAGAAAAATTCACAATGAACACACGCGGATTCGAACTCGCGAACACTCGATCTGCAAGCGCGTACGCTAACCACAACACCACGTCACGCCGCGGCCACAGTGATAAAAGTACGGAGGTTTATATGCACCCAATGTGTCGCTACACGCTCTGGCGTATTAGTGCAGTGGAGGTCGTTATTATGCGTGTAGCGTTCACTGATACGTAAGGAGACACTTTTTTAAATGACATTCGTGAAACTATATACGGCGTCACTCAAGTTATTGCTGGGAGCATGCTTCAAGCGAATTTGCGTGCTTGGTAAAGAAGATAAAACTGTTCCGCATACATTTGGCACTGGCGCTTCAGTGACATTTAAAGAGTTTTGGCGTGCATAATATCCGAGTTCTATTCATGTTTGCCGTCAGCCTGTTGCCTTTCGTGGACTGAACGAGTTTTCAACGTCAAGATTCGCTTGCTGTGGAACGTGTGCTCGGAATCCATCCACGCAACCGCACACCGACGTAGCCGATTACCGACGGAGAATCACCGTGTTCTCAGTAACGTCGCTGGCCGCTTCACCGCCGATGGTTACCAGGCCGAGCCGATATCGTCACTAAGCCTATTCAGTTTATTTTGAAGCCGTAGTCGACCGTGCTTCAGAACAAACCGCTCACGCTCATATGCCAGGATGTTTTACCTGTTACCGTCGTTGGCTCGACCCTCTCCCCGCAATAATTACACACTGAGATGAACATGCGCTGATAATCGTGGTATTGTCAGCCATATTGTCACGTGGTCGTAACGTCGACGAAGACAGCAGTCGGCGTTTGCAGGATGAAACTGTTTATTTGGCCGAACTTGTGGCCGGAAAATCAGAATAGAACTACAGCAATACACGCTGTACAATGATAGCGGCGAACAGGGCGTCGTCCGTCGATCAACTGACAAGCGGTCAAGCGCGTCGGCTTTTATACAGGTGCTGTGGAACTTTCCAGCAATATCGCTGGTGGCGGCGTTATCTCTCGACAACGCTGGAACATTCGCGTGCGGCGCGCAATCTTAACAAAACGATCTACTAGAATCGTGAAGCTTCTCGAACACTGCTTCGGGGCCAGCGTCGAGCGTTGATAACAGTCCTTGCTGGTCAAACTCGAACACATCAAAATAAAAGCAGAAGCGGGCGTGGCATTGCCCCCCTCTGAAAAAGCATCGTCCCGATGCTTGCAACAGAACATGGAAAGGGAAAAAACAAGTGCATACAATAACAAAGGAAGAAGTAGAGTCTCCAGGGTCGCTCACGCGCAAAAAAACGGCTTAAGGCGCACGACATGGACGACTTCAGGTCGTGCGCGGCGTCGCTGGGAGTTCGTAATGCCGTCCGGGACGACCTCGTAGTCAAGAGCGCCGTGACGTCGAAGCACCTTGTATGGCCCGAAGTATCGCCGAAGAAGTTTTTCACTGAGCCCACGTCGGCGTATCGGCGTCCAGACCCACACACGGTCACCGGGTTGGTACTCCATGTGGCGTCGTCGAAGATTATAGTGACGGCTGTCGACCCTCTGCTGGTTCTTGATGCGCAGGCGGGCGAGCTGTCGAGCTTCTTCGGCGCGTTGCAAATAGGCGGCTACGTCGAGGTCGTCTTCGTCGGTGGCGGTTGGTAGCATTGCGTCGAGCGTCGTTGCCGGGCTCCTTCCGTAGACCAGCTTGTACGGCGTCATTTGCGTCGTTTCTTGCATGGCCGTGTTGTATGCGAAGGTCACATACGGAAGGATGGCATCCCACGTCTTGTGTTCGACGTCGACATACATGGCCAGCATATCGGCGATGGTCTTGTTTAGCCGCTCGGTGAGGCCATTGGTCTGTGGGTGGTACGCTGTGGTCCGGCGGTGGCTTGTTTGGCTGTATCTCAGTATTGCCTGAGTTAGGTCAGCAGTAAACGCCGTACCTCTGTCGGTGATGAGGACCTCTGGGGCGCCATGACGCAGGAGGATGTTCTCAACGAAGAACTTCGCTACCTCGACGGCACTGCCTCTAGGTAGGGCCCTTGTCTCGGCGTAGCGGGTGAGGTAGTCGGTAGCTACGACGATCCATTTGTTTCCGGTATTGGACGTCGGGAACGGCCCCAGTAAGTCCATCCCAATTTGCTGGAACGGCCGTCGAGGTGGTTCGATAGGCTGCAGAAGTCCGGCTGGCCTATTCGGCGGTGTCTTGCGTCGCTGACAGTCCCCGGCAGGTCTTGACGTAGCGAGTTACGTCGGCGACAAGGCGCGGCCAGTAGTACTTTTCCTGTATTCTTGCGAGCGTGCGAGAAACACCCAGGTGTCCAGACGTCGGGTCGTCATGCAGAGCCTGGAGGACCTCTGATCGCAATGTCGAGGGCACTACGAGAAGGGAATCGGCTCGAAGCGGCGAGAAGTTCTTCTTAAGAAGAACACCGTTGCGCAAGAAAAACGACGTCAGTCCTCGCGTGAATACCTTGGGAACAACGGTGGTCCTGCCCTCGAGGTATTCCACAAGGCCCCTGAGTTCTGGGTCCGCTCGCTGTCGTTCGGCGAAGTATTCGGCACTTATGGTTCCCAAGAAGCAGTCATCCTCCGTGTCGTCCTGCGGCGGTGGGTCGACGGGGGCGCGGGACAGGCAGTCAGCGTCGGAGTGTTTTCTTCCGGACTTGTAAACTACGGTTATGTCAGATTCTTGAAGTCGTAGGCTCCACCGTGCGAGGCGACCTGAAGGGTCCTTCAAGTTAGCTAGCCAACACAAGGCGTGGTGGTCGCTCACAACTTTGAAGGGCCGGCCGTAGAGGTAGGGGCGAAACTTCGATGTAGCCCAGACGATGGCCAGGCACTCCTTTTCTGTTGTGGAGTAGTTGATTTCTGCCTTTGATAGCGACCGGCTAGCATAACTGATGACCCTTTCGAATCCGTCGGTCTTTTGCACAAGGACGGCGCCGAGTCCTACGCTGCTTGCGTCGGTGTGGATTTCCGTATCGGCGTATTCGTCGAAATGCGCAAGTATGGGAGGCGTTTGCAGGCGTCGTTTCAGTTCTTGAAATGCTTGAACTTGCGACGTTTCCCACCTGAATTCGACGTCGGCCTTCGTGAGTTGCGTCAGTGGCTCGGCGATCCGTGAAAATTCCTTGACGAAACGTCTGTAATAGGCGCACAAGCCGAGAAAACGGCGTACGGCCTTCTTGTCGGTGGGCGTCGGAAAGTCAGCGATGGCAGCTGTTTTCCGCGGGTCCGGGCGAACACCATCCTTACTGATTACGTGACCCAAGAACAAGAGCTCCTCGTACGCGAAGCGGCACTTTTCAGGCTTCAAGGTGAGTCCGGAGGTCTTGATTGCTTGAAGTACAACTTCAAGGCGCCGCAGGTGTTCGTCGAAGTTTGAGGAAAACACAACGACGTCGTCCAAGTACACGAGACACGTCTGCCACTTCAAGCCGGCCAGTACTGTATCCATAACCCTTTGAAAAGTCGCAGGTGCCGAGCAAAGACCAAAGGGCATGACCTTGAACTCGAACAGGCCGTCTGGTGTTATAAAAGCAGTCTTTTCTCGGTCTCTCTCGTCGACTTCTATTTGCCAGTAACCGGTCTTGAGGTCCATCGACGAAAAGTACTTTGCGTTGTGTAATCGATCCAGGGTGTCGTCTATCCGGGGAAGGGGATACACGTCCTTCTTCGTGACTTTGTTCAGGCGACGATAATCGACGCAAAAACGTAGAGTCCCATCCTTCTTCTTCACTAGCACCACCGGGGATGCCCACGGACTCTTCGACGGCTGGATGATGTCGTCGCGTAGCATTTCGTCGACCTGTTTCTTCACGGCCTCGCGTTCTCGCGTCGAAACTCTGTACGGGCTCTGACGGAGTGGTCTGGCGCTTTCCTCTATTATGATGCGATGTTTTGCCACGGGAGTCTGCCGAATTCTTGACGACGACGAAAAGCAGTCCTTGTATTGCAAGAGCAGGGTTTTGAGCTGTTCTTGTTTGTGCTTCTGAAGGCTGGGATTGATGTCGAAAGCTGGTTGCGGTGCTTTATTCGTCGGAGTAGGCTCGGGAGAATCGGTGAGGCCGAAAGCATTGCTGGCTTCTACGATTTCTTCGATGTAGGCGACCGTCGTGCCTTTGCTCACGTGCTTGTACTCGTTGCTGAAATTCGTGAGCATAACTGTTGCTTTCCCTGCCCGCAGCTCTGCTACTCCTCTTGCGACGCAAATCTTGCGGTTAATCAAGTGGTGCTGGTCGCCTTCAACAACGCCTTCCAGGTCTGCTGCTTTCTGAGTGCCGACGGAAATGATGACGCTGGAGCGAGGGGGAATGGTGACCTGGTCTTCCAGCACATTCAAGGCGTGCTTTCTTGTCGGGGTGTGCGGCGGCAGTGCCTTTTCCGTGGACAGTGTTATTGACTTAGACCTCAGGTCGATGATTGCACCATGAAGGCCTAAGAAGTCCATACCAAGGATGACATCTCTCGAGCAAAGCGGCAGGATTACGAAGTTCGCGGGATAAATCCGGTTGTTAATGGTGAGTCTCGCTGTGCAGATTCCCTCCGGGGTTACGAGGTGACCTCCAGCTGTCCGGATTTCGGGGCCTTCCCAGGCTGTCCTAACTTTCTTCAGCTTCGTGGCGAACGGTCCACTGATGACAGAATAGTCGGCTCCGGTGTCGACGAGGGCTGTGATGCTGTGGCCGTCGATAAGAACGTCGAGGTCGCTAGTTCGTCGTCTTGCGTTGCAGTTAGGTCGTGGCGTCGGGTCACGGCTACGTCGGTTTGTTCCGCTGCTTCCACGTTGCGTCGTCAGGTCTACTTCGGTCCGCGAGGTTTCGTCGTCAGGGCTTCGCGTCGTGTCCTGAAGCCTTCGTCGTGGCGGCGGCGTCGGCGGCGGAGGGTCTTCGGTATTTCGTCGTACAGCAACCGCACCTCCATCGGTTGCTGCCCTTAGTTTTCCGGATGCGGGCTAGGTGACCGGCCCCGGGTTGGGCCAGTGTATGGTCGGCGTTGGGGAGAGGCGTAGCGGCCTGGCGACGGCGATCGGGAAGGTCCTCGGGGGGTCCCCTGCGCTCCTGCCAGGTAGTCGGCGATGTCACGTGGTCGTTCCCCCTGCTGTGGACGCGGCGCGTCGACGGCGAACCCACGCAGTCCCATCTGTCGATAATGGCAGCGGCGGTAGGTGTGGCCGGCTTCTCCGCAGTGGTAGCAGAGTGGACGATGGTCGGGGGCGCGCCAAACGTCGGTCTTCCTCGGCGCGTATCGCTGACCGGCTGGCGGGCGGTATGACGTCGGTGGTGGCGGCGGTGGCGCCTGGCGGCGGAACTGCTGGGGCGGCGCGGCGTCTTGACGTGGGCGAGGAGGGGGGGCGTTGCGTCGGGCTGCAGCAGCATAGCTCATTGCTTGCAGCTGCGGCGGTGCCGGTTGAGGAACACCCAGTGATTGTTGGATTTCCTCGCGTACAACGTCCGCAATCGACGTCACTTCGGGCTGTGTAAAAGGTGCGAGCTTTCGCAGCTCCTCTCGCACGATGGCTCGTATCGTTTCGCGCAAGTCGTCGGAGCCGAGGGCGTGAACTGCTGCGCTGTCTTGGAATGCGCGGCGATTGTATTGTCGAGTGCGCATCTCGAGCGTCTTCTCGATTGTTGTTGCCTCCGCGAGGAATTCTTGGATGGTCTTGGGTGGGTTTCTGATTAGTCCCGCGAACAGCTCCTGCTTGATTCCTCGCATGAGGAAGCGAACTTTCTTCTCCTCGGGCATCTCAGGGTCTGCGTGGCGGAACAGTCTCGTCATTTCTTCTGTGAAGAGTGCCACGTTTTCGTTTGGCAGCTGCACGCGGGTTTCGAGCAGAGCCTCGGCCCTCTCCTTGCGGACAACGCTGGTGAATGTTGCCAGGAACCTGCTGCGAAAAATGTCCCATGTTGTCAGGGTTCGCTCTTGGTTCTCGAACCATGTTCTAGCTGCGTCCTTCCAAGGCGAAGAAGACATGCTGTAGCTTGTCTTCATTGGTCCAGGAATTGAAAAGGGCGACTCGGTCGTAGGCTTCCAGCCAGCTTTCCGGGTCTTCGAACGACGATCCGCGGAAGGTGGGTGGCTCCTTGGGCTGGCGAAAAAGGATTGGCGCAGGCTGCACGTGGTCGGTCATCGTCGCTGTGGTCGATGTTGAGATCTGCGGCTGCCTGGGTTTTTCGGGAAGGAGCCCGTGCTCTGGCTGCAGTCCCTTCTGCCTGCGGCTTGTTCGACGATCCGGGATTTCCTTGCCGTCGTCCTCGTCGCGGCTTGGGCTTGGGTCAGCGCTCCGCGGTGGCGTCCGGATCATGAAGCAGCACCTCCACCAGATGTCACGTGGTCGTAACGTCGACGAAGACAGCAGTCGGCGTTTGCAGGATGAAACTGTTTATTTGGCCGAACTTGTGGCCGGAAAATCAGAATAGAACTACAGCAATACACGCTGTACAATGATAGCGGCGAACAGGGCGTCGTCCGTCGATCAACTGACAAGCGGTCAAGCGCGTCGGCTTTTATACAGGTGCTGTGGAACTTTCCAGCAATATCGCTGGTGGCGGCGTTATCTCTCGACAACGCTGGAACATTCGCGTGCGGCGCGCAATCTTAACAAAACGATCTACTAGAATCGTGAAGCTTCTCGAACACTGCTTCGGGGCCAGCGTCGAGCGTTGATAACAGTCCTTGCTGGTCAAACTCGAACACATCAAAATAAAAGCAGAAGCGGGCGTGGCAATATATACAGTATTCGAACACGCCCGAGCAGGTGCGGTGCGCCGTGCACGCACTGCAGATGAACTTCACTTGCAAAGGAACTCCTCTTGGCTCTAAACGTTGGATAGTGCACGTCGCTTCCCCTCAAATGAATGACACTATTCCAGTAGACATTATTTTAGCTTCAATGAATAATGTGGCCGACACTTGCGTCGACCATGGAAGCGAGGAGCTGGCGCTGAATGCATGCAGCTACGCGGTCGCTCGGCGGACTGCGCCCCGGAGGAAATGCCGTTTATTTTGGACGCCACTCGCGCGACGTACGTAACTGGTGAATTGTGCTTTGCACGCTGGAGACGCGGCTCGCCGTTTGCCGTTCTCAGGCGCGCAGTGCCAACAGTGTAGGTGGTGTTGGCAGTGCGCAGGCAGGAATATGATGCTAACATGGACTGGATCTTATATGCGGCAGCACTTATCGCAGAAATATTTGTGGCGTTCTGTTACGTCTCCATCAGTGGCTATATTTTTGAGAACTTCTAGATTCACGCTGATATAGCGGTCCCGCCGCGCTATTTAAATCACCTCATACTCGTCTCAAAGCTGAGATCGCGCTAAAATGACACTGGATGATGCTATATTTTTCACATAATTGACTGAAACATTTTCTGGAAGCCCGAGTCCATGCAATGTACTAAGTATAGTATTGGGGCGACCGGCACTTTCATGGGCATGCAGTGCCTAACTGTGTACAAGTCTGACCTTTTGAGCAATGTTTGACAAATCTCGCCGTGATTAATACGGCTGAACACGCAAACATTTACGAGCTACATCCACACAGCTGCATTTGCAAGCGCACGCGCCTGGGGAATGTTAGTTTGTTGTGCTAGACTGCATGGGATAGCCTTTTGGAGTGTTTTACGTATACACGCACTTAATTTTTATGTGCGGATTACTGAGAGGCGTTGCGTACAGCAGAAATCCAGAACATAGTAGAGTGGTGCATTAATGGGAAATAAATTTGACACCATCGAGTAATAGGTTCTAGTGTTGCAGAGTTTGCGCGGATTTTTTTATTGCGCACATAGAAAGCGGTTGCACCTCAGTGTGGCAGTCGTTGCGAGGAACTGAAACTGCTAAATTATGACATATTATCGTAAGAAAGTTAACGTAGAGTGGCCATTTGTCGAACATGAGGGTGTTTAACGAATTCTGAACTTTTTTAGCCAATGCGGCGGTGTTATTACGAGGTACACCCACAGGCGTGCGCACTTCGCGCTGGCACATATGTACGTTCCAGAGGATGGTAATTTAATTATGCAAATATTGTTTTCCAGACTTAGACATTGCCTACCGCGGATTTAGGAGAAAAGAGTGAATGGTATTGCGAAATCTAGAACACCTCGTGGAAGCTCTACTGCCTGCATTTGATTTCGACAGTATGCGGTTACTAATAATAGAGCAATAAATTAGATATATACATTTCACGGCAAACGATTCGAGCATTTGTCCAAGGAAACATTTTGTTTTTCATCATTACCAGCCTGTTTTATGTCAAATGAGTACGAAGGTCTCTTCACTAATCCCCCATTGATCCTATCCAGCGTATTCATTATTATTTTTTGTGTGTTTGTGGCATGCACAAGAACGAAGAAAGCAGAGGTTGCGGTATCCGTAATGCGTACTCCCTTGACGTCAAGTGGCACGCCGTGTAGTGGTTGATTGTTGGCTAACAGAGTTTTAGAATTGTGTGCGCAGACGTTGCGATGGCTGGGCACGTACGCTATACTGTATTCGGAAAGTAACGTGCGTACACAAGCGTCTAGTCTTTGACAGATATGCAGTGGCAACAAACACAAGAAACTGTGCACACGAAGCTCTGGGTAGCGTATGCTAATACTGCCTAATTTTAACCACGTGGATTTTTTAACGTGAACCGATTACATCACATAGGAGCGTTTTTGCGCTCATTTACCCCTTGATAGGTACCTAGATTGACCATTAACAGTCAGCTTGGAAACTATAAGCATGCAGTGTGTTTAGACATGCGTATAAAAATTCGCATCATTTTTTTTTAGTAGCGGTGGTTAAAGCATGGGCGCACTGCGTTCCCCATAAATGTACCGTTCAGCGGAATCATTTGAGAATCACTTGACGGACCATACAAGCTTCACAGTTCAACAGTACCTGCTGTGTCTAGCGTGCATAAGCATGCGAGAAAACAGGTACTGCTCACGTGTAAAATAAGTATTTATTGTAAAAAAATACAAACAGCGCTAAAGCAATGCTCAGCGCTGAAGGAAACGACAAACGTGCCATCCGATGTTTTTTTCGGACAAATATATTCTGGTGCTTAACGAATACCTTTGATCTTGTCAATGTCTTCAGCAGCTTCCTGCCGTTAAAACACCTGGGAAATAACTGGGTTCATTATACTCAGGACAAGACGAAGTATTGAGAATACACAGTTGGATATGTGAGGTCCTTAATATAGTACATCGTCAAGCACCAATAAGGGCTTTCTCTAGAAGTGTGCCAGCCGAAAGTTTCACATTCCCTTGCACTTGATCGCAGTAGGAACGCCTTGTTTGTAGTACTCCCTCCAAATTCTGCGGTCAGGCGATGGGCGGGCTGATGTCATATCATCCTGACGAAAAAAAAAAGAAAAGCAGAGGATACATGCGACGTTGTGTTCTTAGATCACCTGGTGTTTTGCCCATCACACAAAAACTGTAACACGGACGTTTTCAATCTGTTATACACCTTGACGAATTTTGTGTAGACAGCGTCACAGAAGTTACAAATATGAAAGTGTTTTCAGAAGTTGCTAATGAAGCTTTCTAATAGTGTTTTTACCATAAACTTACTACAGTTATGAGAAAAAGCTTAGCATGATTTCCTCAGAAATACTCATCGATCTCCACGAAATACATGCGGGCATTGCACATCTGACCGAGTATGACTTTGACCTCGTTGCACTTCTCCATGAAACTTCCAGTTTTTCTTAAAAGTGAAGCTCTGTTTCGAATGCCGGCTGCAAGTAAAAACTACAGCACAGTCGCAATTTGATGAGAATCACGTACAAGGAAAACAGTTTTACAACAGACTCACGATTCATTCGTTAATTAAATAAAGTGGCAGGCAAACTTGGCTTAAAATTTGGTTGCACAATATTGCAACAGCACAATATCGCAAACGAATTTTCTTCCATACCAGGTGAATGACAGTCACGGCGAATATTTGAATGGTAGCAGCCAATGCATGATTAAAAATTAATTCGCTGCTGCAGGTCAGTGCTCGGCAGCGATATTTAGATGGGAGTGAAAAGCAAAAAAAAAAAGAAATTGAATAAAAAACACAAAAAGAAAGATCGTATGCTCAGTTACGGCATTGTAAACAACGCCACGGCCGGTGTTGCTGCTGCTACTGCTGGAAAACCTGCAAGGTGTGCGCTCCTTGCCAGTTGCTCGATAAAATTGCGCCTGGCTCTTGTGTCAGAAGGTTTTGTCACCTGCAAAGGTATTCAAATTCTCTGTGTACTATCACGAGGATGAACAATAATTATATCCCTTACTACGACTGCTGTATGCACTTCACTTCTCTGTAGTAACATTAACAATGAGCAATCCAACATAAATAATAAGCTGCCAACAAAAGCAACAGTACTTTTATACAACCACGGTTATATATCGCTGTTGCATTGCATGAAATGATGGATGAGAGAACGAAAATGCCATCAACTAGCTAACGTCTAATTACATACGACGCATTACTTTACCTTCATCGAGATCATCAGTTTTCACAGGCACCACAGCTGGTGCATGATGCACTGATGTACTTGTCCACAGTTGACTTGGCACTGCATAAGACCAATGGGCAAATGTGACCCGAAACCACAGAAGTCATTGAAGGGGCACAATAAATGCGCAAGTGTATTCACGAGCATGAATGAGGCTGGCTTTAAAACTTTTTAGGAATTAGGCAGCAAAATGCGTTTTAAAGACCGTCGCTATTCAGAAAGCCAAATTGCTGATTTTTCCTGCTAAAAACAAGAGATGCCGCTAGTATCTATGAGCGCCTGATCCAATGAAACGGTACTAACATCTTCGGTGCTCGTAAGTGCAGTTTTATTACTTTTTGATTGCGGAAAAACTTTTCCGCTTCCCAAAGGTAATCAAAGAAATGTAAATGCGAAGTATAACGGCCTACCATGAAAGGATGTCCTAACATCATTCAACTGCTAGCAAAAAATATGCTTCCTTTGATTGCCGCATTGTATCATTAACCATAAATGCAGAGGACAGTTGCTAGCCGAATAATAAGAAGGTCATGCGAGAGCTAAAATTACACAGCTTGTTAAGCAACACGAAGTGATTTTCTCAGTGACACCTGTCAAGAGCGACGAAAGCCCTCTGACTGTAATGAGAGTTCACAATAAATGCGACCAGCACGACACCACGTGCGTGACTATAGAGACGGATGACGATTACAACAAAGATAAGTACTCGTATACTCGTATAGTTACTCGTACGCATACTCGTATAGTTATTTCAAAAGCCATCAAAAGAATATTGTGGCAGCTCATACCGTCATTCATATATATCAGCGCAAGCATGCAACAATGTGAACGCTAACAGCACGAGCATATGTGTGAAAGAACAGTACTCACCCAGGCGGGTACGATGCGCCGGGCTGTGTCCGCAGTGAGCGCACCAGCGAGACAGAAATGGCGCGAGGAAAGCGTCGTGTAATCCTGCAACTGCTTGCGTGTAGCCATTTCACGTGCAAGGGATGTCGCTATGTCCTCGCAACACCCCCTTAATGTTGAGATAAGAGAATTTTTCCATGACGGCCGAGTACCGGCTCACGCGGCACGCTCAACGAACCACACCAACCTATCAAACATCCGCCGCTTTCGTAGAATGCGCTAAAACTACGGCTCTGGCTAAAACTAACCACTCGCGCCAAAAACGCAACCCCTTCCCATCGCACAATATCTGCGAACTCTCGTTTTTACCTCCTTCCCGCAAAAACAGCAGAAGCGGAGTGTGCAACGGAGAGCGTAGCAGCCCTATTCTCTCTCACGCACGCAAGAGAGGGTGCGTAGTTAGCTCCATGCGTATATACCTCCTCGCAGCATAGCTCGCCTTGCGGCTGACGCTGGTCGGCGCATGCGTTACACCGACGCTTGCGCCGACAAGTATAACACGCGGAGCATACGATGAGCTGTAGCCAGGATTCTCACTTACGCGGCCAACACCGACGCGCCCACTAATACTGCAGGCCGTCTATAAGGCGGCGGTGAAGGGTGCACGTTTTTTATATACACTTGTCACGGCTAACTCCTTTTCGAATCCCTACTATAGCCGGGAGTTTTCCTGAGTTTGAAGCGTCCCGCCTAGAGGGCATGCGTTAGCCAGGACTTGATTAAGAGTGTAGCCAGCCCTCCCCCCCCCCCCCCCAAATTTCTGTTAAGTATGTGTTTTTACCAAAAAGAAATAATAAATATAGGTGTTTGTCTCAAATTGTCAAGGTACTGAGCAAGTGCCCCCCCGAAAAAGATTCCTGGCTACGGGCCTGTCATGGGCCCTCAAGTTTTTACAGTGAAAGCTGTTATGAGATCACGAACGACAACCGTTTTTGGCGCCGTAGTTTTCCGCCGCCGCCAAAGTACGTAACAGCTATCGCGCAATTATGATAAAAAAATTCTAAGATCGAATGGGATTTCAATCTGGGCCCGCTGCGTGGCAGTAGAGTATCCTACTTTTATCAGAAGGACGCAGCCCCGAG
The DNA here is from genome assembly GCF_013339695.2 of Rhipicephalus sanguineus. Classification (NCBI taxonomy): domain Eukaryota; kingdom Metazoa; phylum Arthropoda; class Arachnida; order Ixodida; family Ixodidae; genus Rhipicephalus; species Rhipicephalus sanguineus. Next base: position 29,752,252 of record NC_051181.1, on the reverse strand, counting down.
CGCTATATCGACAGACATCAGTAGACAGCTCGCATACCCTTATAACGTGCTGTGCCCTCACCGTTCGCTTTGCGTTGAGACGACAGACAGCACGAAAACCGCTTCGTTAGCGGCCATATTCCCTTACCCCTGCCTTTTGCAGGGTTACGCGCGGTTGGATCTAAAAGATCTACTTGCTAGTCCCACTTCATATAAAATTCGAGTTTGTCGCTTTTGCATTCATTGCTTCATTCTTGCTACGAAACTGCGACATGTTTTTTTTTTTTTTCAATGATAACGGAGTTTCGACATTGCAGGCCCCGATGATATGGATGTTTTGATTCTTAAAAAAATTTCCGACGATTACGATACTCCCTAATGCAAGATGTGAGTGCAGCTGTACGCGTGTTTTCATTGGTGCATAGATTGAGGCAAAAAATTTGAAAAAATACACCACAGTCACTTTCCCGCGCATGCTTCGCATAACATTGATTCCCACGGTACGTGGGATCTGCCGATTTTTTAGTATTATTAGTTCTTTTTTCTAATGCTTCGGCGACAGTCATCAGCATAACGGCGCATGTTGTTGGTTGTATATCGTGGCGAGTCCTTAATCTAAAGTAGAAAGGGTGTAAGCAAACTGACAATAAACGCGCGTAATGTTGGCTGCAGGGCTCTTTTAACACTGTATGCAGAAAAGCAGTCGCCGCAAAACGCCTAGCGATTTCCTTTACGTCAAAAATAACATAAATAAGGTAGCGAAAAATTCGTGAGCCCGCAACACACATATGGGGAAGGCTTACAAGTGAAGGTGTACTTGTGTTGCTGCTATACACGCCTTTCCGCTCGTTTCTCCGGCGTGAGCGACTCCTGACGGCGGAGTTCTTCCTTGGAATCACGACCTTTCGACGCGTTCTCTTCTTTTCACGGTCCCGCTTACGCTGTCTGTATTCGTGTTGCTGCTGCTATACCGACCCACAATCGGTGCAAAAAAGAAAGCTTTCCCGATATCTCTAACACCACCGCGAATGGATTGTTACCCAGGTCATACACACAGTCAGAATCCTCGACAAGTTCCTAGAGGAGGACGGATGATGATGATGATGTCTGCTGCATCTTCCCTTTGGAGCGGAAGACCAACGGGCTAAGCCGGATCGGGCAAAAGGAAAAGGAAAAAACACAGCGAAGGTTAAATTTAGAAGAAATTTAAAAAAGCGCAAGCAGAAAGGGAAAGAAAAAGATTGGTCAAGTCCGATGCACCCTCGGCGCATCATAGCCGGCGCTAACGCCGCGCCGCGCGCGTTTGCTCGACCTGTTTTTTTCACCAGTATGCGAGCCGTCGCTTCGTAGCCTCCACCGCTTCCCAGCTTGGTGGCTCGCCGGATGAGCGAAAATCGAGAGCCGTTGACAACGCGCTGTTGTCGTTTGTCGCGCCCATCGCGTTTTGTTCCGAGGTGCCAGAGTTCTGCGTATCATGTATCGCAGGCCTTAGGCCAGCACACTCTTGCACAATGTGCCGGATTGTCTCTTCTGCGTCCTGGCACAAGGGGCACATCGTGTCAAGCTCGGCAGTGTACCTGGCGCGCAGCGAGTGTGTCCCAAGTACACCTCTTCGCGCCTCGCACAGTAGCCCGCTGCCCCTGGAGTTGTCATGAAAAGCCTCCTTAGCAATATCCATATTTCCTTCCTGATACAAGGCCAGGGCCCTCATCGCTCATCCCGGCTCCACCCATCTCTGTCTGTGCACAGATGTCAAGCAGAGCCTGCATCTCGGCAGCATTGTCCGCCAGCAGGACAATGTCATCTGCGTAGAAGAGGGCAGGCAGCCTTCGTACCCTCTGAAAACCCTCCTCTAGGTAGTTGAAATTGAACCTCAGCCCAGACTCTGAAAGCTTCCTCTCCATTCCGGCTACGTACAGCATAAAGGGCAGTGGTGACATCGGACAGCCCTGCCTGAGTCCCCTAGACACCTGAATCCGGGAAGTGGTCAAGTTACCCCACTGAACCACTGCCTTGGCGTCTGCATAAAGGCGCTGCAGCAGGTTGCGCCACTCCTCTGGTATATAACAAGATTTGCCATAGCCTGTCCTGCTCAATGCCGTCGTAAGCCTGAGATATGTCGAGGAAAGCAAACAGGAGGGAGCGCTCTTCCTTTACTGCAATTTTCGTCACCTGGGTCACAAAACAGAAGTTGTCTTCCAGGCAACGGCCAGGCCTGAACCCATTTTGCAGTTCCCCTAGGCCATGCTCCTCCGCCCACCGCTGTAGTCTCGCCTTGATAACGTGTCGAAACGGCCTATACATAGCTGATGTCATGGTGATGCTCCTGTACTTGTCTAGCAGCGCCCTATCTGTTCCCCGCTTTCATATCAAGCGTTACCGCATACATCTCCAGGCCTGCGGTTTTTTCCTAATGTTAGTGCTCCATTCAGTGCTTCCAAAAGGACCTCCCGAGTCTGCCTTTGGGTGCGCTTTAGCAGCCCAGGGGGAATCCCGTCTGGGCCAGCCCCCGAACTGCAAGCCAGTCGACCCATTGCTCTGTCCAGCTCCCGCTGGGTGATGCTGTCGCAACGGGGCGGTGCCGATGCCAGCTCGTCGTCCTCCCGGCGCCCCACCGTAGATTGAAGCTTGGAGGCCATGCCCCTTCGTATCAGGTGCAGGCACTCCTTGTCCTCCATTACCCTCCCTGATTCCGGACCCCTCAGCTGATGGCTAGGGAGATCGGAGTTCGTCTGTTGGGCCTTTACGTGCTGCCACAACTTTCTGCTTGAGTCACTTCCCTCTTCCTTTATGGTACGCAGCAGCTTCTTGTTTACCGTGCTCATTTTACGTTGTACCATCGAAGCCATTTCATTCTTTGCTTCTAGGTGTAACGACCACAGCGCAGAACGTTCGGCTTCATCTGCTCCACGCCCCAAAGCATGCCGGTGTCGTCTGCAGCATTATTTGCGGTGAGCCAGAGCCTCCGCAACATCTCTGTCCCACCAGGCCTTCCGTTGGTTCCACCCCTTCGTCACTCGTCCGGCCCCCGCTTCATCTTGTATTGTCCGCTTAATCAACTGTTGCAGCTCCTCGTATCCCTGCCCTTACATACGAGGTGCATCTTCCTCGAGTTGATCCACCACATTTTCCAAGGCCTCGTCAGACAGAGGCCTCCGGCTACTTGCATGGGCATCGCGTTTCGTTTCTACGGAGTTAGTCCCAAAACACAGAAAGATGCCGTGGTGGTCACTCACCAGGCTTCGTTCACCAGTGCTATCGATGCTAGCTTTGGGAGAAGGATAGGGGACAGGAAGCAGGTGTAAATGCAGGAGGACATGCCGCGTACCGCCCATGTTATCCTTCCCGTACACTTTTTCAGTTGAGTTGACCAAGGTTAGGCCCAGCCGCTCAGTCCATTCAAGCAGCAGCCTGCCCGCCCTGTCGGTGGTACCATCCAATGCTTCTATGTGGCCATTGAAGTCCCCCACTACTACCACTGGCCTGTTTATATGTGCAACGTCATTCTCCAGACAGGCCAGGGTCTCTTTGTTCTTTTGGTGCACTTCTGTGTCCGTCTAGAGGTGTGTTGGTTTTTGTCGCAAACGCAGCGCGACCGGACCGAACTCATAAAAACGCTGATTGAGTGGATTTTTCCACTCACGATCACGGACGCGACCCAACGCTGAGAAGCGCCATTTCTTTATTACATCAGAGAGAGATAAAAGAAAAGAACTGCAGCGGAGAACTTCCGGGTATATACCACCATCTGGTGACAATCCATTACACCCTTAACACTCCCCCTTAATGAACTGCCATTTTGTCGACATTTAACACGCTCTCCCAGTGCTTCAAAGTCATTTTTCCACTCAAGGGCTTGGTGAAGAGGTCGGCGGAGTTGCTTGACGACTCAACATACCGAAATTGCAGCTTTGCCTCTTCAACGTTCTCTCGAAGGAAATTATGTTTGAGATCAGTGTGCTTGCTTCTGTCAGATGTGATCTGATTTTTCGCTAGCGCAACGGCACCCTGGTTGTCCACCAGCAAGACCTGTGGCTCGTGCATAAATTCCTGCGCGTGCAGCTCTTTCATGAAATTTTGGAGCCACAGTGCTTCTTTAGCAGCGTGGCACATGGCTATATACTCTGCTTCGACAGTCGAGAATGCGGTACTTTGCTGCTTCTTGCTGCCCCAAGAAATCGCCGCACCAGCCAGTGTGAATACGTACCCGCTGAATGACTTGCTGTCATTTTTGTCACTGGCCCAGTCTTCGTCACAATATGCCTGCACACACTTCCCGGTTCTTTTGTAAGTGAGTGCGTAACTCTTCGTCTGCTTTACATAGCAGAGAATATGCTTCACGCCACTCCAATGTTGTTCTGTGGGGTGCTCATTGAACTGGCTCATGTAGGTAGTGCAAAGGCCAAGTCGGGCCTTGTAGCTCCAACGAGGTAAAGCAATGCGCCGATTGCCTTTCTGTAATTCCTTGGGAGGTCCTCTCTTGTTGGATTATCATCGTTGCACATCTGGTACTTGTGTCCAGGATCTAAAGGAGATGACGCTGTTTTTGCGTCTGCCATGCCAAATGTCTCCAGTATATGCCCAGCATAGGCTGTCTGGTCAAGCGTCAGCCTTCCGTCTCTGTCCTTTTTCAGTCGTATAGAAAGTATGTGTCTGGCTTCACCTAAGTCCTTTGCATCAAACTTTTCACCCAAGCGGCTCTTGAAATTGGCAATCTCCTTTTCATCTTCTGCGATGATCATCAAGTCATCCACGTAGATGCCTACAATGAGCTTCTTCTTACTGATATAAACGCAGGGGTCTGCTTTTGATCTTGTCATCCCCTCCGACTTCAGCAGTTTGTCTAAAGTGAAGTTCCACTCTCTCCCAGACTGCCGTAGCCCATAGAGGCTCCTTTTCAGAAGGCAAACTTCCTTCTTCTTATAGTCACCGAAAGGTGACGGTTGTTCTATGTATATAGTCTCTTTAAGCGTACCGTTTAAGTACGCTGCCGTGATGTCAACCTGGTGAATCTTCCAATTTCTCTCAACCGCTATGGCTAAAGTGTTCTGATAGATTTTAATTGCACCACAGGAGAGAAAGTTTCTTCGTAGTCGGTACCTTCCACTTGAGAGTACCCGCATGCAACCAGCCGAGCCTTCTAACGCTGTAGGTGACAATTTTCGTCGTACTTCTTGCGGAACACCCACTTGCATTTAATGACATTTCTGTCCTTTGGTCGTGGCACCAATTCCCACGTGTTAGAAGCTTCGAGGCTATCCAGTTCACTCTGTATAGCTGCGTTCCATTCCTCCTTGTCTGGTGCAGATAAAGCTTCATGAAGCGTCTCTGGGTCAGCCTGGTTGGTTTGCTTAGCTATGCAGCAGCCTAGGCTGCTGTATAGCTAAGAGACGACCTTGAGGTCGTCTCTTATTTGTCAGTCATTCTGACCGCCTTAATGCATGTGCGCCTTGGTCTGGAGCGCTGGACAGGTGTTGTACAGCTCTTTCATCCTGTGTCGCTGTCTCATCTTCAGCAGCAGATGAGCCAACCTCTTTCAGGATTGTTGTTCTCAGTATCATCATGATTTGAATCGAAAACATCATGTGGCCAGCTCAAGCTGTCTTCAACTTGAAACAAGATTGTGCTACTAATGTTGTTATCTGCTTCAATATTTCCACTTGCAGATTTTGCAAGTTTGCATGGAAAGGAGTCGTCTTCAAAAACGACATCCCGACTCGCAAAAAAGCGATCTTCTTTTCGGTTCCACAACTTGTACCCCTTTACTCCATCTGGGTAGCCAACCAATATGCATTCCTCCGCTTTCGGGTCTAGCTTGTCTCCCTTGCGCAGTCTGTTTCGCACGCTCCATGCAATGCACCCGAACACTCTTAAGTGGTCCAGTTTCACTTCTCCCCCTGTCCACAGAGCTTCTGGCGACTCTCCTCCTACTGCCTTTGACGGGCACTTGTTTCTAATATAGCTTGCAATGACAATGGCATCAGCCCAAAGTTGCTTGGTGACACCAGATTCGATGAGGAGGCACCTCGTCATGTCTAGCAGTGTTTGGTTCATTCTTTCAGCAACTCCATTTTGTTCACGTGTACCAGCAATGGTTTGCTGGTGTTTTATGCCGTGGTTAGCCAGGTAATTGTTGAACTCTTTGCTTGTGTACTTGCCTCCATTGTCACTACGCAACGTATTCGCCTTCGTGTTGTGGATGTTTTCCACCATGCCTCTGTACTTGTCAAAGTTCTGAAGCACTTCATTTTTAGCCTTCATGGGATACACCGCTGTGTATCTTGAGTAGTCATCTATAAAGGTTACAAAGTAACAGGAGCCCCCTCTGGATGTTGGTGTGATTTCTCCAACAACATCTGAATGGACAATCTCCAGTGGAACCTTGGCCCGTGTTGCCTCACCCTTCGGGAAACTGTGTTGTCTTAACTTTCCTAGACAACATGTGTCACACTTGTCCTTCATAAGATTTTTACTGGCTCCACAGAGGCGACGAACAGCATCATAGTGAAGGTGTCCCAGTCGTCTGTGCCATAAGGCTGTGTTTTTGGTCTGTGCCATCAGCGTCGACTTTGTTGCTTTTTTTACAGAATACAGTCGTCCTTCTCGAGTTGCGGCAAGGATCAGCTCACTAGTGTCCTTTGTGACTTCGGCTTTGCCCTCAGCGAACTTCACATTGAACCCCCGCTCTTCAATTCTTCGAACTGACAGTAGGTTTCCATTCAAATCGGGCACATAAAGGACATCTTCAAGTGTGACGTATCTTCCACCGCACTCTTCAGACAACTGAATTTCAGCTTTTCCTGTCCCCATCACACTCGTCGATTCTCTGTTTGCAGTCTCCACTGCTGACTCACATGGCTTGAAGTCTTCGACTTCTGTCCTGTGCGACGTCATGTGGCCTGCCGCACCGCTATCCAGATTCCACACGTAAGGATGTGCTGTTGCAAAATTTTTGGCACACAAAGCTACCTGAGTAGCAATTCTTGCCTGTGGCGGGTTTCTCTTCAATCGATCATCCCCTTCGTCTGAAAATTGGTCACAGTCTTTCGCTATATGACCAATTTTGCCGTACTTTCTTCTTCTGTGTACTTCAAGTACACTGACGATTTTTCTTCTCATCCTTTTTGACGTTGGGTGGATGCACTTTCTCGTTGTGCTGCTTACTCTCAATCTTTGACCGAGCTTTTGAGATTAGGGCCATTGTCCGACTTTCTTCATCGCTCGTACACTCTTCGCTACTCTGCAGCCTTCTCTTCTCCTCGATCAGCAATCTTGTCTTCACTGTTCTGGTCGTGAGCGTTTCTTCATCTTGCTCTAAATTCAGAATGAGTTGCTCGTACGTCTCAGGAAGTCCAATCAACATCACTAAGGCAACTTCTCTGTCTGTAAATGCATAGCCTGCACTTGACAACTTGCCGTGTAGATCAATCAATCTTCCGAGGTAATCTTGCATTGACTCGTCTCTCTTCATTTTCACGTTGAAAAAATCACGCATCAGCTGGAGTATATGCAAGAGTCCAAAGTTGGTGTGCATGTCCTGTAGCGTATTCCAAGCGTCTCTGGCAGTCGTACATGTCCCGATGTCGTCCAAGTAGTTGTCTTCCACGACAAGGAAAAGAAAAGTCGGTGCCTTGTTGTCGATCGCCTTCTCTCGCTCCTTCACAGCTCCCACCGAGAAACCAGGGTCGATGGCCTCCCAGCATCCTTTCTGTACGAGAGCTGCTCTTGTCCTTATCGACCATGTGTGGTAATTGTCGGACGACAACTTGGGCAGTCTGAACTCGTCTGACGCCGACATGCTCGAACGCACTCCCAGCTGCTTTTCAACTAGCGCGCACACACAAAAATTTGTCAGTCACATCTCACCTGACGAGTTCGTCGCTAACGTCCACCGAGACCGGTACGTCAGTCGCACTTCTTCACAACACTTCTGTCACTAGAACGCACGAGCAGCGTTGACACGAGAAACAATTTTCCAGTCACTTCTTTCCGACAATCGCAGATGTACTATGTCTCGCGCTTCTAACGGCGAACACACCACTTCTAGCACAGATTTCAGTCACTTCTTCCCGAAAGTTTTGCCGCACACACGCCCGACGCGTTCTTGGCGCATCTTCTTGGCGATGAAAAAGACGAAACGCACCTCTCACTTTCGTCACAGACGTACAACACTTGTCAGTCACTTCTTCCTGACAGTTTAGCAGTACTTATACGCCGGTCTAACCTTCCGAAGATATGGTCATATCGTGGCGATGACGGTGCAGCTTCACACTTTATCCTTCAACGTAGTCGCGTCTCTTCCACGCAATCCACTCACGTTTCTTCAAAATAACGGTCCATGCGTCGTCCTTGGCCCATAACTTCTTGGTTTTTGTTGCAAACGCAGCGCGACCGAACTCATAAAAACGCTGATTGAGTGGATTTTTTCACTCACGATCACGGACGCAACACAACGCTGACAAACGCCATTTCTTTATTACGTCAGAGAGGTAAAAAAATAACGGCAGCGGGGAACTTGCGGGTACGTAGCACCATCTGGTGACAATCCATTACACCCTTAACACACCAGCCCCAGGGCAATCTCAACTCCCCCAATCTCTCCTGTGAGCCACATGTGCTGCTCACAGTCTCTTTGGACTCTGTCCCATTGGGTGTCTATCGCCCCTGGGTGAGAAAACCAAGGCCCCCCCCTTTCTTTCTCCCTTAGTGTGGTTTAGGCCTGAGTACACAAACTGTCTGTTTGGAGGAGGTGTCTCCTCGTCCCGTAGGTGAGTTTCAGCCAGGCAGGCCACCGTAACATCCTCTTTCTGTAGTAGGAGGAATAATTCATCCCACTTCGCCCCCTTTCGCCCTCCTTGCAGGTCAAGGTAGAAACCCATATCCTGTTTCCACTAACGCCTGCAGCGCCTCCTCTTGCGGGTATGCCCCTTGTGGCAGGCCCGCCCAGAGGGGCTCCCTATATCTACCACCTCTGGGGGCCCCCCTGGGAGCGCCTCCGCCCGTTCTCGTGGGGGTGCTATCCCTCCGCCATCTGTATGATGGCCTGTCCCAGAGCTGTCACCAACGTTCGCGCGACTGGGTGCGATTGGTGCGATTGGCTGGGTGGCCCCCAGTGCCTGGTGGGCATTCGTAGGCCTAAAAAAAGCGCACAACGTCCTTCCCAGGCGCTGTCCCAGCTCATCTGCTGTGTCAGCCCGGTAGGACGGGTCCTGCTGCCCATGCCCTAGTCGCCAACTAGCGCCCACGAATTCTACTCGCTGCCCCAGTTTCTCGCACATTTTCCGCACAGCCACATTCTACTCCCTACAATGAGTACTATGGGTCTCGCTGCCAGATGCCCTCCTCGTTAGCGTACACACCACAAACCGATGCCCCTGGGCCTTCTGCAGCCACTTGGTCAATAGGGCTCGGAGCTGAGATGTTGAGCTGTCTGGGGTTCAACTGCCACTTGATATTTCCAAAGAGCCAGCGTGGAGCACTACTGCGACTGCTGGGGTTCGCCATATGTCCTCTGCCAGGTCCACCGCTGAGCACAGCTCTTGCAGAGTGGCACCTTATTCCTTCACACGGAATATCACCCTTTTGTTCCAGCCTACAGCTTTAAGCGCTGCCCGTTTTAGCCTGGCGGCGTTCCCGTCCCCATATACGAAGGCACGTCTATTCTGTTGTGCCGAGGCGCCTAGCTTCTCCAGGTGTCGCTTGGGAACAGCCTCGGGCGTTACCTGATCCTTAGGTCCTGCCAGGCCTTGTTCTTCCCCGCCCTGGAGAGAGGTTCCCACATGTCCCCCACGAACTACGTCGGACTTCGCAGTCTGAGCCCGCGCGCCGTTTGCTCCTGGGCGGCGTTTCGCTCTCGTCTTTGTTTTGATCTGCACATTGCCCGTCCCACCCCGGTGTGTGGGTGGGGTTTTCTCAGGTTCCCCTGCCGCCTTTACAGTCCCACCTGAACTCGACACATTCGCTGCTCCATCCTCGTATAAGGCCGTGCCGTCTCCCTGAGGCGCCACCGATTTACCGGAGGGGACCGCCGCCGATCGGCATGCAGTCATCTCCTCAAAAGCCAGTCTTAAAGCGGCGATCTCATCTCGTAGGATTTCGCACTGCTTTTGTTCCTCGTGTAGCGCCCGCTTTAGCGCTTCGCACTCTGTGGTGCTCCCCTCCTTTTCCTCCCTCTTCTCCTTGAGTGCAACCCTGAAAGCCTCACACTCTCTCTTGTAAGCGTTCATTTCACGCTCGAAACGTACCTCTAAATTGGCGATCAATAGTTTGCTGTCATCGGCCTGTTGTTTTACCAGCGATGTCATCTCAGCCTTCACAGTGTCGATCTTCTCGCAATGTCGTTACGAATTAGTAAAGACTACACCCAGGGTTGCATGTCAAAAACACGAAAAATATCCACAAAATTGGAAAAAGTAGCCAAAAAGTAGCCAACCTGAGCCATGAATAGCAAAAGTAGCCAAAAGTAGCAGCGCGTGTTTGCAAACAACTTCGAGGTTTTAATTTTAGCTACTAAATGCAAAAGCCTTTCGGTGGAAAGGTAAATAAGCAGAGCACAAGCCATTCAGTATCCAAATTGCTGAGATTAAAGCATATATTTTTCACTTTCGAAATCATTTCGTGCGAAATGGCAACGTCTCTTGTGATGTTGAAAAAATGACATTCTCTTCACGCACCTCGCATGACTTTTCTTGAAAGGGCTAGATAACGACAATAAAGAACACGGCATGGGTGTGCTCAATGATCGCGGCCGCTTGGATTGAAGCATAAGCTGTACTTAATTTCGCAATAATTTCTGCCGTGATGACCAAGTCCGACCAGTCAAAATTTCTGTGTCGCAGTTCATACCTAATACCAAGAAACAAGAAGCAGTTCGTCGGATATGCGATTTTTAATGTAAATCAGTGCAGAGCGCCCTAGGTGCGGACCGTTTTCGATTGTCCTGTTCCCTTTTAATTATACGGCTTATAGACGAATTCAGCAATAGGGGGCCTGCACAACTAAGCCCCATGCAAGAGTTTTTCCTGAGCCCCAGCGACTTACCCAAAGGGTTTTTCTTTTGTTTTTGTGCGCGAGACCTACTTGATTGGAAGTCTATAAACGTGTAGTTTTTTCTATAAATTTATCTTACCTTCTCCACCATTGACCCTTGTCCCTGATTAGGCAAGTGAGCCATTCATTTAATTAAAGTTCAGTCTATGTGTAATGCACGTTCTCAATCCTTTTCGATAGCTGGAAGCACGCTTTGGCCGCCACGTCTTGAAACCACATACTCGAACGCCAGTCACAGTTTCGCCGCAAGGGCGAAGCAATGAATGCGGTAGTATGAAATCGAAATGTCACACGAAGAAACAGAAGCAGCTCGATATTTGCAGGGTGCCGCTGAAGCACAAAGAAGGACGCCCTAAATTAACGCACAGGCATGCACAGGGCAAGCGTGAACTAACAACTGTCACAGTTGTTACGCCTATGTGCTTAAGCAGCATGCTACAAGTGTCGACAATGGAGACTCAGACGCTTGCTTGCTTGCTTGCTTGCTTGCTTGCTTGCTTGCTTGCTTGCTTGCTTGCTCGCTTGACCCTTAATTCTTGGCTCTTACCCACTACGGGGGATTGGCCATGAAACCGGCGGTTAATATAAGTGTGGAAATTTAGAATTTAGACGTTCTCAGATATTTCTTCTTCTTTTAAACTGCGGCGCGTGGAGTGACCCTCTTAGTCTCCTACCACGGGGGGCGTCTGATGCAAGGTGTGCCCGGTGTTCTTTGTCTTTTTTTTTCCTTCCACATCCCGAGTGGGTACAGAAAATAGCCACTTTATCGTGCGCGTCTCAAGGGCAGTATTCGAAATGAAAGAAAATTAGGAGCGCTGCGTCTGCAAGTGTCGACAATGGAGAATCAGACGCTTTTAAATATTACTTCTTTTAAATTGTGGCCCGTGGAGTTACCCCCTGCGTCTCCAGGCACATGGGGACGTTTGATGCAAGGTGTTCCCGGTGTTCTTTCTTTTTTTTCCTTCCACATCACGAGTGGGTACAGAAAAGGGCCACTTTGTCGTGCGCTACTCAAGGGCAGTTTTAAAATTGAAAGAAAATTAGGAGCGTTGCGTGATAGAAAGCGCGCGTACGCTCCTCCGAGATTTGCTTACAACCAGCGGTACATGTTGTATATAAATAGCTCGCCGTTATTTCGCCAGCGCATACATGGCGTGTGGCTCAGTTGTCTCACGCAGTGCGCTGGGGATCGAGGGGTTGCTGGTTCGAATCCGCGGTCGGGTACTTCAGAATTCTTTTTCTTCTGCTTTATTTTTCTTTTTGCCTTTTTATATATATACATACATATACATATCCGGGACATGATGGCGTCGACAGACGGCGACGGCTAAAATCAGCCGAGAGTGTCCATATAATCGCTATCGCAATAAAAGTAGCCAAAAAGTAGCCACGTAGCCAAGACGTTTTTGCTGCCACTACCGGCCTCAGAAAATAGCCAAATTGGCGCAAAGTAGCCAAACCTGGCAACCCTGACTACACCTTAGAGCGCGTCCCAACCAAGGCTTACTCCATAACAAATTTAATACGAAGGTGGCCAGATAACAAAAGGAGCTATCGGAGGTGAACCTTCGGCGACTATTCCACGCCTCCCTCAGAAGCCACATCAAATACATATCCCTGGCCCACAAGTGACGCCGAAGGAACGAGGCTAGACTAGAATCAATCATCCTCAAGAGCATAAAAAGGTACTAGGTCCCCCCCCCCCCCCAGAGCAACAGTACCGAAAGGCTCTTAGAGCTTGGCGTCCACAACGCCTTTGCAGAGATAGTAGAGGCGCACGATAGTAGAGGCGCGCCAGATGGCAGAAGTTACAAGACTGGCTTCCACAGAAGCCGGCAGACAGCTATTAGTGTATATTGGTATAGGTTCTACATCACTAGAAAGAGGAAGTGTGCGCCGTACGTCGGCAAATACGTTGCAGCTCACTCAGACTCACTCACGAAATATGTTTTGCTCTTAGGGCTCACTCGGGCTCAGACTCACCAATATTTTCCTCAACCTGACTCACGCGGACTCACTAAAATTTTCCTCAACCGAACTCACTCGGACTCGCACCAAAATATTATTCATCCAGACTCACCCAGACTCAAAGCCCGATCTGGGTATGAGTGAGTCTGGGTGATTCGACTCATGAGTGAGTTTGCCGACCTATGGTGCGCGCTCCCCGTCAAAGTTAGGGAAATATATTCGGTGTCCCAGATACCTAGAAACACGCACCCCCAATACAATTACGGCAGACGCAAAGCGAGGGCCAGGGCCTAGATTGAGGACAACATCGCCTTCGTTGACACTGCGCAATAAGCAGCTACCAATCACTTTATTTCGGCGCCTACCTGCCGGTGGGGAGAGCATCTGACGTCGCTTACCCTTAAAAACACGAACGCCGACAAAGCCGAACAGGTGTCCGTAGCCATCGCCTTGGCCACCACGAACCGTTCCACTATCTTCACAGACTCGCGAGCTGCCACCATAGCATTCCTGAAAGGCTCGGTATGAAAAGCAGCCCCTAGCGCCATCTTTGCTGCACCTTGTACAAGCAAAAAGTCCTTAGAATGACTGCTATTTGGACATGTTGGTATCCGTTCATGATGGGGAAGCGCTAGAAAGGACGGAGACTTTTGAAAGCATAGGACAAGGCGCTACTAGTAACTGAAAGTTTTATTTAGAAACACCGCCTCCATATACATAAAATAAATGTATGCCATCGGTAAATAACAGAATTAACCACGTGATCACAAAAGGAACAAACAAACAAGACATAAGAGTATCCGGATTGCTTGGGAGGTGTTGCAGGACGCGCAAAAGGTGAGATGCAATAACGTCATACTCCAGCAGCGCCACCAAACATTGCCGAGGCAAGCGCCGCCGCGCGTGCGTGCTCCGCCAGTCGCGCCGTGTTCACTTATTGTCTATATTTTTTGTCGACATATGATTCTACATGCAGAGGCAAGCCCGCAAGAATACACCCCCTGGGGACGCATTACCTAGAGGTCAACAGCTTTACTGTAAAACACGGTGAATGCAAACGATCCCTGCATGCGCGAACGTTCGGCGAGGCTTTCTTTCAGCACAGATAGAACCATAGCCTTCCTGTTCAGCCTGTCAGTGGGGGGACACCCAGGTGGCGACGACCAGGGAGCCGGCTGAACTGGAAGAAACCATTTATTAGCGAAGCGCACAATAGAAAAAAAATCTGATTAAGCTTTGAAGTGATCAAACGTTGAAGGTTGATTACAGGGGTGTACTCCAGGTGTAGGCCAGATTGAGCAAATAGTTAAGGCGCTTAACGTTTACGGCCATGGTGGGCTTCGCCTTTATCCTCGATGATATTTCCGAGTGAACCTTGCCTCTCCCTTCCTCATAGCCCTCTCCCCCGTAGTAGAAAGGGGCCCTAAGCCACCTCCGACGATTTAACATTCAAGTAAACGCGCGCATCGAGTTCAGAATGCCTTCACGATCAGCAATGCCAAACGCGGCAGCGATACGCACCGCGGGCGCCCCACATATTACAGGGACCAATCCCTTCTCCTCCCCGTGCCTTTCGGCGTTCCCCATACTCTTAACGGATCGCTTTGACGTCATCATGTCGTCTGCTCGTCATCTACAACACCTCTTTGACCGCTCGAAGGTACGCGCACTTGCTGCTCTTCCTCCTCGCATAGCTAAGAGGAGCACTCGGCCTGGAGGATGTAGGTGATTCTGTTCAGAAATAAGCGGGGTTTGGTGTGCACGATAACTGTCTCTCGAAGAGGACACCTCAACCGGTACACGCACGGGGAAAGGGGATGAAAAGGAGACAGAGAGGAGGAAAGACACAAAAGGAGAGCTTGCGGGAAGGTAGGGCGAGGGTTGAACTGTACTAGGTGGCGTGTTGGGTTTAAAGCCGCTCGCCGAGGCCGGCAGCGTCGATGGAGGAGAGAAGGGCGGCAAGGGCATCACGGCGACGATCGCTGCAGCCGGTGGGAAAGAGGATGTCCTCGAGGGTCTCACAGGGCAGGCCGAGAAGGCGGTAGCGGGTGGCTATCTGCTTCCTTGCCCAGGCAGATGTGGGGCACTCGCACAGCAGGTGAAAAAGTGTTTCAACAGCGCCGCAGTCGATGCAAGCTGACGAAGGAGCTCCCCGCAGCCGCTGTTTTCGCTCCCCCGTCCATGCCGAGCCAGTCCGCAGGGAAAAGAGGAGGGCGCGCTCTCGCCGGGAGAAACCAGCCATGGGTAGAAGAGGAGGGGGGCATCCATCGGCGACCCGCTCGTCTGGGTGGTCGCGCTGCAATTCTCGCCGAAAATTACGACGCGCGGAATCGAAAGAGTTGACGTATGGTGTCAATGGGGTCGCGGGAGAATCCGCCTGTTTAGCCAGATCGTCGGCAGCCTCATTTGCCGCGATGCCAACATGGGAGGGAAGCCACTGGAGTACAACATCACAGCCGTGCTCCTGAACCGACCGCAGGCTGTGCGCAACACGCTGTGAAAGTGGCGGGCCGCGTTACTCCTTCATGAGCTGTCGCAGAGCTGACCTTGAGTCACAATAAATCGCAGCGTTCTTGATGGTAGGTTTCTCACGAAGGAGGTCAGCAGCCAGCTGCAAGCCAACGAGTTCGGCGGTAGTCGAGGAGGCACAGAAGCTGAGACGGCTCTGCAGGAGCGATGAGCCGACGAAGAGAGCACAGCAAAGGAAAGAGCGAAACGAGAGGGGGCTTCTTTTGTATCATCAAACACGCGTAACTCCGCTATTACGGCGCTGTTTCGAAAAATTCTCATGGATACGTGTTTGTTGTAGACTCGTGCACAAGTGCAACATCAAAAAATAAATTTCGACCTCTGGCTGGTTTCGGGGACCTTGAAGCTTTTGCTAAGCGCACTCACATGTTTCACCCGCGTAGTTATTCCTTTGCACTTTTTATATGCAGGTGGTCATGGCGGTGACAAAGCCAGCGTTCAGCGCAGACACTGCACCCGAGGTTTGTACATTTTTTTTTTATTAAAGGGAGTGTCTACTGTCCTTCATCGCTTTTCTGTTTTGTACCGCAATAGAAAGCGTACCGTCTGAAGTGTCCAACCTTGCAGCGGTTTCTCTGGAAAGTGAGCAGAAATATTTAAACCGAATTTTTCGATCTGCGTTCGCTCTTCTTCCATTGGCATGAAACATGCCAACAACAATGGTTGGTGGACCCGATGACGATTCTAGTGCCGGTAAAAGGTAAAACCGAAAGCACATGTGATTTCTGTAGGATTACTTTATTTTCGCTGAACGCTATTGTAATGAATGTAACAGTCGTTTTCAGCGCGCTAGCGGTTAAATGAAGCCTTATTATAAAATTACAGAACACTTGTTTTGCTGTCCTCGCAGTATATGCCTTTATTTTAGCACTGCTGGCGCAATGCAAGCCAGCTTGATTCATCAAAACAGTCAATAAAGGCACGCCATCACAGCGCAGCACATGTGAGGCATCCTAACAAAGTCAAAGTCAAAGTTCACTAGAAAATTCTGGATAGTCTTCATGGCTAAAAGCTGCTCTAGGTAGCTTGACTTGGTCCCTGAAGACCCTTACATTGGCAGCATACGACGTTTACAGTAAAAATGGGTATGTAAGATCATACTTAAACATACATGAGTAATACTGTAAGAGTTGCAGTTAGGATTACATCAAGCAATAGCAATAGCATACAAAGACTCATAGTAAAATTTGCATTTAAACGTTTAGTACAGCGTAAACATGTAATACAAAAAAGTACTGCAATTGCAAGATCAAAAAAAAAAGAACAGCATACTATAAACCTGAAGGTTTACTGAAAGTACACAAATTTTACAGAATAACAATATCGCGTAAAGATGAGAAGACAGAAAATTGAAATAGAAATGCGGTATGACAAGATAAGCTAAAGTTCGCACAATCAAGACATATCAACGCGAGAGCTACAACATAGACGCAAAAAATTCATGCAGCTGCCGGTGTGTAGCAGTAGTAAGTTCGGCATATTCATTTAAGATGGATGGTAAATTATTGTGCAGTGCTTGTAAGTTGTAGGTGGTTCAGTAACGTGGAACAAACCACGTAAAGTATGTCGCGTACGTATAGTAGTGTCATTATGGTTTAGGTGGGATATATTTGCCAGGAATTCTTTATAAGTGTCGGAAAAGTAAAACGCTTGTAAAACCCGGAATTCGTGTAAGTGCTGAACCTGTATGACAGTGTATTCTTAAAAGACTGTTCTAGTTGAGGCCAGGTAAGAAAAGTCTGCAATATGTCGAAGAATCTTCTTTTGAAGAAGCAAGATTTTATTTAGGTTCTCTTTAGTTTTGGTAATCCAAACCAGGCTGCAGTAATTCCGGTGGGATGCGGATAGCGCGTAGTACATTTGAAGGTTTACCTTCGTCGGGAGCAAGCGTTGACATCGTGACAACGCTCCAGTAGTTGACAGTCTCCTACACAGCTCTTCTACGTGCGAGTTCGAGCTAAGGTGAGAGGAAAAACTAACTCCGAGTATCTTGTCTTCGCCTACCACAGCAATATTTTGACCTTCATATGAAATTGAGTTTAATAGTTGAACTGCTTTACTTCTTCTATGAAATATAATAATTTTAGTTTTTGTTGGGTTTATCTTTAGTTCGTTTAGGCTGGACCATGTTAACAACAGTGACAGTGTGTTATTGCATTTAGAGACTAGATCACCCACATTAGGCCCCGAAAATAGTATGGTGCTTTCGTCTGCATGCATGACAAATTTTGCTGACTTATCAATATTTACGAGGTCATTTATATATAAATTGAATATGAGGGGTCCTAAAATGCTTCCTTGAGGCACGTCTCTTGAACTAGAAAGAAATGGTGATTTAGAGCCCTGCAAACATACATATTGCTGGCGGTTATGCAAGTAAGATTTCAATAAATCTAACGGTTTCCCGCGAATACCACATGCGAACAACTTGTCGACAAGAATCTAAATGACTGAGCGAGTCGAACGCCTTGGGAAAAGTCAATGAACAGGCCTAGCGTGTAAAGTCTGTTATCGATGTTGTGTACTCTAATTTCTTTATTGTTAGTAGGGTTGTTTCAGTTGACCTTCCTTTTCGAAAACCGAATTGCGAATCTGATAGCGTATGTTTGCTAGAAAAAAACTTGTTATGCGATTACAGATAATTTTTTCTAAACCTTTTGAAAAAAAAAACTGCGAGGGCGGGTATTGGTCTGTAGTTTTGGCCACCTCCTTTGTGTATTACAAAAACTCTTGCTTTCTTCATTTCTTCGGGGAAGGTAGCAGTAACTAGTGCAAGGTTCAAGATATGCTTCAGCACAGAGGAGATACAGGCAATGATGTATTTTGCTGTCTTTATCTGCATATTGTTTACATCTAAGGCCCTGCTGTTTTTGAGATTCATGAACGTTCTAACAATTTCATCTTCATCGGTTGAACTGTCCCTAACACTGTATTCCAAAAATTGAGTATGTGACATGCTGCCAGATTTCCTCTTATAATTAGGCATAGCAGCATTCACAAAGTATGAATTAAAGTGTTCAGCCAACACAGTGCCAGTAACACGTTCACCGTCAACAAGTATACTTTCTGGAGCTATATGCTTTTTTCCATGCAGCGTCTGGGCGTTTCTTCGTGATATCAGAGAAAATGGAGTGATAATAAGTAATTTTAGCACGCTAAAGCTCACCGTTTAGCTTATTTCGTAGTGACTTGAATTCTATCAGCTGTGACGGGCATCGTGTGTGCAGAAATAGATGAGAGACTTTATTTTTATTTTTATCATATCTAAGTGCGCACGCGTACTCCATGGTTTTCTTATCTTTTTAGATTGTTTACAGGTTAAAGGTTACAAGTGAATGGAAAATACTTAGTGTAGATGCGCAGAAAGGTTTCAAGAAATCTGCAATAAGCCTCATTTGCCTCTTTCTTTCGCGTGACATGTGAACAATCAGCCAAACGCGTGACATGTGACCAAAAAATACAGCGGCACAGTACGATCAGCGCGGAGGGCCGCATGGCATAGCGCATGAGTTGAAGCAGACAAAATTGAAGACGGCGCCGCAAGCAGCGCCACGGGGTGCCTTTTTGGATGCATGAGAAAAAAAAAGCAAAAAATTGCTCTCTGACGCAACCGAAAGGTGCCTCAAGTGCGTAAACCACAATTTTAAGTTTTACATGTTTGTTTTTAAGCAAAATAAGTCTACCTGCGAGGATTTCTTGTCCTACCAGAAGATTGATCACATCAATGTTGGGTGACGCTAGCGGTCATTCTTTCACGATTTTCAACATCAAATGAAAAATATAATTCCTTTTTTATGAAGCAGAAGCATGCTCGTTGCCGCCGATGTGACGAACGATCTTCTCATTTTCACCACAATCAGAAAACTTTTTCCTAGCGGTAGACAGTCCCTTTAAAGCCCTGTGCCAAGCTACAGCTGTTTCTACAGCTACTACCTTACTCTGCGCTGAATGTACAGCAAAAATCAGTTTACCTGCAAAGCAGCTAGGGATTTAACGAGTTTCGAATTATTTGGACACTTGTTTCATCAGGACTCGTAGGCGTGTGCGGGAGTGGGGCATGGGGGCGGGTGTCCCCTGCCGCATACCTTCTGCCGCATACTTACTCAGCGGGATTTTTCGGGTCATTTTCTTAATGCGCAGGGTTACGGCTCCGAATGCTTTTTGACGATAATGGCGACCAAGCATTCCTGATGTTGCATTCAAAGAATTGTTCGCGTCTTTAGCCCCGGAAAGCACGGGACAAATGGTTATGAGAAGTGCGTCGTCGCTTTATGTTCGTCTTCATTTCCGCTTCTTTCGGACCCGTCTAAGGGAAGGGGGGCGCTGCAGTGAAACTTGCCCCCTCCCCCCTAATGGCGAAACTTGAGCATGCCTATGCCAGGACCGCTCCTGCAAGTATGCTGTTGGGGAGGCGGTGTTGCGGCAAGCGCACCCGACGCAGAGAGCACATGTTTGGCGCGCATTAGGCACACAAATTTTTCTTTTGAAATGAAGGGTGCTAAGCTGGGCCAGTTGGTATATCTTGAAGTACGCGAACACGCGTGCGAGGTGACAAACACGAGCGCAGAATTTTAACTTACACTTTATTCGAAAATAAAAAGAACATATTCTTCATGCGAATGCACACGTGGTTAGTCTAGGACTGTCTATCTGTTGTCCAAGGTAGTCATGCTCCTTATCCGTCAGATCAACAGACGCAAATGCTGTCTCTTGGATGAATCGCATGGGTTCAAATATTTTGCGCGTGAGGCGATTCATATGAGTCTTCAATACTGTAGCGGTACGCGTGAAATACGGCTTGCAATCGTAGCAGGTGAACACGTGGAATGCCAGATTGCCTCCTAGGCCGTTATTGAGCGAGCAAGAATGCTCCCTGAGGCCGTCGTTAATACAACGCCCCGTCTGTCCAATGTACGAGAGGCCACAAGTCATGTACGCATGAAACGGAAAATAGTCGTAAGTCGGCCCGTTACGATCAGCTGACTTCCCGGAATTTTCGCTGTGCAGCATTGCGGAGAAGCTTGTCCAGGAATGCAAACTGGACCAACAGTGCGCTCACTTACTGCTGGCAGGCGGAAGACCATCGTCACATTCACAAAATCTCACACGACATCAAGAAGATTGCCGGAAAGCCCAGGGTGCGAGTTGTTTTCTCGGCGCCGAACTAGCGCGTTCATGCAGGCTTGTCAACCGAGAGGATGCGACGATCGAAAATTGTGGGAAGCACGTGTCGAAATTCGTGATATGACGCAGCGATATTGTGTACCACGCGTAACAAGTTGTACACGAAGCGTGCACGAAGACTATATATATATATATATATATATATATATATATATATATATATATATATATATATATATATATATATATATATATATATATATTGCTGCGAAGCCTAGGAACTGAGTACCCGTGCTTTTTGACTTGACTGTCGCCGTTGCGTGTTGTCGCTGAGTGCCGCCAAATCAACACCTTAACCCAATTGGTGGAGAGTGCTGTGCTCCCATTCGATACCCCTGGAGCTTCGATCCCGTACCCCGTTAAGTTCTCTCTCCTGGCCTTTACCCACCCGCCGCACGTTCAACAGTGGTCGACCACCCTTCTTCCTCCCCTCCGCCGAGCGATTTAGCAGGAAATTGCGGAGGTCATGCCTGAGTACCACCAGCTACGTCCGGCCCCTACGCCACGCTGAAGCCGCCGCTAGACCTCCATCCTTCGAAGCGGCAGTGCCGCCTACGTATATGCTGCCGTCATCCCTAGGCCCCGACTACAGCCCACCATGCAGTCATTTCAGCAGCCGCCCCGTTAAATTGTCAGGTCACCGGGCGGCTCCCTTTTCGTACCTGGGGTAATTGTAGCGAAGCCTTGGAACTGAGTAATGGGTTGCGTTCTCAGCGCCTTCTAAATGGGTCGTCCTCTTTAGCTTCTCCTGAAAGGCGCCTCTCGCGCTGAGTGTCCGTGCTTAGCCTTGACTGTCGCCATTGCACATTGTCGCTTAGTGTCGTCCAATAAACACCTGAACAATATATATATACACAGTTAAAAAGGAGTGCTCTGACGAAGGCAGGCCCTCCTACCGAAACGTTAGTAAAACATGTGTTTTACTAACGATATATATATATATATATATACACACATATGGATGCATGCGTGAGATCATCGGCGCGAATTCCGTTTGTTTCATGTCCCGTTCGTTTATTTACAGGATCCGGGCTCCATGGAAGGCGTCACCGACGATACACTGCGGAACACGGGCGGCTGCAGCAGCAGCAGGTCTTCCCAGCTGTTCACGGCACCCAGTTCTAAGCGTAGCTCGTCGGTCAGCGAGTTCACTGCGGCGCCTAGCAGCGTCAGTCTGCCAACTGTTCCGCTCGGCGTCAGGCAACAGTCGCTACGGGAGCCGGCGCGCAGCGAGTCTCAGAGCACGGACGCCGAAAGCGCTGTCGACCTCCGTAGCCGGCCCTGATGAAACGCCAGCTCGACATCGATAAACGTTAATATAATACGGCTCTTTCAGAGTACACAACTATCGATTGCACCAACCATCAAGCCTATATGCGCGCGCATTCGGGAGCTGTCCCGTGCGCGCGGCGCCTTATACGTCCCGCGATTGCAAACGTCTGATTCACGTTGATGCGTTAAATCGAGCGTGCAAAAATAAAAGGCCCACGTTTGTGCATTAGATAACGGCATTTAGTTGAGGCTTCGATAATTAAGCCAATACGCCATTATTAAGCCAGTACACTGGCCCTTGTAAACTCTCCCAGAGTGCCTATACTGCGAGTACATTTGCGAAGTGTCGGTTGCGCCATAATTCATAATTTTGAAAGGTTCCGAAGCACCCCCCTACGCACCCGTAAGACAATTCACAGTGCCAACGAACTATAGGTGGCGCGCTGTGCGATTCAAAATGGCGCCAGGAGGAGGGTCAACCCATTTGTTAGCATACGAAAAGATAGGACGTGCGGACGCACGACCCATGCCAGGGCACGGGCGGATGGACGGACGCCGCGAGTATGAGACATGAAAGGCTTTCGCCTTAAAAGTCAAGGTGCGCGCTCCCAGTAGCAGGGTAATGTACAGTCGCGCTGAGTATGACTTGCAACACAGGAGCATGTGGCCTCGCGAGTTTAAAGATTTCGCATTCCTTGCACTAGCCCTTATTTCTGCAACTAAACGCTGTTCTCTCACTGAGGGATGTTCCTAAATAAGAAAAAAATCACAGCATATTCACGGAGTGAATGATGATGAGTGGGCGAAGCTGCGGAGGTTCATCGGTAAAGCGTGAATCTTCCGTGAATTCTGCCCAGTACATCATCACCGACGTGAGATCGGGCGCGTTTATACTAAAGGTTCGATGGGTTATGACGACTTGCAGCTCACTTTAATTTTACATGTACGCTGTGAATTTTCATTGTTTAGAAAACCATTGCTTTAGAAAACATCTGGCGTCTTTCGTTAAGCAGCTGGCGTCTTTTCGTTTTGCTTTAGAAACATCTGGCGTTCTTCCGTTTTGCTTTTACAAAACATCTGGCGTCTTTCGTTGGTTTATTTCATCAATCAGCGGCGTTCTGAACAAAATTTTTATTGTTTAATCACGCACAGGAGAAATCTCACCAGGCACTACCTTGGAGGTAAAGAATGGCTGCTAATGGGAATGAGAGACAGAAGAAGTCGGCTTTTAGCTACCGCTGCGAATTTTTTATTGTTCAACAACGCACAGGAAAAATCTCCCACCGGCACCACCTTGGAGGTCAAAGCGTAAGACTGGTTACGCACTACGACTACGACTACGAGGGACGAACGGGTGCCGCCTTAAGGAGCTTCGCCCCTAAAAATGATGGCTGATCCCTCTGTCATAGAAATCGGTATAACACGAAAGTGAAACGTGTCGTCACAGAAGTAGTTGATTGTTCATAGTGCATTGGTATATGAGAGCTTGTACAATGTCTACTGTTTGGCAGATATAGCACCGCTCTATGTGGGCGCCCTCAGATTGTGGCACATCTCCGTACCGACGACGAACGTGCACGATCTGATTTAACACTTGCGGTAGCTGACGTTCTTAACATATACGTGGACACCGCGTATGGTGCATCCCGCGCAAAGACGGCATCAACGAGCACATAATAAACACTGATACTTCATATGCACTCTTCAAAGCATCGTGAAATGCGAAGAGAAACGCTACGCGCGTCGTGTCTTCCCTCTAGCCTGGCCGTTACTTCTCACAGGGCGAGCCGGGAACGCGGTGCGACAGCGAGGCGAGCGTCGGAGAGCTGTTTTAGGGGCGAAGCTCCTTAAGGCGGCACCCGTTCGTCCCTTGTAGTTGTCGTAGTCGTAGTGCGTAACCAGTCGTAACGCTAGTACCAGATCTTGACCTCCAAGGTGGTGCCGGTGGGAGATTTTTCCTGTGCGTTGTTGAACAATAAAAAATTCGCAGCGTGCGCGTTAACTAAAAGCCGAATTCTTCTGTCTCTCATTCCCCATTAGCAGCCATTGGCATGTTCCAGTAGGAAACGTTAGTAGAAGTAGAAGTGTGTTAGCTAAAAGCCGACTTCTTCTGTCTCTCATTCCCATTAGCAGCCATTGTATACCTCCAAGGTAGTGCCTGGTGAGATTTCTCCTGTGCGTGATTCAACAATAAAAATTTTGTTCAAAACGCCTTTGATTGATGAAATAAACCAACGAAAGACGCCAATTGTTTTCTAAAAGCAAAACGAAAGAACGCCAGATGTTTCTAAAGCAAAACGAAAAGACGCCAGCTGCTTAACGAAAGACGCCAGATGTTTTCTAAAGCAATGGTTTTCTAAACAATGAAAATTCACAGCGTACATGTAAAATTAAAGTGAGCTGCAAGTCGTCATAACTCATCGAACCTTTAGTATAAACGCGCCCGATCTCACGTCGGTGATGATGTACTGGGCAGAATTCACGGAAGATTCATGGTTTACCGATGAACCTCCGCAGCTTCGACCACTGATCATCCTTCACTCCGTGGATATGCTGTGATTTTTTTTCCGATATGAACGGATGCTATGAGCGAGGCTTGGGCTAAAACTGCCACCTCACGGTGTGTTAAAGCGTTGATGAAATTAAACTTGTATTGGAAACGCGCCGAATGGGATGGTCGTAACAACGGCGCGATTTTTTAAAACTTTTTTTCAAGCCGGTTGGCACAGGTGTCACTGCATCGTTATAAAGGGGACGCTCATAGCATCCATTCATCAACCCAAGAGCACTGCGAGAGGTAAGTGTGAAAGATAAAAGGCGCGTTCATGTGGCCTCCGTAATGTGTTTGGCGGTAGCTCAGTGGGCTACACGCCCGCCAGCCGTCGTCGCGGACCGAGGGGTCATGGGTTCAACTTCCGTCAACGGAACTCTTTCTTATAGTTTATTTTCTTTGCTATCTGATTGCGTTTATTATGCTGACGTACTTCCGTGACTGAAATACGTCATGGAAGTGTTGATGGACCCCGGCATAAAACACTTTCGTGTTAAAATAATATTAATTACGGAAATGAAGGAAGTTGAAGCCATGCGCAATCCCTGAACTCGTGAGGCCACGAGCTCCCGTGTTGCAAGTCATATTCAGCGCGACTGTACGTCTGTGCTCATGCGTATACCACACAGCGTTTCAGGAAGGCGAGAGGCAGAGTTCGTAGCTTGAGCCGTGAATGCGGGCACGTGTTCCGCTTCCCACTGGCCTATCTGCCTGTTCACCAAAGCGCGACTTCGCCCCGTCGACATCATTGCCTTTCTGTACAACTGATCGCAGCAGTTTTATTAGCCGGCGTCATCGCATTCGAAGCAGCAGGCGGCGGAAAAACACCGTTGGTGCTTGTGGAAGCTGCACTACTCTGGGGCGAAGCGTCACTCGCCAGCACGGCGCGAAAAGGCAAAGCACGTACTGCGTCTAACCGAACCGAATCATCGCTTACTCCGCTTTGGACCGACCGTAGAGTTTCCTGCAATATTACACAGAAAACCTCCGTTGCGCTGAAACTACCGAAGCGCTCGCTGTCGGTGCTCGTTAGTGTCACAATGTAGCACTTCACTTTATCTCTTTCAGACGGCGACCCCCAACCCCGTCTACCTAGAGTTACTGTTTATACCACCCTTAGGTATGGCTCCTAAATGAGTCATATGTAGTAACTCTACGGCAACCAAGAGCACTGTGAGAGGCATGAGGCGAGTTTGGGAAGCACAATGCATGTGCGTCGAAAGCTTGCTGGGTAGAGCACCCAGTACCTATCGTGGCGAAGAGAGAGGTCGTGGGTTCGACTCCCAGCTCATCCAAATCAAGGAAACTTTTCTTCTAGTTTTCCTTTGTCATCTGTTCGTGGGCGTTTTACTGATGTCGCTTCCGTGACGGCAATGGCGTCGCTTAAGTCTTGCTCTACCCCGGCATAAAGCACTTTCGCGTTAAAATAAAAATTGATGGTTCTGGTTGAAGTGAAAGGCCCTCTGAACTGCCCAGATGTCCAAGTTGAGTTCTGGTGTTGTAGTTGTGCACGAATCAACAACGAACACGTAGCTGTTAAAACTTTGCGAAACGGCGCCTATTAGCGGAGTTACACACGCCTGATGATACAAAAGGGGTCCTCTCTCTTTTCGCAAGAATGTTGCAAACTATAAAAGAATGTTGCACAAGAATGTTGCGGACAACGCAATTCCGAGCAAAACCCGTCATATACATGTCCAGGAATTCGGGACATCGACAACTAGCGCCATCTGTTGCGTTGGCTGCTGAGTGGCAGCGTCACTGAATGGGAAACGTCCTTTAAACATTTATTGTAGTGCAACACTTCGATATACGCTTAAATCACTTCGTCCATATAATCTGGGAGTCATGATCTCACAGTGCGAGAAGTTTTGCTTTATTCCCATAAACTTCCTGGGTTCGAGAACCACTTTTATGTGCTATGTGAAACTCCATATGAGAGAATTTAAAAATTTGTATAAAAACAATGCGCCCTCACCTGCTTAAATCACTGAAGTGAACCAATCTCGAATATTCATTCTTCGTACCTGTGAAGTTTGGCTGATGTTGGCGAAGTTTCTGAGGTTCGACGGGAACTTTTGTGAAAAGGTGCATTGCAGCGAAACCACCTTATAGGGGTGTATGCGCTTCATAGTGTTTTCGGTGGCCCCAAAACACGTGAAAATGTCAGTGTTTTTATACAAGTTTGTTTTTCTTGAAGCTGCTCATGATATGGAGGGTATGAATACTGTGGTGTTCTTCAGTTGATAATTAGCAATGAGAAATCGTAGGTTAATTAGAGCAGATGATCGAAAACGATAATAGCTCATCGTAATTCAAAGCAAGTAAGAATTAACATAAGACATTGAAGAATCTTCCTCTATTCAGTATATGTAATCAAATGTACTAATGAATTTAACAGTCTATTTAAAACTTATTGGTGAAAGCGGTCAGTATAGAAGGACATGTATAATATATATATTTACAGATAGTACTGCAACGTACACCATTGATACTAGATGGCTATCGCATGTAACTAGCAGTAGCTACTGTTATAGCTAATTTCGAATCAAAGGCATAAAAGATATGGTAATCGTACTCCGCAATTATTAATACTTACACTTAATGTTAAATAGGAAAGGGGTAATTAAGAATCAACTAATCGGATGATGGCGTGTATCACGTGGAGTAGAGGCGAAGAGGATGAAAGACGTAAGAATCTCTAGTTAGTTATTAGGAGTATTTTAGCTTAACTAGATGCAAGAATCTCAAGTTGCTAATTGGTGATTAGGGATAATTTAGCTTAAGTATTATGGATAATTAAGAAAATTGACAATGACGTACCCGCAAGTATTCACACTGACTGAGGTTTACTCAGCAACATTATGCACATTTGCACCCTGAAAATATTCCTTCACTTGTAACGATGAAATCACCAATTTTAAGCTCATAATAGAAGGCTTTCAGTATAAAAGCATACGCACTACATGAAATGTATACGGTATTCAATGTATGAAATTACGATCAGAGATAGATAATAACACGCAATTGTCTTTAGTGGTAGTGGTCGATGGTTAGCAGTCAGGGATGATTTTGGGGGAAAATCTATGGAACCGAGTGATTAAAGGTGACAAAAATTTTATGCAACAGAAACATATTTTATAGTTTATTAGTGATCGTTGTAGGCAATTATCAAGTGTGGGTAGATGGTCAATAAATTAATAGGACGATATCATTGTAATGCATCAAATGAAAGCATAGAGGGAGAGGCTGAATAAATTTAGAATGTTTTGCTAATTGGCAATTAAGGGCTCTGCAGCACAATTAAAATATTCATTTTTGCAGCAGAGCTCTTATGCCCAACCTTTGTCTGACTCGCGATGTAGACAAACAATCATCATGTCGGCGTGTTCAGCATAACTGTGCCTAGTTAAACCAAGTGAATCATAAGCAATTCCTATTAAGCCTAGTTGAGCAGGGCAAAGCCTAATTAACCAGGCATAATTAACTCATAGGCTAATTAGCCATAATTAGGCCGCGTTGAGATTCTTGTTGCATAGTCTTGCCACGCTCGGCAAGATGTGCCGAGCAAATGCTAATTAATACTAAATAATACTGAGCTAATTAGCGTTATTTATGCTAATTAGTTTATTACGCTTAGATTGACTTCGAATGGAAGCTAGTTGAGGCCGAGCCTCGAATATGCGAGTTAGGCTAATTAAGCTAATTAAGTTATAATTAAGGCTAGTCTGACTTGGGATGCAAGCTAATCGAGACCAAGTCTCCAATGTTCCACGAAGACCTATTAGGCTATTGCTTGTCGATGGGCTCGTTGGTTTGGTAGCATTGTAACGAAAAACAGCACATGAATACAGGGACGGAAGGGGTACACACACGAGCGTTGTGTGTGTGCCCTTTCCGTCCCTGTCTTCTCGCGCTGTTTTAGGGGCGGAGCTCCTTATAGCATCACCTGGTCGGTCGTCGCTCCGCCCGGCGTTACCCCGCCGTCGCGTCTCCCGTATCATGGAATAGATGGCGCTGTCCCATAGAGATATGCAAACTGCAGTTGGGTGACGATATACTAGATGGCGCTGTCCCTTAGAGATGTGTGCAATATGGCAGTTGGGTGAATGCACGCTAGATGGCGTTATAGGTGCCGCTGCTCTCAGATTGTCTGCTGCGCCCGTTATTAGATGCGAAGTATCTTATGGCGGAGTTCAATCCGGTGGTGGTGTGCGGCGTGACCACCCTTACTGCGCACGCGCATACCCTCTCCACACACCTCCTCTCCACTCCCCCTCACTATTCCTCTTGTCCTCTTCCCCTCTCCACTCGCCCTCTCTCCCTCTCCACTTCCCCTTCTCCCCCTTCCCCCTCTCCCCTCCCCTTTCCACTCTTCCTCTGAAACGCGGGCTAGACATGCCGAAATTCTCTCCTGCGCAGCGCCGCGATGAGCACCAGCGCATGCGCGTCCCCTCCCTCCTCTCTCTCTCTCTCTCCTACGCTGCCACCCTCTCGCACGCGTGTCGACCGCGTTCCCCGTTCGCCCTGTGAGAATTACACAGCCAGGCTAGAGGGAACACAAGACGCGCGTAGCGTTCCTCTTCGCGTTCCACGACGCGAGGTCGGTAGCATGCCCAACGAACGCCAACGGAACGCCATCGTGCAAGCGCTCCGGCTTCGCATCGCCTCATGCAGGGTTGCCACTGACTTTAGAGTAAATGTCGCCAAACGATGAAGAAAAAGTCGCCAAAAGTCGCCATTTTTTTACAGATTTCGCCAAAAAAGTCGCCATTGTAAATATGTGCGGCATAACTAGTAATAAAAATTTCCACTTACGTATAGCACCGTAGATTACAGTACCATCCAAGACCCTTAAATTATATTGACGTTTCTCAATGCCACTCGTATCGCCCGCTTCACCATGGCAGTCCATGGTGCTGCTTCCCCGACTAGCCGCAAGATGTGCGTGGTGGCGCAAGGGTGAATGAATGAAACGCTCATGATATCCCATCCCTGTCCGCTCGTTTCAATGGTAAAAGTGTGATAAACCTTAAGCGAAAACTGTGAAAGCCTCGTTTGTAGACAGCTTTACGTACCCTCATATGAAATAAAATGATAAAAAGGTTTATTGAAGGTAACTCGAGAGAATTCTTACAGGAACCGATCATTAGTGAGTCTTACACCTTTTCAGTGTGAACTAATATGATACCGGACGCCACCGATTTTTTCATATAGTCACTTATAATATCTACACGTGTGAATCCAATGCGTTATTAATGAACAGATAGACGATGTAAAATGTTATATACCAATTGTTTTCATTGCACACGCTCACCGAGAGCAGTGGAAAATGCCTCAATAAATACTTGTTTATTGCACAAATATCCGCGTGTCCGCCTCACTTCGCTATTCCAAAACAGCCTTTACGAGCTGAATTGGGGGTACTGCAACGGTGAATAAGTCGCCAAGCTATTCAGAACAGTTGGAGCTTTGGCGGAACAAATGGTCGGAGCACGCGGCCAACCCGTCGTCTAGCTCCTTCAGAAGCGGAACTTTAGAGAAGCTTAAAGCACCTATAGCCATAAACTTACAGTCATACACTGCCCCTCGCGGTTTGCAAGGCAGTCCGCTGACCTAAATTTTGCTGGAATGTCACTGTGGGACGTTCCAGTACCTCCTCCATCTAGATTAATTGAGGAGATACACACGAGTTACGGGACGAACATACCGAATGACGCGTAATGCGCACATTCTACTCAGGGGTCTAAAACCAAGAAAAATAGTGAGAATGTTGCCGCTCATTCGTTGGGAAGACTCTGGGCTCAGGATGCATCACTCAGTGGAGACCTAAGCCGAAAATCGCCAAAAATTCGCCATGTCGCCTATCATAATTTTAGGTCGCCATGGGCCTCTCAAATTCGCCAATTTGGCGAAAAGTAGCCACCATTGGCAACCCTGGCCTCATGGTCCCCTTTAGCGGGAAATGGTGTAATTTATCTCATTCTCCTTGATCGTCGCCGTACATGGAGGAGTGCACTTGCCCGATCGTTCTGCTTGGCGGACCATGGACGACGAGGAGCGCCGCGTGCGGACGGCCGCTGCGTCTCGTGCTCGTCAGCAGTATCCCGAGGTGCGAGCTCGAGAGGCTGCCGCCAAGCGAGCGCAGCAGTAATCAAAGCGGCGTATCGCTTTGATTACTGCTGGGTGAAACCACTGAACAATTCACGGTGTAACCATGATTGCTTCAGGAGCTTCGCCCAAGCTCATCATCATTCACCTGTGGATATGCTGTAATTTTTTTTCCATCACACTGTTATTAAGCTAATTATTCTAATTAATCTGCTTAAGCAGATTCATTTGGTGTTCTCATTTACCTGTGATTGGCACTTGTGGTTAATTTGGTGTTGTGATTTAGTGGTGTTGTGACCTACTTCGTGTTGTGATTGCCAAGCGATACCCAATCGAACCCTATCAACACCTAGTCTATACTCGTGATTTACAATGTGATCCCGTGAACACTTTGTGTATCGGCGTGTGAATGCACGTGTCGAAACTTGGCTGCTCAAGCCAGGACCAGCCAAGTGTCGACCAGCTCCCCTCTAGCCCAGCTTTGCGCGACTCGGTGCAAGCTGCGCAATTTTTAAAATTATGTTAGCCCGGAATTCACATTAAGAATGACTTACTATAATGTTGATCTACATTCACACCTTGGTATGAAGTACATTACTAATGAATAGCGACGATGAATTCAACATATTTTAAAGGTAGGGGTGAAAGCTGTCAGTGTAGGACACAATTAAGTTAGCCAGTATCTCAATCTATGAGATGATTCACGGTCACTGACTAAGTCGGATGAGATGATCTGACGTTTCGGAACCGCATACGGGTTCCTTGTTCACTGAGCAGGACTCGAAGTCGTTGTCAATTATGTAGGCAGAACGTGACGCAACGAGCATGCGTACACGGTAGGCACAGTTCCTGGTGTCCTGTTCATTGTAGCTGGCGTCGACTGCATAATTAGTGATTCCAGAAGCCGGCGTGACGACACGTTCTTTTCCTTGGCGACTATGGCGGCATTATCCCAGTCAATGGTAGGATCATGTGCATGCGCATACTCAGCGATGGCGTTTGTCATGTGATTGTTTTTAGTCACGTCACGTCGGTGCTCTTTGAGGCGTCGAGAAAACTTTCCTGTTTCGCCAATATGCACTTCACGGCAATCAGCACACGGTATCTTATACACGACACCTGGAAACGATTCACTTGGCAGCCTGTCTTTCACATTTACGAGCTGGTTCCGGAGCTTGCTGGTCGGGACGTGAGCAATGCGCAAATCGTATTTTGAAAATACGCGCGAAAGTGCCTCGCTGATACCTTCGACATAAGGTATGGCCGCACGTGCACAGGTAGTCACGTTGCTCTGTGAGCTGGATTGAAGTATCCGCTTCTCAGTTTTCGAGATGAATCGATCAGGATAACCGTTGCGGTTTAGCTCCCGATGGATCGTCCGTAACTCTTTCTTCAACGCATCATCGTCTGAGCAAACAGATACGGCGCGTGTCACCAAGGATGACACTACGGACGTCTTGTGGCCGATGGGGTGATGCGAATTAAAACTGAGATAGCGACCTGTGTGTGTGGGCTTCCTGTATACTGAGAAGGCGAGGGCGCTCCCATCCCGGCGCACCTGAACGTCCAAAAAAGGCAGCACGTTGTCATCCTTGTGTTCAACCGTGAACTGTATGTTCACTTGAACAGCTTTTGGTGTAGCGCGAAAGGAAACACGGACACGAGAAGGCACAAAGGAACACCATACAGCGCTACTACCAAAAACATGTTTATTTTAAAGAACCAGACCGCTTATATACCGTTATACCGTCAAAATCAGGCAGACAGCTGAACACGTGGGATCACTGAGGTAATGCGTAAAAAACCATGTGTTCACGTTCTGGGCGTTCAGGCAGTCCAAGAAGCGTTGGAGGTCTTGCTTCTTCAAAATGCAGAAGCAGTCATTGACGTACCGGTAAAACACTTTGGGGGCCGGAGTGAACGTTGCCAGGACTTCCTTCCAAGGCTTCCATTACTAGATTGGCTGTGGTGACTGATATTGACGCTCCCATTGCCGTACCATGTGTTTGACGCTCCCATTGCCGTACCAATATCTTAATCTATGCAGTTATAGTACGATGGCAGGAAATAATAGAATATCGTTAATAATTAGCAGCGATAAATATCATTATTTGTAATCAATTACAATTATTCGTTTATTATAGATGCCATTTATCACTGACATGTGCCACAAGAAACATTTACGAGAGTTCACGAGTTGGAGTACTGCGTTGAAAACTGCGCGAAAACCGGACGAAGGCTAAGGAAAAAAATTCGGCAGATCTCACGGGTTGTGGGAATCGGTTTCATGCGAAGCCGTCATCGAGTACTTCTATGCCTTATTTTATGGCTTTGAGCCAAGCGTTACGAGGTGGATCGACGTGCTTTTGTAAGTGTAGTAGCTGTGTGCACATCGTGGGCTTACCAGGCACATCGACAATACTGGCGTTTAAAGGGTAACTTATGATGCGACGGAACGTCAGCCCTCACGTTAGAGTACATACGTCAGTATTATCGAAACCAAGTGCACCTTATGCTGCAATAATGTGAATATCATACGTAACTTTCGTTAATGTGTTCCCCCGGGGTCGGAGAAATGCTTCAATATAGCTTGCTGAATCATAGGAATACAACTGTAAGGTTTATTAGACTGCTATAAAAGCGGAGCCAACTCTGCAACGACATACATTAATATGATATGACGCCTGTATCGTAGGGATACATATGTAGTGTTTATTGCTTTCTCGTAAAATTAGATAGCCAGCACCACAACCACAATGGATGTTGCACCGACATTACGCTTGCATAGTCCGTTTTCCCAAACCAGTTTGTAGCCCTGGCGTGGCTCTGTGGTAGAATGCCTGACTGCCACGCAGAAATGTGCTTGGGTTTGGCTCCTGCTGCGATCCTAATCTTTATTCTTTCCATTTGACAGGTCAACGCTGCCGACATCGGTTTCTCTTAACGCTTTCGCATTTAAATTACCAATGTCTGTTCTCGCCGTTCCTGTGTAGATATAAAATGTCTATCACCTGTGGCGCATACCCGTACACCGCAGCACGTGGTACACGGGTATGTGCCACACGTGTCTGGAGGAACGTGTTTGACGACGTACGCGACAGGATTTTCATGTTATTCACGTCAAGACCCGACAGTCATATTCGTCAAATCCTCTTACCCTCCCCTGCCAATTTTTGTATATACCAAGTTAAGGAGGCGATCTAGAGAGCACCTAGACGTAATCGGATAGATAGATAGATAGATAGATAGATAGATAGATAGATAGATAGATAGATAGATAGATAGATAGATAGATAGATAGATAGATAGATAGATAGATAGATAGATAGATAGATAGATAGATAGATAGATAGATAGATAGATAGATAGATAGATAGATAGATAGATAGATAGATAGATAGATAGATAGATAGATAGATAGATAGATAGATGCTAAGGGAACATCAGAACAGCGTTTGTGTTGTTTGTTACCCTTCGTCCCGTTTTCGCGCTGTTTTCAACACAGTAACAGGTATACCAACTTGCCCTTCAAGATACCCTTCTGTAATTTAAAGGAGTAATTAATTGAATTGATAGTCAAAGGCAAATAATAAATAAGTGCAGATATGCAGCAAAAATTGAGGGATATGATTGCAAAGCGTCAGATGATAGCCTAAAGAGAGAGGGTGAATGCATTGGGAGATTCTTGCTGGCAAACCTTTTTCAAGCAATCCCAGAACGCCCCGCGGGAGCGTGAAGCACTATGGAAAAAGTGTGTACATCGAGCGAGCCAGACGTTCAGACGCCCGCTGCTCGTTGGCGCCGTGGGAGCACGAAACAAAAAGAACACGTAGAATATTCTTACATCGTAAAACAATTCACATATCCGAACGCATCTGTATGTATCTCTACGCAAGAAATGTGAAAGGAATAACGCAGTCAATGTAGGTATTGCCGAGCGTATGTATGTATATCGGACGTAGCACTTAAACGGCATGTCCGTTACCGCGTGCCGATGCCGTCAAGACGTTCTGTTATCATCAATATGAGCCGAACACCGAATTAATGTTTAGTGCACGAATACTTGTAATGTAATAATGTAAATGTAATGCACTGAATCGCCATAGGCACATTTCCGTTTGAGCATTTGGTGTCGTGAATGCTTTTGCGCTTGCTCGCTGAGTTTAGCCGCTATGGCCTATTTAAAAGGCAATTTAAGAGTTGTAGTTCATCTTGCTCACGACTATACATATTTGCGGCATATATTCATCTGCTAGCCAACACGCGAAAGCAAAACCAGCGTTTCTAAAATGCATAGGACTCACACTATCGCGACCCTCCAGGCGAAAGCGCAGCTCAATACCATCGACGAAATCGTACACCAGCGTCGAATGGCTCGCCACCTAAAAAGTCAAGCTGTTCCTGCGGCGGCGGCTCTAGCTCACTACTATAATTCAACGCTGCCACAGCCTGCTGCACCCTTGCCAGAAATTCCACCATGGCTCAAGGCACAGGCCAGCGACAACCGACCACTGACTCGCCTGCGACAATCCAACCGACAAGTGGAACAGGAAGCCATCGTCACTACCATCGACGACTCACTAGCGGTATACGTAGATGCAGCTATCGATAGCTGCGTTTTGCACACCAGCCTCGTATGCCCCACGCTACCTGAAACGCAACATACATGCTCCTGTGTTACAGAGGCACCATTCCCATCAGTGTTGGCGGAGCTCGCAGCTATACGGGACGGCTTAACACTCATGATACCCAAGGTGGATTGCTTGTCACTCAATAGGCTGCTCGTCTATACGGACTCCACGCAGGCAGTTCGAGAGTTGCGAAAAGTGAGCAGCTCCCTCGATATAGCTTCCGATGTGCACCGACTAATTTACTCGTGCGCCTGCCCTGTCCGCGTATTGTGGACCCGTCGGTCTACGCTGGCTCAAATGGCCGCAGATGCCGCTTGCCATTCAGCGGAAGTTCAACACCCGCTGCCTCTACTTCGTTTGTCCCCAAAGGACAGCTTGCTCCTGCACAAAGAAACCCTCCGGTGCTCCACGCGTGCACTCATTCCTCCGCGTGGATCGGACCTTCCCGGCGGCTTAACTCGCCGAGAGGAGGTTGCGCTCAGGAGGATTCGTGTGGGCGCCGCGTTGACTCCTGCCATCCGGGCTGCATGGACATCCGGTACACAGCCTCCCCCAACGACATGCCCCTTCTGCGTTGCTCCAGCCACAGAGGCAACGATCGATCACCTACTTGGGACCTGTCGTGGCCTTCACAAGGCTCGCACCCGCCACCTACGAGGCCTTGACTACCGCCCCGGTCGACCACCCGACTTAACGCGCTGGACGCACGGGCCGTTGCATCGACCGCTCCTGGCCTTTATCAGCGAAACTGAACTCTTTCCTTTTATTTAACTTATGCCGTAGGGCATACTGGCGCCAATAAAAAAAAATGCAAAAACTGCAGTTAGTATCAACGAAGGTGGTAAAAGTTTATTGTTTGAGCATATATGATCCGAGCGACGCGCACGCGGTCTATCTATACTTTATTTCAGTATACTTTGTACTTCAATGTATACTTTATTTTAGTAAACTCCGGCTATACTCTCTCGAGTACTCTTTGAATATCACAACCTCACCTTGAGCTGGTTGACAGTGTCGATGGACGTTGATTCCAAATGGATCCGCGAACAGCATAGACCGCTCCTGAACTTTATCTAGGAAGCCGAATTGTATTGTTTTACTTAATTTATGGTGTAGGCGCAGGGGACATTGCCCGGCTCGCACGTGACTAACTTCGTCCCATGTTTCTATTAGTCATCTCTAGAGCGGACGAAGCCTCAAAGCGGTGAAGCGAAAACTGGGCACAGGCAAGAACCAGATGTATGTAATAAGGGACAAGGAAGGCAGAGGCACTAACACAAGGGTAGGATAGCTTAAATAGCTTAGGAGTTTTACGGAGATCTGTACACAACCAGGAAGATAATGTAAGAAGTAGTAGTAGCCTAGAGGAATCGGACATCCCACGGGTAACGACAGGGGAAATAAAGAAAGCCTTGGAGGGAAAAAGAGACAAAGCCCCTGGTGAGGATAATGTAACATCAGATCTGTTGAAAGAGTGGACAGAATGTGTTATAAAAACTGGCCACCCTGTATACAAAATGTCCCTTAACGGTGAGGGTACCCGAATCTTGGAAGAATACTAAGGTCATCTTAATCCATAAAAAATGGGACGTCAAGGACTTGAAAAATTGCAGACAGATCAGCTTACTGTCCGTTGTCTACAAGCTGCTTACAAAGATAGTAGCTAATACAATTAGGACAACATTAGAATTCAGTCAACCAAAGGACCAAGCAGGACTCCGTACAGGCTACTCGACAATAGACCACATTGACACTGTCAATCAGGCGATAGAGAAATGCGCGGAATATAACCAACCCCTATATGTAGCCTTCATAGATTACGAGAAGGCATTTGATTCGGTCGAGTATCAGCAGTTACGCAGGCGCTACGGAATCAGGGCGTCGACGAACCATATTTAAAAATACTGAAATAAATCTTAGGTTTAGGCGCACGGTAAAGAGCCTCAGGTGGTCAATAATTCCGGAGCCCTCCACGACGGCGTCCCTCATAATCATATCGTGGTTTCGGGACGTTAATCCTCAACAATTATTATTATTATTTATTATTATTATTATTATTATTATTATTATTATTATTATTATTATTATTATTATTATTATTATTACTATTAACAACACTTGATACTGGTAGAGTGTTGGTTTATGTAAATTGAATTACCAAAAATGAAAGCTCGAAGCTTTTATATTCAACCTGGTTGAATGTTTTCTCCGCAGTGCATTGCATGGTTTAAACCGCACTCGTCTTAAGCGTCTAGTCGTGTTTTCGATTTCTCATCTTGCAATATGACAAAAAAAATACAAAGACCAGGAGAAGCCATTTCTTGACTTGTATCCCGCGAAAATACACACTGCGGTGTAGCTTTTCGCATGCGACAGCAGCGCCAGAAGACGGCCTAGCGAGCAAAGCAAGCAAAACTAGAGGAATATCATAACCTTCTCCCTTTATATATGGTTTTTTTATCCTGCGAAAAGAGCATCCATAATTCCGAAGTGTCCACGTGCGCATTAACGTGGCTACTTGCGAATTATTAAAATAAGCAGATGACAGAACATGCACAACATTAATTTAGGCAAAACTTGGTATGTGACACTATCGCGTTAATCATGAAGCGTATGTACGGGGTTGTTTTTCACGTATTATTTCTGTTGTCGCCGAGCGGCCTATGTAAATAACAATAATTTAAGGGATTTTACGTTCCATATCCACATTGTCATTATGAGGCAAACCGCAGTGGGGAATTCTGTAATAGGTTTAAACACCTGGGGTTCTTGAACGTGCACCTACATCAAAGTAAGCGGGTGTTCTTGCATTTCGTCCCCACTGGAATACGGCCGCCATGGCAGGCAATCGAACCCGCGACCTCGCGCTTAGCAGCGCCCACTTTATCTACCAATCGCTCCCATGGCGGATACGCATTATGTCGGTGGCGCTGTAACAAAATCTAACCCCTATAGCTGACGCTTAGAAGACCACAGTAGGCTATGCTCTAGAGAGACATTAATTAATTAAACTACTTTAACGTCCTTAGTCAATTGCATTGTTCGTCCCACCCACACCCTGAAGCATTTTCCACCTCACCCGTTGTTGCACAGCCTGCGGGTATCGGCCCACTCGAGTTTTGGTACCAATGGTGTTCGCACCGCCGAAAGCCGGATTTTTAAAATCACGAGCCATAAAACGCTCTCGCCTTAATGGACGATAGTTACTTAGCACCCTCTGACGGTGCGAAGTGTTTATTGACATTACTGTATGATTGAGACGATGATAATGAGGGATGCGAGGAAACCGAAGAATTTGATCATCTAATTCCTGACCAATTAGGTCAGTAGATTAGTAGGTGAACATCGTGTCTACCAAGTATGAAAATAATAAAAGGTAGTCCGTGCATCTCAGAGGGGGCCACACTTCCTGCAGATGTGAGTCGCGCACTACGGCACACTGCTTTTAGCGTCATTTGTTACAGCACGTGACTTCAGTTAACCTCCCACTGCGAGACGCTCAATGCGCTTAAACACCCGCTTACCAGGTGTTTAAACCTCCGCTCTAAAGGCGCCGCGAAGAAAAACAGAAAGAAGGTGGCGCTCGTCATGTAAGCAAAACAGGGCACATTGCCTACGATACGTGGGAAGGCAGGGAAAGAACTTCGCTTGCAGAGTTCTTTCCCTGCATTGCCTTGGCAAACGTAAGGCCAGCGTTAACAACAATATCTGGCGTTTTACGTCCCAAAACCCCGATATGATTATAAGCGACGCCGTAGTTGAGGGCTTCGGAAATTTCGACCATCTGGTGTTTTTTAACATGCACTGATATTGCAGAGTACACGGGCCTCTAGCGTTTCGCCTCCATCGAAATGCGACAGCCGCGGCCGGGATCGAATCCGCGACCTTCGGGTCAGCAGCCCAGCACCATAATCACTGCTCCACCGCAGCGGACAAGACCCGCGTTGACAGCAACGTTTACCTTCTAGCGGCGCGGTAACAGGGCAGTTCAATGCCATCTTAATCTTGCAATAGTGAACAGCGAGCTTATTGACAAAAACAAAAAAAGACATTCGTGAAAGGTTGTTCAGTTTGCCCCAAACATCGCCTGGTGAGGTGCTACGTTGTCTTACGGTAAACAAACACGCGACACAGAGAATAAAAATAAAACGGCTTTTCGAGACCTTTCCAGGTCCCTTGCTCACATAAACGAAATATTTCAGCTCGTAATCAATATATTAAACGGGTCCTGACGAGGAGCCTTTTAGCGAGCTTTACCAGGTAAAAATAGAAACGCGCTATTCTGTCCCGAAGAAAGCTGGCCGCAAGAGCCGGGTTCCAAGCCGCCACCTCCTACAATTCTATACAGACCAGCATAGGCAGTCAAACAAGAAGGCGAGTTTCTCTATACTTTATATGAATCTAATCTGTTTCATTACTCTTTCACCAACACTTACCAGAGAGGGAAACGCGGCCTGTGTAGCATGTCATGCGTAAGTCAATGCACTTTCCGGCGTTTAGTTACGTTATTTAGAAACAAAAAGCGCGCTGTTAAAACTAAAGCGACTTTATTAAAATCATTCTTTTTAAGACGATCATCGAACAATATTCTGCTTGCAAAGGTATTCTTCCTTTACTGCTGCTGCTTATTGAGCTTTAAAAAGATGTATGTGGCAGCGAATATAACACGGCCAGGCGTCTTCACATAATAGCGCAAAATATTGATTTTATAAATTGAGCCCAACAAAAATTAGGGACGCCAAGATTCCGCACATTCGGGAACCCGCGATCGTCATCACCGCCTCCCAAGCTTGCATTATTTTCTGGAAGTTAATTTTTTCACATTACAAAAACAACAGCGCCAAAGGACGCGTTCATGCCTTAAGAAACCCGTCGGAGCCAACAACATCATCGGACGAAATATATTGAAGAGGCAGAGGATGAGAAGAAGGGCAGCACGCTCTTTCGAGAGTTCGTAGTTATCAAGCACAGCCAAGCGACTTGTATGTGTGCGCCC